>NC_141617.1:34139159-34814159 GCF_047967505.1 Dipteris shenzhenensis | reverse complement strand
CATCTGCAGCTAACAAGTCGGTGACATAAATGCACAACGGTCACCCTGGCATATCACGAGTGGAGATCGGTATCTCAACACTCCCCCTGGAATGGAAATTTTTGCGACAAAACCTTATTCGAAGTTTAATTTTTCCAGGTAATGCTTTCGTGCTCCACAACGAAGGGCGCCTCAATCTGAGATTTTGCACTTTGCACTCACGATTATGTACTTGCGCTAGTATGCTCTCAAAAGCTTGAAAAGAAAGGCGACACTGATCCTCTTACTAGAATTTCGTGATCTCTACTTGCCTCTGCTTACTGCTTGAGCTCCCACTAGAAACCAAGCTCTGATACCGTGTAAAGAAGTAGGGAGAGAGGGAGGAGACTCGACTGCAGCTTTCTTCACAACTCACAAAAGAGAGAGGAGACAAGGTAGGAGGCTGAAGCTTATCTTCACTTTAACACAAAAACAATACAATGAGAGATGGGAATACACTATATGTGTAACCCTAGAATACACGGTTCATATGTGAACCCAATCCAAACATACGTGGCTACCTAACTATGCCACAAGTATACATAACAAAAGACGGTGACATAAATGATAGTCACAGAGGATATACATTAGGGGTGGAGCTTGATATCTCAACAAGGGCGACCTCATCGTGCTATTGAAAGAATACAAAGATTGTTTTGCCTGGTCATACGAGGATATGAAAGGTGTGCCACCATAAGTTGGTGCAACACACAATTTTCATAAGAAATGATGCAAAACCAGTGCAACAAAGATGTTACGACATGAATCCTAAATATGAAATAGTGGTAAAGAAGGAGATTGATAAACTTCTTGATGCAGGATTCATCTATGAAGTTGAGCATACGGAATGGATACCACCCATCGTGATTGTAATGAAGAAGAATGGTAAAATACGAGTGTGTGTTGATCTCAAAAAGGTAAATGCAGCAATTGTAAGGGATCATTATCCTTTGCCATTTACTGAACATGTGCTCAAAAGAGTGGTAGGCCATGAAGCTTATAGTTTCTTGGATGGATTCTCTAGATACAATCAAGTGTCCATTGATCTTAAGGATCAACACAAAACAGCCTTTGCGACAACTTGGGGTATGTTTGCATATCGCAAGATGCCATTTGGATTAACCAACACCCTAGCAATGTTTCAAAGACTAATGAGTATAGCTTTCAAAGAGTACTTGCATATATAGCTAGAAATCTTTTTAGATGATCTGTGCGTATACTCTCGATGGCTAGAACACCTCAAATACTTATAAATGGTCTTCAATCATTGTAGATTGTACAGGATTTCACTCAATGCATTGAAATGTCAATTCTGGGTAAGACATGGTGCTATCCTAGGTCATGTGGTGTCCAAAAATGGAATTTTCACATATTTCAACAAGATCAAATTGATCTTGGAATTACCTCCACTAATGAATTTTCAAGGTGTTTCACATTGGGTACTATTGGAGGTTCATCTACATGCACGTAGAGTTAGCTTGTTTGATGTACAAATTGCTTATTGCATTTGAATGGATAGATGAATGCCAAAAGGCATATGATGCCTTGAAACAAGCACTAACATCAGCACCAAACTGGGATTTGATATTCCATGTTCACATTGATGCGTCAAACTTTGCAATCAGGTGCATGCTAGCTCGGCCTGGCAAACATAAACTTGATCATCCAATATACTTTACGAGTCGCCAGATGAATGAAGCTGAAAGAAATTACACCACAACTGAGCGAGAAGGTTTGTCAATGCTGTATGCTATGAAGAAATTCAGGCATTACCTATTGGCTAACAAATTCGTGTTTTTTGTTGATCATCAAGCGTTGTTGTAACTTGTGAATAAACCTTGCCTCATGAGACGAATTACATGATGGCTATTAGTCCTGATGAAATTCAATTCCACAATTGCAGTCAAGAAGGGAAGAACTCATGTTCTTGCCAACCACATGTCTAGAATTCCCAATGGAGAAGCGCTAACAGGCATGGGCAATGAAGGGTGTGTCTTTTCTCTAAGCTTTTGGTCCGAGCAAATTGTTTTGATCATGGTGAATATTATCATTAGATAGACAATGTTGTTGCATAATTGTATACCCCTTTAGTCACAAAACCACCCCACAAACATGCAAAAATATTCCTACATGACTAGATATATGGGTATAGCTATGAGTGTGAGGCATGTGTGCATCACTTACACGATGATGATGACGGTATGTGTAGCATTTGTTTACAATCCATGATATGTTAAGATGTGTAGCATTTGTTCACCATTAGTGTGATTACGTATGTGTGGCTGTTAAGGTAAAATATGGCCTACCTCTCTTCGACATGCTGTGGGGATGGAATGCATCTCCAATGAGGTGCTCAGCCTCTATTCTTGCACCATAAGTTGATGCAAGCCTTCAGCGTAAGCTTGTCTATGGATGTCACTTCCAAGGTAGGAAGAAGGGAGTATGAGAGGATGGAAAAAAATGAGAATGGTGAAGAGTAGTTTTTGGGATTTTCACATATTAGTTTATGAGACAAAAGTGAGTGCTCCATGCCAAGGATAGCTTTGGATGCATAGCATGGAAACATGGAGAGTGAGTCTCACCATAGTCCTTTAAGAATATGGTTTCTTTCAACTCCAATCGAACCAAGAAACTAGTCAACAACAATATCAACCATGAATTCAAAATAAGTTTGTATAAGATTTTATGTCCTCTTTAAGAGTGCATTTGATCGACAAACATGAAGCAAGATTTTATTTCCTCTTGATGAAATGACTGAACTAGCAATGCTTTCATATGGTGGATTGGGGCCAAATTTCCTAGGTCTGGTCATATTTCTTTGAATATGTACATTTTGCCTATTCTACTTCATAGCTAAGTGGGAAAGTGTCATTGTATCGGTCCTGTTTGGGGGATTTTCAAATCAAGTACTCTTTTCATTATGTTTGAATACACTAATTCGAAATTGCTCTAAGATTTGGGAACCATAGGTCATGATAAAAAACTTCATGGCTTCAACCTAACTAAGTATCGTGCTCTACAGTTTTGTAAAGCTCATGTTGATATGTATCAATCTACAGATCACTACAGTGGATGTAGTTCTCTCTATTAACTATGACTGATGTCTTTATGATGAGGTCGTGACAATGTCCCAATTATTGCTTGGTCCGCTGGACAATTTTATGTTGTGACTAAATGTAACGAGTGAGCAGACCAATTGATGAATCCGAAACTTTGATTTTTGGGCAAGTATCTTTCATGGATGACAAATATTTAACAAAGATTGTATTAGAGGTGGAAATTCTAGCTGCTCTAAAACATGCCTGAACATTATGTGCATCACCATACTCTCTCTAATCTTGGAAGATCAACAAAGATGGATTGTGGAGGATTTCAACATGGATGCATGGAAAGATGGCAGCCAGTTGTGCTCGCATATGGGGTTGGATGCTTTCATCAAGATGATTACCTCATTAGGAAAAAATAGAACTCATTTTGGGGCCCTGTAAGAAAGTCATGATTTTCTTATTTATATTGTTCCTAAATTACATAAAATAGTCACACCAACCCCAAAAGTGTCAACTTGAGGGAATAAATATGCTCTTGCCTCACTCAAAATGAGGTTTTATCATTAAAAGCTTCGACGGAATAGTGTTTTCATGGTAGTTTGCACACATGTGTGAAGGATGTAGCTGCATTCTTCTGTTAGTATTCCATGACAAATCTCTCTCATTTTGAATTTAAAAATGTTTAGCGCCTTCTTCAACTCTTAAACAAAATAGCCATGGTAAGAAACAACATTTCTGCAAAACATGGTAGCCAAAGAATCCAGCAGGAAACTTCTTCACCATTTTTATGTCGACTTGTAGCAACACTATGCACCAATATTGAAGCACCAAAAGAGTTTTCATATAAGTGCCAACCAAAGAGACATGATGCACAAAGGAGGTTTGTAGCATATTGACATGTGATGTGATGGAAGCATCTACCCACATTGCATCATTAGAAATGCAACCCCTCCATTTGCTAACCCAACAACTCTATTGAAGTTTATGGGTGATGGAGTCAATGGATTGCATGGATACATTTTAGCTCAACGTGCTAATGCAGATATGTACAAGAGTTTGTATTTGCAAGAGATAGCAAGTAAAATGCAAGATAACATAGAGTTTGTGACATTGAAGAAGCTATTGCAAAAAATGAGATAGAAGAACATTAAAAGACAAAGAAAAAGCTACAAAAAGTGAGAAGAAAAAGCAATGTATTGGGAGAGAGACTACACTATAGAAAATTTTGCAGCATTGCAAAGTTGAAGGCTGGCACTTGAGGATATAAGCACAAAATTCAAAGAGCAAGGTATGACAACATCTTACTCTATTGTTAACTCCATATGTATGTCCATGTTGTGTATGTGTCATTTTAAAATGATGTAGTTGTGTATGCGTCTTATTATTGTTGTAGTGAAGTTGCACATCTTACAAAATGTATAATTGCATGTATATATGTCTTTGTTGTAGGCAAATTTTAGGCTTGACAAAGAAAATGAAGATCCCAATCTTGTTCAAGTGAAGCAAATGAAAGGTTTAGTCTATCATGTTGTTGTGAAGAATATGATAGATGAAAAAAAGTTCAAAAAGGTAAAACATGATGCTCTTGAAAAGTTCATATCAGAAAGTAGAGTTGATGCCACAAAAATTCAAGAGGCTCTTGATATGAGCGGAGTGAAAAGAAAAGGATATGCTTCAATCTTTAATATTGTTTCTTCTACCTTCAAAGATCAATGGATAAAACGTGTGTTGTTACCCACCCAGTAGTAGTGTGGTAGCACAAAGGTCTCCTACACCAAGAAATAGATGAATTCATTGATCAGTATTTCCATATAGAAAGTGTATATGAAGGTGCCAAAGCAAGCACTATATATGATCTGTGGAATAATATTTTTGTGGATGTGGAACAATTGCAAAGAAGAATTATTAAATTTTACAACATCACACTTGAAGAATGTAAAGGAGTTTTGAAGTTTATTGTGAAGCTAAATGAATGTGAAACTGTAAAGGAAAAGAAGATAGAAAAAGTACTATCATCATGATAAATCGAGCACTTGATCCATCAATCATTGAAACCAGCTCAAAGTACTTTAGTGTGCAATCAGAAAAACCTGTATGGTGGTTGGGATCATTTGAGGTATGATGATATTGTTGATTCTAGAATAGTATTTGCTCAATTTATATATCTCTTTTTTATTAAAGTTCTGCAATCTTGTGTATTTTAATGATAGTTGAATACTAAGGACCATGAAACACTTAAGTGGGTTTTCCAACCAAATAGAAATCCCATCAACTATAAAGAGTCAAGTTTTTGGAAATCATCTTCATGTTCCTGAAAAGGTGATTTCCAACTAGAATGGCATATGGCATGTGACTTGAAGACATTGAAGTGTGTGTACAATATAAGCATACGGAGTAACTCAAAGTCTCCTTGCTTGTATTGCAAACAATTGGCCCATATTTTGGATTGAAAATGGTGGAAAAGAGCACCCAATAGGGACCAAGTAAATCCAAATGGCTATTTTTGGCTATGTGTGCGAGGAATCGATGTGTTGGGAGAAACCAACTACAATTCTAGGTCTCTGACTTTGACACAGAGACATTGAGAAGCACAGAGCAGTGGTGAATGCCTGTCTATGCATAAACGTCACTTTGAGTGACTATGTGGTTGTCGGTTTCAAGCATCAGGTGCAGACCTGTGTTTTTGGTTGTCTCTGTGATGGAGAATTGTGTTTGTAGAAACTGTGCTACTTACCCTTGTGAGGCAAAACCTCTATTTTTGCAATTGCAAGTTGTTGGTTATAGTTGATTGAGATGGCCTCTAATAGTCTCATGCAAATTGTGAGTGAGAAGTTGGACAAAAATAACTACTAGGCTTCGAAGTTCAGAATTTCCAATTTCTTGATGGGTAAAGGCTATTGGGATTTCATCATAGGAGATGAACATGAACCTATTTTTCTAGATATCCCAAGTACAGCACACATGCAGGTGCTTAAGACTTGGCATGAGAGAGCAAAAAAGGTTATGTACTAGCTTTCTATCAGCATCTTTGATGCTATGATTGTGCACATTCAGGATGCATGGGACACATTGTCCAAATTGTATAGTAGAAATATGCAGGCATGGAATATGCAACTCAAGCAAGAGTTGCATAATGTACAAAAGGAAAATCTAATCATCAATTACTACTCCATGAAGGTAAAGAAGCTTACAACTTCGCTTGCTTCTATTGGTGCACCAGTCGATGATGATGACTTGGTGTCTATGACCTTGAATGGTCTCAATAGGAAGTATCGTCAGTTTCAGACATCTTTTGGAGTCCGAGAGACATTTCTTGATTTTTAGGAGTTGGTTTCCTTTCTGATAAGTGGAGAGTAAAGAAACAAAATTAGTCCTTCAAGTGGAAATTTAAATGAGTCTTCTTTCTATTTAGATACAGGCAGAGGTAGAGGTAGAGGTGGCCGTTCAGGAGGATGGTTTGGAAATCAAAACCAACAAAATGAGCAAAATTATGGAGGTGGATGTGGTAGGTCTAGAGGCAAGGGGAGCCAGAGAGGCCATGGTAGAGTGTAAAGAAACAATGATGCAAGTAGTAGTATTAACTACTATTATTGTGTAAAACTAGGCCATGTGAAGAAGGACTATCATAAAAGGTAGTATGATTTAAAAAATGGGGGAAGCTGTAGCAAGGCAACTAGGCATCATCGAGTAATGAAAAAAATGAGCAACTCTTTATTATGCAACATATGCTCAGTTTAGTTAGGATAGGGGAAGCTACTTGTTCAAATGATGTTTGGTATGTTGATTCAGGAGTCTCTAACCACATGACTAGCCATGTTGAGTGGTTTAGAGAAATGCAGAATCTAGAGAGACCAGGTTATGTTGAAAGAAGAGATGATACTGTACATCTTATTGTGCATGTTGGAAAGGTGCCACTATTTATGCAAGATGGACAAACAAAGTATTTGGGAGATGTACTTCACGTCCCAAATATAACTAAGAATCTAGTTTTTGTGGGATAGATGATTGAGTAGCGCCTACAAGTGAGATTTAATTCTCATGGATGCTTTGTGGAGGACATGAAGAATGATTGATGTCTAGATGCAAAAGGCAACAGAAATGGCAAGATGTTTACCATGGATGTAGGGATACCAGAAATGAGTGCTACAGTCTATGCACATGGAAAAGGAGTTCTTGCAGATATTGATATTTGGCATAAGTGGATAGGCAATGTCAACATCCAGGGTTGAACAAAATGCAATTCCAGAATATTGTTGCAGGGTTGCCAAAGTTTAAGGTGGATAATATGCACAAGGTATGTAAGGCATGTTAGTTTGGTAAACAAGCAAGCCATGCATTTCCACATAATGCAGAAGTAAGTAAGAGATCTCTGGAGGTAATACATAGTGGTGTGTGGATTACCAAGACAAAATCTATTGGAGGCTATAACTATTATATCAGCTCTATTAATCACCACACGAGGAAGGTGTGGGTCTATTTTATGAAACAAAAAAAAGAAGTGTTTAGCCACTTCAAGAAATTTAGAGCAATGGTGGAAAAGAAAAGGGGTATGCATATTAAAGTGCTAAGGTCTAATGGAGGGAGAGAGTATTTCTCTCATGAAATTACTGAATACCTATAGAATGAGGGAATTCAAAGAAAATACTCATGTAGACATATCCCTAAGCAAAATGGGGTTAATGGGGTTGTAGAGAGGAAAAACAGACATATTGCAAAAGTTGCTCGTGCCTTGTTGAATGAGAAAAATATGCCAAACTACTATTGGGCTGAAGTAGTAGCAACTACAGTATATATCATGAATAGAACTCCCACTGCAATAGTGCATGGAGTTACACTGAAGAAAAGTTCATAAGAAGAAAGCCAGATCTTGCACATCTAAAGGTTTTTGGATGCATTACATATGTAGACATTTCAAATGAGAAGAGAACTAAGTTAAATCCTAAAGCAAAAAAATGCATCTTCATTGGTTACTCTCTATAGCAGAAAGGGTACATATGCTATAACCCTATGACTCGACTGATGAGGGTATGCAAAGATGTTGTGTTTGATGAGATGAGCAGTTGGTATGCAGTAGTGCAAATGACAGAAGATGCAGATGAAAGGAGTGACAGTGTTGTATAAGATGTAGAGCAGCAGTCACAAGATTTAAGTGGACTGAGAGAGTCCTCTAACAGTGGGTGTAACATTTCTCCATGGATAGGGAGGTTGCAATCAAGAGCACCTTCTCATGGAACTGTAGAAACTGGTACACATGTATCGTGAAAAGGGAAAGAAAAGGTGGATCGGCCCATATTTTTTGATGTGTTTGTAGGACACTCACAAGTTGATGGTGAATCAAGTGGCTCAGAACAGAGCCTTAATGAGAAATTGGGGATACCAAGGGTAGTTACCCCTAGAGCAAGGCGAAGCAGGGATGCTTCAAAGACACTGATCCAGTGTTGCACAGATCCACGCGAGTAAAATACCTTGTTGATAGGCTGAAATATGATGGATATACAACCCACCATAAAGCATACATGACAAAGGTGATAGAGGAATCTGCACCTACATGCTTTTAGGAAGTAGTAGGAAAGACGAATTGGGATGCAGCCATGGATGAAGAAATGGCAGCTTTGGATGCAAACTGCACTTAGGAGTTGGTATCATTGCCTCATGGTAAGAAGGCTATTGGATGCAAGCGGGATTACAAGACAAGGCACAATGTTGATGGATTTGTAAGCAGGTATAAGGCAAGGTTAGTTGCCAAGGGATATGTGTAGACTTATGGCATGGACTATGAAGAGACTTTCAACCCAGTTGCAAGGATGGCAACTGTGAGAGCAATGATTGCAGCGGCTATAGCAAAAGGGTGTACATTGCACTAAATGGATGTCAAGAATGCCTTCTTGCATGGTGATTTGCAAGAAGAAGTTTATATGAAACAGCCACAAAGATACGAGGATGATGCACACCCGAATTTTGTATGCAAGTTGTGCAAAGCCTTATATGTCTTAAAACAGGCACCCAGAGCATGGTCTAACAAGATTGGCCAGTATCTTATCACCATTGGATTTCATATTTCCAATGTTGATTTTTCACTCCATGTGAAAAAGGTAGAGAGGGGGATTGTGCTTATAGTCATCTATGTTGATGATTTGATTATCACAAGAAGTAGTGATGCAAATGTATGTGATGTCAAGCTACTCTTGGAGCAAAGATTTAAAATGAAGGACTTGGGAGAGTTGCGGTATTTCTTGGGGATTGAGGTGATTAGATCACCAAGTGGCATGCGGTTGTTCCAGAGGCAGTATGGATTGGATATGTTGTCTATGGGATGATAGGATGCAAGCACATTTCAATTCCCTTGGAGAAGAACACTAAGCTCAGTGCAGATACATGTGAGTTGGAGGATGTTACTATGTATAGATGCATACTAGGGAGTCTTAGTTATATGACTATTATGAGGCCAGACTTAAGCTATGTTGTGGGCTTGGTCAGTCAGTTCATGCAAACTCCAAGGAAGCCACATCTAGATGCAACTAGACATATCTTGCGATATGTGAAGTCCACATTACATTACAGACTTTTCTATGAGGCTAGAAGAACGATTGAGGTCTATGGATATACAAAGGCTGACTGGGTATCTCGGATAGGAGATCTACTAGTTGATTCATGTTTTCACTTGGGGGATGATGCTCTTAGCTATAGCAGTAAGAAGCATCCCACTGTTTCTTTGTTAAGCACAAAAGCTAAGTACAGGGGTGCAACAATGGCTACATGTGAGGTAGCTTGGCTAAGGAAGCTACTTGATGATATGGGCCAGTTAGTGCAGCTGTTATCATATATTGTGACAACATTGAAAGCAACATGCTTGCTAATAACCCAGTGTACCATGCTAGAACCAAGCACATTGGGGTGTACTATCATTTTATGAGGGAGAAGGTTCTAGTAGGAGATATTGATCTTGTGTATGTCAGTATCGAAGAGTAGGTGGTTGATATCTTTACGAAGGCATCAAGCACAAGAAGCTTCACAAGTTTAAAGGCTTACTTGGTGTGCTAGAATTGGATTTGAGCTTGAGCGAGAGTGTTAAGACATCAAGCTCAACCGCATATGTGATGCTTGGGTGATTATCATTTATGTCACAGGCGTGGTTGGTTGTGGATGTTACATCATCACCGAATATAGCAGCCATATTATAGCTACTCTTGTGTGTGGTAGTTGTGGTATAGTTAGATTGCCACATATGTACTGTTTGCGTTCACATTATGGACCATGTACTCTAGGGTTAGAGATATTGGGTATACCCCTCTTTTATGTATAGTAGTTGTGTGGCATTTGCAAGTAAGAAGAAGAAAGCTTCAACCTCCATCTTGTGTGTCTTCTCCCTTATGTTGTTGTTAAGATAGTTGCAAGACTCCCTCTCTCTCCCACTTTCTTTTCAGACAACTTGCAACATAATTCACTATATGGTGACAACGTTGCCCTACCCTCATATATGCATGTCCTTTTTCAAGTAGATATTATATTTACATTATCCTAATCCCAACCCTGATATGTGTCCAAATAGCATACTATCTACAATCACATTTGACTATTTGTAAAGAAATACGAATGCCCTACAATTTGGTCTACACAAAGGATGGAGAAATCGCATTACATGGCCCGTAATGCCTCCTTTCGACACACACAAAATTTTTGAGGGAAACAATAGTTTGAAATAAGTTTTCCAATAGTATTATCTGGGCACATTGCAAAGGATTCAATTTTTTTTAAAAAAACTTAATACATCACAGGTTAAGTCAGCCTTCCGATTGGCTAAAAATCAAAGGAGGCGGCAAAATTTAGAGAACTCAAATGCAACACACAAACATGCTAAATGGAGAAACTCAAAGATCTTCCTAAAGCGCAAGTGGGTGGATAGAAGCTAAGCATAAAAAATGTGTGTTTGTGACAATGACTATCATGAGATAAATTTTCCATGTACAACAACAGATCAAATCAATGTATTTTGGTGACCAAATTGTGTGACACAAAGACTACTGTTTCAAAGTTTACAAGGTTTTTGTAATTGATCCAAAATCAAAGAGAGGTTTGTTGAAATAAATTATACAATCAACTTGAATATCTTGCAGTCACAAACTTTTGGATTTCTCCCATGGCCCTGCCAAGGGGAACCCTCCCTTTCACTTTGATCGGATACTTCTTTTTCTTCAATATAACAACAATTGTTTCCTTTGTAGTTTGTTCTTCCTCTATTGTCTCTAGAAGAGCCACCAATTCAGGCTCTCGATTCCTTATAAGTTTATGTTTTCCATAACGCTCCAATGTGTGAGGATTTGTTACACTGTAGGAAAGAGCATATGCGGTATATGACAAAAAGTAACCAACTCTTGAGCACAATTTAATGGAATAATATCCAAAAATGTATAAAGCAGAGTGCTTCTCTATCAATATTACTTTTTCTGCTTGCCATGTTATTGGATGGACACAAAGCCTTAGACATACTCTTGAAGAAAAATACATATTCTTCTCAATTTGTGTTGAGCAATCTATGAAAAGTTAATAGTTTTGTAGGAGACAAGTCTTTGATATAATGTGAGAGACTTAATAGTTTACCAAGCCCTACAACTCTGGTTCTAGTTGATCTCTGAAGAAATGTGTCATCCTCAATATCCAACTGCAAGTTGTTACAGACCATTGTTAGATAGGACACTAAAAATTAAATTCTAATCAAAATCTCAAGTCTCAAATCTCAAATCAATAAGCAGATATAGGACGACCACCTTGATATTCTCATCCTCTCCAAGCAAATTGTCCTTCCACAAGGAGATACTGTGCTCGACCTCTTCCTCTGATTAATGTGGCTTTTTTTAGCTTGCAATTAGATTGACTTCTTTCATCCAAACACTCTTTTCAAAAAGTATGCAGCTACTTTATGATCCAACCTAAAGCATACATATCGGAGGCCCTTGTATATGCATTATAGCACCTTGGATCCAAAATCTCTAGAGCAACCCACTCTCTAAGTCAGTGTGATTGTCAGAATGCTTGAGGTTTTCTTAACTCGTACTCAGCTGATGGCATTTCTAGAACCCGATCGACAAAATTGGAAGCCACTCTGATCTTGCCTGCCTTCAACATAAGGTCCTAATCAATTATTCCTATCATGGGACGATGGTCTTGGGTAAAATCCAAAACCATATTGTGTGCATGCAGATTGCAATGCACAACTCCTGCCATGTGAGCAACGGCCATTGCATTGACAAGTGCAAAAATTATAGAAGGAATATGGCCTATGACTACATGCATCCTTGCTTTCTCCTGCTCTTGAAGGACTGGATCCTCTCCTAGATCACGAACTTTTCCACCTCGCCTTAGCTTTAACTCTTGGTGCTTGAATGTACCCCTTAGGAAAGGTAGATGCATCATGAAATTGCCAAGAGTTCTGCCATTGAAGTACGGAAAGATGGTAACCCATTGTGCCTCTCCCACCTTCGCAAGGCATTGAACAAGACAAGGATGCAACCTTTGCATACCTTGCTCAATGTTGAAAGCCTCATGCTACTTTCCTATTGAGTTTGCAATATATTTCTTTGCACAAAAAGAGATATGACTAGGAAAGAAAGAGATGCTAGCAAACTTGATTTTGTAGCAAGCTCCGTACGATCCCTTTTCAATCTCTTTCTCCCATACAACTGCATCATACGGCACTACAATGACAATCATGCACTCATTATTTCATGTCATCCAAGCAAGGTGCCCGTGTCCACCTATATTTCACTCCTGTAGTAGGTTTATCTGCGTCCATACTTCTAGCAAACTCATCCAACATCTTTCGTTGGTGCCTACTCAATGCTAGTTTCGTGTCGATGTCCTCTGCTCTCTTACTCCTCCACTACTCCTCAACCCATTATGCATTCCATAAAGATATTTTCTCCTAATTCTCCTTTGACCTTTCTATGCCCAGATCATTGACACACTTTGTTATATTGCCAATGATACTCAAGCACATGTGCTTAATCATTTCTGTGCACCATAGAGCATTAACTACTAGATGGCTTTTTCCTTCATTTTGAAGCAATTGTTTTGCTGCTCTCAATATTGATTGAGTAAAGTCTTCGAGTGCCACATCATTACAAATTGTGGTCTTGATAGCCACAGGTAGCATACGACTGATCTCATTCACTAACTCTATTTTAAGAGCAGCATTGACTTTCTTTCTATCAAGTTTTTTGTAATTTCTTTCAAACATTCTGCATAGAATATAAATTCATAGTAAAAAAAAGAACACAATATAACATGAAAAAATATGCTCAAGCTTCAAACCACACTACATGCACATATATTAACTATGTAACAATGTATTGATATGCACAAGCTAGTCAATAAGTGCAATAAGCTACATAGCCAACTCGTAATTTGAAAGAAAGAAAGTAGATAATGCAAGAGATGAAATATACCTAAAAACATTACAAGATAATGAAAACAATAGAAATTGTTAATAATGCACTTGCAACCAATTCTTATGCAATTATACAAGATTAAAAATACATTTTCTTACATTATTTTTAAAATTTAAAGAATTAAAGAATTATTTATGATGTGGAAAAAAATAGAAGTATACATAATACATGCAAAATTATATTCTATACAAGCAACCTAAAAATTAGACACTCAATAGAATATGTTGCTATGTCTTTTATATGAGAACGATGCTACAATGCAAGGAGAGACAACAGAAATTGCCGATCTCTCATGTATAGACAATTCTACGTGTCACAACACCGACGACCAAATAAACAACCATGCCGAAACTTTATACCACAAATTCTCTAAATCTCCCTAGAGATGACACATACGGCCAACTAAACGACCATCTGTCGAATCCACCTAGTCCACACTCCTAAGAATGACACCGACGACTAAGTGAATGACCAAATGCCGAACTATACCTAAATTTTAATATATGGATAGGTGTTACATCTCAATGAGACAAACGGCCGAAAAGACGACCATGTGCTGAAGAGATGAACATACCTATGAGCATGATACAGACAGCCCAAAAGACGACCATGTGCCGAGACATAGGCACCATTTGCATGGCCTAAAGTGTACCTGCATAAGCAAGAGACGACTATTTGTGCCGAATTAACAACATAAATCCAAATCAAATTAACTAATTAATTACACATGAAATGAATCTTTGTGCCGAATGAACAACACAGAGCTGAATCAACTAAACTACAAACAAAAATAATTTAAAAATAAAACTATACCTGAAATCGAAGGCACTGCTGCAAGCAGGAGGGGAGAGCTATAGGCTGGGGGGGAGGCTAGGGAGCAGAGGAATGAGAGACTAAGGATGAGCAAGCCCACCTCAAGCCCAAGCATATATAGAAATATACCCTATCGGGCTTCGTGACGATCCTGACGAAGCTCGTCGAGATTGGGCCCCGTTGAGATATTGGTAAATCCCAATGGGATATTTGTAGGTCACTAGGTCATTGGTGACTTGCTTGTGATCTCACTTTGGATCATGTGATCATGCCATTTTGTGATCACAAACATTATTAACATTAAAAATCAACGTGATCACGTTATTTTTCAATCCTTGTTTATGACTAATTTTGGTAAGGTTTGTAAGCCAAGCATATATGTATCCAACTCTTAAATGTGGACATTGCAATTTCATTTTTTAAGTTTCCTCCTGCAAGATTTTCATAGAAGAGTGAGTTTGATTGAAAAACACGATATGGCCTTGTTTTGCATCTGAACATTGTGAAATCGCATTTTTAAGCCAATTCTTCTCCCACTTCTGATATGTGATCCACCCCTGATTCTTTCATGGTCAATTTTGGAGAGCAACCCTTTAAGAGGAGCTTAGATCTCTCACACTTTTCCATCAAAAATAAAGAATCTACTATTGAGTGTTTTTGGGGCATTTCCTTTTTTCTCAATATAATTTTTGGATGTTCAATTTACCTGATGCTATATGTTATTGCATATAGAAAAAAAGAAGAAGAAAAGTGCAAGGGGCCAGTAGATGACATGAGCAATGTCATGGAAGAGGAAAAGCCCTTAGATCTCCATCTTTTTTATTCCTCACATGAATCAAATGCACAACAAGATTACCACATCTATCATAAAATGTTCAATAGAGAAGTGGATCTCAAGGACATTATAGATCAACATAAATATTTCCTCAGGGATGAATTTGAAATATTCAAGTAGATGATAGCTGATGGAGTAAGGAAATTCAAATACAAAACCTATGTACATGTTAAAGATTTAGTATACAATGACCGTATCAGGTACCACCTCAATAAGAGATTTGATAGGTTGCCTGACTGTTATAAGGGCATATGCACAATATACAAAAAAATCTCCAAGATTTTTGAGGAGGCATTTTCCTTTGCAATGTACCTTTACTATTTAGAGTATGCTTTAGAGAATCCAAGGCAAGAATCTAACACACAAGAAGAAGAGAAAGAGGAGTTTGGGAAGGAGAAGGAAGTGCAGGATGAGGAGCAATATATAAATCCATAGGAGGAGGAGGCTACTATTGCAGCATTTCTTAAGTCTCCTCAGACTCTGAGAGATGCAATTCTAGTGGAAAAGCTTGAGACTAAGAGCTCAAGCTACATTGTTCCAATCCTTCCATCCTTTAGGGTTGATGGTAAAGAGTATGCGCTTTTGCATTACATACTCTGCATGTTTAACCTATGGGAGGATTATGCAATTCGCCTTATTGCTGATTCATGCAATGTTGACAAGGAAGCTATGGTTGATGATGACCCCTTGGTTGTGCTTGAAGATAAGTTTAGTCCTCCAGAGGAACTGTCTATTTGTTTTGAGGCATCTCAAAAGTTTCAGGATGTAGATGAGAAAACCTTTCAGGAGGTTCAAGCATCTTTTATTACTTAAGATCTCCCTTATTCTTATCCTTCCCCATATATTTGAGAATGTCGCATGCGGGGGATTGGGGTACCAAGCATGTACAACATCAATGACCTCTCCAACTAGACGGACATTTTGATCTTCAAATTTTATAAAATAATTTCTATACAAATTGGAGACCACCCCTCGCATCCGTCACTATCCCCCCCCCCCCCCATCTGTCACATTATAATATATGTCTTCCCCCATCTCTATCACCTCCTTCTAATTCTCACTATCCCCTCTCCTCCCTTCGATCCCTCTATCTCCTCTCTCACCATGTGCCCTATCACTACCATTAACAAAGCAGTGCAGCCTCCACTCCCACTCTCCCTATTGCGGCATCTACTCTACTCTATACTACAGGTGGAGTCACAGCTGGGGGAGTGCGTACGTGACTGTGGATGTGAGGGGATACGTGATTGTGTCTGGGAGGGGATACATGAGTGTGTGTGTGTGTGAGGGGGTATGTCTCCTCAATGGCGGTGGGGTGGGAGAAGCCATGGGTCTCAAACTCAAATGCATAGAAGGTTGTGGGGTGACATGCATGCTCATAAAAGGAGTGGTCGAAAAAACCATACTAGGGTGTCTGAGAGGGGGGTTGGCTTGCATATAGTTGGCAAGCTCATTTGGTCCAGGGTGTGCCTAGAGTGATTTAACATCTCCGACATCCAAGTGGCGTACACAAATGGATCAGATGATGAAACTAGATTCATGATTAACTGCAAAAAAAGCATGTGTGCATCATGCATCAGAATAATTTGTTCATCAAGCATCATGTATCATACATCATGTATCAACAAAATTTGTATCATGCTCGAAGAAAGCACGTAGAATCGCATGTAGAACCACATGTACACTACGTAAACACAGCCCAGACACACTCCTATATGCGCTCCTTCGAAAGCACTTTTCAAAAAAACAATTGACCAACGCTAAAATCACAGGGCCAAACATAACTCTTGTCATTTTCATAATAACTATAAGAAGTACATATTGGTAGAAGATAAAGGAATCACCATGGACACTTGAATAAACAAAGGAAAGCAAAGGAAAAGAGAAAGGTCACTCACCTCTTGAAAGGTACCTCCTCCTTTCGAATCTGCTTGTGTGTATGCCCTCTTTCACCCATGTGTATGTCCTCTTCCACCTGAATAGCTGTCCTTGGAGTAGTCCCTTAGATGTATGCTTGGTGGCAAAACCTTGAGAGTGAGAGGTGAGGAATGGGAATGGGAGTTTGGAATGAGAAAACGACAATCACATCTAGGTTTGATGTAAATGAGCGGGTGTAGAAGTGCATGTAAGTTTATGGTAGCTGTGCATATACATGCGTTTTCACACAGTGAACATGCACTTATACACATGACATAGAGACAATTTCCACCCAACTTACAAAAAATTTATGGATGGATGTCTGCTAATGAAACAAGAGATCACAGAGACATATACTACCAAAAACTATTGATGGATGTGTTTGCTTTTGTGTGAACAGGATGTCAACCTCATCGAGCAGTTCTGGTGAAAATGAGTCAATGCATCACCGCAATCGTGATGTATGGTTGGGACAAAGGATCAAGTGTGTGTGTAATCAATGTCAAGGATGCATTGTATGCGCACGTCGAATTACATTCAATCACATTGCCATGTATGGGGAGTGGAGTCAAATAGGTTTAGAGGTGAGTAAAAGTAAGTTGATGGGCTCCAAATTGATGATGGTCATATATACTCTAATTGGGGCAGGATGTAGTACCACACCCTAACATGGTGCCCTACACTCGGTGTGAGGATGCAACGCGTCGATGAGATGATGTGGGAGCTTCAAGATCTACCGTTAGAGATGAGTGGAAAAGGGATGACAATAGCCCTCCACCCCACAAAGTAGTAGAAGAGGAAGTGTTTGATGATATGGTGTGGCATCTTTTAAGGGATGATTGGCTAAGACCCTACAAGACAAAAGAAGGTAGCATCCAATTCTAGTCCTTCCGAACCTAAGACCAAAGGTGTCAAATGGTTTAAGTATAAACGAGTAACAGCTCTTGGGAAAGGAAAACAAAAACTTGTGATCCAAGAAGGATCTGACGAGGACATTGCTACACTATCATCGCACATAGCTAGCAAGAAGTCCTCACAAGGAGGCCCTATAGATATCCTTCATAAAGGCGTAGCTAAGATAGATCAAGAGCCAGCACCATCAACACCCAAAGGCCTTGATGAGTATCCTAACCCCTTTATTGAGAAACAACTCTTGCTCGTGGCCTAGGATATCATGAGAGAATGCCAAGCCAAATTTTAGCGTAGACATAAAGACACTAAGGGCGCGGACCAAGTCCATCTGATACACATGCTGCTCCATCCACCCAACAAACAACTAAACCAACCTAATCTAGTGGATGAGAAAGAGAAGTCCCAACAAGACCTTTACCTTGATGGCCCCTATCATCCAAACACGAGATCGGTGCCAATAATACCATCCTAGAGACCAATCCCTTGGGAGGCATGTTTGATGAGAGGCCACAACCTCCTGTACCAAAACACGAGGGTTCCATACCCTCCACGCATCATAGTGCACCATCATAGGCATGCATGGGCTACACAGACGGACCCAAGGACATAACTGGTCTTACAACCTTATTGTCTATTGAGATCAAAATGCCCATAGCTACACTATTACGGGAATATGTGATCCTTTGGAGGGACCAGATCAACAGGTGTCTTCCTACTACCAAACTACTCAAGGCCGATAGCCTATATAACAAACACCTCAGCCAACCCCTAGCACCAGTGCCCCTTCTAACCAAACACACTTGCCTAAAATACCAGTGAACAAGCTAGATGATTATTACGAAAGTGATGGCACTAATGCTATAATCCCTATCTCCTACCATGCCCACAAATCCACAGCCATCTAAGATGGGGAAGCCAGAGTGAGCATTATCACGAAGCAATGTTGGGAAGCTTGGGGTCAGCCCGAGTTCAGACGTACCACCCCCATCGTGAAATTAGCTGATGGAACAACTGCCAAGCCACTAGGAATGGTGCAAGATGTAAGGATCACCACATTCCGCCTCTCTTTTCGGCATTCATTTGTTCTTATGGACTTTAAAAAGAGAATGCATAGCAGTTAAGGAAAAGCTTAAAGAGCTAGCATGAGAAGAAGATGAATCAAAGGACCTCCACAGGGTTCTCCTCACTTGAAGTCCTACACGATACAGGACCAAAACAAAAAGGTGCATCGACAGTCAAGACCACTCGGTGGCTTTGTCGAGGTAAAAGAAGTCAACTTGGCTAAAGAAGGAGAAGATCCTCAACTAGTCCACATAGACACTGACTTATGTTTGGAAGATGAGGCAGAGCTCATAACACTCCCTCAAAGAATTCAAGGACTACTTCACCTAGGTATACATTGATCGAGAAGGAGTACGGCCAAAGGTGGTACAACAAACCATCCCCTTATAGAGAATGCAAAACCAATCAGGTAGCATCCTTATGACAAGAACTCGAAGTACACGGAACTAGTCAAAGAGGAGTTTCAAAAGCTCCTCGATGTAGTGTTCATCTATCCAATTGAGCACATTGATTGGGCTTCCCCAATGGTGATTTCCAAGGATTAGAATGGCAAAATCAAGGTATGCATGGACTTCAAGAAGGTTAATGCTGTCACCTAGTGTGATCAATTTCCTATTCCATTCACAAAACATCTACTAGAGCGCTTTGCAAGAAGGAAGTGTACAACATCCTTGATGGTGTTTTTGACTATTACCAAATGGCCTAGACCCTAAAGATTAACACAAAATGGCATGTGCCACAATTTGGGGAGTTGGAATGTGCATCATGCCCATAGATGTCAAGATATACTTTGTATTTCAAAGTCAATGATATGGAGTGTGCATTGTACCCTTGCTTTAGGAGATATCTTATACCTTTCACTTACTTATGCCTCTAGCAATTTCACCTCACTCTCATAAAAGGATTGGAATGTTATGATGGGAGTATACCTTAACATATTGATGCTGACATATGGCCATGATGCATATTCCAATGGGTGAATGATGCTCAATGACTTGGGATGTACATTGTATGCTTGCTCCACGAGATATCTTCTATCTGTTCCTTGCATTTACTAATGCCTCCAACAATCTCACCTCACTCTCATGGAAGGAGTCAAATTGTATGCCCTTCTACCTCTCCACACCCCTCCTTTAGTTGTGGAGCCCTACAAAGACCCTCATGCAACACTAAAGTAGGCATCATCATCTACTCGTGGTTTTTACTATCATTGTAAAAGAGCTAAGAATAGTCTTCTAAGATTTGTTGCATGTGGTAAATTCATCATCTTTTAGTTTATTTATTGTTGAAACAATAGCAAGTTTCAAAACCAACATCAATACAAAGTTTTAAGTCATTTGCATAGTGTACAAAATCCTTTTGTAATGTTTCTCAAGTACAATATATTTGCATGCCAACAATATGCCACAAATATCTCCTTTGACCTTCATTGTTTTCCAAGTTAAAAGTTACTGACAACAAACTTCAAAACATCTTTTTGTTCATCATGATTTTAGTAAGATGCCCCAAATGTCTCCATTTGACCTTTTTTGTTTTCTAAAATTTTAACAACACAAACAGATTCGCAAGCTGAAACATCTTTTCTATTCATCATGATTTTGGTTGTAAGAGGTATCTATTGAATTGTGTAATGTAATGGCCTATCTAGAAATAATGTCATATGTATGTAAATGGAAAACATGCATACCTCTTCCAAGTGTCTCTAGCTTAGCCAAATGGATCAATTCTTCACTAGTCGATCTCTTATGTTCATGTAGAATAGAGGCACACTTCTATCTTTTTGTGGATGCCTTGTTGCTCAAGTTGTTTGGAAGATTGACTAACTTTGTTAATCCTCTAATTTGCTCTTGGAAGTAGGTAGCATGAACGAGGTTGAATGTGAAACACACACATAGTCCATCTTAAGCCAATCTAGGTTGTAGTGGTCTTTTAGGTCTGGAACATTGTAATGATCTAACCTTTGCTAGAACTAGGTGCCGCTGAAGTGTCGTGGGAAAGGTAAACCCTTTAATGGTGTGATTGTAGTGATCCTCACTTAGTGCTCTACCATCAGGACATTTTGTATTCATTTCACTTTATTTTAATATGACACACCTCTTTATGTTGCAATTCCAAAAATAAAGGTGAATCCTTGCTAACATTGACGTTTTTAGAAAGAAGAATGCATCAACTAGGCCATATGCTGTGTAAGTTACCGGTTTGCAGGCAAGTTTGAGTTATATAAATTCATAGCAAGAGATATTCACATCAAATTCTCCACTATAACACTAGCATGCTAGAAAATAGTGACATTCTTCATACACGAGATGATGAGGGTAGATAAAGTGGAATGTGATTGATCGTGTGCAACGAACCAAAGTTGATGAAAAGGGCTCTACTATGACCATTGCTTGAAAAAGTCATGATTTAAAGCCCTTAAATTTAAAGTAACATTAAAGTCTATTCAGGTTTAAATTTAAAAAATCCTCCAAAATTATAGTATAAATGGGATTTATAACTAAACTATTAAAATTTAAACCAAGAAAATTAAAGCCAAGCTTGGATTGAAACGAGGGACGTTCAAAATTGGGTGAGAAAATAACATTGGAAATTGGGTTTCGTGAGCAGGGACTACGACTACTACTACACTGGTAGGATGTAGGTTCCAAGGGTGGTACATTTGTCTTGCTATGTATGTATGTGTGTGTGTGTGTGTGTGAGATTTTGAAAAGGTGGTGGTACATTTGTTCCATGTTTGTGTGTGTGATGACTGCCAATCAATCACTACCTACCTGCAGCTTACACCACCACCACCTTTCCTCATCATCTTTTTTGCTTCATCATCAGGCGCCACCAACCCAACCCTCTCGCCACCATGTCGCATCCCTGCTCTTTGCTGCTCCTACTCGCCACCTTCGCCTCAGGTGCCTGTTTTTGCCTCCCTCTTTCTCATTCTTTCGTCTCCTTTTAGCTTGCTCCTTGTAATGCCGCTTGCTTGTTTGCCTTTGCAGGTGTGTGCGCTCTCGCCACAGACCAACACTCTTCCCAGGTGCTCCTTGCTCGCATACCTTTGCCTCCTTGGTTTCTTACACCAATGCAGGATGAACCCAGTTTCCGATCGTTGTCCACCATGTGGGTCGTACAAGTTTTGTTGTCCAAACATTTGATTCTTGCTTGCATTCAGCTATTGTCTCATCATGATAACGGAATGCTAATGCGGCTCATTGCGTACTAGTCGACGAACACCTCTGTTTGATTTGCAGCCTCATCTCCCCGATGACAATGCATTCGCTCTGAATGTAACGAGTTTTCAATACTGGAGCTCGTTTTCTACATCGTGGTCATAGTCAACCAGCTGAAGTGCTCTGCGGTGAGGGAGAGTAGTAGTGAAGTCCATTTCGAAATAAGTCACTCGACAACCACACCGCATTGTTTTGATCTGTGCGTTTCTGATTCAACTCTTGCGTTCCTTCTCAACGTGCCTCATTCCGAACACTTCGAACGTGAATTTTAGACGTTCAGCATTCCATGTATGCTGAGCTACTTCTGGCTGCTCTAGAATATTGTTTGAATCGGGTCGACAGAATAACTAGCCATGAAAGGAAGGTCTCCATGCTCATTCAGATGTTTGACATAGACACCTAATTCCTTGCTTGGCAAGCTTCTCTCTGCAGTCCAGCTTATCTGCCAACGATTTCAAACCTTTTGGAATACCCAACATGCCTCAATCTAACCGTGAAAAAGTCAAATAAAATGTTTCACTAGTGGAACATCAGGACAATTAGTGGTACTTTGCTAGACAAGGTAGATGTGCACTAGGACATCAGTGGCAATGTGTGTGGCGTACCGTTGATCGAACCCAACCTCCCTTGCTCCACTGCAATTTCTTCAATCCTTGAAGCTGCACCTTAGCACCTAGTTTGGAGAGGAATATCGCTATTGTCTTGCCAACAAGAAGGTCCAAACTTTTCTTGTTTATTAGAAGCGTATTAGTTGAATAGTAGCAGAGGTGGTGCTGCAAAGCCCATTGGAGGTTGTGCAAGGATAAAAAAGGCAGCTGGGCTCAAGGTAGGCACACTGTCCTTAGTCATTGGTGCCAAGTGTATGGTACACAACAAGTTTCACGTCTGCCAGCAGATGGCTTTATCTGCGAGAGCAGGTTCTGTCTTGGTTGGCAATAGGTGTTTGTTCTCGTCCCAGTTATGGAAAGCATGCAGAAATGGGTACATCTTGGGGCTGAAATGCAATTCCGGGACCTTAGACATCCTAAAGCACCGCTGCTGATCTGAAATGACTTGTTTCAGCCCCATCCCGAAGTGTTTGACTGTGAAATACTACATTTCTAGATAAGGCTTTCCTGTTGCTGATGTTTGGCTTATGGGTGGCCGAAGCGCATTCTATATGGCCATGTCAAAGCAGCAGAGGTAAGGATGGATGATAAAGCTTTTAAGTGCATATTTTGTATCTACAATAAGCAATTAGGGCCTATAGACTCCATGACATTATCACACAGAAATTCCTAATCAGTGGGATGTAATCTTTAGATAGACAGAGTAACAAGTTGAAGATGCATGCCTGTTTGTTACAATCCCATTGAGCCAGCTTTAGTGCAACCATTGGCTCTTGTACCTTCCCCATAGTCACGAGATGATTTCCTGTTGATCTGCAGGCAAGGGTAGGAACTACAGATATCCTCTACTTATTTTTTAAAGTTTACCATAAAAGGTACTGCTCGCCAAAACGTAGTACTGAGTTCAAAAAATCAGCAACAAAAACAGTACAAAATCAGTGCATCGAGCATGCTAATTCAGCTCTTATGACATATATGTCATATGTAGCCAGGATCAGAAAAGCTTTGAGATAGCGCATAGGGAGAGACATTGGGTGGATTATAGGAAATAAGGGTAGATTTGAGGTAGATCCCAATCTTCCTGCCACATATGAGCCCATAGGAGGGGACAAGGGGAGGGAATCAGGGTTAAATTTAAGTTAATTTTTGGGATAGTGTACGGCAGCGCCGTGGGGGGCCACCTCTGGCCTGTTAACCCATGCTGCCCCCATCCAAGCACCCTTGCTGCTCCCATGCTGCCCCCATCCAAGCACCCTTGCTGCTCCTGATCAAAGACTTGTGGCTGCCCTTGATCATCATTCTTCTGCTGCTCCAGAGTTGCTTCTGACTGACATCCAGTCTGCTGCGCGGATCATTCTCCCCTATCAAGGAGGAAGAGGACAAGGAATACACAGTTTTTAGAAGAGTTCGTTAGTTTTCGAATATGGAGTGAGTAGCTAAAAGCAGAAGTACTCCTCCATCTCAAACTTCTCGTTGTCATACTTCTCTTTCTTCGGTAAAACATCCACAAGACCTTGTATTCAATCCGCAAGCAGGTGCACAACGTTTCGAGCTTGTTGTTGGTAACAGTCAAGAACTCCTAGACGAAAGAGGACGGGTTGACATGGGGACTATAAGATAATAAGCTATCCGAAGATGTCCATCCCACAAGGATCGGCGAGAGGTACTCACGTTACCATTCCCTCTTTTACTAATCCTTCTGTTGTGCAGGTCTTGGGAACGAGTAATAATGAAGACTCAGACCCATACCAATATGTGAATACTCGCAAGGGAGATAGAAGGTCAGGTATTGATCCACAATCTCATGCTGTTTCCAATGAAATTGTTTTCGGTGCTTCACATTTATTCCTGCCCATCCCACCCTTTTCTTCCCTTGCCATTTCTCCTTCCGTGGCTCTTGTTTCTTCTTCCCTTCTTTCTAGGAATCCTTTTGCGCCACGCAGTAGTGGTGCCTTGGCTTCAGGGGTCTTACAATCCCCTCCCAAGCACCACCGGGAATATACATGCCAGGGTATCCCCCATGCGTGTCTACCCCTCCCCCCATCTTTGCGGTGGCTCTGAAGTTGACACATGTATCTCTAGCTAGTGGGCCCATTCCTATGCCTTAATGTGCTTCAGCCCCACTCCCACTGATATCACCTAAAAGGCCCAACTTTTTGGTGGACGGATCCGCACTCTTATTACCTCCTCCCACTCAGCTCAAACCATCTATGGGGTTTTAGGCACCCATGTTGAGCTATCCTATTATGTCCTTTGCTCACAGTTTGTTGCCGTCCATTTATTACCCACCTCCCACCTCACATCACTCATATGTGTCGGCCAAGCATGCATTCTCGGGTAAGACTCGCTTTAATGGGTCTAATTAGACATCTTGGTCGAATCTTATGTGGCATGTGTTGGATTCACGGGATTTGTGGAAACTTGTTCAAGGATTTGAACCCCAACTTGATCCGCAATGGTATCCTTATGTGGATTCGATCCTGGAAGCATTGCAATGCTACAGCCATAGTTGAGTTGATGCAAGGTCTTCTGCCTGAATACCACTCTCAATTACAGCATTTTGACCTTACCTCCACATGTTGGGCACATCTCACTGATAGCTATGCGGCACGAGATCGTACTCGATGCATAAATCTTTACCACGAGCTTCAGGAATTCAAAATCACTAAGCATGATGACCTTAAGGTTAAGATGGCTGAATATCGATGATTAGTTGCTGAATTTGCCACAATTGGCACCCTGAAATCTGAGGATGACCAAGTTATGCTCTTCTTGAATAAAATTCCACCAAAATACTTCAATTTTATGCAGCAAATGATTTCCCAACCACATCTACATACATTCTATGAATTTGAGTGCCAACTATTGTGCTACTCACGGTTGTATAATTTGGTTCATACCAAAGTTTCTCATCCCCATGGACAACCCTCTTCATAGGGGGGCCTTCTTTTTGGCCTCAAGAAAGAGAACCTAGGGTCTAGGAAGAATCAACCCACACCACCCACCATGGATCAAGCCACCTCTTCATCTGGTCTAAAACCCAGTTGATAGATCGTTTCCAAGAAGAAACGTTTGTGTCAGCATTGTCAAAAAGTTGGGCACTTTGATGGGGAATGTCAATCCAAGGCAAAGGGCACTCTACCCAAACCTCCTCCACCTCCACAGGCACCAGCCCCACCTTGTGCGGGCAATCCCCCTCAATGGAGGCCTCGAGGTGGTCCTCCTCCTCTAGGTCCCGGCCCTTGGAGACCCCAGGGCCATGTGATTACCGGACAACCAACCCAGTCTCCTCCCTTGTCTACACTTGAAGGGCTGTCAGATTGGTCTACCGGTGATCTTCTAGACTTTAGTTCTTAGGCATTGGTTCACATTACTGAGTTGCCTCCTGCTATTGCCTCTAACACAGCCTATCATACTATTCCATGTGGCCATAAAGCCCCGTGGATAGTGGAGCAACCCATCATATGACTCCACATCGAGATCTCTTCATCTCGCAAAAACCTGCGGGTGGGGGAGTTGGTTGTGGTAACAATTCTGTCGCCCACATATGAGGCGTTGGGACAGTCACCGATCAAGGGCCAAATCTCACCAAGATAGACCAAGTTTATCATGTTTCCTAATGAAGTGAAAATCTCATGTCCGCCTTCCAGCTATGCCTGTCTGATTGAGATGTCTTATTCATGAAGAAACATGTCGAAGTCATCGATGAGACCCTGGTTCTAGTGATCGCTTGTGGGGAGGTTCAACCTAACAGACTATACCTCAAAACTCAATTCCTAACGAAGCCCACAATTGAAGTCTCTAAATTTCACCAGCTTCATAGCTTAGCTGTCATCAAAGCACCTTATGATACAGAGTGTCTTTGGTATTACCAACTGGAACATCTCTCTTATGACTTGCTTTATGAGATGTCGAGAGACCAATTGGTCAAGGGCGTCCCTCGGTTGTAATTGGCAAAGGATGTTTGTCAGCCATGCCAATTGGGTAAGCAAACCAAGACCCCATTTCCACCAGCATCCACTGATAGGGTAGATGGAATATTACAACTGATGCATCTTGACATTGTGGTAAATCTCCCACTACATCCCTCAATGGTTCTCTATATTATTTCCTGATCGTGGATGGCTTTTCCTGTTATCAATGGGTATATTTCATGAACGAAAAATCTGAAACCTTTTCCTATTTTGCTACCTTGGCTAAAAATTGGTAATGAATCAGATGGGTGTCCGTATTGGGACCACTCAGAGTGACAACGGTGGCGAATTTGTTTCCCACGAGTATACCCAGCTCCTTTACGAACAGATTTGGCCAACCCCCTTCTCCCCCAATTGTGGCCTATTAAATGCTGCTCCTAGCCCCCCATTCAACACAGCTTTCTGCAAAGTTTCAGCTCCTGATCTTCCCGATTGCTGCTCCCGTGCTGCCCCATCCGAGTACCCCTGCTGCTCTTGATCATCATTCTGCTGCTGCTCCAGAGTTGCTCCTGACTGACATCCAGTTGCTGCTCAGATCTGCTCCAAACTTGCTCCAGATTTAATACAAATTTGGCACGTGACACTGCTTCTGGAGTCTGCACTCACAGGACACCATGTGGAGGACAGCGTTCTGCTCCCTCTACAGTCTTCTCTCTCTTTCTGTTGCTTTCCTCTGCCCTGGTCCTTGAGACAGAGGCTTGAGGCAGTGGTGTATTCAGATTTCTTCATTGATATATATTCTTCATTGGCGATCTCGTTGCGTACAGTTCTCATATATTGCTTTACCAAGCACTTTCCTTACAAGGCCAGCCCAGACGAAGGGCAACGATGGGGCTTAAAAGGCCCCTCTTTTATGGGCAGTCCCCACAGAGGGATTTGGGGGGGGGGGGGGGGGTGCGGTTTGGTTCTTGCAAAGAGGAGGGAGTCAGCCTGCTACAGGCAGCCAACATCTGGCTGTCAGCTAACCCTGGCAAAGTTGGCCAAATCAAGAGGGAGGTGGCCAAGAATTCTCCAAAAATGGCTGCCAGATCTGGTCAGGCAGCACACTAAATTTTATCCTCTTCCTGGCTCATGTGTAGCAATAGGTGCCTTCATCGGATGCCAAAAGAAGGGGAAAGGAGGGAGGCCCCTTTGTGTAGGGCAGAATTGCCCTGCCTTGGGGGTGGCCAAACCTTGCCATTTTTGAAGGAGTATCAGCTGTACTTTGTGTGATGACTTCCAGATGTAATCAGTTTGTCTTTTGCATATATGCCATGTTGTGTTCTCGTCAATTTCTAGTTGTCTGCTGCCTTCAATTTGAGCTTGTGTATCTGGGATGGGGCTGGTTGGACAGCAATCTCAACCACTTGGATATGTTTTCTAACATGGTATCAGTTTTTATTCAGCTGTAATATGTGGGGAATGCAGGACTAAGTACTGCGCTGCTGTGCAGAAGCGTATACTGACTTTGTACATGAATGCATGCAAATAGAGAACTTAAACACAAAGGACATTGGAGATCTTCAATGCATTGTACACATGCTATAAATAATTACATGCTCTAGCTTTGAGAAGGCATGAACCTGCTTGTCTGGCTGTGCATAACTAGTACCAACTGACTAACTTTAAATAGATACATAATGGCCAATGAATGTGGGTACCGCAGATGATAATGATGCAGGAGGCTGTTTGAATGCTTTTGTGTTCGAGTCGATTGTCACCTACAAGCAAGGGAGGCTGTCCAGACCACCCACATCACAAGTACCATGCATCTTAAGGTAGATTGTGTCATGCATTTCGGCCTCTTAGAGTAAGTGCTACAAGTTCTAGCGAAAGCTAGCTAAGGCCCCCAAAGTGACAAATCCGAGATCTTTGAATGATCTTGATCACTCCAATCTACATCGTGGCTAAAATAGTCCCATGTGCTTTGGGATCCTCTACTAGTTGGTATTGAAACCTTTGGTAGCAATAGTCCTTACCCACTGCACCCAACTGATTGCCTACCAAAAGTCCTATGTGTGGAAGGAGCCAAAGGAAAAAGTAGTCCACCTCATACATCAATTGTCTCGAAAGGTCTACCAATAAAAACATGAAAATGTATGAGACCCCTTGCTCATACAAATGTAGAAGATGACAACATTTGTTGTTGCATCCAGACCCTCTTCCTAGTTGTGGCACAATAGGAAAAGACATTGACATTCTCTTGCGAGTCCAGCCATTGCCACTCCCTTGGATCTCGATCTATCTTAGAAAGTGCCCATCCCTTCCATAACCAAAGTTGCTAGTCTTGAATTTGCTTTGCCACCCTTCTCGTGTAAACCGACAATGCAGACTTTTCCCTTGCATCTCTATCATTTGGGCTGCCACTAATAGTTTGTCACCATATCCCCAATCATGAATAGAAGCACTAATCCATTTGCAAGGATCCTTGCTACCCATTACGGACTTCCAACATGTGAAAATTGTGCGACTCGTGTTATTATACCTGGTTGATGCCCGCCCTTGAGGGATGGCCTCCTGAATATCTCTTCATTTGGATGAAGTGCCTACAGCCACATCCTTAGCCTCTATGAAGATTTCTCGCCAAAGCCCACTCAAGTGTGCAAGGCTTGCCTCATAGCAAAATTGTCTCTCCTCATGGTTAATGACCAGGAGGCTCCAAGTGATCAGCTCATAGTAACAAGATACTCCTATTCCCCATGGAGAAATGCGTTTCCTGTGTTTCCCCTCGGTTCCTATTCCTGTTCCCATTCCCATTTCCTTTAGGCTAATGGCTGTAATAGTTGTAATGTACATTTATTTGACATGTCTTGTTGTGAAGCATGTTGTAGTCGTTGATTTATTGTTCCTTTAAATGCTATACAATAGCTTGGTGGGATGTACACATTAGGGATAGCTCATTGTGTACATTGTAATGCATGTCGTGTTTAAGTTTCAAGTAAGTTAATAGATTGACATGACGTTTCTCTGTTTCCTTGCTCCCTAATCTTGCTGTTCCCGTTCCATGCGAGGGTGCCATTTTTGTTTCCGTTCCCATTTTCTAGTGACTATGGATCAACTACCTATCAATCTCCTCTTGCCAGTTGGGTGGCCTCTGTCGCAAGCTCAGCTAAAGGAGGGAATTGTAAGTATGTTGCACAAAAAGGAGCAATGCAGGGCAATGAGCAATGTGGCAAAAAAAATTCATTTGAGAGATGCCCTCCTGTCCAGAACAAGCAGTGTCTTGTCACAAGAGATTCGATGTCTAGCCTCTTGGGCCAAGCATGCGCACCACAAGCTTCCCTAAGAAGGCTTGGCTTTGAATATCCGAGTGTCTTGTGACTGTGAATTATGCCAAGTTTCCCCTTTGATTGTGGATGCGATGATTGTTTGCATGCCACCCGGAGTGGTTGTTAGATTTTGGACCTGGTTACCCACCTGGGTGTTGAAGAAAGTTTGGAAAAGCTCCAATAGGCTAACTTTTAGCACGTCGGCACAAATTGCCTCGTTGCCATGATATTGAAGCCACTTGAAAGCCCAATTACTATAGTTTGCCCAAGAGGATCCATTGGAAGCCAAGGTCAACTCCCCAATCCGTGCTTGCCTACAGGTTTGTCAGAAAGCTTACAAATTATGCCAATTGTGTTGAGGTGTACACCTCCACGTATTAGTAGAGAGTGTTGAGGGCCTCTGTTGTGGGTGTGCCCTCCCAGTGAAAGGATTGGACAATCTGCACCAGTTCATGAGATACTTAGCCTCGACCTTAGCACTTGTTCCATATTTCGGCATCAAACCCAGGTGGGGCACCAACATCATTTCAAAGGGGGCACTAGGGGCTCTTTGTCGGCCATGCTTGGCCGACCTTGTCGGTCCCCTGTTGGCCATCCTTGGCTGACTAGGTTGGCCCAGTTATGGCCAACCCCACCTTGGGTGAGCCCCCCCAAGTGTGGGCTATATATAGCCTCCCCCTTCTCCTTGGGTCATACACTGAACCCTACATTGTGGTTTTTTGCTCCTAGCCTCCTTTGTCTCCTTCAGTGCCCTGCACCTTGGTGGTTGATCTTCTCCTGATCAGTCCAGTGCTCTGCTTCCTTGCTGGATTCGTACCTCCTCTTTGTGCCTGCACTCGGTGGTTACAGCCCTTTGATCTCAGCTTCTTCTCCTACTGCTGCCTCCTTCTCTAGCTTTGTGATCGTAGTCATCTTCGAAGAACCCTTGACAGAGATCTCAGCCTGTTGTCTACGGCAAGCAATCCCTCCATTGCTCTCTTAGAGTCTTCTTCTCGGATTGATTGCTGCCCCCCTTTTGACAGTTATCTTTCTCCTCCCTGTGGACGACTGTATTCAGATCTATTGCCCGATTTGGGGCTGGTTATACCACAGTGAGTTCGGGCTATTCTTTTGTGCATGTTGTGCTCTTTCTTTGGTGCTCTCCTTTTTGCTTCCAATCTGGATGTCTTTATGGCATTAGAGCACTAGGTGTCCTTCGAAATTTTGGAGGGACTATCAACGGTGGGATATTAAGCTGCTTCTGTTTTCTTTTCCTAGCCTCGTCAGTAGCCTATTCCCCCCCCTCCCCCCCCCCCCTTTCACCTGTTTCTCTTGTCTTCCTTGATGGCTAGCACCAAAAAGACCTCCGACTTCAAAGTCTTGGATCTTGATGAAGAAAAGATATACCAAGCTGAGTACCCCCTTGGTTCTCTCTCACTTCCTTGCCGACAATGATCGACCGGTTCGTTTTCCAACTCTTCCCACATTCTTGAAAGCTCGCCAATTGGATGGTACCAACTATTCTCTGTGGAAGGACTAGATGGTTGCGGTTCTGGAATTGTATGATTTGGCGAAATTTGTCACCATTGGGGTGTCTTGCGTGGATCTTGAAGACGATGATCGAGGTGCTCTTATGTGGGACAAATTCAATGTCTAGGTTCATTCCTTCATCTTCCTCAACCGTCAACTTTCGGTCCTCAATCAGATCAAACAGATCGTGTCTTCGCGTGCTATATGGAAGTTTTTGGATGCTATGTACCTCCACATCACTCCCTTGAAGCGAATCTCCTTGGAAGTTCTTCTCCATCGTCTTGATCCCGCTACAACCATGTCTATTTGCAAGCACATAAACAAGATGCAAAACTTACAGCAAGACATTCTTCATGTAGGGAAAGCAATCACTTCTGAAGACATGGCAATTACTCTTCTCAGCCATGTGGTCACGGATTCTCGGTTCTCTGCTTTCTACTCCTCCCTTATTACCTTTAGTCGCCTCAGCACTATCACTTGGGAAAAGCTTGTTCCTATGATGCTTGATCAATCATAGTAGTTTTTCTCCCCTTTTTTTGGTGCCTCTGAAGCCCTTGTCGCCGAGAAAAATAAGCCTTGTCCCAAGAGTAATTCCAGCAACAAAGCACACCATATGGCTCCCCTCGTTCTAAAGATTCTACTTTAGTCCATGGTAATTGCAACCACTGAGGCAATGAAGGTCACTATTGGCATAACTACATGTATCGGCGTAAAGAAAGGTCCAAAGCACACGCTGTTGGAGCCACCGCAACTCATACCGTGACGACTCAGGCATTCGTCCACATCAAGCTGATTGGAGCTCCCTCGACTGAGTCATTTGCTCTCCACAGTTTCCCCACTCGCAAGTGGATTGTTGACAGTGGGGCATTACAACATATGGCTCCCTCATCTTCCATGATTTAAGATCTGTCACCTCACCCGGGCCGTGTTTGTATCGGTGATAAGTCGTCTATTCTTGTACACTCTGAGGGGACAACTCTGAGGGGACACTTGATATTGTGCCTGACGGAAAAGGGGACAAGCATTCATCCTGGGTCCTCTATGTCCCTGCACTCGGTTTCCATTTGCTCTCCGTCCACCAGATCTATCAAGGCGGCATGCTGGTCGAGTTCAATGCTACCTCTGTCAGCATTCGTGATCAGGCCATTGGCCAAGTGGTATGGAGTGGCCGTGCCCAGGACGACATCTACAAGGTCTCTGCTCTCGCATCCCACAAGTATTGCTCTTGGAGATTTATGGCACTACGGGTTCAACCATCTCCATGTTGAGGCACTCCATAGAGCCTATCGTGATCAAATGGTTCTTGGGCTTTCCAACGTCGGGACTTGCCATGGAATCTGTCCTACTTGTATCCTCGGTAAGAAGCATCGTGACTTGTTTCCTTAGCATGCTGATCGCCGTGCCACTATTCCCCTGATTGTTGTTCATCTTGATCTCTGTGGACCGATGCCGACTACTTCCCTTGGAGGTTCCTTCTACTTTCTGCTTCTCATCGATGACTACAGCAGGTTCTCCTAGATTTACTCTCTCCCATAAAGATCAGGCTTTCGGTCGCTTCTGTGCTTGGCATGTCATGGTGGAGAAACAGTCTGTGTACTCTCTCAAGCTGACTCGCTCAGACAAAGGCGGAGAATTCACCTCCCACGCATTCCATCGCTACCTCGATATGCATGGCATTTAGTTGGAGCTTGCAAACACCGGTACACCGTCTCAAAATGACATTGTTGAAAGAAAAGACCGCTCCTTCGTGGAGGTGGCCCGTACCATGTTGACTCATAGTCAGCTTTCCCAGAGTCTTTGTTACACCGTCTAAAAATGACATTGTTGAAAGAAAAGACCGTTCCTTCGTGGAGGTGGCCCGTACCATGTTGACTCATAGTCAGCTTTCCCAGAGTCTTTGTGGGGAAGCCATGATGATTGTTGTTCATACCTTGAATCGATCTCCGACTTCTGCAGTGCCCAGCATGACTCCGTATCAAGCCTGCCATGGTATCAAACTTGACGTCTCGCACGGTTGCATTTTTGGCTGTATTGCTTATGTCCACGTGCCCAGGAAGGATCGAGGGAAGCTTGATCCGACCTCACAAAAAATGGTGTTTGTTGGCTACAACCTTGTATCCACCGGCTATCGCTTGTGCGATCCCAATCGGAAATTGGTCTACCTCAGCTGTGATGTCATCTTTAACGAGAAGGTCCCTTCCTCTCCCACCAACACTTCTTTTGTTCTTGGCAATCCCTCCCCTCCTCGCAAAACCTCTCTTGCCCTTGTCTCCTTGTCCGTCCCATCCTCCCAGTCTCTGGTTCCCCCTCCTCACTTATCACCGCTCCCTTTGCTTCTCCATAGGATCCCTGTCCGTTCAACTTGAGCAGTGCCCTGTTCGAGTTCCCCACTGGCTTTTGGATATGCTCTGCTCCTCTAGTATTGGAGACTATTAGTTGCAGCAGCCCTTTGATGATGGTCGTCCTTGCTAGTCCCACTGCCACGTTTGTTGATGGCTGAATTTTGGTGATCAAATAAGAGGAAATAGGATGCAAGACAAAGGTCACAGGTCAAGAACAAAGGTCAATTGGAAGACTATGGATGTGTTTGTGCAAGACTAGGGTCAAGTGGGACGAAAGAGGGCACACTAGCAATAAATGAGAGGTTGCTTGGGCCATAAGAATGCTTTTTTTGCATGATTTTCAGCCAAAAGTGGAGGAGCAAAAAAGCTACGAATTTTCTTCATGAATTCATGTTTTTTTGGAGCCATGTGAGAAAGCAAAAGAATAATTTCGATTTTCTTCTTCTCTACGCATATTCTTCATGGAAGTAGTGGTGGATCACAAAGACACTCATGTTCTTGGCGATCCCTCCCCTCCTCGCAAAACCTCTCTTGCCCCTGTCTCCTCATTTGTCCCATCCTCCCAGTCTCCGGTCCCCCCTCCTCCCTCGTCACTCCTCCCTTTGTCTGCTTCTCCATAGGATCCTTGTCCGTTCAATTTTGAGCAGTGCCCTGCTCGAGTTCCCCATTGGTTTCTAGATATGCTCTGCTCCTCTAGTATTGGAGACTATTACTCGTAGCAGCCCTCTGATGATGGTCGTCCTCGCTAGTCCCACCGCCACGTTTGTTGATGGCTGAATTTTGGTGATCAAATAAGAGGGAATAGGGTGCAAGACAAAGGTCAAAAGGTCAAGAACAAAGGTCAATTGGAAGACTATGGATGTGTTTGTGCAAGACTAGGGTCAAGGGGGACTAAAGAGGGCACACTAGCAATAAATGAGAGGTTTCTTGGGCCGTAAGAATGCTTTTTTTGCATGATTTTCAGCCAGAAGTGGAGGAGGAGCAAAAAAGCTACGAATTTTCTTCATGAATTCATGTTTTTTTGGAGCCATGTTAGAAAGTAAAAGAAAAATTTCGATTTTCTTTGCGCATATTCTTCATGGAAGGAGTGGTGGATCAGCCCCAACTCTTGTGTGGATGCATGAACTTGAGGATCTTGGTTACCTATCTTCTCCTCTTTCTCCTTTTCTTGATCTTATAGACCTCTTCGAGCATGTAGAAAGAAGATTCATCTCCACCATGAAAGCTTGGAGCATGCACACATGGTATTCTTGCTCCTTTACTTTCAGATTCAAAATATAGACAGCTGGTTTGCAAGAAATGTATTCCTCTCCCATGGCTAGACATACAGGTGTCACCAAGACTTATGAGATTGTCAGACATGGTTTCTTTTGGGAAGGCATCTGGTGTGATGTGGTCAAATATTCTACTGAATGTTTGCCTTGCCAGCAAAATAAATTGGATAGAAAACTATCAATTGGCCTATTGCAACGCTTACCAGTTTAAGAAGGCAAATGGACCCTTTTTAATGGATTCCATAATAGGCTTGCCTTCTACAAAGAGAGGAGGGACAATATTTATGTGTGGTAAGTAGAATGACAAAACATGCCCATTTCATACCAACAAAGACCCGATATTCATTGCTTGGCAGCTCATTGAGAATGTTTAGCATCATGGTTTTTCCCAAGAAATTGTCCATGACAAGGCAAAAGTTATGGGTCAGAATTATCTACAATAGTGGGTACTATACTCACGCCTAACACATCATACTATCTTGAGACTGATGCACAGTCAGAAAGCGTGAACAAATGGGTGGAGAATTACTTGAGGCATTTTTGTTGTGATACTCGAGAGGTCTTGGCAAACTACCAATTGGTCTATTACAAACCTTACAAATTTTAAAAGGCAAATGGACCCATATAGCAATGGATTTCATAACATGCTTGCCTTTTACACAAAGAGAGGATGGGATAACATTTCTCTGTAGTGGGTAGAATGACAAAACAGGCCCATTTCGCATCAACAAAGACTCGATATTCAGCATCACAGGTTGCTTGGCTGCTCATTGAGCATGTTAAGCATCGTGGTTATCCGCAAGAAATTGTCAGTGACAAAGATGCAAATTTATGGGTCACTTTTGGCAAAAAATAATTTACAGTAGTGGGTACTTTACTCACACCTAGCAGTGCATACCATCTTGGGACTGATGGACAACTAGAAAGTCCATGTGATAAATCACAAAAAAGTGCATAAATCCTCCACTATAGCACTGTCTCTATGAGTGAGTGCAAACCAATAATCAATCCAATTGGAACTATATTGGTGTCAACCTCTTATCTTTTAGTACATATCTACTTCTTTGGCTATTTTACCTTGAATTTGATTGCTACTTGTGTTCATGCTTATTATGTGCCTTTTTATCTCTTTGTAAATGAGGCATCTCCAATTGGTTCTTGTAATCAATTTGAATGAATAACAATATTGGTTACTTCCAATTCATGTGCTTTATGAAGTGGATTGCATGGTGTTGAGGTGGAAAGTAGAACCGACCTTCAGGGAGGTGCCTTAGTCTCCTTGAGGGGAGTAAATTGTCATTGTTTTATCTCTTTGGTTGGGCTATTGTTTTACACCTTCTACGGGGAGATGGAGTTGAAAGTGTGAAGGTCATGTGAAGGCCATGGAGTGGGTGTGATATGATGAGGAGGGAGGTTGTGTTTTGGTATTGATAGGCTTAAGGCCCTAGTAGGTACAATGGATGGAATATTTGTGCGATACACTTCATTGATAATGTTGAGCTAGATCTTTTAAAAGCATTCACGAAAAAGTTGGTTGTTTACTATTGGCACTAGTCTTGTGGTAGAAGTGTACAGAAAATAAAAAATCAATGTGATGGGAATGTGTAACATTACATGTCTGTTCACAATCAATGGCATGATTTAAAAATTTGTGTTCTCACACAAGACTAGGTTGGCATGGGCTTTTCTGTGGAGCTTAGTGAGCGAGCTTTAAGGTTAAGTTTGCAAACAATGAAGTGTTGGATTCATATATATATGTATATTGTGCTTAAGTGGACATATTAACGGAGAAAAAAAAAGTGGTGCACTCATGTTATGCATTTTATACACTAATAATGTAACACACCTATTCATGTCACTCTTTTAAGTGGGGAGTAATATTTCTAGCCTCTACATTATCCATAGATTGGAAGGCATGGATAAACCAATTAGGTAGATTATGTAAAAGTGATGTAGATGCTAAGTATCAACATATGTTTTTCATTTACATACATATGACATTATTTCTAGATAGGCCATTACATTACACAAATCAATAAATACCTCTCACAACCAAAATCATGATGAATAGAAAAGATGTTTCAGCTTGCGAATCTGTTTTTGTTATTAAAATTTTGGAAAACAAAAAAGTTCAAACGGAGACATTTGGGGCATCTTACTAAAATCATGATGAACAAAAAGATGTTTTGAAGTTTGTTATCAGTCACTTTTACCTTAGAAAACAATGAAGGTCAAAGGAGATATTTGTGGCATATTGTTGGCATGCAAATATATTGTACCTGAGAAACATTACAAAAGGATTTTGTACACTATGCAAATGACTTAAAACTTTGTATTGATGTTGGTTTTGAAACTTGCTATTGTTTCAACAATAAATAAACTTAAAGATGATGAATTCACCACATGCAACAAATCTTAGAAGACTATTCTTAGCTCTTTTACAATGATAGTACAAACCAGGAGTAGATGATGATGCCTACTTGAGTGTTGCATGAGGGTCTTTGTAGGGCTCCACAACTAAAGGAGAGTTGTGGAGAGGTAGAAGGGCATACAATTCGACTCCTTCCATGAGAGTGAGGCGAGATTGTTGGAGGCATTAGTAAATGCAAGGAACAGATAGAAGATATGTCTTAGAGCAAGCATACAATGTACATCCCAAGTCATTGAGCATCATTTATCCATTGGAATATGCATCATGGCCATATGTCAGCATCAATATGTTAAGGTATACTCCCATCATAACATTCCAATCCTTTTATGAGAGTGAGGTGAGATTGCTAGAGGCATAAGTAAGTGAAAGTTACAAGATATCTCCTAAAGCAAGGGTACAATGCACACTCCATATCATTGGCTTTGAAGTACAAAGTATATCTTGACATCTATGGGCATGATGCACATTCCAACTCCCCAAATTGTGGCAAATGCCTTTTTGTGCTGATCTTTAGGGTCTAGGCTATTTGGTAATAGTCAAAAACACCATCAAGGATGTTGTACACTTACTTGTTGCCAAGCTCTCTAGCAGATGTTTTGTGAATGGAATAGGAAATTGATCACACTATGTGACGACATTAACCTTCTTGAAGTCCACGCATACATTGATTTTAACATTCTAATCCTTGGCAATCACCATTGGGGAAGCCCAATCAATGTGCTTAATTGGATAGATGAACACTAGATTGAGGAGCTTTTGAAACTCCTCTTTGATTGGTTCTGTGTACTTTGAGTTCATGTCATAAGGATGCTACTTGATTGGTTTTGCGTTCTCTACAAGGGGATAGTTTGTTGTACCACCTCTAGCGGTACTCCTTTTAGATCAATGTATTTCTAGGTGAAGTAGTCCTTGAATTGTTTGAGGGAGTGTTATGAGCTCTGCCTCATCTTCCAGACATAAGTCAGTGGCTATGTGGACCAACTAAGAATCTTCTCCTTCTTTAGCCAAGTTGACTTCTTTTACCTCGACAAAGCCACCGAGTGGTCTTGACTGTCGATGCACCATTTTGTTGTGGTCTTGTATTGTGTAGGACTTCAAGTGAGGGGAACCCTGTGGAGGTCCTTTGATTCATCTTCTTCTCATGCTAGCTCTTTAAGCTTTTCCTTGACTGCTATGTGTTCTCTTTTTGAAGCCCATAAGAACAAATGAATGCCGAAAAGAGAGGTGAAAGGTGGTGATCCTTACATCTTGCACCATTCCTCGTGGCCTTGTGGTTGTTCCATCGGCTAATTTCACTATGACGGTTGTACGTCTGAACTCGGGCTGACCCCAAGCTTCCCAACATTGCTTGGTGATAATGCTCACTCCGGCTTCCCCATCTAAGATGGCCGTGGGTTTGTGGGCATGGTAGGAGATAGGGATTATAGCATTAGCGCCATCACTTTCGTAATAATCATCTAGCTTGTTCACTAGTACTTTAGGCAAGTGTGTTTGGTTAGAAGGGGCATTGTGCTAGGGGTTGGTTGAGGTGTTTGTTATATAGGCTATCGGCCTTGAGTGGTTCGGTGGTAGGAAGACACCTATTGATCCAGTCCCTCCAAAGGAACAGAGATTCTCATAATAGTGTAGCTATGGGCATTTTAATCTCAATAGACAACAAGGTTGTAAGACCTGTTATGTCCTTGGGTCCGTCTGTGTAGCCCATGCATGCCTATGATGGTGCACTATGATGCATGGAGGGTATGAAACCCTTGTGTTTTGGTACAGGAGGTTGTGGCCTCTCATCAAACATGCCTCCCAAGGGATTGGTCTCTAGGATGGTATTGTTGGCACCATTCTCGTAATAGTGTAGCTATGGGCATTTTGATCTCAATAGACAACACTTGTGATATCCTAGGCCTCGAGCAAGAGTTGTTTCGATAAAGGGGTTAGGATACTCATCAAGGCCTTTGGGCATTGATGGGCTAGCTCTTGATCTATCTTGGCTACTCTTTATGAAGGATATCTATAGGGCCTCCTTGTGAGTACTTCTCGCTAGTTGTGTGCGACGATAGTGTAGCAATGTCCTCGTTGGATCCTACTTGGATCATAAGTTTCTCTTTTCCTTTCCCAATAGTTGTTACTCATTTATACTTAAACCATTTGACACCTTTGGTCTTAGGTTTGGAAGGACTAGAATTGGATGCTACCTTCTTTTGTCTTGTAGGGTCTTAGCCAATCATCCCTTAAAAGATGCCACACCATATCATCAAACACTTCCTCTTCCACTACTTTGTGGGGTGGAGGGCTATTGTCATCCCCTTTCCACTCATCTCTAACGGTAGATCTCGAAGCTCCCACATCATCTCATCGACGCTTTGCATCCTCACGTCGAGTGTAGGGCACCATGTTAAGGTGTGGTACTACATCTTGCCCCAATTAGAGGATATGACAACATCATCAAATTGAAGCCCATCAACTTTCTTTTACTCACCTCTAAACCTATTTGATTCCATTCCCCATACATGGCAATGTGATTCAACATAATTCGACGTGCTTAGATAATGCATCCATGACATCGATTACACACACACTTGATCCTTTGTCCCAACCACACATCGTGATTACGGTGATGCATTGACTCATCTTCACCAGAATTGCTCGAGGAGGTTGACATCCTATTCACACAAAAGCAAACACATCCATCAATAGTTTTTGGTAGTATATGTCTCTGTGATCTCTTGTTTCATTAACAGACATCCATCCATAAACTATTTGTAAGTTGGGTGGAAATTGTCTATGTGTCATGTGTATAAGCATGTATATTCTGTGTTAAAACACGTGTAGCACAGCTACTAGAAACTTACACGCACTTCTACACCCGCTCATCTACATCAAACCTAGATGTGATCGTCGTTTTCTCATTCCAAACTCGCATTTCCATTCCTCACCTCTCACTCTCAAGGTTTTGCCACCAAGCATACATCCAAGGGACTACTCCAAGGATAGCTACTCGGGTGGAAGAGGACATACACATGGGTGGAGGAGGGCATACACACAAGCAGATTCGAAAGGAGGAGCTACCTTTCAAGAGGTGAGTGATCTTTCTCTTTTCCTTTGCTTTCCTTTGTTTATTCAAGTGTCCATGGTGATTCCTTTGTCTTCTACTAGTATGTACTTCTTGCAGTTTGTCATGAAAGGGACAAGAGTTATGTCTGGTCCTGTCATTTTATCATTGGTCGGTTGTTTTTTTGAAAAGTGCTTTCGAAGGAGTGCATATACGAGTGCATCTGGGCTGTGTTTACGTAGTGTACATGCGATTCTATATGCGATTCTACCCGCTTTCTTGACGCATGATACAAATTTTTTTGATGCATGATGTATGATACATGATGCTTGATGCACAAATTATTCTAATGCATGATGCACACATGCTTTTTTTGTAGTTAATCTTGAATCTAGGTTCTTCATCCGATCCATTTGTGTACGCCGCTTGGATGTCGGAGATGTTAAATCACTATGGGTGTACCCTTGTACCAAATGAGCTTGCCAATTATATGCAAGCCAACCCCCTCTCAGACACCCTAGTATGGTCTTTTCGACCACTCCTTTTATGAGCATGCATGTCACCCGACAATCTTCTATGCATGTGAGTCCGAGACCCATGGCGTCTCCCACCCCACCGCCATCAAGGAGACATACCCCCTCACACACACACTCATGTATCCCCTCCCAGACACAATCACGTATCCCCTCACATCCACAGTCACGTCCATAGTCACGTACACACTCCCCTAGCTGTGACTCCACCTGTAGTACGGACCAGAGTAGATGCCACAATAGGGAGAGTGGGAGTGGAGGTTGCAACAACTACTTTGCTAAGGGCAGTGATAGGGCACACGATGAGAGAGGAGATAGAGGGATCGAAGGGAGAAGAGGGGACAGTGAGAATGAGAAGGAGGTGATAGAGATAGAGAGAGACATATATTACGATGTGACGGATAGGGGAAGGGGATAGTGATGGATGCGAGGGGTGGTCTCCAATTTGTATAGAAATTGTTTTATAAAATTTGAAGATCAAAATGTCCATCTAGTTGGAGAGGTCATTGATGTTGTACATGCGCGGTACCCCAATCCCCCGCATGCAACATTCTCAAATATATGGGGAAGGACAAGAATAAGGGAGATCTTAAGTAATAAAAGATCTCACCTGAAGAAACTCCTGCATGATGACCAAATGCAGGTTATTATCTTGTCGAGAAACCTGCCACTGCCCACAAATGCGAGTGGAAGGAGGCAAAGAAACGAGAAGAGGGTGGCGTGAAGAGTAGGTAGCACGTGGAGGCACGAAGGATCTAGATGGAGACCATTGGATCATCCCATTACGGATCTGGAGAGGCATTGAGTCGTAGGAAGCGGAGTTCATAAGTATCTCTAAATCTTATTTGATTTATTACTTGCATTGATTTTATGCTTGTTTTAATCTTAAACTGTGTTATCTTACAATGACGGCGGGTTATGGGAAGGAAGCCCACATCGCATGAGATTGCGTATGCTCGTCATTATAGCAGATGTGACACATGGGCCCTCTTCAGAACCGAGGGACGTATTATGGACGCGCAGTTTGAGGAAGCCATGAGAGCGTACAGTCGACAGGTACTTGAAACCTCTAGAGTGATGATTTTGGTTCACAGATTGTAAACCAAAATCATCACTTTAGAGGTTTCAAGTACCTGTCGACCGTACGCTGTCATGGCTTCCTCAAAATTGTAAACCAAAATCATCACTCTAGAGGTTTCAAGTACCTTGTCGATCGTACGCTCTCATGGCTTCCTCAAACTGCACGTCCATAATACGTCCCTCAGTTTTGAAGAGGGACACACACACACACACACACACACACACACACACACACAAGCAAAACTAGTAAAATGCGTGTATTTGTGCATGTATTAGTGCATCTGGTTTTTATATACATGCACTTTTACACGCATGTCTTTGGCCACAATTATACACATGAACATACATGGGCCTCCCGATTTTTCTCACAAAATACTGAGAAAATACTATAGTCTTGTGGTATATGCTTTGGGAGTGATCTATAAATACAAGTTGAAACAAAATGGATAACAATTTAGGACAACATCAAAAGTGAACAATTTACAAGAGTCATCACAAGGATAAGTATGAAACAAAAGAAACAAACAAAAGGACTAATGTTATTACAAATGTTCTTATGAAATATTACATAGAAATAACAGTGTAGTACGTGGAGGCAGGGTTTAAGGAAACCGACATATTCTCCTCATGGGTGACATTGATATTGACTACTCAACAAACATCATAGTCACAACATTTACAAGAAACAATGGCAGTTTCAAGAAACCACTCTAATATAGGAACTCAATTGGATACTCATTTGGAGGGCCTAAGTGGGAGGGGGGAGGGAGAGAGAGAGAGAGTGTGTGTGTGTGTGTGTGAGAGAGAGAGAGAGAGATCAAAGATATACACATAATTTGGAAAATGAAAACCACCACATGATCATCACCTTCCGCCTGCCCTTGGTGCAGATTTCCTCATCGCCATCTCCAACTCTCGAAGCCCACTCGGATGCGAACTTGAACTGCCGTTACTGTAGTTGTAAAAGCTCGAACTGTTCACTAATTTTTGCTGCAATGGTAGAAGAGCTACTTCTTCGTCGTCCTCCAGATCTAGAGAAGAATACATTCCGACCACGTTTTCCTTTGACCCTCTTATCCACAATAGCTCCTGAAGAACTTGTTTCATAGGAGGTCGTTTATGGGCGTCTATGCGCAAACAAGCGATTGCGAGTTTTGCCACTTGATTCACGGATCCCATCACGCCAGAATCCTCAGATGCTCCCAAGGCCGGATCTATTGCTGTAGAAAATGTGCCTGTTTTCCATCTAGAAATACAAAGCATAGCCAGATTGGACTCGGTCTCCCCTCTTTCCACGTTAACAGGCTTGAGCGAAGTGATCAACTCAAGCAGCACCACTCCGAAACTGTAAACATCACTCTTATCAGTCAGCTGGAAACTGTGGAAATACTCTGGATCAAGATACCCCATTGTGCCCTTTACAACGGTGGAAACATGGGTTTCGTCCATGCGCAAAAGGCGTGATATACCAAAGTCTGATACTTTAGGAGTCAGCACCTTATCCAGAAGTATGTTTGAGGATTTGATGTCTCTGTGGTAGATGGGTGTGGAAATTGATGAATGAAGGTAGGCAATTGCCTCGGCGCTTTCCAGGGCAATTACAAGGCGATTTTCCCAGCTGAGAGCTGATCTGCCATCCTTTCCGTGCAAGTGCTCTGAAAGAGTTCCATTTGGGACGTATTCGTACACAAGAATAGGAACCGGTGTCTCCAAACAACAGCCCAACAGCTGCACAATGTTTCGATGGTTGATCTGGGATAGGATGATGACTTCGTTGATGAATTGGTCGACTTGTTGTTCTTCTGTGTGATGAGATTTCTTAATCGCCACAAGAGTGGCATCTGTAAGGACTCCCTTGTACACGGTGCCGTAGCTTCCTCGTCCGAGTTCCACATGCCCTGCAAAATTTTGAGTGGCTTTTTGGAGCTCAGCCTCCGAAAACAGCCTGGGTGTGTCTCTCCCTCTTCTTACAGAGATGTATTCCCTGAGTCGAGTGCCCCCATTCTACTCGAAGTACATTGCTTTTTTCGCTCTAGATGCTCTCCAATTATAAATCCACCTTGTTAAGAGGCCGGTAAAGAGTAGGGCAGCAGCAGTCGACAAAGTTGAAGCTGAACCAACAAGAAAGTGAGGCAACGTTCAAACATTCCAACAACGGAAAATCTGTCGATTTGCGGAGAGAAAAACTGACCAATGATTACGGTACTAGTTTGAAAGGGCTTCTGGGGAACAGTGCAACCAGTTCCATTGCTCCGTAGAGCGACGCCATTGCCCTGGGCGCCGTCGATGCAGCTGCAGTTAAAACTTCCCGGCAAATTGTGGCAAGCTCCATAAGGACGTCCGACACAATTTGAGGTGCCTTCTGTACACTCGTCGATATCTACATGCAGGTTCCGTTCAGCGGTAGCCTTATTAGTGCTAACAGAACGGTGAGCGATGACGAGAATTTCTTCAGATGCGATCAGACGAAATAATTGAAAGGGGAACAAGAGAAATGATACCTTGACATCCGGTGCCGTTTTTGTAGCCGTCTCCACGGTAACCCTTGAGGCTGCACTTACAAGCGTAACCCTTGAGGCTGCACTTACAAGCGTAACCCGTACTGTCCCCTGCAAGCACGCATTCGGAATTCTCCTTGCACGCATAGCCAGTCGTAGTGTTAACTGTGGAACAATTCGGAGTATTATGCGGCAAGGGAATGCCCCAGGAGAGCTTGATGCCATAATCCCCAGTGGTGATTACGCCGAGAGCTGTGTAGTTGTACGTGCCTGGAAACAGCACCATAGAGAATCCACATTTTCCTTGAAAGTCTGCGTATGCAATGCCTGCTCCGGTGATTTGGATAATTGTGGCTCCGCTTTGAGGAAGGCCGAGGGTGCAACAGGCGTAGAAGTTGCAGAAATCGTAGGCGTGGGTGTTGTAGCAAGGATTTGTGCAACTTCCTGATCCAGTGATAGTACTGGGTCTGAAAGGCATGGGGTCTGGCACAGCAACAGCATTAAACTAAATGTTTTGGAAGGAGCTAGGCCAACAAGGTCTTCAGGCCGACAACGGCGACAAGCATCGAAGCCATTGGTTGGCTTTCTCTACAGCTGTTGAAGGTTCTGAGAGCTCATACAAATGTACACGCATTGTTGGAGCTGCTATAGCAGCTATATGTTGTCGTCCCAAAAACACTGTAGACAATTCAGGAGTGATGGAGTTACGGGAGCGTAGGCCCTAGGAACTTAGAGCATGTCAGAATAAAGCCGCACATGCGATAAATCTCCACTGGGTCCCTTGAGGCATCGACCGGAACTTGTTTTCCGTCACCAGAGAGACGAGAAGGTGGTCAGCGCGGGGTCCATATGCCAGCACGGCATATAGTCCAAAAGGACCCCGCGTAGATCTATCCTGAGCCTTCACTCTTCACACACACAGCTTTCTTTTGAGGAAGGTCAAGCAGGGTAAGTCTTCGTGAAATTGCCACCTTGTGTACTCCAGAGGCTCACACTCCATGCACGCGTTTTCCTCATTGCATGCCAAAAAGTCTTCCCGCCCATTGGAAAAGCGCCCCGTGTGCTGTATGCTTTCACAACAAGAGGGCATAGTTTGTGTGTGCCCTACTGTGCCGCATTGTCGAACATCTATAATGTGTGGTGGATGTATAATGTGTGGGAGGAAATCTACTAAAGCTGCATATAAGTAATTAGATATGTGTCACGCAACGTAAGGGTTTTTTTAAAGATTATTTTTAACATTTGTACATCCACAATTATTGTTACATGCAAGTTGATACATATGCATTCAAAGTAAAGCATACAAATAAATTACAAAGACGATGGACGGAGTGAGAAATCGAGTGAAGTAAGTGCAAAGTTCAACAAATGTTTAGAGAAAATCAAGTAAAGTAATGAATTTGTTTATGATTTATATCAGATTCTTGCGCTTCAAGTAATAATATTTTCTCGCACTTGCAAGGTTTCCTTTTAAATTGTTATATCCTTTTGAAGTCGATGTAGTATCTAGATGTACAATGTATCTATAATGTTCTAAGGAATTTTCTTCCTTTTTATTCAGAGTTGACCCTAATATATTTGCTCTGAAGTGTGCTTCAAATGGAATGTTCTTGCGGACATCATCGGCCATTTTAGTTGGTGGGTTAGTCTTGTATCGTTTGAGACATTTCTCAAAATTTGTAGTTTGGCCAATGTATTTCTTTTTATTTTGTAGACAAGTGATGTAGTAAATGAACTTTATTACCGAAGATCACACGTTGCATGAGTTGTCAGTATCTGCATCCGTTTCAACTGTGCAAATAGAGGGAAAAAGTATAAGATACAACAAGACAAAGCAACTATAGACGCGCCTCAAAAAAGCACAAAATAGCAGGTGCGTCTATAGGCGTATATAGAATAGTGAAAATACGGGCACGTCTATTAGCGCATCTAATAGCACGGTTATTCACGCATCTAATAGCGCGTCTGCACTATCTTAGAGACGCATATTTAGACGCCTTTATAAACGCACAACAGAGAATACAGAGAGTAAAATTTTACTGTAAGCTAATAAATGTGCATCACTGCTTTCCAAACATTGCCCATGATTACCAAAGCACATACTTTATATACAAATATCAATGCTTTTTGGTAAATCCACATATACAAAATTTTTTTACAAATGTGCAAGCTTTGTATTCAATAAAGAATCCTCTTCTTTGGGTCAACGTTTTCTTGGTTGTAGCCTAAGTTGCATTACTTCGGGCGTTTTTTTTTTAAATTTAAAAAAACTCAAATACGTATTTTTTACAATTTAAAATGTTTCAAACGTTTTTTTCTATTTTATTCGTAGAATAACCTATTCATACGAATAACTGGCTATTTGTACGAATAACTTTATTCCTACGAATAACCCAGTTTATTCGTACGAATAAACGTAGTATAAACTTGCAACCATTGCCATTTTTTGTATTTGTATGAATACATCCACTTGGCTTCCTTGCCACCTCAGCCACTTGCTTGCCAGCCCTGCTACCTCCTGCTTGCTTACCTACTACCTCCTACTTGCTTACTTGCTACCTCTTGCTTGCTTGCAATACCTACCATCTCTCTTCATAGGTACCTTACTGCACCCTTGCTTATGTTGTAGTCTTTCGTTTTAGTAATTAAAGTTTATTTTGTTTTGTTTTGTTTAGGACTGGCACTCATCTCTCTTAGGAGAGTTGTGTGCTGTAGTCTTTTTAAATTATTTAATATTTATTTTGTATTGTCTTTTAGTGTGTAGACAGGCTGGCACTCATCTCTCTTGCGAGAGTTGTGTCTTGCAGTCTATTTTTGTCGTGTGTTGCAGTTTCAATTTTAATATAAATAATTATTTTTTACCTGAGACTAGCACTCATCTCTCTTAAGAGAGTTGTGTGTTGTAGTATCAGTTTGTAAAAAAATGTTTGTTTGTAGGAACTCTTGGGCTGGCATTCATCTCTCTTAAGAGAGTTGTGTGTTGCAGTCCAAGCTTAGTGATGTTTCAATAGATGCTTATTCTAGCACTAATCTCTCCCTTGAGAGTTGTGTGTTACAATCTAAGTTTAGAGATGTTTTCAAGCACACTTAGTTTGGCACTCAACTGTCCCTTGATAGTTGTGTATTGCAATCTAAGTTAGATATCATGCGATGTGCTCTTAGACAATTAGTCTAGCACTCAACTGTCCTTTGATCGTTGTGTGTTGCAGTCTAAGTTAGATATCATGTGATGTGCTCTTAGACACTTAGTCTGGTACTCAACTGTCCCTTGATAGTTGTGTGTTGAAGTCTAAGTTAGATATCATTTGATGCGCTCTTAGACACTTAGTCTAGTACTCAACTATCCCTTGATAGTTGTGTGTTGCAGTTGAAGCCTAGTGTTAGATGGTGAAGTCCACGGTTAGGGTTATACCTAGGTCATTTTTTGTGCAGGTTACATGCTTATTTTTTGTGTTTTCATTTTCTGTAGTCTGCTACATGATGTGAGCTTGAGTTGAGAGGTTATACCGAGGTAATTTCTTAGACTGCTTGCATTGTTAATTGTTATGGCTTAATGAGTTTCTTATTGCACCTGGCACTAAATTCTTTTTTGAATTTTGTGTTGCAACTTAGTGCATATGTCTCACCAACCTGATCTCACTAAGATTCAGAGGAAGGTGCTGAAAAACGAGAATGTGCACTTCTTAATGAATGTCGATCAGGACATCATTGAGACAGCTTTCCAAAATGGTGAAAGTGGTGTACAGAATTTGGTGAGGACAATGGAAGAGCATAGAGGGAGGACCTTGCGTGACCAATTTTCAGATGTATTTATAGTAGACTTTATAGACCAATATTTGCACCACTTCACGTTGGAGAGTCGATGATGCCTCGGTCAAATAGATCGAGACATAAACGCCTGTGACATGAAGTGGGAGGGTCCTACTGTAGATGTCAGGGTCACGTACATCAAGAATGCGTGGTGAGGTTTCAAAGGCAAAGGATCTTCCTCGACCTCCCTTCTATCAATGCATCCATGCCCCCAAGCACAACCACAACCACAAGCACCAATGCACCCATGCCCCCAGTCACATGCCGCATTGCACCCACCGCAACCACAAGCACCAATGCACCCATGCCCCCAGTCACATGCTGCATTGTACCCACCACAGCCCCACAAACACCATGCAACCACACCATGCATATGCATCGACCACAGTGTGTCTTTTCCTGTATCCCTTTTTTCCAAGTTCTTTCATACCTAGAAGAAGTTCCTCCTCCCGGTCCACATCTCCCACCACATGCACACCCACATTTCGCCACATCTTTTGCTTCTCCATTTGTGCCTCCTACTGCACAGCAAACCAGTTTCCATCTTCCGCATACTCACCTGCACCAAGAATGCATAATCTATCTGCCTAAGCAGATAGATATCAAGCTTCTTCATTCTCGCCTACACAAGCACCACCCGCATCACATGGCTTGCATGATTGTGCACCAATGGTAAGACCCCTGCAGCCCATACTGCTTCAACAATGAGACATTCGATTCATGCCTAGTGCAGCTGTGGACATAGGCACACATGGAATAGTCAACATGTGCAATCTTCTTGTTACTCCATTTGATCCACACAAGATTTATGCATGTAAGGTGTTGAGGCTTTCTATGCCCACTAATGCATTCAAGGTCAGAGCCTTGGAAGAAGCCACATGCTCGGGTGATGTCATACATTTGGGCATCATCCGAGCAATAGGTCTAGTCCATGATGATAAACCAATGATACTATTTCCTTTTTGGAATGAAAATCATTTGGAAAGATGGCTAACCTACCTCGGACATGATGGAAAACGACCATCTCCCGTGTTTAACAGAGATGATGCGGAAATGCTTGCTAGAGCTCCACAGGTCCGTCAACATGTATTTGATATTTTAAGTGCACTAGTTCGCACTATGCATTACATGCACCAACACAATTTCCTACATAATGATTTGCATGTGCAAAACATTATGCTACAATTCTCGGAGTCGTCCGAGGAAGTGTATCTTGGCATTTGTGATTGGGGAATGATGACCCCATGCAACACTAGGAAGCACTATCCAGCATTACCCAGTGACAACCCCAACACTGTGTGGAGTTCCATTGAAAGATTTTGCCACGTTGCTCCAGAGTGCCTCTGTACCAATCCCCCACCTTTCGACATTGCACACGCTATCTCATCACATCTTGAACATCTTAGACATTTGTGCACCATCGCCAAGTATTGGACCCGCAGAAGCTCTAATCGAGTGTCTATGATGATTTGCAGTTCAGGGAAAGTCAGTTGAACCGAATAAATGTCCAAGTACTGCTGATTTTTGTGAGGTTTTTAACATTGCTCCTAGATGTGGTATACAGCTCAGTCCAAAACAAGGACTTAGTCCAACAAATGACTGAGCCTTCCTTGGATAATTTGTAATATGAGTGACCAATCATAAATACTTGTAACATTATTTTTGTATATCATCCAAGTATGGATCCACTCCATCGTTCAAGTTTGTATATTTACAATGAGATGATAAATGATGCGATAAGTAATGATTAAATATTATTTGTATAAGTGAATGATGCGATAAAAATGATGATCCAATTTCAAAATATGATAAATGATGCCATAATTTATGTTTAAATATTATCAACATTACTGTGTGCTTGGGGAGTTAGAACGCAAGGTCTCTGAGACACACGCTCTCTGTTCTATGTTCTTACTCGCTTGCACTCTATAGGACATCCATTTCTTGTTCCTGACAAGTGATGCTTGTCATTCCAATCCACACATCGATGCAAGACATCGTAGATCGACATACACCCGCTGAATGAAAAACATGGGTATTTGCTGGTTGTTGGGGATGCTTGCTTCCACCTCTATGAATCGTTGGAGAAGGATGTGGGCAAGGGTTTTGTGCCGCAAGTCTAACATTAACTTGGGCTATGCATATTTATTCCTAGCATTTTCAGAACGAAGAAACAAGGTGTTTCTGACGAACTCCGATAGACATAGCCTCTATACTTGTCAAAGAGAGAGCGGGTCGCCTTGCAACCTGTCATATTGCTTCTGACATCTTCCAATACACTTTACCCACAACAAAGACATCAGTGTTGACCATCCTCAATACTGTCACAAATGGCTCCACACCTTCTTTTATTCTTTCTACATTTCTCTAGAATAGAGATGATTGTATAAGATGCACACATTTACTACCTGGTATTGCATACTATGTCTTTTTCTGAAGCCAATTTGCCCATCATCTATTAGCAACAATCTCGACTAAAGCTTGACACACTTCCAACAATCTAGCAAGAACTAAAAAAGAAGTGGCAAATCTAGTTTGACAAAATTTCCTTAGTTGCTTCACAGAGTGCTCTTTGAACACTGCATGCAAGTATTGATGACTCTTTATAAAACTCACTATGGCGTTAGCATGTTGTAGTACTAGTTGCACAAATGGCAATTGTCCAATATCCTTCAAAAATAAGTTGAGAGTATGAGCACCACATGGCACCCATGTCAGAGTGGGATACTTTGCCATGACCATCTCACCTGCGGTCTTGTAATTTGATGCATTATCTGTTACTAATGCAGTAACATTTTCACTGCCACCAACTTTATGAATTGCTCTTTTGTATATTTTTACAATATAGGCTCCTTTGATTTTTGTAGATTATTGTCACTCTTGCCATTAGGAGCTTGCAAGGCATGGCCACATTGCTTGCCTAAAGTTTTTTCTTTTAGAGACATATCAATACTCTCCAAAAACATAGTTCCCTTGGGAGTAATGTAGATTACATTTATCAAGGGTCTGGCTTGCTTGCTAATCCATCCATCAAAAGCAAGAGTGCACCCATATGTAGGAATAAAATTCATTTTTTTTTCAAGCAGTTTGCCACAGTTTGTTTGACTCTATCAAGATGATCTGTACGCATTTTATTATAATCCGAAAATATAAATCCTGGTCTAGCACATGATTTCAAGGCATTACGAAACGCCTCATGTCTCATGACATTGAATGGTATACCATTTTTAACAAATGGTTTTTTATCTTCTTTATCTAATAGGCATTAGTCGCATCAAAACTCACTTACAACCCACTTGCTACCAAATCTACATCACCTTATTTGCATAATGGAAGAACATCAGATGGAGTGTAGGAGCAAGCTTCAATGTCACTGCCTATTCTGAGAAAATGTTGCTTGATGCATCTAGAAACACCCGTGAACTTGTGTCCACAATATTTACACTACAAGAAAGAGATCGAGGCATGCCCTTAAAGTTGCCAATTGCTAAAACTTCTCCGGAGCAAGATAACATCTCTACTTTTTCCCCCTTAAAATAAGTTTTCTTGATACCTTGAAAGTATGTCTTTGGAACAATTTCGTCTTGGTCCTAGAGCGTTTTGTGTGCTTGCATATCAAATATGTCACATTGTAAGATATCTCCCAATGTTTCAAAGTCTCCATGTGGATATTTTAAATGTACTTTAGGATTTACAACATTGGTGATTATCACTACACATCTTCTCTCACCACAACGTTGGAAATGACACACATTCATAGGCTCTTCATAGGATCAAGACTGTGAATTCATCCAAAAGCCACCACTTCATTCTTCTTATATAACGCCACATCCATACCCTCTGTTAGGGTGAATACCTGTTTTATGTACAAAAATAGATTAGCAACTCAAAAAAAGACACAATAGGGAAGTAGCAAGCTAAGGGTGTCCACTTTTTGTTCACTCCCCAATCCTTAGGAGGTGGAAAAACAAGCTTTTTAGCACACAAAAATGCAAATCTCACCTACTTCCCTATGGATCTAGTCTTTGAAGTCTTCAGACACAACATCACACATGCTATTGTGCACACAATCGTATAGTCTAATCGAAAATTCGATGCACACACAAAAAATTTCTTTGTGTCACATGGCATGGTTCCAGGGCAATCACACCTTTGTCACACGGCATGGTTCCAGGGCGGTCACACCTTTGTCACGAACAGAGAGTGTCATATTAAATTCTAAATTTCTCACTCATTTTAGATTAAATGTTATTGAAACTTTGTAGGTGGTCTCTTTACATTATGTAGAGCTTAACTTGATTTATCAGTAATTATTTGAATGACTTATAAATAATTATTTATAATAAATAAAGTCATAAAATACATGCATTTTAGTAGCACACCACATTTTTTTAGTATTTTGAACAATTAAGCAAATCCAATTTGGTGGAAGGTTAGTAGGCACATAAGGGTGTGTGGTTCAATCATCAAATCCCAAATCCAACGGTTAGATTTAGAAAGATTGAAGTTTAATTTTTACTTTTACTCCTTAGAGGATCGATAAAGAATATTAAAAATAAATCTAGTAATTCTCAATCATGACCAAACATTTCAAAAATGTCAATATTTTTAGTCTCCGCATGATGAATAAGAGGAAAAAAATTTGGTTAAATTTGAGTAAGGGAAACGTACAATATGGCCTCCAAGAGTAAAATCTCCCTTTTGTGGGGGAAAAAGGGCCACCCAAGCCTAATACCAAGGCAAGGTAGGCTTGGTATTAGGCTTGGTGAGGTAGGCTAGGAGCATCACTGACCCTAGTGACAAGCCTTTGGAGTGTGCATGCTGCCCATGTGGAAGGCTGAGTCATCTATTTTTGCCTTGCAACCATGCCACGTTGTTAGACCACATGGTGCCATGTCATCAAGGAGATGTGACATCACTGCTTGCCATGTCACCTTAGATTGCCACACGTGCTGCCACATCAGCCACATGTGCCACCTCATCATCCTTGTGAGGTAGAATTTTTGATGTTGCAGAATTGTTGTTGTTTGCCCTTGTGAGGAAGAACTTTGTTCTTTCTCTTGCAGTCACAGATTTTGACTTTGCAAAATGTTTCAGAATTTGTCAACTATTGTTAGTGAGAAACTTGAGAAGGACAACTTCCAAGCATGGAAGTTCAGGATGACAAACTTTCTTATGGAAAGGGAGTATAGCCATCTATCAATGGTGATGAGCAAGAACCAATTTTGGGTGATGCTCCTACTGCTGCAAATCTGAAGACATCCAAAGAGTGGCATGAAAAGGCCAGGAAGGTCATGGATTGGTTGTCTATCAGTGTTTCAAACTCAATGATTGTGCATATATAAGATGCAGAGACACCGAAGGAGGCATGGGATACATTGGTGAAGATGTACAACACCAATACCACTACGCAGAAGATGTAGCTCAAATAGGAGTTGCATAATGTGCAAAGGAATAAGTTGAACATAAATGAGTATTCCATGAAGGTTAAAGGCCTTGCAAATTCTCTTGGCTCAATTGGAGAACCTATTGATGATGACGACTTACTGTTTATGACCTTGAATCATCTTGGGAGAGAATATGCACAATTTCACACATCCATTGGGGTCCATGAGACTTTTCCAAATTTTCAAGAACTTGTTGCTCTCTTATTGAGTGAAGAGCAAAGGAATGGTAGTTCAGCCACAAGAAGTTCTCAAGAGTCTACATTCTACTCAAATAAGGATAAAGGTAGAGGTAGAGGAAGAGGCCATTTGCCATTTTTGTGGCCGTTCACGAAATCAGAACCAACAGCAACAATAGGAAAACCATGCCTATGGAGGTGGTAACTCTAGAGGTAGGGGGAGCCAAAGAGGATATGGTTCATGGCAAAGGAACCAGCAGGTAGATAGCAACACAGAGTGCTATTATTGTGGGAAGCCTGGACATAAAGAGAAGACCTGCTAGAAAAAGCAAAATGACATCAGAAATGGAAAGTTGCAACAAAGCAACTATGCATCATCCAGTGGGCATGGGGATGATAGAAATGAGTACCTTTTTCTGATGTAGCACATGGTTAACTCCATGATAGAAAATGCTACAAATTGCAAAAATGTATGCTTTGTTGACTCATGTGCTTCTAACCACATGACCAATCATGGTAAGTGGTTCAATGATGTTAAAAACATGGAAAAGCCATGTTATGTTGAAACAGGTGATGATACTGCTCATCTAATTGCACAGGTTGGTAAGGTGGCACTGGCTATGCAAGATGGAAGAACAAAGTACTCATTAGATGTACTTCATGTTCCAAACATCACCAAGAACTTGGTCTTCATTGGCCAAATGGTTGAGCAGGGTTTGCAGGTCAGATTCAACCCTAAGTGGTGCTTTGTTGAGGATTTGAAAAACCAATGCCGCTTAGCTGCAAAAGGCAACAAAAATGGTAGAATGTTTACCTTGGATGCTGATATCCCAAATGTGCAGGCTGCTATGTTTGTGCATGGAAGAGGTATCATTGCAGATATTAAAATATGGCACAAGTGTATTGGACATGTGAATATACAAAGGCTGAAATCTATGTAAACGCAGAGTATTGTTGCAAGTTTGCCAAAATTTAGAGTGGATGGAATGCAAAAGTTATGTGAAGCATGCCAAACATGCATTTCCACAGAATGCTGAAGTAAGCAACAGGGCTTTAGAGGTGATCCACTCATATATGTGGACAACCAAAGCTGCATCTCTTGGTGGATGTCATTATTACGTGAGCTTCATTGATGATCACACAAGGAAGGTATGGGTGTATTTTATGAAGCATAAAAGTGAAGTGTTCAGCCACTTCAAAGCTGTTAAGACCATGGTTGAGAAGGAAAAGGGCATGCAAATAAAAGTGCTGAGATTTGATGGAGGGGGAGAGTATTTTTCAGAAGAATTCAATGATTATTTAAAAGAGCAGGGAATTCAGAGAAAATATTCATGCAAATCTATTCCTTCTGCAGAATGGGGTTGCAAAAAGAAGAACAAGAACATTGCAGAAGTCACAAGGGCTATGCTAAATGAAAAGAAGATTCCTGATTATTTTTGGGGTGAAGCAATAGCAACTGCTATGTATATTATGAATAGAACCCCCACTACAGCTATCCATGGCATGACACATGAGGAAAAGCATACAGGCAAAAAATCAGATATTTCACACTTGAAAGTATTTGGTTGCATTGCTTATGTTCATGTTCCTTATGAGAGGAGAACTAGGCTAGATCCAAAAGCAGAAAAATGCATCTTCATTGGGTATTCTCTGTAGCAAAAATGGTACCGTTGTTATAACCCTTCCACTCGTAGGATGCAAGTGAGCAGAGATGTAGTTTTGGTCTAGCAAAAGTGACAGAAGATGCAAATGCAGGAAATGGCAATGTTGCGATAAATGTAGAGAAGCAATCACAAAGTCTGAGTGGACCTGGTGAGTCCTCAAACAATGGATCAAATGCATGGACAGCGAGACTGAAATCTAGTGGCTCTTCTCATGGTAGTCTAGAGAGTGGTGCACAGGTATCACGTAAAGGAAAGGAGAAGGTAGACCCTACACCTATCTTTGATCTCATGTGGTCACTCTCATGTTGATGGAGAGTCGAGTGGATCAGAAATGAGCCTTGATGAGAAACTTGGGATTCCTTCAGTTGTTACTCTAGGTGTAAGAAAAAGCAGGAGTGTGGTTAAGACTCCTCGAGGTGATGCAGGTCCACATATGTTAGGTATCCTATTGATAGGTGGAGATATGATGGTTTTTTAGCCCATCATTATGCATATTTGGTCAAAATCCTAAAAGAACCAGAGCCAACTTGCTTTAAGGAAGTAGTTGGAAAGAAAAATTGGGAGGTAGCCATGGATGAGGAGATGGCAGCCTTAGATGCAAACCACACTTGGGAATTGATGCCTTTGCCTCATGATAAGAAGGAAATTGGTTGCAAGTGGGTGTATAAGGTGAAGCACAATGCCAATGGGTCTGTGAGTAGGTGTAAGGCAAGGTTAGTTGCCAAAGAATATGCACAGACATATGGCATTGACTATGAGAAAACCTTCAATCTAGTTGCAAGGATGGCAATTGTGAGAGTAGTAATTGCTATGGTTGCTACAAAAGGATGGTCTTTGCATCAAATGGATATAAAGAATGCCTTCTTGCATGGTGATTTGCAAGAAGAGGTTTATATGATGCAGCCAAAAGGTTACCAAGATGATGCACATCCTCATTTGGTTTGCAGGTTGCGTAAAGCCTTGTATGGCTTAAAACAGGTGCCCATGGCATGGTCAGACAAGATAGGCTAGTATCTTGTCACCATTGGATTTTAGATTTCTAATATAGATTTTTCACTTTATGTGAAAAGAACAGACATAGGGATTGTATTAGTAGTCATCTATGTGGATGACTTAATTGTTACAGGTGACAATGACGCAAACATTGATAATGTGAAGCTGCTTTTGAAGCAAAATTTTGAAATGAAGGATTTGGGAGAGCTGCGTTACTTCCTGGAAATTGAAGTTATTAGATCCCATGGTGGGATATGGTTGTTGGCAGTATGGATTGGATATGCCGTCTAGATATGGGATGACAGGTCGTAAGCCCATCTCTGTTCCATTGAAGTAGAATTTGAATCTCAGGGTAGAACAAGGGAACTTCTTGAAGATGTAACTATATACAGACACATAGTTGGTAGTTTGATATACATGACTATCACTAGACCAAATTTGACCTATGTTGTTGGGCTGGTGAGTCAATTTATGCAGGTGCCAAGGAAGCCACATTTGGATGTGGCTAGGCACATATTGAGATATGTGAAGTCCACTTTGCAGTATGGACTTTTTTATGAGGCTGGGTGTTCAATACAAGTACATGGGTACACGGATGCTGATTGGGCTGGTAGTGTCTTCGATAGGAGATCTACTAGTGGATATGTTTTCCCTTGGGAGTCTTGCTATTAGTTGGAGTAGCAAGAAACAACTGATAGTTGCCTTGTCGAGCACAGAGGCTGAGTACAGGGGTGCAGCTATGGCTGCATGTGAGATAGCTTGGTTACAAAAGCTACTTATTGACTTAGGCTAGTTAGTACATGGTGCAGTTGTCATTTATTGTGACAACATTATCAGCATTATGCTTGCTAATAACCTAGTTTATCATGCTAGAACAAAGCACATTGAGATGCATTACCACTTTGTGAGAGTGAAGGTTCTAGCTGGAGAGATTGATCTAGCATATGTCAACACCAAGGAGCAAGTGGCTGACGTCTTCACGAAGGATTTGGGTACAAAAAATCTTTGTAGATTTAGAAGCTTGCTTTGTGTACTCGAGATGGATTTTAGCTTGAGGGGGAGTGTTGAGATATCAAGCTCCACCCCAGATGTATATCCTAGGTGACTATCATCTATGTCACCGTCTTTTGTTCGGTATACTTCTGGCATAGTTAGGTAGCCACGTATGTTTGGATTGGGTTCACATATGAATCGTGTATTCTAGGGTTACACATATAGTGTATACCCATCTCTCATTGTATTGTTGTTGTGCTAAAGTGAAGATTAGCTTCAGCCTCCTACCTTGTGTCCTCTCTCTTTTGTGAGTTGTGAAGAAAGCTGCAGTCCGAGTCTCCTCCCTCTCTCCCTACTTCTTTACAGCCCTCCTCTTCTTTGGTAAGGTCTCTCATGGTTCGGCCAAATTGACTTCCTTTACTTTCATTGGCCCTACATAGTCTCCATCATCATACGTGTCAACTATCCTTTTAGCCTTTTCATAGAATATATCCCTGTCTTAGATGGAGTAAGGTCTAAAGTATCCAAGGACGTCTCTTAGTTTTTCCTCCTCCAAGAACTTGTTTGAACCTTTATGAAATGAAGATGGTCGAGGTTTCTTAACTTATGTAGGCACTGCACTTGCTGTTGTTTCAAGCTTAGGTTCATGTTTTTTTCTTGGATAGGGTTCTAGTGGCTCCCTTGGATTTTCCTAATTTTTGAGCTTTTTCCTCACCCTTGTTTATAACTTTTTGCCCCAACTCTTGTGACAGTTCTTCGAATTTCACTATCCTATTGGAATTAGGATCTCTTCCATTCTTCTATTCCAATCCTTTGTGAGCTTATGATCGGTCGTGGTTGCATGTACATACCATAACCATTGAAGGTCTGATTCTACATATGCTACCCCGTCATCACCCATTTTGGTTTTGGTGTAAGATGGAGTTGGTATGACATTTCGATTCTTAACATGTTGTGAGTTTGGTTTGATGGGTAATGCATCGCTAAGCTTCTTGTCATGCTTTACAAGATGAACATTCAGAGAGGGACTACTATGCTTTCCAAGCCACTCTCATCCTTAATCGCAAGTTCCTCTTTTGTTAGGCACATTCATGGTTGCAAGTAAATGCATCCAATTATGTGAGTACTTTGGTTTAGGTAGAGGTGCATACCATTTCTCATCAGCATCTCCTCCTACTATTCTCTCATTTGTAGTTTCGAACTAATTAACAATTTTTGTTCTAGCTGTCATTTTTGACTCAGCATCAAATAAATCGCTGCCTAGTGGACGAGATTACCACATTGTTAGGTCCACTTTTGTCACTGAAGTCTCCTTTTTGAGATATATCGTGTTTGATGACCAGTCATGCACTATCCCTGCTGATCTCAAAAATGGTCTCCCTAGAATTATGTCATATGAGTCAATTGGATTCTCGAAATCCATGACTACAAACCAAACGTGGTAGGTGATTCCAAAAGTTCTTATCTTGAGATCCTTCACCACACCAACTAGTCTCGTAGTGGTTCCATCAGCCAATTTGACTATCAAAGAGGTTTTTTCCATGGGTGGTCTTCCCCATTTCTCCCAACATTGTTTGGTCATGATGCTCACTCATGCACCACCATCTAGGATAGCTTCCACTTTCCTATGATGATATAATATAGGAATGAATGCATTTGAGTCATCGCTTTCAAAATAAATTAACCTAGCTTATTGATAGGCACCATTGGAGTGTCATCTTTTAAGTTTGATCCTTCCTTAGTTAGCTCTTCATCATGAATCTCTATCGTCAAGTCGAGATGTCCATTCATCCAATCTGATAAGTCATTCCATAACATCGGGTTTCCCCTGAGCAATGAAGCAATTGACATTTTGACTTCCATGGATAAGAATGCTGTAAGTCTTGCGACATCTCTTGGTCCATCTGGCATTGTGATGTCATCAGACTATCTTTCCATGTCATCATGAAGATTGTTGAGACCCTCATGTCTTAATTGTTCCATGACCGGATCCTCTTCAAACATATGATCCATCAGTAAAGGAATGTCATTGGACAACCTATCCTCATTCCGTTCTGCTATGATGGAAGGTACTTTGACAGGTAGTTTATGTGTTGGGTGTTGTTGATGTTGTGGAAATTTAATGTCAACTGGCGTCCTAGTTTTTGCTTGCATTTCTTGACATTCTTCTACAAGAGCTCTGGCTTTTAGTAAATTCTCCTCCTAAATGGGATTAGGATATTCGTGAAATCCATTGGGCGTATTTAGTCAAGGCTCTTTCCCGTTTTTATCATTTAAGCTCTCCTCTCGCTTACCTCCTTGGCTGGATTTCATTTCTAAACTCCCTACCATTTCTAAGGTTGCTACTATGCTCATGTCCTCATTAGAACCACTTTGAACTATCACTTTATCCTTCCCCTTACCCAGCTTAATTGCTTGCTTTTTAGGTGGGTTGTTTTGTTGTTTAGGAGTCTGTGATGTTCCTACTTGACCTTCTCTCTCTCTTTTGTGCAATTCTCGCATGATCGCCTTCACTTGCATGCGTGTGATTGCGTTTAATGATAGTTGAGCTATGCATCTACGTTCACAATCCCTAACAAGTTGAGACTTGTCGATTTTGGATTTAAAGCATCCATAGTTGCTCTTCTCATTGAATAATCTGTATAGAGATGATCAATACCATAGCTACAGCACAATGGGACATTGGCAATGACTATAGTGGTAACTGCTAGTGCATTATTGTGCCTGTAAGGACAATGCTTATAGTAATGAGGTCCTGTGCATCCATAGCATTGGACAGGCTGTCCCGCTTGTGCCTTTTGCAGACACTCATTTGCCTTATGTGGTCCATTGCATTTGTAGCAATGGATTGGAGTTCTTTGATCCATGTTATTCATATCCCTAGCTTTTGCATTGACTGGTGCTATTTGATATACTGGGATATGCCGATCGCCCTGAACAATGTAATGACTAAGGTAGCTAATGTATTCACTTTCCTCTAAAGTGGATGTCAGTTGTTCAGCGTATGTTTCCATGATCCTTGGATCCGATTTCATCCAATCTTGCGATATTTCTTCCACCATCACTTGATTCATTAGAGTGATTCTTGGTGGAGGCAGTTGAGGTCCTAAGATTGGTGGCAGTAATGGCACATTCTCTGCTCGATATGGTATTGGATTAGGATTGGTAGCTCCTTGAATCATCTAGGTGGATTGTAGTGGTGGAGCTATAGTGCTAGTTGTTGCGGTCTCACTTGATATGTCTGTGTTTGCACTGGGGGCAACATTCTAGGGTATTTGCATTGGGATGTTTCATGATTTCCCCATCTAGCACAATGCCCACACCACAAGGCTGGTGGTCTCGCACATAGCCTCGGACACTCATTAGATGGATGATTCCCTAAACACACACTGCACCAAACCATATCACATCTGGGATACAAATGTGCATTACTTTGGTTCTCTCTATGAGTTGCATTTTTGGTTTGAGGATTCAACCTCGCCACTATAAGATACACTAGCTCATCTTTGTTCATATACTTGGTTTCATTGGATGGCTCCTTAGAAACTCAGGATAAACTAGTATCAAGGTCCTTGGATCCTACGATCGAGGGTAAAGATGTTGTAATGGTTTCATCACCCTCTCTCATGTTGTCTCCTAACCTGATCGCTTCTTTACTGCATGCTTCAAAGGATGTTATATTCAGCACGGTAAGTTGGTCATGTTACTTTGGACTTCTTAGCCCCAGTAAAAATTGAGGTAAGGGTTGCTCATCACTAAGCCTTTCATGAGGCTCACACGTTGCATTTAAGTATTTAATCTTTGCTATGTAATCTCACAAGGAATCCTTGCCTTGCTTGACTTGGTTCAGTTGATTTACTAGACTCCAATTTGGACCTTTTGGAGAATACTCCAAGATGAAAGACTCTCATAGTGTATTCCATGTGTCTTTCTCTTCGGGCTTAAGAGCACGATACCATGCCCCTACCTTGTTATTTCAAAGGCTCCTATCTTGTCACCATCGGAAGGTAGTACACACTTGCTTAAAGTGCTCAACATAGGTGATTGGATCACCTTCTCCTTGGAATTTCATGATTATTTTGGCAATGGCTATGGACCTATTTCTAGACCCATGATTATCTCTAACTGTAGGTATTGTAGCTAGCACTGGCACCCCCTTCCTATAGCTTGCATTAACGCTCTCAGTGTTTCTTCAAAAAATACTGCCTGATGAATAGGAGGTGGTTGTGGATATGGCATTGGCCAGTTGGCCTGGATATGGATATGATGGTGGTTGTGGACCATACTATTGTTGTGGTGGACTCGACCTTGCGTATTGTCTCACATTTGGATCCACATAGTGTGATGTACTTGGCAGATCATTCAATAGGTTTACCATTGGATAAGTTGGAGCAAGTGTTGGTCCCATTATTACCAGGTTAAACCTCGATGTTGGCCCTTGATATGCCTTGGTTGTAGTTGGGGGTCGTGGACCTTGAGGTCCTCCTTGGAATTGTGGTCGTGGCCTAAGCAGTGGGGGAATTCTTTGAGCGACTACCTCTGGTTGTTGTAGGTATGACCAATAATCTCCTCGAGGCTCAGATGGCCTTGCTTCCAAATCGAATTGAAAGGTGGATACTTCCCTAGCATGCAAGTTCTAAGACCATAAATCTGTTTTAAAGAGTAGTGTCATCACCGTTGTAATATTTTCCGTGACAACAGGTGGTCCTGTGGTCATTAGGTTTGTACGAGCAAACAAGTTTACGTTTTCAGTGTTATCAAAGAGTTGTGCTCATACCTTCCAAAGAAATTGGTTATGCCTTCGTAAATCCTATTGGAGGTTGACTACGTTGGGGACTGAGTCCCTGAATCAGGAGCAATGGATACTTGAAAATCATTTTGGTTTGGTGTGTTACCTTCCATGCTCAGTGTTTTGTCTATACTTGAGTCATACTCAAAAAATGGTCCGACTATAGATGATGTGCTTCACAATGAAGACCTCTCTCTTGCAGATATGCTCAGGCCTCTAAGTCAACATTGGATCTGCTGTCTTCAGGAGCAATTTTAGATCCTAAGATTCATCCGGATCTGAGATGCATGTATGAATCTGAGATTCTGAATTGTTTCGGTTAACTGTCAAGTTATTGATTCAGATTGTATCACTCAAATGGATTCCTAACTCCAAGGTTAATTCCACAGCATTGAATTAAGCTAATTCAGCGTGCCCTCACAATTGGGTATTCCTTGATCCAGAAAATGAATTTCAAAACTATTATCACTGTTGGAACTTGATAGAGTTCTGGTCCAAAGACAAAAGGCAAGTTGTTAATTCAGCGCATTAAATTAATTAATTCAGTGCGGTGACCTGATCTAGGTTGGATGTTCAGTTAGCTAAGTGTAATTAGTTTGTCTATCTTAGAAATTCTAGCCATGACTTTTTCACTCACTTTTAGTATGGAAATAATTTAGTGACACTGTGTTAATTAATCCAATGTTCGAATACAATAATCAAGTTTTGATTGCAGAATTAATTGGAAATTTCTTGTTGGTGATAATTCATAGTTCTCAGGCAAACCAAAAGTAAAGAATAATGCACCACGTTGGATTAAGTAATTCAACGATGCTGGATAAAAATTGGATGTTTTATGGGTGTGACAGTTGGCACATTCAAAGCTGTCAGATGGTAAGTGATAGTTGGCAGATAGCCGTCGGGATTAATCCTGCATTGCTAATCTGACAGCACTGGGTTATGACTGGTCTGGGACTGTCGACACTTAGATCAAGCATTTTTTGCCCTAAACATATTTTGAAATTTTCTGTGAAAGTCCTTATGGAACTTGCCAAAATTTGCCGGGAAGTTTTAACTGCAGCTGCATCGACGGCGCCCAGGGCAATGGCATCGCTCTAGGGAGCAATGGAACTGGTTGCACTGTTCCCCAGAAGCCCTCCCAAACTAGTGCCGTAATCATTGGTCAGTTTTTCTCTCCGCAAATTGACAGATTTTTCGTTGTTGGAATGTTTGAATGTTGCCTCACTTTCTCGTTGGTTCAGCTTCAACTTTGTCGACTGCTGCTGCTCTACTCTTTTACCGGCCTCTTAGCAAGGTGGATTTATAATTGGAGAGCATCTTGAGCGAAAAAGCAATGTACTTCGAGAAGAATGGGGGCACTCGACTCAGGGAATACATCTCTGTAAGGAGAGGGAGAGACACACCCAGGCTATTTTCGGAGGCTGAGCTCCAAAAAGCCACTCAAAATTTTGCACGGCATGTGGAACTCGGACGAGGAAGCTACGGCACCATGTACAAGGGAGTCCTCACAGATGCCACTCTTGTGGCGATTAAGAAATCTCATCACACAGAAGAACAACAAGTCGACCAATTCATCAACGAAGTCATCATCCTATCCCATATCAACCATCGAAACATTGTGCAGCTGTTGGGCTATTGTTTGGCGACACCGGTTCCTATTCTTGTGTACAAATACGTCCCAAATAGAACTCTTTCATAGCACTTGCACGGAAAGGATGGCAGATCAGCTCTCAGCTGGGAAAATCGCCTTATAATTGCCCTGGAAAGCGCCGAGGCAATTGCCTACCTTCATTCATCAATTTCCACACCCATCTACCACAGAGACATCAAATCCTCAAACATACTTCTGGATAAGGTGCTGACTCCTAAAGTATCAGACTTTGGTATATCACGCCTTTTGCGCATGGACGAAACCCATGTTTCCACCGTTGTAAAGGGCACAATGGGGTATCTTGATCCAGAGTACTTCCAGAGTTTCCAGCTGACTGATAAGAGTGATGTTTACAATTTCGGAGTGGTGCTGCTTGAGTTGATCACTTCGCTCAAGCCTATTAACCTGGAAAGAGGGGAGACCGAGTCCAATCTGGCTATGCTTTGTATTTCTAGATGGAAAACAGGCACATTTTCTACAGCAATAGATCCGGCCTTGGGAGCATCTGAGGATTCTGGCGTGATGGGATCCGTGAATCAAGTGGCAAAACTCGCAATCGCTTGTTTGCGCATAGACGCCCATAAACGACCTCCTATGAAACAAGTTCTTCAGGAGCTATTGTGGATTAGAGGGTCAAAGGAAAACGTGGTCGGAATGTATTCTTCTCTAGATTTGGAGGACGACGAAGAAGTAGCTCTTCTACCATTGCAGCAAAAATTAGTGAGCAGATCGAGCTTTTACAACTACAGTAGCGGCAGTTCAAGTTCGCATCCGAGTGGGCTTCGAGAGTTGGAGATGGCGATGAGGAAATCTGCATCAAGGGCAGGCGGAAGGTGATGATCATGTGGTGCTTTTCATTTTCCAAATTACGTGTATATCTTTGATCTCTCTCTCTCTCTCTCTCTCACTCACACACACACACACTCTCTCTCTCTCTCTCTCTCTCTCTCTCTCCCCCAGTCCCCCCCCCCCCCCCACATAGGCCCTCCAAATGAGTATCCAATTGAGTTCCTATATTAGAGTGCCATTGTTTCTTGTAAATGTGACTATGATGTTTGTTGAGTAGTCAATATCAATGTCACCCATGAGGAGAATATGTCGGTTTCCTTAAACCCTGCCTCCACTTACTACACTGTTATTTCTATGTAATATTTCATAAGAACATTTGTAATAACATTACTCCTTTTGTTTGTTTCTTTTGTTTCATACTTATCCTTGTGATGACTCTTGTAAATTGTTCACTTTTGATGTTGTCCTAAATTGTTATCCATTTTGTTTCAACTTGTATTTATAGATCACTCCCAAAGCATTTACCACAAGACTATAGTATTTTCTCAGTATTTTAGACTACATTTTGATGTATCTCTACCTATCCATTTGGGCAATCATTTGTAATGAAGCTCTTAAATTGATTTATTTACTTTAGATGAATCTGAATCTCTTAATTTTTTGTCCCTTTTGTTCTGCCTTATATTTATAACGCACTCCCAAAGTTCAAGAATCATCATGGTTGCAAACACTACAAGAAATCAGGCTCATATGCATGTTGCTAGCAGCGAAAGTTGACTTGTGAGAAAAATCGATAGGCCCATGTATGTTCGTGTGTATAATTGTGGCCAAAGACATGTGTGTAAAAGCGCGTGTATATAAAAACCAGATGCACGAATACACGCACCAATAGATGCAAGAGAGTGCTATTGGGTGCTTGAATCCCATTCCAGCATTCAAGCAACCAATAGCACTCTTTGGATTTTTTTTTGTCACATTGCACCTGCCACACAAAAGATTTAGTATACATGCATGATTCAAGAAAGACATCAAATGAACTTAAGTGGTTGCATTATCAATACACACGTGACAATATTATCAAAATTTTATGTATGTTAAAATAAGCCCATTCACTTACAAAAATATATATATAACTATACCCGTATGCCGAAGTAGCTCATGGGTTTAATTATAAAAAGTATATATACAATCAAATTCGTATGCCTAAGAAAGCCCATGGCTTCAATTACAAAAATTCACATCCTCAATACGGAGGTGATACTATAAGTCCGAGTACTACTCAAATTCATCACATGAAAAGCTGCTCCCTCCATCGTCAGATGAGCTCATATTAATATACATATCCGATGAGTGCTCACCATCTCATTCACGTCGAGGAGCAACGACAGCGGTAGCAGTGGCAAGAGCATTAGCAGGCGTAGCAGTAGCTTGTGCCTATTCAAGTAAGATATCATATATAAGTGTGTGTGTATATATATATATATATAATACAACAATCAATAAAACAAAATCATCACTTTAGAGGTTTCAAGTACCTGTCGACCGTACGCTCTCATGGCTTCCTCAAACTGCGCGTCCATAATACATCCCTCGGTTTTGAAGAGGGCCCATGTGTCACATCTGCTATACTGACGAGCATATGCAATCTCGTGTGATGTGGGCTTCCTTCCCATAACCTCATTGTAAGATAACACCATTTGTAAGATTAAAACAATCATAAAATTAATGCAAGTAATCAATCAAATAAGGTTTAGAGATACTTATGAACTCCACTTCCTACGACTCAATGCCTCCATATCTAAAATGGGACGATCCAATGGTCTCCATCTGGATCCTTCGTGCCTCCACGTGCTACCTACTCTTCACGCCACCCTCTTCTCGTTTCTTTGCCTCCTTCCACTCGCATTTGTGGGCAGTGGCAGGTTTCTCGACAAGATAATAACCCGCATCGGGTCATCATGCACGAGTTTCTTCAGGTGAGATCTTTTATTACTTAAGATCTCCCTTATTCTTGTCCTTCCCCATATATTTGAGAATGTCGCATGCGGGGGATTGGGGTACCGAGCATGTACAACATCAATGACCTCTCCAACTAGACGGACATTTTGATCTTCAAATTTTATAAAATAATTTCTATACAAATTAGAGACTACCCCTCGCATCCGTCACTATCCCCCCCCCCCCCCCATCTGTCACATCGTAATATATGTCTTCCGCCATCTCTATCACCTCCTTCTCATTCCCACTGTCCCCTCTCCTCCCTTCGATCCCTCTATCTCCTCTCTCACCATGTGCCCTATCACTACCCTTAACAAAGCAGTGCAACCTCCACTCCCACTCTCCCTATTACAGCATCTACTCTACTCCATACTAAAGGTGGAGTCACAGCTAGGGGAGTGCGTACGTGACTGTGGATGTGAGGGGATACGTGATTGTGTCTAGGAGGGGATACATGAGTGTGTGTGTGAGGGGGTATGTCTCCTCAATGGCAGTGGGGTGGGAGAAGCCATAGGTCTCAGACTCACATGCATAGAAGGTTGTGGGGTGACATGCATGCTCATAAAAGGAGTGGTCAACAAAACCATACTAGGGTGTCTAAGAGGGTGGTTGGCTTGTATATAGTTGGCAAGCTCATTTCCAGGGTGCACCTAGAGTGATTTAACATCTCCGCCATCCAAGTGGCGTACACAAATGGATGTGTGCATCATGCATCAGAATAATTTGTTCATCAAGCATCATGTATCATACATCATGTATCAACAAAATTTTGTATCATGCTTCAAGAAAGCAGGTAGAATCGCCTGCAGAACCACATGTACACTACGTAAACACAGCCCAGACATGCTCCTATATGCGCTCCTTCCAAAGCACTTTTCAAAAAAACAATTGACCAATGATAAAATGACAAGGCCAAACATAACTCTTGTCCTTTTCATGACAAACTGTAAGAAGTACATACTGGTAGAAGATAAAGGAATCACCATGGACACTTGAATAAACAAAGGAAAGCAAAGGAAAAGAGAAAGGTCACTCACCTCTTGAAAGGTACCTCCTCCTTTCGAATCTACTTGTGTGTATGCCCTCTTTCACCCATGTGTATGTCCTCTTCCACCCGAGTAGCTGTCCTTGGAGTAGTCCCTTAGATGTATGCTTGGTGGCAAAACCTTGAGAGTGAGAGGTGAGGAATGGAAATGGGAGTTTGGAATGAGAAAACGATGATCACATCTAGGTTTGATGTAGATGAGCGGGTGTAGAAGTGCATGTAAGTTTATGTTAGCTGTGCATATACATGCATTTTCACACAGTGTACATGCACTTATACACATGACATAGAGACAATTTCCACCCAACTTACAAACAATTTATGGATGGATGTCTGCTACTGAAACAATAGATCACAGAGACATATACTATCAAAACCTATTGATGGATGTGTTTGCTTTTGTGTGAACAAGATGTCAACCTCCTCGAGCAGTTCTAGTGAAGATGAGTCAATGCATCACCGCAATTGTGATGTGTGGTTGGGACAAAGAATCAAGTGTGTGTGTAATCGATGTCAAGGATGCATTGTCTGCGCACGTCGAATTACATTCAATCACATTGCCATGTATGGGGAATGGAATCAAATAGGTTTAGAGGTGAGTAAAAGTAAGTTGATGGGCTCCAAATTGATGATGGTCATATATACTCTAATTGGGGCAGGATGTAGTACCACACCCTAACATGGTGCCCTACACTTAGTGTGAGGATGCAACGCGTCAATGAGATGATGTGGGAGCTTCGAGATCTACCGTTAGAGATGAGTGGAAAAGGGATGACAATAGCCGTCCACCCCACAAAGTAGTAGAAGAGGAAGTGTTTGATGATATGGTGTGGCATCTTTTAAGGGATGATTGGCTAAGACCCTTAAGACCCTATAAGACAAAAGAAGGTAGCATCCAATCCTAGTCCTTCCGAACCTAAGACCAAAGGTGTCAAATGGTTTAAGTATAAACAAGTAATAGCTATTGGGAAAGGAAAACAAAAACCTGTGATCCAAGAAGGATCCGACGAGGACATTGCTACACTATCATCGCACATAGCTAGCAAGAAGTCCTCACAAGGAGGCCCTATAGATATCCTTCATAAAGGAGTAGCAAAGATAGATCAAGAGCCAGCACCATCAACACCCAAAGGCCTTGATGAGTATCCTAACCCCTTTATTTAGAAACAACTCTTGCTCGAGGCCTAGGATATCATGAGAGAATGCCAAGCCAAATTTTAGCATGGGCATAAAGACACTAAGGATGCGGACCAAGTCCATCTGATACACATGCCGCTCCATCCACACAACAAACAACTAAACCAACCTAATCTAGTGGATGAGAAAGAGAAGTCCCAACAAGGGTTTTACCTTGATGGCCCTTATCATCCAAACACGAGATCGGTGCGAATAATACCATCCAAGAGACCAATCCCTTGGGAGGCATGTTTGATGAGAGGCCACAACCTCCTGTACCAAAACACGAGGGTTCCATACCCTCCACGCATCATAGTGCACCGTCATAGGCATGCATGGGCTACACATACGGACCCAAGGACATAACAGGTCTTACAACCTTATTGTCTATTGAGATCAAAATGCCCATAGCTACACTATTACAGGAATATGTGATCCTTTGGAGGGACCAGATCAACAGGTGTCTTCCTACTACCAAACCACTCAAGGCTGATAGCCTATATAACAAACACCTCAGCCAACCCCTAGCACCAATGCCCCTTCTAACCAAACACACTTGCCTAAAATACCAGTGAACAAGCTAGATGATTATTATGAAAGTGATGGTGCTAATGCTATAATCCCTATCTCCTACCATGCCCACAAATCCACGGCCATCTTAGATGGGGAAGCCGGAGTGAGCATTATCACGAAGCAATGTTTGGAAGCTTGGCGTCAGCCCTCAGGGGGGTCACTATGTATAAACCCTCTATATCACGTGCGTTCAAGGCCTATATTTAAAATCCCTTATCTGTAAATTTTTTCATTAATAAAATGTACCCCTTTCTTATACAAATCTGTAAATTTTTTCCAAAACTATTTTAAATAGTCCCTTATGTATATTTATTTCTGTAAATTTTAGAAATAAAAAATATCCTTCTGTTGAACTCACGTGATAGGGTTACATATGATGAGTGACCCCCCCGAGCGTCAGCCCAAGTTCAGACGTACCACCCTCATCATGAAATTAGCTGATGGAACAACTACCAGGCCACTAGGAATGGTGCATGATGTAAGGATCACCACATTCCGCCTCTCTTTTCGGCATTCATTTGTTCTTATGGACTTTAAAAAGAGAATGCATAGCAGTCAAGGAAAAGCTTAAAGAGCTAGCATAAGAAGAAGATGAATTAAAGGACCTCCACAGGGTTCTCCTCACTTGAAGTCCTACATGATATAGGACCACAACAAAAAGGTGCATCGACAGTCAAGACCACCCGGTGGCTTTGTCGAGGTAAAAGAAGTCAACTTGGCTCCACATAGCCATTGACTTATGTTTGGAAGATGAGCCACAGCTCATAACACTCCCTCAAAGAATTCAAGGACTACTTCACCTAGATATACATTGATCGAAGAGGAGTATGGCCAAAGGTGGTACAACAAACCGTCCCCTTATAGAGAACGCAAAACCAATCAGGTAGCATCCTTATGACAAGAACTCGAAGTACACAGAACTAGTCAAAGAGGAGTTTCAAAAGCTCCTCGATGTAGTGTTCATCTATCCAATTGAGCACATTGATTGGGCTTCCCCAATGGTGATTGCCAACGATTAGAACGGCAAAATCAAGGTATGCATGGACTTCAAGAAGGTTAATGCCGTCACCTAGTGTGATCAATTTCCTATTCCATTCACAAAACATCTACTAGAGCACTTTGCAAGAAGGAAGTGTACAACATCCTTGATGGTGTTTTTGACTACTACCAAATAGCCTAGACCCTAAAGATTAACACTAAATGGCATGTGCCACAATTTGGGGAGTTAGAATGTGCATCATGCCCATAGATGTCAAGATATACTTTGTATTTCAAAGTCAATGATATGGAGTGTGCATTGTACCCTTGCTTTAGGAGATATTTTGTACCTTTCACTTACTTATGCCTCTAGCAATCTCACCTCACTCTCATAAAAGGATTGGAATGTTATGATGGGAGTATACCTTAACATATTGATGGTGACATATGGCCATGATGCATATTCAAATGGGTGAATGATGCTCAATGACTTGGGATGTACATTGTATGCTTGCTCCACGAGATATCTTTTATCTGTTCCTTGCATTTACTAATGCCTCCAACGATCTCGCCTCACTCTCATGGAAGGAGTCAAATTGTATGCCCTTCTACCTCTCCACACCTCTCCTTTAGTTGTGGAGCCCTACAAAGACCCTCATGCAACACTTAAGTAGGCATCATCATCTACTCGTGGTATTTACTATCATTATAAAAGAGCTAAGAATAGTCTTCTAAGATTTGTTGCATGTGGTAAATTCATCATCTTTAAGTTTATTTATGTTGAAACAATAGCAAGTTTCAAAACCAACATCAATACAAAGTTTTAAGTTATTTGCATAGTGTACAAAATCCTTTTGTAATGTTTCTCAGGTACAATATATTTGCATGCCAGCAATATGGCACAAATATCTCCTTTGACCTTCATTGTTTTCCAAGTTAAAAGTGACTGACAACAAACTTCAAAACATCTTTTTGTTCATCATGATTTTATTAAGATGCCCCAAATGTCTCCATTTGACCTTTTTTGTTTTCTAAAATTTTAACAACACAAACAAATTCGCAAGCTGAAACATCTTTTCTATTCATCATGATTTTGGTTGTAAGAGGTATCTATTGATTTGTGTAATGTAATGGCCTATCTAGAAATAATGTCATATGTATGTAAATGAAAAACATATGTTGATACTTAGCATCTACATCGCTTTTACATAATTTACCTAATTGGTTTATCCATGCCTTCCAATCTATGGATAATGTAGAGGCTAGAAATATTACTCCCCACTTAAAAGAGTGACATGAATAGGTGTGTTACATTATTAGTGTACAAAAAGCATAGCATGAGTGCACCACTTTTTTTTTCTCCATTAATATGTGCGCTTAAGCACAATATGCATACATACATGCATCCAACACTTCATTGTTTGCAAACTTAACCTTAAAGCTCGCTCACTAAGCTCCACAGAAAAGCCCATGCCAACCTACTCTTATGTGAGAACACAAATTTGTAAATCATGCCATTGATTGTGAACAAACATACAATGTTACACATTCCCATCACATTGATTTTTTATTTTTCGAACACTTCTACCACAAGACTAGTGCCGATAGTAAACAACCAACTTTTTCGTGAATGCATTTTTAAGATCTAGCTCAATATTATCAATGAAGTGTATCGCACGAATATTCCATCCATTGTACCTACTAGGACCTTAGGCCTATTAATACCAAAACACAACCTCCCTCCTCATCATACCACACCCACTCCATGGCCTTCACATGACCTTCACACTTTCAACTCCATCTCCACATAGAAGGGGTAAAACAATAGCCCAACCAAAGAGAGAAAACAATGACAATTGACTCCCCTCAAGGAGACTAAGGCACCTCCCTGAAGGTCTATTCTACTTTCCACCTCAACACCATGCAATCCACTTCATAAAGCACATGAATTGGCAGTAACCAATATTGTTATTCATCCAAAATAGCCGAGGAAGTAGAGCAAATGATGCCTAGATTTTAGATATGTACTAAAAGATAAGAGGTTGACACCAATATAGTTTCAATTGGATTGATTATTGGTTTGCACTCACTCATAGAGACAGTGCTATAGTGGAGAATTTATGCACTTTTTTGTGATTTATCACATGGACTTTTTTTAAAATGAAAACACACTTTCAGTTAACCTAGTGCTCTATTTTGGGTTTTAAAAGCAACTCAACGTGAAAATAGCTTCAAGCTTGGTGATTTGAAGGGAAGTCAGTGTGTACATGCAATCGTGCACTCTATTGGGTCACGAGTATCTATGTTTATCGTTGAAGATTATCCGAAATCTCCACAGTATAATGAGCTTCACTCTCACCGAGTGCACAAAGGTTCATCGGCAAAAACATCTACTGAGCAAGGTAAGATGAGAAGGCATAATCAAAACAATGCAGAAGCAGAGATGGGACCACTGGATTAAGCATTATGTTGTGCATGACATACATTTAGCCTTCACCCAACCTGTGAACACCAACAACAAATTCTCTCTTATTCCCCAGAAGGCCAAAGTACGCAAATAGTGATTCCAATCACATAACTTCACGAGGCATAATGTGCAACTATAAGAGTTTGTTTTCATCTAATATACACAAGTTGCATATCATTTTGAGTGAATATTGCTACACAATCAACAATATGGACAAGTGCAAGAACTAACCAGGCTACTATCAATGATTGGAAGAATTCTGAGATTCTCAATTTGTTTAAATGAAGCATGACTAAAAATTTACAGACGACAATCAAAACAGTTACAGGCAACTGGAGTAAATGAGCAAAAGCCAAACGGCTTGTTAGGAGAACCACATGTGATGGTGTAGCAGCAAGCATGAAATCAGAAAAAATGAAAGTATCATAACACAAGCAAACAAGAAACCCTCCATTTTCCCTGTCTTGAACGCTCTCTATATCATTCTCAACAAGAACATGATGAGATTGTCAGTATACTTATGTGAGTTTTACATCCTGCCAATCTACCCAACATAAAGCTTTGTTCCTGGCATCCAAACTTATATCTATAAAAGAGAAATGGTAGAAATGAAAGGCATGCACAACCGAGGAAGATGACCTGACGAAACTATGTGCTCGAGTTTAGTATATCATAAACCCAAGAACAATATATGGTGATGTTTTCCACAAAAGTGCCGACTATAAACTCTGGCCTATGTGGTATAGTGTTCCTACATATATCAGCTGAAGTAGAACTCTGGTATTACAGCCTCTGCTATGTATGTAAGGCATGCATGTCACAACAAATAGAATATTTGAGCATAAGGAAATGATAAATCGTATCAAAGACTATGAAACATGTCGTTATATGGTAGAATACATGTACCTAGCTTCTCTTGACAATGGAAGTGGCAAACTGTTTATTGCTGCAATGAGAAATTTTTGCTATTCCATTTCTCTTGTGGCATGTGCAACCCCATGTTAGGTGCCCAGTGACCCACTAGCTAGCTACACTTGGACCACATCACCAGTTATGCCTCTTGAAAAGGGCAGTGTATGGCAGGCCACTTGGGGCTAAAAGGGAGCCAAATTATGGCCAAAAGATAGCCTCAAAACAGGGGCACAAAATCAGTAATCGGCCTTGAAGAAGGGACAGTCGGCACCTCAGCTGACCGATAAGTCACACTCAAGTCAGCCCTGACCAGTAAGAGATCAGCCTTGCAATGGAGGAAGCAGGGACAGATTTGGAGAAGGCGCCAAACAAGGCAAAAGGGAGAGAGAAAGGGGAAGAAGGAGAGGGAGCAATGAGAGACGGGAAGAGAGAGTAGAAGTAGAAGTATAATATATTAGCATCCTCAAGAGGCCAAGCGCGAGCAAGAAAGAAGGGGGCATGGAAGGAGGGTCAAGAGATCAGCTCTTGACGCCACACAAAAAGGCGACCTCTTGACGCCACATAAAAAGGCGAATAACCAGTTCTCCTAAAGCCACCAGTGAGGCAGTGGAGAGAACCATCAATAGATGTGTGTGGGCGCTCAGAATGGAACTGAAATTTGTGCAGATGTCGGCATATCTGGGACAGTGTAGAACTATATGTTCCTCTATTTCTAGGACATGTAGCTCACAAAGCTTGCACATCTAAGCATGTCATGAGAGACCAAACCAGCCGCCCTGTTCTATCACAAGTGTGCGATCTGGTGTGAAATTGAGCTAGGTTTTGGCAATATAAGTGTGGGACGGGTGTGTATATATATGGCTACACCATAGCAAGAGAGGAGGAAGCAAATAGTAGTAGGATAAGGTGTTAAATCGTGATAGTACAAGAAGTGGTAGGCGTTGACTTACATAGTCCCCCAAATGTGCCACTAAAGTACCTCTAAAATACCTGTTTTACCCCCTACCCTTCCCATAGAATTTTTTCCTTAGAATTACATGTTCTAGATGTCCTATGACAGCAAAGTGATGATCAGTCGGGCAAAGGATAGGGGTACTCTTGAATAATGCTCTCTTGATGTCATGATTGTTTACCCACCCATAGTCCTTTCCAATTGATGACATACTCTATGTACACCCTATTTGCGGAGTACTCAATCTGTGAAACCCACTATGCGCTTAGGATATGACCCTCGTCATCCATGAGTGGAAACTCAGGAAGAACATGCACATGCTATCCCATATGAGGTTTCAACAAAGACACATGAAACACATTGTGAATCTTGGAGGTGCTAGGTAACTCCAATTGATATGCTACTCCAATGTTAGGGATGATCCAATAAGGGCCACAATACCCATGAGCAAGCTTTGTGTTGGTATTACCTTTCAGCAAGGCATAACAGTTCTTATTGAGACAAAAATGCACATTATCTCCCTCTCTGAAGACCAGATATATCTTGCGTTCATCTGCATACCTGCATCCTGCACATTTGTTTAAATAACTATAGAAGGGCATCTATCCTCTCCAAGTCATCCCGTGCTTGCTAATTTTTCACAGCCATGTCTACAATTGAAGAAGGCATTCCAACCTTGCAGCCATACATTGCCTCAAAGGGGCTCATGCCAATAGAGAGATTCTTGGTAAGGGTGTAGCAAAATTCAGTAAGTTCCAGCCACTTATCCCAAGACCTCTTAAGTATCATGACCAAAAGGCCTCAAGTATTCCTCCACCCATTTGTTCACCCTTTCTAGTTGTCCATCAGTCCCAAGATGGTATGCACTGTTAGGTGTGAGTAAAGTACCCACTACTGTAAATTATCCTTGCCAAAAGTGACCCATAAATTTGCATCTTTGTCACTAACAATTTCTTGGGAAAAACCACAATGCTTAACATGCTCAATGAGCAGCCAAGCAACCAGTGATGCTGAATATCGAGTCTCTGTTGATGTGAAATGGGCCTGTTTCGTCATTCTACCCACCACATAGAAATGTTATCCCATCCTCTCTTTGTCTAAAAGGCAAACATGTTATGAAATCCATTGCTATATGTGTCCATTTTCCTTTTAAAATTTGTAAGGTTTGTAATAGACCAATTCAAGGTAGTTTGCCAAGACCTCTCGAGTATCACAACAAAAATGCCTCAAGTAATTCTCCACCCATTTGTTCACACTTTCTGACTGTGCATTAGTCTCAAGATAGTATGATGTGTTAGGCATGAGTATAGTACCCACTGCTGTAGATAATTCTGACCCATAACTTTTGCTCTGTCACGGACAATTTCTTGGGAAAAACCATGATGCTAAACATCCTCAATGAGCTGCCAAGCAATGAATATCAGGTCTTTGTTGATATGAAATGGGCATGTTTTGTCATTCTACTTACCACACATAAATGTTGTCCCTCCTCTCTTTGTAGAAGGCAAGCCTATTATGGAATCCATTAAAAAGGGTCCATTTGCCTTCTTAAACTGGTAAGTGTTGCAATAGGCCAGTTGGTAGTTTTCTATCCACTTTATTTTACTGGCAAGGCAAACATTCAGTAGCATATTTAACCACATCACGCCACATGCCTTCCCAAAAGAAACCATGTCTTACAATCTCATAAGTCTTGGTGACACCTGTATGTCCAGCCATGGGAGAGGAATGCATTTCTTGCAAACCAGCTGTCTATGTTTTGAGTCTGACACTAGGTAAATTTTGTCCTTGCACCATTACAACCCGATATGCAGTTTAAAGTCAGGGTGACTTTCACATCAGGGCTTTTACAAATCTGAAAGTATGGCTGCTGCCCTTGAATTCTGCATGTAATCTTCATGAATCTCGTGAATAATCAAGCAGCTTGCACAAGGTGGGAAGTTACCTGAAACGGTGGGCAAAAATTGTGGATAGAAGAAAAGAACCCACAACAAAAATCTAGGCACAACATGCTTGAAACAGGGACAGAAGCTGGAGCAGAATTGCATGAAAAGGGGTGGAAATCAAGGCAAAAGATGTCGCAACCAAGAATCGAGCAAAATCGGTGGCACACAGAGAATACAAAACAATGTTAACATAAGGTTGGACCCTCAGCGTCTCAGAAACGCCGTTTCTCCCGACCCAAAACAGGGACAAACATTTCAAGGGCCCATAAACACCATTTTCGATTACTATGACCCCATCCAGCAGTTGCATCTCTCATGTGATTGCTCAAGGAGGTGAATAGGTTCCTTTATGAGCAACTCTAATTCTAGCAGGAGCATGTCTAGATCCAGTACAAGTAAGAAAACGAGGAGGATGCAACAACATTGGATCATTTCAAGTTTTGTTGGAACAAGAGGCGGCCATGCAATCAGGTCCAACACTGGCAGCATGGGAGGTCCAATGCATACACAACCAAGAGGAGATGTTTTTACAGCATACACAATTTTTCACATCCTTACAACCCATCTCCCCATCAACAATTGCCATCGTAAGTTTATCATTCACTCAAGGGTCTTTTCAACTTAAAGCGTAGTTTTGTCGTGCATCCTTCTACAACCGCCATCCACGTAGATTCATTATTTGCAACCAATTCATCAGCACAGGCATTTTTCACCTCTGAGCATATTTTTGTGGACTTCTCTATAGCAATTCAGGCATTGGCCTCTCTTGGATTTACCACCCCAAGGGTCGTTCACTTTTCGAAGTAGGTCCATGCTTTTCTCAAGGTTTTTCACTCATGAGAATATTGCAATCATTTCCACAGCCATTCATCAAGGTTTACCATCCTTGCGGCCTCCCCAGAGCAATCAACAGTGAATGAGTTGTTGAGAATGAGAGAGCTGAAGGATTTCTTCTATTTTTGTGGAGGCTAACTTGCTCCTTCAGTGTTCCTTTTATATCTCTCACAATGTTAGCTGCCGGGGCCTGCTGAGCTTCCTTTAGACTGAACTTGAAGAGTTTATCTCCAAACTCCATGGGGTATTCTTTGTCGAGGCTTCCTTCATCTCCTCGAATGATCAAAGGGGATGTACTTCGATGCCTCCTTTTTCCATGAACAAGAGAAGATGACCACCTTGGTTCGGGGTTGTCTACATGACTTCTTCCTTCGGTCCGTGAGTTCCTATCAAGACTCTTTCTAAGACTTGGATTTGTTGGGCTATATTGAACGAGAGAGAAGTTAATTCATGAAGATTAGAAAGAGGATCAGGACCATGGGTTGCCATGATAGCAGAATGGCTCAATGAAGGATAAGAGAGGACTCAACAAGGAGAAAGTACAGAGTACAAGACCACTACCACTTGGCTCTCATACCCTTTGTGCTTTTTCACAACCTTTTCGAGACTTTCAATTTGCAACTTGATAATTTTGCATCCACATACAATTGATACTTAAGAGACAAATATATTTTAAAACCATGCAATCATTTTTTAGGCATACATTAGATTACGAGACCAAGGCATAAAATCTCATTTTTGGCTAATCCTAGGAATGTATTATTTGATGTCTAGTATGCTCGTTCAGGGATCCAAATGCTACAACAATGTTCTTACTAAAAAGATATTGAAGCTATTGAAAGCAAAATCAGAGGCATAAAAGAAAGGGTTCAAGAGCAAAATCTACCTTTGTTTTGTCAGTCCATTCTTTGGAGGTCTTCAGAGGCTTCAAGATCCTTGTTGAGGGGTGAAGGGAAGGGTGTTGGTGGTGCTAGAAAGAACTAGAATAAAACAACTGGAAGGAGCTAGAGACCGAATGCATATGGAAGAGAACCCAGACTGGGTGAGGATAAAGGAGTTCGAGGTGTCAAGATTTTCAAGGAAGAGGTCATCATGTTCTTTCCAAAAGTGGCCATTGGGTGCCACGTGTTAAAAAGGTGACACATGTGAGCAATAAATTTAGCATGATTGTGGGGCACATTTTTCGAGGCCAACTTGCATGTCTTATGCCTTTTCATGGGTTTCTTGCTGCTTCATGTTCTCTCCTAACACCATCCCATACTCCCTCTTGCTACCAGCATCCTTCAACCACCAGTAGCATAATATCCTGCTCTTGGCATAAGACTTGCCCCCTTTGAAACGTAGGTAAGGAACACTCATGTATTCTTTCTTACTCAAGTTCAAGCAACTTCACATTTCGGTTAATCTTGATTTGGTGTGAAAATCTTGTTTATCTCCAAAACCTGCAAATTGCATTTTATAGTTCTCTCCAGAAGACTAGCTTAAAAATGTGATTTAGTGCTCTTCTCCTTTCCTGATGCTGGAGATCACATTTTTTGGCTAACTCCCTCCAATGAGCTCAATGACATCTTACACCAAGCATTCTGTTGTTTCCACAAGTTGTCCTAGTAAAAAAAATGGTTAAAGTAGGCTATCGATTTGGTACTGTTTTTAATCCCACAAGGTCCATGTCACGTTTTTTGGCTAAAACTCTTAAAATACTTCATTCACATCCACTTGAAGGTTGCATGGTCTTTCATGAAACTTGATTAACTCTGTGGATGCAATCATCTTTGTTGAGAGGCTTGGAGATGTGATTGTATGTCTTCATACTTTGGTACATCATGTTTATATGCATCAAGACTTGTGTTGTAGGAGTATCCCGCCTCTCTTCCACACCATAGACCAAACTGTAAGTTTGTTTTTGAAATAATTTGTTTTCAACAAAAGGACTTCGCGTTTTCAAATCTATATCCTTCATCGTACGAGGAGTTGCAACCAATAGAGTGCATTTTATGATTCTTTCATGTTGTGCATGGTGCCATAGGGGAACAATAGTACAAAGGTCATCGTACGAGGAGTTGCAACCAATAGAGTGCATTTTATGATTCTTTCATGTTGTGCATGGTACCATAGGGGAACAATAGTACAAAGGTAGACGTGCAACAAAGTTGGCAAAATTGGGTATATTCTTTTTTTATCACTTTTATTAGTTGTTAGACGATGCTCATTCCTATTGGCATATTGCAAAGGCAAGATCTCCCTACCTAGAATACAATAGACTAGCATGTTTCTGATGGAAGTATTATAGAGGCATATAGAGTCAAACTATTTGCAAAAGTGATAGTCAAAATCACCGTCTTCATTCCTGTAAATAGTTTTGTAGACATTTTTCAAGAAAATATCATTAAAGTCTATAAGAAAATGCTTACATTTAAGGCTAAAATATGTGATCGCGTTCCAAAATTTTTGGATGATGGATGGAATAGAATTATGGCCAACACTGTGGATTGTGAGGTTGTTCATGACACAATGAACCTTAAGTATATGTTTGCCTCTCAAAATTTTATATTTTCATTTTACTATAAACAAGCAGAATGATGGGCACACAACTTGTAGCAATGGATCAAGACGAGAGCTCTTCAGGTCCTCAAAATGATATAATTGAGATCGATGTTATGGAGGATGGTAGTCTTATAACATCTATTTCTTTGGGACAATGTTGCACACTCTCTAGATTACGCAATGGCATTATTAATGAGGCCAAAGAAAGTGTTTGCAGAGGATTTTCAATCATTATTAACAATAGAAAGGTAAAATTTATTTCCATACAATACTCATTCAATGTTGATAAATTAGTATTTTCATTCCCCAAATCTTCATATGTTAGCCTACTCACTTCTAAAATTATGATGTTGTTTCAGATACTATTAAGAAGAGAAAACAATATCCAATGCAAAGACATTGTGAATAGAACAATCGAGATAGTTCAAGGCTCTTAATTTCAGATTTTGTTATCAATCCAAATATTTCTACACCACTAAAGTGTGACACAATTATCAAATAATTCAAAATAAAACTTAATGTCTTAATATGAATGAAGTACAATCATATATATCCATGTACAACAACATATGTTTTTTGTACATGAGCTATGGTTGATGAGATTTGGATTCAGACATAGGAGATTCCTAGTCTTAGGATTTTGGCTACTCTGGCTCCTTGTCCATATGCAAGCCCTTTGGGTGCACCATCAATTGCTCCTAATCTACCAATTGTTGTTGGCTACTGATCCACCAACTGCTCCTAATCGATCGGATGCTCTGCCTGCTCCACACTTGCTAGCTACTCTTGCTCTGCTCTTGTTGTGTCTCCTCCACATGATCTAGACCTCTTGCTACTATTGTACCTCTTCCAAGTTTCCCTCTTGTGCCAGATGATCACTATGCTCAGTGTCAATAGGGTCTATATCCTCCTTGAAGGGTGATTTGATAGGCACCTGATCTTTTTGAGATTCTTCCAGGATATCATCATCGATTTTGAAAGATTGCCAATTCGACTCTTTTTCTTTAGAAACACCTTGAACCACAAAATTGTCCTCCTCACCTTTTGAGGTCTCTCTGTGTAATCTTTAAGTCATGATGGAGCTTGAGAAGCAAATTCATGTGGAGCTGGAGAAGCAAGTTGAAGCAGCTTCAAAATTGTATTGGCTCTGAAGCTTATATCTACATAGTCAAATCCAAAACTATCTTATTTCATATGTAATGAAAGAGAGTCTCTATGTCAATCATTATTGTATCTATGTACTGAATTCAAAAGTTATTGAAACATAAAAAAACCAAGGTCTTACAAATTCAGGTTGCCTTTCTCCAAAGTAAGAGTCTAGCATATATTTTGCACTTATGAGCACTCTCCAACCACATGAATAAGGATCTAGTTGCTATGGTGTCTATAATTTTGGAAACAAAATTCTTGATTAAAAAATACAATTCTCTCTCTAAAATGAGTCTCAAGAGAGAGTAGCTCTTATTGAAATACATACAATGCAAGGTGTTGAATTGAATCTAACAAGTTAACATTGGGTGGATAGTGGTCCAGTGCATCAAAAAGTCTAGAGCCATAATTCCAAACTTTGTTTCTTGCCTAGATGACTCATGCAAAGATGATGAATGTAGCTTTAACGTATTGAGAAATGACAAAATTGTTTGGAAGTGAACATGCATTATTGCAACGGAAACACTCGATGTTACTGAGGGCCCCATCTCAAAGCATTCAAGAGGACAGTTGGAATATGGCCACCAACAAGAAGCACCGCACTATGATGTTCATGCAATCAAAGACACTCGTGGCTGCAAGTATGTGGCTTGAAGGAGGTTTTTTGGCATCTCCAAACGATGCTCAAAAGTAAACCTTGAACTTGAAAATTCAACGGAAGAGGTAGACTTTCTATTGTATTTAAGAATTGATGTTGCTTCCACATCAAGGAACACTCCGTGATTGGCTTTGTCTCTAGATACTTTCAATGCTAATAAGAACTATCTTGCTTTTTGCAATACTGCTTGCGGATAGTATGGTGAATCCGGACATCACGTTACCCAAAGTAGAGAACTTGCAACATGAACTTGTAGGAGAAGGTGGGATGGTATTTTATCAAGGGATCAATTTGACAATGGAAAATACATGGACCAATAGTGATGATGCCCAACATGCTAGTGTCCTTACGTAGCACGGTGTTGACAGTCGTGTACAATTAGAGAAGTTTTTGAAGAGAAATGGGTTGGACGCTTTCGCCTCTCTTCCTGGATACGCGTCTACAAGCCGCCTGAAGAACATAAGCTGGAGATAAATTGTAAGCAAGTGCGCGTGGATCAGGATTTGCTAAAAGAAGTGTACTTTGCATTCCGTTTAGCTGCTACAGGAACATGGAAAAATGTAGCTGTTGCAGTTCATCTTTTTCAAAGGGGTACGTGAATCCTTATTTTCAAGCTGCTGGCAGAATCATATTACCTTGGGTTGAAGAAAGACTACACGGCTGCGTCGACAGAACGATGCCACAGGCCACATGCTTATAATCTACAAAACAACTTTTTCACAACATTGATGATATCATCTCTCCATCGCAAGGCAGGCAACCACTGCCAAGTTTCACCAGTTCCCGTTCGGACAAATTCCTGCAATTCAACCCGGCCTGTATTTCAACATCTGCGGAAACAGCTAACCAATTCATGGTTTGTTTCAAATGGCAACCCAAATACTCCTCCTCCTCCATGCAGGTTTCATACTGGCTTCCACCGCTGCTGCTACTGCTGCTTCTTGCAATTACACTACCCAGATCTGTGGAGGGATCCCCATACCTTACCCTTTCGGAATGCATCCCGATTGTGGCCTCCCAGATTACCGCATCAATTGCACCCTCAATTCAAGCTTGGGTTCTGGCCGTCTTCCATTCTTGCAGCTCAACGACACCATCCGATTCCAGGTGCTTAACTTCTCCCCTGCAGGCTTCCTCATCATCAACGCTACCGACTTCAAGGCCGCCTCTTGTGATGTCGCCCTCCCTGCCTCCTCTGCTCTTGCTGTCCCAGACCCCATGCCTTTCAGATTTTCCTCCGATAACATCTTCGCAACTATTGGCTGCAATTCCATGGGCAACTTCACTACATTTGCAGACGATGCAGCCAGTAATACGTCCACTGGATCAGGAAGTTGCACAAATCCTTGCTACAACACCCACGCCTACGATTTCTGCAACTTCTACGCCTGTTGCACCCTCAGCCTTCCTCAAAGCGGAGCCACAAACATCCAAATCACCGGAGCAGGCATTGCATATGCAGGCTTTCCAGGAAAATGTGGATTCTCTATGGTGCTGTTTCCAGGCACGTACAACTACACAGTTCCTGGAGTAATCACCACTGGGGATTATGGCATCAAGCTCTCCTGGGGCATTCCCTTCCCGAAGAATACTTCGAGTTGTTCCACGGTTAACACTACGACTGGCTATGCGTGCAAGGAGAATTCCGAATGCGTGCTTGTAGGGGACACTAACGGTTACGCTTGTAACTGCAGCCTCAATGGTTACCGTGGAGACGGCTACAAAAACGGCACCGGATGTCAAGGTATCATTTCTCTTGTTCCCCTTTCAATTATTTCGTCTGATCGCATCTGAAGAAATTCTCGTCATTGCTCACCGTTCTGTTAGCACTAATAAGGCTACCGCTGAACGGAACCTGCATGTAGATATCGACGAGTGTAAAGAAGGCACCTCAAATTGTGTCGGAAGTCCTTATGGAGCTTGCCACAATTTGCCGGGAAGTTTTAACTGCAGCTGCATCGACGGCGCCCAGGGCAATGGCGTCGCTCTAGGGAGCAATGGAACTGGTTGCACTGTTCCCCAGAAGCCCTTCCAAACTAGTACCGTAATCATTGGTCAGTTTTTCTCTCCGCAAATCGACAGATTTTCCGTTGTTGGAATGTTTGAACGTTGCCTCACTTTCTTGTTGGTTCAGCTTCAACTTTGTCGACTGCTACTGCCCTACTCTTTACCGGCCTCTTAGCAAGGTGGATTTATAATTGGAGAGCATCTAGAGCGAAAAAAGCAATGTACTTCGAGAAGAATGGGAGCACTCGACTCAGGGAATACATCTCTGTAAGAAGAGGGAGAGACACACCCAGGCTGTTTTCCGAGGCTGAGCTCCAAAAAGCCACTCAAAATTTTGCAGGGCATCTGGAACTCGGACGAGGAAGCTACGGCACCGTGTACAAGGGAGTCCTTACAGATGCCACTCTTGTGGCGATTAAGAAATCTCATCACACAGAAGAACAACAAGTCGACCAATTCATCAACGAAGTCATCATCCTATCCCAGATCAACCATCGAAACATTGTGCAGCTGTTGGGCTGTTGTTTGGAGACACCGGTTCCTATTCTTGTGTACGAATACGTCCCAAATGGAACTCTTTTAGAGCACTTGCACGCAAAGGATGGCACATCAGCTCTCAGCTGGGAAAATCACCTTGTAATTGCCCTGGAAAGCGCCGAGGCAATTGCCTACCTTCATTCATCAATTTCCACACCCATCTACCACAGAGACATCAAATCCTCAAACATACTTCTGGATAAGGTGCTGACTCCTAAAGTATCAGACTTTGGTATATCACGCCTTTTGCGCATGGACGAAACCCATGTTTCCACCGTTGTAAAGGGCACAATGGGGTATCTTGATCCAGAGTATTTCCACAGTTTCCAGCTGACTGATAAGAGTGATGTTTACAGTTTCGGAGTGGTGCTGCTTGAGTTGATCACTTTCCTCAAGCCTGTTAACGTGGAAAGAGGGGAGACCGAGTCCAATCTGGCTATGCTTTGTATTTCTAGATGGAAAACAGGCACATTTTCTACAGCAATAGATCCGGCCTTTGGAGCATCTGAGGATTCTGGCGTGATGGGATCCGTGAATCAAGTGGCAAAACTCGCAATCGCTTGTTTGCGCATAGACGCCCATAAACGACCTTCTCTGAAACAAGTTCTTCAGGAGCTATTGTGGATTAGAGGGTCAAAGGAAAACGTGGTCGAAATGTATTCTTCTCTAGATCTGGAGGAGGACGAAGAAGTAGCTCTTCTACCATTGCAGCAAAAATTGGTCAACAGTTCGAGCTTTTACAACTACAGTAGCGGCAGTTCAAGTTCGCATCCGAGTGGGCTTCGAGAGTTGGAGATGGCGATGAGGAAATCTGCATCAAGGGCAGGCGGAAGGTGATGATCATGTGGTGCTTTTCATTTTCCAAATTATGTGTATATCTTTGATCTCTCTCTCTCTCTCTCTCTCTCTCTCTCTCTCTCTCTCACACACACACACACACACACGCTCTCTCTCTCTCTCTCTCCCTCCCCCCTCCCACATAGGCCCTCCAAATGAGTATCCAATTGAGTTCCTATATTAGAGTGGTTTCTTGAAACTGCCATTGTTTCTTGTAAATGTTGTGACGATGATGTTTGTTGAGTAGTCAATATCAATGTCACCCATGAGGAGAATATGTTGGTTTCCTTAAACCCTTCCTCCACGTACTACACTCTTATTTCTATGTAATATTTCATAAGAACATTTGTAATAACATTACTCCTTTTGTTTGTTTCTTTTGTTTCATACTTATCCTTGTGATGACTCTTGTAAATTGTTCACTTTTGATGTTGTCCTAAATTGTTATCCATTTTGTTTCAACTTGTATTTATAGATCACTCCCAAAGCATTTACCACAAGACTATAGTATTTTCTCAATATTTTAGACTACATTTTGATGTATCTCTACCTATCCATTTGGGCAATCATTTGTAATGAAGCTCTTAAATTGATTTATTTACTTTAGATGAATCTAAATCTCTTAAATTTTTGTCCCTTTTGTTCTGCCTTATATTTATAACGCACTCCCAAAGTTCAAGAATCATCATGGTTGCAAACACTACAAGAAATCAGGCTCATACTCGGCTCATATGCGTGTTGCTAGCAGCGAAAGTTGACTTGTGAGAAAAATCGATAGGCCCATGTATGTTCGTGTGTATAATTGTGGCCAAATACATGTGTGTAAAGGCGCGTGTATATAAAAACCAGATGCACTAATAGATGCACCAATACATGCAAGAGAGTGCTATTGGGTGCTTGAATCCCATTCCAGCATTCAAGCAACCAATAGCACTCTCTGGATTTTTTTTTGTCGCATTGCACTAGCCACACAAAAGATTTATTATACATGCATAATTCAAGAAAGACATCAAATGAATACACACGTGACAATATTATCAAAATTTTATGTATGTTAAAATAAGCCCATTCACTTACAAAAATATATATATAACTATATCCGTATGCCGAAGTAGCTCATGGGTTTATTTATAAAAAGTATATATACAATCAAATTCGTATGCCTAAGAAAGCCCATGGCTTCAATTACAAAATTTCACATCCTCAATACGGAGGTGATACTAAAAGTCCGAGTACTACTCAAATTCATCACATGACAAGCTGCTCCCTCCATCGTCAAATGAGCTCATATTAATATACATATCCGATGAGTGCTCACCATCTCATTCACGTCGAGGAGCAACGACAGCGGTAGCAGTGGCAAGAGCATTAGCAGGCGTAGCAGTAGCTTGTGCCTATTCAAGTAAGATATCATATATAAGTGTGTGTGCATATATATATATATATATATATAATACAACAATCAATAAAACAAAATCATCACTTTAGAGGTTTCAAGTACCAGTCGACCGTACGCTCTCATGGCTTCCTCAAACTGCGCGTCCATAATACATCCCTCGGCTTTGAAGAGGGCCCATGTGTCACATCTGCTATACTGACGAGCATATGCAATCTCATGCGATGTGGGCTTCCTTCCCATAACCCGTCATTGTAAGATAACACCATTTGTAAGATTAAAACAATCATAAAATTAATGCAAGTAATCAATCAAATAAGGTTTAGAGATACTTATGAACTCCACTTCCTACGACTCAATGCCTCCACATCTGAAATGGGATGATCCAATGGTCTCCATCTGGATCCTTCGTGCCTCCACGTGCTACTTACTCTTCACGCCACCCTCTTCTCGTTTCTTTGCTTCCTTCCACTCGCATTTGTGGGCAGTGGCAGTAACCCGCATCGGGTCATCATGTGCGAGTTTCTTCAGGTGAGATCTTTTATTACTTAAGATCTCCCTTATTCTTGTCCTTCCCCATATATTTGAGAATGTCGCATGCAAGGGATTGGGGTACCGAGCATGTACAACATCAATGACCTCTCCAACTAGACGGACATTTTGATCTTCAAATTTTATAAAATAATTTCTATACAAATTGGAGACTACCCCTCGCATCCGTCACTATCCCCCCCCCCCATCCGTCACATCGTAATATATGTCTTCCCCCATCTCTATCACCTCCTTCTCATTCTCACTGTCCCCTCTCCTCCCTTCGATCCCTCTATCTCCTCTCTCACCATGTGCCCTATCACTACCCTTAACAAAGCAGTGCAACCTCCACTCCCACTCTCCCTATTACAGCATCTACTCTACTCCATACTAAAGAAGGAGTCACACCAGGGGGAGTGCATATGTGACTATGGATGTGAGGGGATACGTGATTGTGTCTGGGAGGGGATACATGAGTGTGTGTGTGAGGGGGTATGTCTCCTCAATGGCGGTGGGGTGGGAGAAGACATGGGTCTCAGACTCACATGCATAGAAGGTTGTGGGGTGACATGCATGCTCATAAAAGGAGTGGTCAAAAAAACCATACTAGGGTGTCTAAGAGGGGGGTTGGCTTGCATATAGTTGGCAAGCTCATTTGGTCCAGGGTGCACCTAGAGTGATTTAACATCTCTGACATCCAAGTGGCGTACACAAATGGATCAGATGATGAACCTAGATTCATGATTAACTACAAAAAAAGCATGTGTGCATCATGCATCAGAATATTTTGTTCATCAAGCATCATGTATCATACATCATGTATCAACAAAATTTGTATCATGCTTCAAGAAAGTAGGTAGAATAGCTTGTAGAACCACATGTACACTACGTAAACATAGCCAAACACGCTCCTATATGTGCTCCTTTGAAAGCACTTTTCAAAAAAACAATTGACCAACGATAAAATGACAAGGCCAAACATAACTCTTGTCCTTTTCATGACAAACTGTAAGAAGTACATACTGGTAGAAGATAAAGGAATCACCATGGACACTTGAATAAACAAAGGAAAGCAAAGGAAAAGAGAAAGGTCACTCACCTCTTGAAAGGTACCTCCTCCTTTCGAATCTACTTGTGTGCATGCCCTCTTTCACCCATGTGTATGTCCTCTTCCACCTGAGTAGCTGTCCTTGGAGTAGTCCCTTAGATGTATGCTTGGTGGCAAAACCTTGAGAGTGAGAGGTGAGGAATGGAAATGGGAGTTTGGAATGAGAAAACAACGATCAATCTGGGTTTGATGTAGATGAGCGGGTGTAGAAGTGCATGTAAGTTTATGGTAGCTGTGCATATACATGCGTTTTCACACAGTGTACATGCACTTATACACATGACATAGAGACAATTTCCACCCAACTTACAAACAATTTATGGATGGATGTCTGCTAATGAAACAAGAGATCACAGAGACATATACTACCAAAAACTATTGATGGATGTGTTTGCTTTTGTGTGAACAAGATGTCAACCTCCTCGAGCAGTTTTGGTGAAGATGAGTCAATGCATCACCGCAATCGTGATGTGTGGTTGGGACAAAGGATCAAGTGTGTGTGTAATCGATGTCAAGGATGCATTGTCTCCGCACGTCGAATTACATTCAATCACATTGCCATGTATGGGGAATGGAATCAAATAGGTTTAGAGGTGAGTAAAAGTAAGTTGATGGGCTCCAAATTGATGATGGTCATATATACTCTAATTGGGGCAGGATGTAGTACCACACCCTAACATGGTGCCCTACACTCAGTGTGAGGATGCAACGCATCGATGAGATGATGTGGGAGCTTCGAGATCTACCGTTAGAGATAAGTGGAAAAGGGATGACAATAGCCGTCCACCCCACAAAGTAGTAGAAGAGGAAGTGTTTGATGATATGGTGTGGCATCTTTTAAGGGATGATTGGCTTAGACCCTACAAGACAAAAGAAGGTAGCATCCAATCCTAGTCCTTCCGAACCTAAGACCAAAGGTGTCAAATGGTTTAAGTATAAACGAGTAATAGCTATTGGGAAAGGAAAACAAAAACCTGTGATCCAAGAAGGATCCGACGAGGACATTGCTACACTATCATCGCACAAAGCTAGCAAGAAGTCCTCACAAGGAGGCCCTATAGATATCCTTCATAAAGGAGTAGCTAAGATAGATCAAGAGCCAGCACCATCAACACCCAAAGGCCTTGATGAGTATCCTAACCCCTTTATTGAGAAACAACTCTTGCTCGAGGCCTAGGATATCATGAGAGAATGCCAAGCCAAATTTTAGCGTAGACATAAAGACACTAAGGACGCGGACCAAGTCCATCTGATACACATGCCACTCCAGGGTGGTAGCAAGCTAAGGGTGTCCACTTCCGGACCACTTTTGGGTGAGTGTGACACCCGCTCGAGTGAAAATACAAAGGTTTTGCTTCGGTCTGCAATACCTCGATCGAGGTATTAGTTCCAATGAAAATCACACACGAGGACAACCGAGCCAAGCCAATACCTCGATCGAGGTGCTAGGCTTTTTTCACCGGACCGAGCCTATACCTCGATCGAGGTTTGTTGCTGGCAAGCCACCTATACATGCCACATCTACCTCGTTCGAGGTATCGTGGCAATCCAGCTACACCTCGATCGAGGTAATGTGGCATGTCCAGCTATACCTCGATCGAGGTATGTGCCATCCGACAGGGCAGCTGACATACCTCGATCGAGGTATGCTGGACCGATGACTTGGCCGCATGTCGAATACGTCAATCGAGACATGTGGCATTGGCTGCTGCCAACATACCTCGATCGAGGTATCGTGGCATGTCGATACCTCGATCGAGGTAGATGTACCGAGATGTATGGGCATGTCACAATACCTCGATCGAGGTATCGTGGCATGTCTATACCTCGATCGAGGTATGATGGAGCGAGATGTATGGGCATGTCAAAATACCTCGATCAAGGTATCGTGGCATGTCTATACCTCGATCGAGGTATGATGGAGCGATATGTATGTTGCATGTGAAATACCTCGATCGAGGTAGGGGATCGAGGTAGGGAAACCCTAAATTTTCTTATAAACGGAGAGCGACCCCCCTCATTGTGCATACCTCGATCGAGCTCCTCCTCATCGACCGATTTCGTATTTGCAGGACGTCGACGGAATTGCGCCAGTGACAGAGAGCGACCGACGGACAGCGACGGAGAGCGACCGACGGAGCGAGAGAGTCCAGGTAGGGTTTTTTTTATGTAGCATTTTTTTTTGCTAAAATTTATTTAAATTTTAGTTTATAGGAATAATTATAAAAATTTTCTAAATTTCAAATGCATTTTAAAGTTTTTTTGAAATTTTTGAATTGCGACATTTTTTATTTAAAATGTGAAAATGAAAAATTTTTGTTTTTTAAAATTAGAGCTATTTTTATTAAATAAAAAAACGTTCATAGGAATAATTATAAAATACTTCTAAATTTCAAATGCATTTGTAAATTTTTTTAAAATTTTTGAGTTACGACATTTTTAATTTAAAATGTGAAAATGTAAAAATTATTATTTTTTTAAATCATCTTTGAAAATAAAGAGATTCAAGTTATTTTTTAAATTAGAGCTATTTTTATTTAAATAAAAAAACGTTTAAATTTTAGTTCACAGGAATAATTATAAAATATTTTTAAATTTGAAATGCATTTTAAAGTTTTTTTAAAATTTTTGAATTACGACATTTTTTATTCAAAATGTGAAAATGTAAAAATTCTATTTTTTAAAATCATCTTTGAAAAAAAAGAGATTAAAGTTTATTTTTAAATTAGAGCTATTTTTATTTAAATAAAAAAACGTTTAAATTTTAGTTCATAGGAATAATTATAAAATATTTCAAATTTCAAATGCATTTTAATTTTTTATTTAAAATGTGAAAATGTAAAAATTAGGTTTTTAAAAATCATCTTTGGAAAAAAAGAGATTAAAGTTATTTTTTTAAATTAGAGCTATTTTTATTGTAATAAAAAAATGTTTAAATCTTAGTTTATAGGAATAATTATTAAATATTTCTAAATTTGAAATGCATTTTAAAGTTTTTTTAAATTATTTTTGGAATTACGTAATTTTTATTTAAAATGTGAAAATGTAAATATTTTGTTTTTAAAATCATCTTTTAAAAAAAAGAGATTAAAGTTATTTTTTAAATTAGTGCTATTTTTATTTAAATAAAGAAACGTTTAAATTTTAGTTTATAGGAATAATTATAAAATATTTCTAAATTTGAAATGCATTTTAAAGTTTTTTTAAATTATTTTTAGAATTACGTAATTTTTTATTTAAAGCCTGAAAATGTATATATTTTGTTTTTTGAAATCATCTTTAAAAAAAAAGAGATTAAAGATATTTTTTTTATTAGTGTTATTTATATTTAAATAAAAAAACGTTTAAATTTTTATTTTTAAAAATGATCTTAAAAAAAAAAGAAAATAAGAGTTTAAGTTAGTGAAGTTTTTATTTAAATGTCAAAAAGTATATAATTTATTTGTTAAAATAATCTATTAAAAAAAATTTATAACTGAAGTTTACAAATTACTGAAGTTTTGAATTTAATATAACGTTTAAATTTTGTTTTTAGAAATCATGTATCAAGAACAAGAAAATAAGAATTTTGTTAAAATAAGAAAATCATGTATTAAAAACAAGAAAACAAGAAAACAAGAACAAGAAAAAGAGAGATTAAAGTAGGTTTTATGTTATTTTTGAAATTGGTGCTATTTTTATTTAAATAAAAAAACGTTTAAATTTTAGTCTTCAAAACCATCTTTTAAAAAATCATCTTTTATGTGGAATATTATAGATTATATAGTTGGTTAAGAGTTGTTTCATTATTTAGGTAGAGTAAGTAGGCTGTATAAAACACCACATGGGCATTATCCCTAAAACACCACACCACATGGGCAAAGACCCCAACACTAGAGTGGTTAGATGCATAAGCGTATGGCTAATTGGATCTTTTAAATGCACCAACGCATCGAAAACACATACGTAATTTATGATTGTCCAAAGGTCTCCTCTCTCCCCAAGCATGGGAACCAAGTGATGATCTATAGGAATGGCCACTAGTTGAGGTGGATTGCCCAACCAAAATAGATAATATTGAAAAGGCCTAATTATTTTCTCAAAGTTCTCGCTTTAAAAGGTCTGTAGTGTCAACCCGCTCTCTTTTTTAATGTGTAGTTCGAGAAATACTAGATGCGCCTTGCTTGTGTATCGTTCAAAGTAATGTATTAGGTATCCTTCTATCTCCTCCATATCTATTGCAAACCCAAGGCAGTAAAGCATTCAAAGAAGGTCTTATTAACCAAACCTCTCCACTATCTGTCCTTAGTATAGGGGCCATAAGTGGACAATGTGGTCCTTACACCACATGTGGAAAAGTTTCATATTGGATAAAAAGTAAAAAAAGGGAAACATATAAGGAAAAAATATTTGAGACATCTAAGTTTAAAAATGCAACAACTAGAGTTTGAAAAAATTTTAATCAAAATTAAGAATTTTTAATAATATTGAGTTTGATAAACATAATATTGAGCCACACATTTGGCCCATCTACCGGTAGGTGCATAGGATGATCCCAACAACATCCTACCTCATCAAGGAGTACGTACAAATAGTTTTCATTACATAAATAGATTATAAGTCATATTGAATAGAATATTATTTTCATTACCCAAATAGAATATTAATTTCCATGTGTTTTTTTTGTGCATGCGCTAGCCAGCGCACAGGTTCTGGCACCACTATTCGTATGCAGATAGAGATTCTGAGAGCTGAGATGAGGGCACTGCAGGATGCTAGGGCACCCCCTCACTTGGTTGCGAGTCCAGATTCAGTTATTGAGGCTCTGGATTGGACACAGTTGAGGACGTTGTGGATAGCTTTCAGGCACAGGCTGAGGCAAAGATCACTAGTGATGGCTTGGATTGGAGAGCCATTTGACAGTTGTTTGAGCGTGAGTCACATCACAGGTAGGCCTTAGAGGATATGTTTTGGGATGGTCACATTGAGGCGATGCGACCACGATCAGGGCTCCCCTTGCATATTTTACGTTGTAGGCACCCCATCATAACAGCACACATTTATCCGAGATATCTCGCTGCGAATGGTGGTCGATTGCCTCACAACCATCAGATAGCCAGGTCATTTGCCATGCAGCTATACGCTGAGTTTGTGCTTGGTCATCGGGTAGACTACCTTAGTACCCATCCAGGATCAGGAGCGGGACATGGTAGGATGGGGCATCAGGAGCGTCAGACTACAGGTGTTCGGCGTCGACGCGAGGCACCAGAGTTGTACACCATCCCTGCACCGGCATTACGAGCTGTTGGAGGACAGATTAGGGGGGATGTTCATTCAGTGGCATCATCCTTGTAGCACATGGTCTCTGCCCTATCGAGATCACTTTCGATTCCACCTCCCCCACCTCGATCATCGATGGAGCCTCCCACATCTACACTGCCTCAGCACGAGTTGGAGGCTCGAGACGCACGGATTGCAGAGTTGGAGGCATTGTTGGCCGAGTCTAGGGATGAGGTTAGTTATTTTGATTATGTTAGTTTATTTTTTTGTAGCGTGTTTTGAACTGAAGTTTTTTGGTTAATTCTCACCATGTACGCGACATGTTTGCATTGCAGGCACATCTATTGCGTCAGGATATGGAGTCTCGTGTACGACTATTGTACGACTATTGCAGACAGATTTAGAGGAGCAGAGGATTCGGACACGCATAGCATACCATCGTGCGGAGCACTATATTTTGCAGTTGAGGCATATTAGTCGTGATCCATCTCGCCATAGGATCGACCCTAGCGTGGCCCTATACCCCGCTCCTCCTGTAGATGTGCCGACTAGGACACCCATAGACGCAGCAGTCATAGCCAAGCTTCCTACTGCCACTTGCGTCCTTTGCCACGAGGAGTTTGACACCGTAGGGTGGTTTGGACTAGGGTGCAGCCACATCACACATCTCCATTGCATGACCCGCCACATGGTGGCACGATCAGTGTGCCCTGTATGCTTTGCTGACATTGATGTGGCCACATACAGAGGACTAGGCATGGATGATCTATATCCTGGTCATCGTCAGGCCATTGATCCATTCGCCCGCGTAGTCTTGACAAAGCACTACAGGGAGGAGGCACAGAGAGCGTTGCTGATGTAGGAGGGTGCTGATACATCGATGGTTGCAGCGTGCGTTCCACAACGCTTTTCATATGGTGATTTCATGCCAGGTGACGAGGCACGAGCAGAGGAGGCACGCCGTATTGAGCGAGAGGTAGAGCTGCAGACATCATTGCAGTAGTGGGTGGAGCAGCAGCTTGGGCGGGGCCGAGACCAGCGTCTTCTACATGTAGAGACGATTACTCGCGCTGGATTTGAGGCACGAGTATTCACAGATGCACGGCTATGGGAGCTGAGACGCGCATACATAGAGGAGGCGAGGGAGGCAGAGATGGCAGCGGTGGCGCATGCAGCATGCCCTCCTCTTCATCAGGATGAGGCTGGCCCATCTCATGTAGGTGATGAGGCTGGCCCATCTGATCCGGCTTTGCCTGAGGGCACACAGCGGACGGTTGGGCAGCGGGTCATACAGGAGCCACGTCAACGTTCCACTAGAGGATCATATGTGGAGTTATCAGATTTTGATTCAGGATGATTGTTTAGGCTTCACACATTTCTTGTTTAGGGATGCACTTCTGCACGATGATGATGATGATGTACAGATTCATTTTGGTACTTTCATGATATTGTTCTTACTTTTATGATGTATGAGCATTTTTGGACTTTCATGATGTTCTTCACACTTTGTTTATCTCAGTTTATAGTTTGTTCAAATCTAACATAAACATTTAAAATTAGGAGTATGATTTTGAATTTCGAATATCTCAATTCACACATCTAATACATAAGGTATTTAAAAAAGAATGCCATGTGAAGTAATTGTAAACATTAAGCATTGAAAAAGTGTTCAAGTTCCAACTTTATCATTTTGAATATCATATTGAATTTCGTATATATCAATGCTTGTAATTATTACACTAAACCTAAGAGCCGTGTGAAGTTTCATCCCCATGTGCGTATTGAAAATTAAGAGTATGATTTTGAATTTCAAATATCTCAATTCACACATCTAATACATAATGTATTTTAAAAATAATGCTGTGTGTCGTAATTGTAAACATTAAGCATTGAAAAGGTGCTTGCAAAAATGTATGCATTATACCTTCCACGTGGCGCAAACCAAATCAGTTGGAGACCAAATCTTGCGTGGATGTACGTCTAGGGTAGCCTAAGAGCCATGTGAAGTTTCATCCCCAACAGGGTTTAGGATTTAGGGTTCAGGGTTTAGGGTTTAGGGTTTAGTCGTGCTAGTAGGGATTATAAAAATGTATGCATTATACCTTCCACGTGGCGCATACCAAATCAGTTGGAGACCAAATCTTGCGTGGATGTACGTCTAGGGTAGCCTAAGAGCCGTGTGAAGTTTCATCCCCAACAGGGTTTAGGATTTAGGGTTCAAGGTTTAGGGTCTAGGGTTTAGTCATGCTAGTAGGGATTGTAAAAATGTACGCATTATACCTTCTACGTGGCGCAAACCAAATCAGTTGGAGACCAAATATTGCGTGGATGTACGTCTAGGGTAGCCTAAGATCCGTGTGAAGTTTCATCCCCAATAGGGTTTAGGATTTAGGGTTCAGGGTTTAGGGTTTAGGGTTTAGTCGTGCTAGTAGGGATTGTAAAAATGTACGCATTATACCTTCCACGTGGCGCAAACCAAATCAATTGGAGACCAAATCTTGCGTGGATGTATGTCTAGGGTAGCCTAAGATCCATGTGAAGTTTCATCCCCAACAGGGTTTAGGATTTAGGGTTTAGGGTTTAGGGTTTAGGGTTTAGTCGTGCTAGTAGGGATTGTAAAAATGTACGCATTATACCTTCCACGTGGCGCATACCAAATCAGTTGGAGACCAAATCTTGCGTGGATGTATGTCTAGGGTAGCCTAAGAGCCATGTGAAGTTTCATCCCCAATAGGGTTTAGGATTTAGGGTTCAAGGTTTAGGGTTTAGGGTTTAGGGTTTAGTCATGCTAGTAGGGATTATAAAAATGTACGCATTATACCTTCCACGTGGCGCATACCAAATCAGTTGGAGACCAAATCTTGCGTGGATGTACGTCTAGGGTAGCCTAAGAGCCGTGTGAAGTTTCATCCCCAACAGGGTTTAGGATTACACAAGCAAACAAGAAACCCTCCATTTTCCCTGTCTTGAACACTCTCTATATCATTCTCAACAAGAACATGATGAGATTGTCAGTATACTTATGTGAGTTTTACATCCTGCCAATCTACCCAACATAAACCTTTGTTGAGCAATGGTAGAAATGAAAGGCATGCACAACCGAGGAAGATGACCTGACGAAACTATGTGCTCGAGTTTAGTATATCATAAACCCAAGAATAATATATGGTGCTGTTTTCCACAAAAGTGCCGACTATAAACTCTGGCCTATGTGGTATAGTGTTCCTACATATATCAGTTGAAGTAGAACTCTGGTATTACAGCCTCTACTATGTATGTAAGGCATGCATGTCACAAGAGCCAAATTATGGCCAAAAGACAGCTTCAAAACAGGGGCACAAAATCACTAATCGGCCTTGAAGAAGGGACAGTCGGCACCTCAGCTGACCGATAAGTCACACTCAAGTCAGCCCTGACCAGTAAGAGATCAGCCCTGCAATGGAGGAAGTAGGGATAGATTTGGAGAAGGGGCCAAACAAGGCAAAAGGGAGAGAGAAAGGGGAAGAAGGAGAGGGAGAAATGAGAGACGAGAAGAGAGAGTAGAAGTAGAAGTATAATATATTAGCATCCTCAAGAGGCCAGGCGTGAGCAAGAAAGGAGGGGGCATGGAAGGAGGGTCAAGAGATCAGCTCTTGACGTCACACAAAAAGGTGACCTCTTGACATCACATAAAAAGGCGAGTAACCAGTTCTCCTAAAGCCACCGGTGAGGCGGTGGAGAGAACTGTCAATGGATGCGTGTGGCCGCTCAGAATGGAGCTGAAATTTGTGTAGATGTCGGCATATCTGGGACAGTGTAGAACTATATGTTCCTCTATTTCTAGGACATGTAGCTCACAAAGCTTGCACATCTAAGCATGTCATGAGAGACCAAACCAGCCGCCCTGTTCTATCACAAGTGTGCGATCTGGTGTGAAACTGAGCTAGATTTTGGCAATATAAGTGTGGGACGGGTGTGTATATATATGGCTACACCATAGCAAGAGAGGAGGAAGCAAATAGTTGTAGGATAAGGTGTTAAATCGTGACAGTACAAGAAGTGGTAGGGGTTGACTTACATAGCCCCCCAAATGTGCCACTAAAGTACCTCTAAAATACCCGTTTTACCCCCTACCCTTCCCATAGAAAATTTTCCTTAGAATTACATGTTCTAGATGTCCTATGACAGCAAAGTGATGATCAGTCAGGCAAAGGATAGGAGTACTCTTGAACAATGCTCTCTTGATGTCATGATTGTTTACCCACCCATAGTCCTTTCCATTTGATGACATACTCTATGTACACCCTATTTGCGGAGTACTCAATCTGTGAAACCCACTATGCGCTTATGATATGACCCTCGTCATCCATGAGTGGCAACTCAGGAAGAACATGCACATGCTATCCCATATGAGGTTTCAACAAAGACACATGAAACACATTGTGAATCTTGGAGGTGCTAGGTAACTCCAATTGATATGCTACTCCAATGTTAGGGATGATCCAATAAGGGCCACAATACCCATGAGCAAGCTTTGTGTTGGTATTACCTTTCAGCAAGGCATAACAATTCTTATTGAGACAAAAATGCACATTATCTCCCTCTCTGAAGACTAGATATATCTTGCGTTCATCTGCATACCTGCATCCTGCACATTTGTTTAAATAACTATAGAAAGGCATCTATCCTCCCCAAGTCATCCCATGCTTGCTAATTTTTCACAGCCATGTCTACAATTGAAGAAGGCATTCCAACCTTGCAGCCATACATTGCCTCAAAGGGGCTCATGCCAATAGAGAGATGCTTGGTAAGGGTGTAGCAAAATTCAGTAATAAGTGCCAGCCACTTATCCCAAGACCTCTTAAGTATCATGACCAAAAGGCCTCAAGTATTGCTCCACCCATTTGTTCACCCTTTCTAGTTGTCCATCAGTCCCAAGATGGTATGCACTGTTAGGTGTGAGTAAAGTACCCACTACTGTAAATAATCCTTGCCAAAAGTGACCCATAAATTTGCATTTGTCACTAACAATTTATTGGGAAAAACCACAATGCTTAACATGCTCAATGAGCAGCCAAGAAACCAGTGATGCTGAATATCGAGTCTTTGTTGATGTGAAATGGGCCTGTTTCGTCATTCTACCCACCACATAGAAATGTTATCCCATCCTCTCTTTGTCTAAAAGGCAAACATGTTATCAAATCCATTGCTATATGTGTCCATTTGCCTTTTAAAATTTGTAAGGTTTGTAATAGACCAATTCAAGGTAGTTTGCCAAGACCTCTCGAGTATCACAACAAAAATGCCTCAAGTAATATTCCACCCATTTGTTCACACTTTCTGACTGTGCATTAGTCTCAAGATAGTATGATGTGTTAGGCATGAGTATAGTACCCACTGCTGTAGATAATTCTCACCCATAACTTTTGCTTTGTCACAGACAATTTCTTGGGAAAAACCATGATGCTAAACATTCTCAATGAGCTGCCAAGCAATGAATATCAGGTCTTTGTTGATATGAAATGGGCATGTTTTGTCATTCTACTTACCACACACAAATGTTGTCCCTCCTCTCTTTGTAGAAGGCAAGCCTATTATGGAATCCATTAAAAAGGGTCTATTTGCCTTCTTAAACTGGTAAGTGTTGCAATAGGCCAGTTGGTAGTTTTCTATCCACTTTATTTTGCTGGCAAGGCAAACATTCAGTAACATCACGCCACATGCCTTCCCAAAAGAAACCATGTCTTACAATCTCATAAGTCTTGGTGACACCTGTATGTCCAGCCATGGGAGAGGAATGCATTTCTTGCAAACCACCTATCTATGTTTTGAGTCTGACACTAGGTAAATTTTGTCCTTGCACCATTACAACCTGATATGCAGTTTAAAGTCACATGAGGGCTCTTACAAATCTGAAAGTATGGCTGCTGCCCTTGAATTCTGCATGTAATCTTCATGAATCCCGTGAATAATCTGAAAGCAACCTGCACAAGGTGGGAAGTTACCTGAAACGGTGGGGAAAAATTGTGGATAGAAGAAAAGAACCCACAACAAAAATCTAGGCACAACATGCTTGAAACAGGGACAGAAGCTGGAGCAAAATTGAATGAAAAGGGGTGAAAATCAAGGCAAAAGATGTCGCAACCAGAGAATCCAAAACAATGTTAACATAAGGTTGGACCCTTTGCATCTCAGAAACGCCATTTCTCCCGACCCAAAACAGGCACAGACATTTCAAGGGCCGTAAACGCCATTTTCGATTACTATGACCCCATCCAGCAGTTGCATCTCTCATGTGATTGCTCAAGGAGGTGAATAGGTTCCTTTATGAGCAACTCTAATTCTAGCAGGAGCATGTCTAGATCCAATACAAGTAAGAAAAGGAGGAGGATACAACAACATTGGATCATTTCAAGTTTTGTTGGAACAAGAGGCGGCCATGCAATCAGGTCCAACACTGGCAGCATGGGAGGTCCAATGCATACACAACCAAGAGGAGATGTTTTTACAGCATACACAATTTTTCACATCCTTACAACCCATCTCCCCATCAACAATTGCCATCGTAAGTTTATCATTCACTCAAGGGTCTTTTCAACTTAAAGCGTAGTTTTGTCGTGCATCCTTCTACAAACGCCATCCACGTAAATTCATTATTTGCAACCAATTCATCAGCATAGGCATTTTTCACCTCTGAGCATATTTCTGTGGACTTCTCTATAGCAATTCAGGCATTGGCCTCTCTTGGATTTACCCCCCCAAGGGACATTCACTTTTCGAAGTAGGTACATGCTTTTCTCAAGGTTTTCACTCATGAGAATATTGCAATCATTTCCACAGCCATTCATCAAGGTAAATCGGCTATATTCTTTTTTGATCACTTTTATTAGTTGTTAGACGATGCTCATTCCTATTGGCATATTGCAAAGGCAAGATCTCCCTACCTAGAATACAATAGACTAGCATGTTTCTGATGGAAGTATTATAGAGGCATATAGAGCCAAACTATTTGCAAAAGTGATAGTCAAAATCACCATCTTCATTCCTGTAAATAGTTTTGTAGACATTTTTCAAGAAAATATCATTAAAGTCTATAAGAAAATGCTTACATTTAAGGCTAAAATATGTGATCACATTCCAAAATTTTTGGATGATGGATGGAATAGAATTATGGCCAACACTGTGGATTGTGAGGTTGTTCATGACACAATGAACCTTAAGTATATGTTTGCCTCTCAAAATTTTATATTTTCATTTTACTATAAACAAGCAAAATGATGGGCACACAACTTGTAGCAATGGATCAAGAGGAGAGCCATTCAGGTTTCACCATTGCCAAGTTTCACCAGTTCCCGTTCGGACAAATTCCTGCAATTCAACCCGGCCTGTATTTCAACATCTGCGGAAACAGCTAACCAATTCATGGTTTGTTTCAAATGGCAACCCAAATACTCCTCCTCCTCCATGCAGGTTTCATAGTGGCTTCCACCGCTGCTGCTGCTGCTTGCAATTACACTGCCCAGATCTGTGGAGGGATCCCCATACCTTACCCTTTCGGAATGCATCCCGATTGTGGCCTCCCAGATTACCGCATCAATTGCACCCTCAATTCAAGCTTGGGTTCTGGCTGTCTTCCATTCTTGCAGCTCAACGACACCATCCGATTCCAGGTGCTTAACTTCTCCCCTGCAGCCTTCCTCATCATCAACGCTACCGACTTCAAGGCCGCCTCTTGTGATGTCGCCCTCCCTGCCTCCTCTGCTCTTGCTGTCCCAGACCCCATGCCTTTCAGATTTTCCTCCGATAACATCTTCGCAACTATTGGCTGCAATTCCACAGGCAGCTTCACTACATTTGCAGACGATGCACCCAGTACTATCACTGGATAAGGAAGTTGCACAAATCCTTGCTACAACACCAACGCCTACGATTTCTGCAACTTCTACGCCTGTTGCACCCTCGGCCTTCCTCAAAGCGGAGCCACAAACATCCAAATCACCGGAGCAGGCATTGCATACGCAGACTTTCCAGGAAAATGTGGATTCTCTATGGTGCTGCTTCCAGGCACGTACAACTCCACAGGTTTCGACGATATCACCACTGGGCATTATGGCATCAAGCTCTCCTGGGGCATTCGCTTCACGACTAATGCTCCGATTGTTCCACGGTTAACACTACGACTGGCTATGCGTGCAAGGAGAATTCCGAATGCGTGCTTGCAGCGGACAGTATAGGTTACGCTTGTAACTGCAGCATCAAGGATTACCGTGGAGACGGCTACAAAAATGGCACCGGATGTCAAGGTATCATTTCTCTTGTTCCCCTTTCAATTATTTCGTCTGATCGCATCTGAAGAAATTCTCGTCATCGCTCACCGTTCTGTTAGCACTAATAAGGCTACCGCTGAACGGAACCTGCATGTAGATATCGACGAGTGTAAAGAAGGCACCTCAAATTGTATCGGAAGTCCTTATGGAGCTTGCCACAATTTGCCGGGAAGTTTTAACTGCAGCTGCATCGACGGCGCCCAGGGCAATGGCGTCGCTCTAGGGAGCAGTGGAACTGGTTGCACTGTTCCCCAGAAGCCCTTCCAAACTAGTACCGTAATCATTGGTCAGTTTTTCTCTCCGCAAATCGACAGATTTTCCGTTGTCAAAATGTTTGAACGTTGCCTCACTTTCTTGTTGGTTCAGCTTCAACTTTGTCGACTGCTGCTGCTATACTCTTTACCGGCCTCTTAGCAAGGTGGATTTATAATTGGAGAGCATCTAGAGCGAAAAAAGCAATGTACTTCGAGAAGAATGGGGGCACTCGACTCAGGGAATACATCTCTGTAAGAAGAGGGAGAGACACACCCAGGCTGTTTTTGGAGAGGCTGAGCTCCAAAAAGCCACTCAAAATTTTGCAGGGCATGTGGAACTCGGACGAGGAAGCTACGGCACCGTGTACAAGGGAGTCCTTACAGATGCCACTCTTGTGGCGATTAAGAAATCTCATCACACAGAAGAACAAGAAGTCGACCAATTCATCAACGAAGTCATCATCCTATCCCAGATCAACCATCGAAACATTGTGCAGCTGTTGGGCTATTGTTTGGAGACACCGGTTCCTATTCTTGTGTATAAATACGTCCCAAATGGAACTCTTTCAGAGCACTTGCACGGAAAGGATGGCAAATCAGCTCTCAGCTGGGAAAATCGCCTTGTAATTGCCCTGGAAAGAACCGAGGCAATTGCCTACCTTCATTCATCAATTTCCACACCCATCTACCACAGAGACATCAAATCCTCAAACATACTTCTGGATAAGGTGCTGACTCCTAAAGTATCAGACTTTGGTATATCACGCCTTTTGCGCATGGACGAAACCCATGTTTCCACCGTTCTAAAGGGCACAATGGGGTATCTTGATCCAGAGTATCTCCACAGTTTCCAGCTGACTGATAAGAGTGATGTTTATAGTTTCGGAGTGGTGCTGCTTGAGTTGATCACTTCGCTCAAGCTTGTTAACCTGGAAAGAGGGGAGACCGAGTCCAATCTGGCTATGCTTTGTATTTCTAGATGGAAAACAGGCACATTTTCTACAGCAATAAATCTGGCCTTGGGAGCATCTGAGGATTCTGGCGTGATGGGATCCGTGAATCAAGTGGCAAAACTCGCAATCGCTTGTTTGCGCATAGACGCCCATAAGCGACCTTCTATGAAACAAGTTCTTCAGGAGCTATTGTGGATTAGAGGGTCAAAGGAAAACGTGGTCGGAATGTATTCTTCTCTAGATCTGGAGGAGGACGAAGAAGTAGCTCTTCTACCATTGCAGCAAAAATTAGTGAATAGTTCGAGCTTTTACAACTACAGTAGCGGCAGTTCAAGTTCGCATCCGAGTGGGCTTCGAGAGTTGGAGATGGCGATGAGGAAATCTGCATCAAGGGCAGGCGGAAGGTGATGATCATGTGGTGCTTTTCATTTTCCAAATTATGTGTATATCTTTGATCTCTCTCTCTCTCTCTCTCTCTCTCACACACACACATACACACACACACGCTCTCTCTCTCTCTCTCCCTCCCCCCTCCCACATAGGCCCTCCAAATGAGTATCCAATTGAGTTCCTATATTAGAGTGGTTTCTTGAAACTGCCATTGTTTCTTGTAAATGTTGTGACTATGATGTTTGTTGAGTAGTCAATATCAATGTCACCCATGAGGAGAATAGGTCGGTTTCCTTAAACCCTGCCTCCACTTACTACACTATTATTTCTATGTAATATTTCATAAGAACATTTGTAATAACATTACTCCTTTTGTTTGTTTCTTTTGTTTCATACTTATCCTTGTGATGACTCTTGTAAATTGTTCACTTTTGATGTTGTCCTAAATTGTTATCCATTTTGTTTCAACTTGTATTTATAGTCACTCCCAAAGCATTTACCACAAAACTATAGTATTTTCTCAGTATTTTAGACTACATTTTGATGTATCTCTACCTATCCATTTGGGCAATCATTTGTAATGAAGTTCTTAAATTGATTTATTTACTTTAGATGAATCTAAATCTCTTAATTTTTTGTCCCTTTTGTTCTGCCTTATATTTATAATGCACTCCCAAAGTACAAGAATCATCATGGTTGCAAACACTACAAGAAATCAGGCTCATATGCGTGTTGCTAGCAGCGAAAGTTGACTTGTGATAGGCCCATGTATGTTCGTGTGTATAATTGTGGCCAAAGACATGTGTGTAAAAGCGCGTGTATATAAAAACTAGATGCACTAATACACTCACCAATACATGCAAGAGAGTGCTATTGGGTGCTTGAATCCCATTCCAGCATTCAAGCAACCTATAGCACTCTCTGGATTTTTTTTTGTCGCATTGCACCAGCCACACAAAAGATTTATTATACATGCATGATTCAAGAAAGACATCAAATGAACTTAAGTGGTTGCCTTATCAATACACACGTGACAATATTATCATAATTTTATGTATGTTAAAATAAGCCCATTCACTTACAAAAATATATATATAAATATATCCGTATGCCGAAGTAGCTCATGGGTTTAATTATAAAAAGTATATATACAATCAAATTTGTATGCCTAAGAAAGCCCATGGCTTCAATTACAAAAATTCACATTCTCAATACGGAGGTGATACTATAAGTCTGAGTACTACTCAAATTCATCACATGACAAGCTCCTCCCTCCATCGTCAGATGAGCTCATATTAATATACATATCCAATGAGTGCTCACCATCTCATTCACGTCGAGGAGCAACGACAGCGGTGAGAGGATCAGCAGTGGCAAGAGCTTTAGCAGGCATAGCAGTAGCTTGTGCCTATTCAAGTAAGATATCATATATAAGTGTGTGTGCATATATATATATATATATATATATAATACAACAATCAATAAAACAAAATCATCACTTTAGAGGTTTCAAGTACCAGTCGACCGTACGCTGTCATGGCTTCCTCAAACTGCGCGTCCATAATACATCCCTCGATTTTGAAGAGGGCCCATGTGTCACATCTGCTATACTGACGAGCATATGCAATCTCGTGCGATGTGGGCTTCCTTCCCATAACCCGTCATTGTAAGATAACACCATTTGTAAGATTAAAACAATCATAAAATTAATGCAAGTAATCAATCAAATAAGGTTTAGAGATACTTATGAACTCCACTTCCTACGACTCAATGCCTCCAGATCTGAAATGGGACGATCCAATGGTCTCCATCTGGATCCTTCGTGCCTCCACGTGCTACCTACTCTTCACGCCACCCTCTTCTTGTTTCTTTGCCTCCTTCCACTCGCATTTGTGGGCAGTGGCAGGTTTCTCGACAAGATAATAACCCGCATCGGGTTATCATGCGCAAGTTTCTTCAGGTGAGATCTTTTATTACTTAAGATCTCCCTTATTCTTGTCCTTCCCCATATATTTGAGAATGTCGCATGCGGGGGATTGGGGTACCGAGCATGTACAACATCAATGACCTCTCCAACTAGACAGACATTTTGATCTTCAAATTTTATAAAATAATTTCTATACAAATTGGAGACTACCCCTCGCATCCGTCACTATCCCCACATGTACACTACGTAAACACAGCCCAGACACGCTCCTATATGCGCTCCTTCGAAAGCACTTTTCAAAGAAACAATTGACCAACGATAAAATGACAAGGCCAAACATAACTCTTGTCCTTTTCATGACAAACTGTAAGAAGCACATACTGGTAGAAGATAAAGGAATCACCATGGACACTTGAATAAACAAAGGAAAGCAAACGAAAAGAGAAAGGTCACTCACTTCTTGAAAGGTACCTCCTCCTTTCGAATCTACTTGTGTGTATGCCCTCTTTCACCCATGTGTATGTCCTCTTCCACCCGAGTAGCTGTCCTTGGAGTAGTCCCTTAGATGTATGCTTGGTGGCAAAACCTTGAGAGTGAGAGGTGAGGAATAAAAATGGGAGTTTGGAATGAGAAAACAACGATCACATCTAGGTTTGATGTAGATGAGCGGGTGTAGAAGTGCATGTAAGTTTATGGTAGCTGTGCATATACATGCGTTTTCACACAGTGTACATGCACTTATACACATGACATAGAGACAATTTCCACCCAACTTACAAACAATTTATGGATGGATGTCTGCTAATGAAACAAGAGATCACAGAGACATATACTACCAAAAACTATTGATGGATGTGTTTGCTTTTGTGTGAACAAGATGTCAACCTCCTCGAGCAGTTCTGGTGAAGATGAGTCAATGCATCACCGCAATCGTGATGTGTGGTTGGGACAAAAGATCAAGTGTGTGTGTAATCGATGTCAAGGATGCATTGTCTGCGCATGTCGAATTACATTCAATCACATTGCCATGTATGGAGAATGGAATCAAATAGGTTTAGAGGTGAGTAAAAGTAAGTTGATGGGCTCCAAATTGATGATGGTCATATATACTCTAATTGGGGCAGGATGTAGTACCACACCCTAACATGGTGCCCTACACTCAGTGTGAGGATGCAACGCATTATGATGCATGTAAGTTTCTTACCTCTTGACGTAATTCATTGTTTTAATGATGCTCTTATATAGTACAAAAAGGCAAGAAGTCCTCACAAGGAGGCCCTATAGATATCCTTCATAAAGGAGTAGCTAAGATAGATCAAGAGCCAGCACCATCAACACCCAAAGGCCTTAATGAGTATCCTAACCCCTTTATTAAGAAACAACTCTTGCTCTAGGCCTAGGATATCATGAGAGAATGCCAAGCCAAATTTTAGCGTAGACATAAAGACACTAAGGACACGGACCAAGTCCATCTGATACACATGCCGCTCCATCCACCCAACAAACAACTAAACCAACCTAATCTACTGGATAAGAAAGAGAAGTCCCAACAAGGGTTTTACCTTGATGGCCCTTATCATCCAAACACGAGATCGGTGCGAATAATACCATCCTAGAGACCAATTCCTTGGGAGGCATGTTTGATGAGAGGCCACAACCTCCTGTACTAAAACACGATGGTTCCATACCCTCCACGCATCATAGTGCACCATCATAGGCATGCATGGGCTACATAGATGGACCCAAGGACATAACCGGTCTTACAACCTTATTGTCTATTGAGATAAAAATGCCCATAGCTACACTATTACGGGAATATGTGATCCTTTGGAGGGACCGGATCAACAGGTGTCTTCCTACTGCCAAACCACTCAAGGCCGATAGCCTATATAACAAACACCTCAGCCAACCCCTAGCACCAATGCCCCTTCTAACCAAACACACTTGCCTAAAATACCAGTGAACAAGCTAGATGATTATTACGAAAGTGATGGCACTAATGCTATAATCCCTATCTCCTACCATGCCCACAAATCCACGGCCATCTTAGATGGGGAAGCCGGAGTGAGCATTATCACGAAGCAATGTTTGGAAGCTTGGGGTCAGCCCGAGTTCAGACGTACCACCCTCATCGTGAAATTAGCTGATGGAACAACTACCAGGCCACTAGGAATGGTGCAAGATGTAAGGATCACCACATTCCGCCTCTCTTTTCGGCATTCATTTGTTCTTATGGACTTTCAAAAGAGAATGCATAGCAGTCAAGGAAAAGCTTAAAGAGCTAGCATGAGAAGAAGATGAATCAAAGGACCTCCACAGGGTTCTCCTCACTTGAAGTCCGACACGATACAGGACAACAACAGAAAGGTGCATCGACAGTCAAGACCACCCGGTGGCTTTGCTCGGGGGGGTCACTATGTACACGTGCGTTCAAGGCCTATATTTAAAATATCACGTGCATTCAAGGCCTATATTTAAAATCCCTTATCTGTAAAATTTTTCATTAATAAAATGTATCCCTTTTCTATACAAATCTGTAATTTTTTTCCAAAACTATTTAAAATAGTTCCTTATGTATATTTATTTCTGTAAATTTTAGAAATAAAAAATATCCTTTTGTTGAACTCACGTGATAGAGTTACATATGATGAGTCACGCCCCCGAGTAGGCATCATCATCTACTCGTGGTTTTTACTATCATTGTAAAAGAGCTAAGAATAGTCTTCTAAGATTTGTTGCATGTGGTAAATTCATCATCTTTAAGTTTATTTATTGTTGAAACAATAGAAAGTTTCAAAACCAACATCAATACAAAGTTTTAAGTCATTTGCATAGTGTACAAAATCCTTTTGTAATGTTTCTCAGGTACAATATATTTTCATGCCAACAATATGGCACAAATATCTCCTTTGACCTTCATTGTTTTCCAAGTTAAAATTGACTGACAACAAACTTCAAAACATCTTTTTGTTCATCATGATTTTAGTAAGATGCCCCAAATGTCTCCATTTAACCTTTTTTGTTTTCTAAAATTTTAATAGCACAAACGGATTCGCAAGCTGAAACATCTTTTCTACTCATCATGATTTTGGTAGTAAAAGGTAGGTATCTATTGATTTGTGTAATGTAATGGCCTATCTAGAAATAATAACATATGTATGTAAATGAAAAATATATGGTGATACTTAGCATCTACATCGCTTTTACATAATCTACCTAATTGGTTTATCCATGCCTTCCAATCTATGGATAATGTAGAGGCTAGAAATATTACTCCCCACTTCAAAGAGTGACATGAATAGGTGTGTTACATTATTAGTGTACAAAAAGCATAGCATGAGTGCAGCAGTTTTTTTTTCTCCATTAATATGTGCACTTAAGCACAATATGCATACATACATGCATCCAACACTTCATTGTTTGCAAACTTAACCTTAAAGCTCGCTCACTAAGCTCCATAGAAAAGCCCATGCCAACCTACTCTTATGTGAGAACACAAATTTTTAAATCATGCCATTGATTGTGAACAAACATACAATGTTACACATTCCCATCAAATTGATTTTTTATTTTTCAAACACTTCTACCACAAGATTAGTGCCGATAGTAAACAACCAACTTTTTCCTGAATGCATTTTTAAGATCTAGCTCAACATTATCAATGAAGTGTATCGCACGAATATTCCATCCATTGTACCTACTAGGACCTTAGACCTATTAATACCAAAACACAACCTCCCTCCTCATCATACCACACCCACTCCATGGCCTTCACATGACCTTCACACTTTCAACTCCATCTCCACATAGAAGGGGTAAAACAATAGCCCAACCAAAGAGATAAAACAATGACAATTGACTCCCCTCAAGGAGACTAAGGCACCTCCCTGAAGGTCCATTCTACTTTCCACCTCAACACCATGCAATCCACTTCATAAAGCACATGAATTGGAAGTAACCAATATTATTATTCATTCAAAATAGCCGAGGAAGTAGAGCAAATGATGCCTAGATTGTAGATATGTACTAAAAGATAAGAGGTTGACACTAATATAGTTTCAATTGGATTGATTATTGGTTTGCACTCACTCATAGAGACAGTGCTATAGTGGATAATTTATGCACTTTTTTGTGATTTATCACATGGACTTTTTAAAAAATGAAAACACACTTTCAGTTAACCTAGTGCTCTATTTTGAGTTTTAAAAGCAACTCAACCTGAAAGTAGCTTCAAGCTCGGTGATTTGAAGGGAAGTCAGTGCACTCTATTGGGTCACGAGTATCTGTGTTTATCATTGAAGATTATCCGAAATCTCCACAGTATAATGAGCTTCACTCTCACCAAGTGCACAAAGGTTCGTCAGCAAAAACATCTACTGAGCAAGGTAAGATGAGAAGGCATAATCAGAACAATGCAAAAGCAGAGATGGGACCACTGGATTAAGCATTACGTTGTGCATGACATACATTTAGCCTTCACCCAACCTGTGAACACCAATAGCAAATTCTCTCTTATTCCCCAGAAGGCCAAAGTACGCAAATAGTGATTCCAATCACATAACTTCACGAGGCATAATGTGCAACTATAAGAGTTTGTTTTCATCTAATATACACAAGTTGCATATCATTTTGAGTGAATATCGCTACACAATCAACAATATGGACAAGTGCAAGAACGACCAGGCTACTATCAATGATTGGAAGAATTCTGAGATTCTCAATTTGTTTAAATGAAGCATGACTAAAAATTTACAGACGACAATCAAAACAGTTACAGGCAACTATAGTAAATGAGCAAAAGCCAAACGGCTTGTTAGGAGAACCACACGTGATGGTGTAGCAGCAAGCGGTTGGTATACAAAACCTTCTGTATCCTCCACAACAAGTGCACAATGCACAAATCTGGAAACCTGCTAGCTTTCTCCTGCTGTTATTGAAAAACTGACTTTCCAAAGCAAGATCAAGAAATATTTCCCAATCAGACACGTTATTTAGCTGAAAACTAAGACCATCTGCTGCAAAGCTATGATGACCCTTGGGCAAAGAATGGTTGGGAGTGACCTGTACCAGAAGCAACAGACGGCCATTAATATGAAAAGGTACTAACGACTCTAGGGGAGAGGGAGAAATGAGAGACGAGAAGAGAGAGTAGAAGTAGAAGTATAATATATTAGCATCCTCGAGCAGCCAAGCAACCAGTGATGCTGAATATCGAGTCTTTGTTGATGTGAAATGGGCCTGTTTCGTCATTCTACCCACCACAGAGAAATGTTATCCCATCCTCTCTTTGTCTAAAAGGCAAACATGTTATCAAATCCATTGCTATATGTGTCCATTTGCCTTTTAAAATTTGTAAGGTTTGTAATAGACCAATTCAAGGTAGTTTGCCAAGACCTCTCGAGTATCACAACAAAAATGCCTCAAGTAATTCTCCACCCATTTGTTCACACTTTCTAACTGTGCATTGGTCTCAAGATAGTATGATGTGTTAGGCATGAGTATAGTACCCACTACTGTAGATAATTCTGACCCATAACTTTTGCTTTGTCACGGACAATTTCTCGGGAAAAACCATGATGCTAAACATTCTCAATGAACTGCCAAGCAATGAATATCACGTCTTTGTTGATATGAAATGGGCATGTTTTGTCATTCTACTTACCACACACAAATGTTGTCCCTCCTCTCTTTGTAGAAGGCAAGCCTATTATGGAATCCATTAAAAAGGGTCCATTTGCCTTCTTAAACTGCTAAGTGTTGCAATAGGCCAGTTGGTAGTTTTCTATCCACTTTATTTTGCTGGCAAGGCAAACATTCAGTAACATCACGCCACATGCCTTCCCAAAAGAAACCATGTCTTACAATCTCATAAGTCTTGGTGACACCTGTATGTCCAGCCATGGGAGAGGAATGCATTTCTTGCAAACCAGCTGTCTATGTTTTGAGTCTGACACTAGGTAAATTTTCCCCTTGCACCATTACAACCCGATATGCAGTTTAAAGTCAGGATGACTTTCGCATGAGGGCTCTTACAAATCTGAAAGTATGGCTGCTGCCCTTGAATTCTGCATGTAATCTTCATGAATCCCGTGAATAATCAAGCAACCTGCACAAGGTGGGAAGTTACCTGAAACGCTGGGCAAAAATTGTGGATAGAAGAAAAGAACCCACAACAAAAATCTAGGCACAACATGCTTGAAACAGGGACAGAAGCTGGAGCAGAATTGCATGAAAAGGGGTGGAAATCAAGGCAAAAGATGTCGCAACCAGAGAATCCAAAACAATGTTAACATAAGGTTGGACCCTCAGCGTCTCAGAAACGCCGTTTCTCCCGACCCAAAACAGGCACAGACATTTCAAGGGCCCATAAACGCCATTTTCGATTACTATGACCCCATCCAGCAGTTGCATCTCTCATGTGATTGCTCAAGGAGGTGAATACGTTCTTTTGTGAGCAACTCTAATTCTAGCAGGAGCATGTCTAGATCCAGTACAAGTAAGAAAAGGAGGAGGATGCAACAACATTGGATCATTTCAAGATTTGTTGGAACAAGAGGCGGCCATGCAATCAGGTCCAACACTGGCAGCATGGGAGGTCCAATGCATACACAACCAAGAGGAGATTTTTTTACAGCATACACAAATTTTCACATCCTTACAACCCATCTCCCCATCAACAATTGCCATCGTAAGTTTATCATTCACTCAAGGGTCTTTTCAACTTAAAGCGTAGTTTTGTCGTGCATCCTTGTACAACCGCCATCCACGTAGATTCATTATTTGCAACCAATTCATCAGCACATGCATTTTTCACCTTTGAGCATATTTCTGTGGACTTCTCTATAGCAATTCAGGCATTGGCCTCTCTTGGATTTACACCCCCAAGGGTCGTTCACTTTTCAAAGTAGGTCCATGCTTTTCTCAAGGTTTTTCACTCATGAGAATATTGCAATCATTTCCACAACCATTCATCAAGGTTTACCATCCTTGCGGCCTCCCCAGAGCAATCAACAGTGAATGAGTTGTTGAGAATGAGAGACCTGAAGGATTTCTTCTGTTTTTGTGGAGGCTAACTTGCTCCTTCAGTGTTCCTTTTATATCTCTCACAATGTTAGCTGCCGGGGCCTGCTGGGCTTCCTTTAGACTGAACTTGAAGAGTTTATCTCCAAACTCCATGGGGTATTCTTTGTCGAGGCTTCCTTCATCTCCTCGAATGATCAAAGGGGATGTACTTCGATGCCTCCTTTTTCCATGAACAAGAGAAGATGACCACCTTGGTTCGGGGTTGTCTACCTGACTTCTTCCTTCGGTCCGTGAGTTCCTATCAAGACTCTTTCTAAGACTTGGATTTGTTGGGCTATATTGAACGAGCGAGAAGTCAATTCATGAAGATTAGAAAGAGGATTAGGACCATGGGTTGCCATGATAGTAGAATGGCTCAATGAAGGATAAGAGAGGACTCAACAAGGAGAAAGTACAGTACAAGACCACTACCACTTGGCTCTCATACCCTTTGTGCTTTTTCACAACCTTTTCGAGACTTTCAATTTGCAACTTGATTATTTTGCATCCACATACAATTGATACTTAAGAGACAAATATATTTTAAAACCATGCAATCATTTTTTAGGCATACATTAGATTATGGGACCAAGGCATAAAATCTCATTTTTGGCTAATCCTAGGAATGTATTATTTGATGTCTAGTATGCTCGTTCAGGGATCCAAATGCTACAACAATGTTCTTACTGAAAATATATTGAAGCTATTGAAAGCAAAATCAGAGGCATAAAAGAAAGGGTTCAAGAGCAAAATCTACCTTTCTTTTGTCAGTCCATTCTTTGGAGGTCTTCAGAGGCTTCAAGATCCTTGTTGAGGGGTGAAGGGAAGGGTGTTGGTGGTGCTAGAAAGAACTAGAATAAAACAACTGGAAGGAGCTAGAGACCGAATGCATATGGAAGAGAACCCAAACTGGGTGAGGATAAAGGAGTTTGAGGTGTCAAGATTTTCGAGGAAGAGGTCATCATGTTCTTACAAAAAGTGGCCATTGGGTGCCACGTGTTAAAAAGGTGACACATGTGAGCAATAAATTTAGCATGATTGTGGGGCACATTTTTCGAGGCCAACTTGCATGTCTTATGCCTTTTCATGGGTTTCTTGCTCCTTCATGTTCTCTCCTAACACCATCCCCTACTCCCTCTTGCTACCAGCATCCTTCAACCACCAGTAGCATAATATCCTGCTCTTGGCATAAGACTTGCCCCCTTTGAAACGTAGGTAAGGAACACTCATGTATTCTTTCTTACTCAAGTTCAAGCAACTTCACATTTCAGTTAATTTGGATATGAATCTTGATTTGGTGTGAAAATCTTGTTTATCTCCAAAACTTGCAAATTGCATTTTATAGTTCTCTCCAGAAGATTAGCTTAAAAATGTGATTTAGTGCTCTTCTCCTTTCCTGATGCTGGAGATCACATTTTTCGGCTGATTCCCTCCAATGAGCTCAATGACATCTTGCACCAAGCATTCTGTTGTTTCCACAAGTTGTCCTAGTAAAAAAAATGGTTAAAGTAGGCTATCGATTTGGTACTGTTTTTAATCCCACAAGGTCCATGTCACGTTTTTTGGCTAAAACTCTTAAAATACTTCATTCACATCCACTTGAAGGTTGCATGGTCTTTCATGAAACTTGATTAACTCTGTGGATGTAATCTTTCTTGAGAGGCTTGGAGATGTGATTGTATGTCTTCATACTTTGGTACATCATCTTTATATGCATCAAGACTTGTGTTGTAGGAGTATCCCGCCTCTCTTCCACACCACAGACCAAACTGTAAGTTTGTTTTTGAAATAATTTGTTTTCAACAAAAGGACTTCGCTTTTTCAGATCTATATTCTTCATCGTACGAGGAGTTGCAACCAATAGAGTGCATTTTATGATTCTTTCATATTGTGCATGGTGCCATAGGGGAACAATAGTACAAAGGTCATCGTACGAGGAGTTGCAACCAATAGAGTGCATTTTATGATTCTTTCATGTTGTGCATGGTACCATAGGGGAACAATAGTACAAAGGTAGACGTGCAACAAAGTTGGCAAAATCGGCTATATTCTTTTTTGATCATTCCTATTGGCATATTGCAAAGGCAAGATCTCCCTACCTAGAATACAATAGACTAGCATGTTTCTGATGGAAGTATTTGACAAAGTGAGGATCCTACTCTCCTAGTCACTAAGACAACATCCTAATACAACACTAATCTAAGGAGGATGCAACCTAAGTGCAAGCATGATGAAGAGAGTGCTCATGACATGTATCTCAAGTCAATTAGGTTCCAAGATAGATTAACTTGGACTCATAAAGAGAATCTTGAGATAGTGCAAAGTGCTTGATTGATATTACTTCAAATGAACCTCCCTTTTATAGGTGAGGGTACTTACATCCATTTTGCTTGCTCACATGTGGGATATCTCCTCCATGCCATGTGGCAGCTTTCCCTTTGCTCATACCTTTGCTCTATATGTGCTCATGGCACCATATCTCTCAACACCTCCCCTTGGTGCCATAATCCTTTGGCTACTGCAAGGTGGTCAGGTGTGAGTTACAAATCCATCACCTCCCCTTAGTGCATGCATTGCTACTTAAGGTGGTCAAGTGTGGCTTTTACATGTCAATACCTCCCCTGGGTGCTTTCATAGCTACTCTCAGGTGGTCAGGTTTGATTACAAAACATAGGCAAGGTTGGCAAGGTTTTTTTGTTTCTCAATACATTCCATTGATGTCACCTTTTGGCTCATGGCTTAATGACGACTCCACGTAGTTGACTTGTTGGTTCTTCAATCTGCAATCTTCTTCCTTGTGTCCCAGCTTCTTGCAATGGTGACACTTTGGTTTGTTCTTCAATCTGCAGTCACTTTGATAGTGACCCATCCTTCCGCAATGGTAGCATTTCACTGATGTTTTACTGAATAGTGCTTGTTCTTCATTATAGCTGTTGTGTGTTGATGTCGATGTTGATGTCGATGCCTTCAACTCTCTTTCTTTTTCGAGAAGAGAGGATACACATTCTTCAAACTTTGGATCTGGCAAATTCTTCAAAGTGGTTGTCAATGCACTATACTCTGCAGGCATGCTTTTAAGGAGAATTGCAAGTGCATCTTTCTCTCCTACGTTTGCATTTATGCCCTCTAGTTGAGTCATAATGCTTTTGATTTTGTTGACAAATTGTGCCATGGATTCATTGAAGCCCATGTGCATACCATAGAATTCAATCTTAAGATGGATTTCTTGGTTTTTGGCTTTTGCACCAAACACTGTGTTCAACTCATCCCATGCATCCTTGGCATGATCCTTAGAGTCTATATGATGAATTATGTTTGGACCCAAGTGCAATCCAATGAGTGATAGTGCTGCTTCATCTTTTTCCTTCCAAGCATCATTTTGTGCAGTGGGTATATCTTCTTTTACAATCTTCCAAAGCTTTTGGTGCATCAGAAGATATCTCATTTGTGTAGACCATGTGTGAAATCCATCCCCGGTGAACTTCTCAACAGTTGGAGTGCGGATTGCCATTGCAAAGGTCTTACCAGTTTGATGATACTTTCAAATCTGGCAGTGTCTAATTGCATACAGAAAATCTGAGTTGACAGGTGCGTAGAGCTTGAAAAGACGATCACTTTTCCTTTTTGGAGCGTGTGCAAATTCTTCCTGGATTGCAAGTTATGGCTTGTTGAAGCTTTTGTGAAGAAGAGGGGCCTTTGATGATGTGGCACAAGAGGTCATATGCAGAATTCAAATTGTGCTTACAAAGGGACTGTGCTTGTGCATGCTGATGTGGCAATCTTTTGACCCAACTAGGTGAACCCAAGGTTACAGTAACTTTACCATGGTCCAACTAAATCATGCAATTCAACCTAACCATAAACTAACCTTGGCTGCTTTCAATAACCTTAGTCACTTCTTATCTGCCACGTGGCATTTTTGGAAAGACTAAAGAGAAGAAAGGTTGGAGGCGATGCAGAGGATTTGAGTTTCCGAGAGCGTGGAGGAGAGGAAGGCAAATCGGAATCCATGACTGAGGGTGGCGATTCCATCACGAGCAAAGACCACGGCCTGAGAGGCTTACAAGCAGGTCGTTGAGGCTAGAGTCTGTCGTGAGCATTGTGGGGAGCGCCATTGATGCACGTAGATGGCAGAGGAGCTAAGTAGAGCTACAAAGAGCATAGAAGGCAACCCAACAGTTTCGGCACTCTCTTCTTGTTGAAGCTAGTCGTTGCTGGCAAAGGTCGGCTCTGGAGAGGCTGGCCAAACGTTGATGCAGAGGATGGTTGCTGAATGAGCTGGTTCGACGGGTCACGGGCAATATTTGTTGCAGATTTCGAGGCTACATGCGCTGCTTTGGCTGGTGAGTCGATGCTGGAGGTCGCTGGAGGTCACTAGAGGTTCGTCGTCTCTTGAAGGAAGCTGTGGAGGGATGGGGACTGCAGCTTCGGTTGCTGCTTGTGGGCCTTAGTGTCGCTGGAGCTTGCGTTCATTGGAGACGGCTGTAGTGCTATAGCGTATTGCGCTGCCATCACCACCTTCAACTAGCTTCTACAGCCTTCTAAAGCCTAAGCTTAAAAAATGCAAGAGGGATAGATTCCTGTTTTCGGCTTCAATGCATAGTCTGTTGGTTAGGTCGTCTTTGCATCTGAAGGTTGTGAAGCAAAGGTCAAAGCTTGTGTGGAATTGCAGCTAAGTTGAAGGTGGGCATAGGTAGCTGCTGTAGAGGTCCGTGGACTTGTAATAAGGATAGGACTTTTAAGATAATCTACCTCTTTCTCTCTCAAAGAATACTTTCACAAGACAGCATGAATGGAATGAAGAGCTCAAGTGAAGATCACTCTTTCTCAATCTAAAATCTACATCTAAGAGAAAAAATATGAGCACCTAAGGTGTGCCTATAACTAATCTAGGAGAGTTAGACCTAAGCTCTGATACCATGACAAAGTGAGGATCCTACTCTCCTAGTCACTAAGACAACATCCTAATACAACACTAATCTAAGGAGGATGCAACCTAAGTGCAAGCATGATGAAGAGAGTGCTCATGACATGTATCTCAAGTCAATTAGGTTCCAAGATAGATTAACTTGGACTCATAAAGAGAATCTTGAGATAGTGCAAAGTGCTTGATTGATATTACTTCAAATGAACCTCCCTTTTATAGGTGAGGGTACTAACATCCATTTTGCTTGCTCACATGTGGGATATCTCCTCCATGCCATGTGGCAGCTTTCCCTTTGCTCATACCTTTGCTCTATATGTTCTCATGGCACCATATCTCTCAACAGTATTATAGAGGCATATAGAGCCAAACTATTTGCAAAAGTGATAGTCAAAATCACCGTCTTCATTCCTGTAAATAGTTTTGTAGACATTTTTCAAGAAAATATCATTAAAGTCTAAGAAAATGCTTACATTTAAGGCTAAAATATGTGATCACATTCCAAAATTTTTGGATGATGGATGGAATAGAATTATGGCCAACACTGTGGATTGTGAGGTTGTTCATGACACAATGAACCTTAAGTATATGTTTGCCTCTCAAAATTTTATATTTTCATTTTACTATAAACAAGCAGAATGATGGGCACACAACTTGTAGCAATGGATCAAGACGAGAGCTCTTCAAGTCCTCAAAATGATATAATTGAGATCGATGTTATGGAGGATGGTAGTCTTATAACATCTATTTCTTTGGGACAATGTTGCACACTCTCTAGATTACGCAATGGCATTATTAATGAGGCCAAAGAAAGTGTTTGCAGAGGATTTTCAATCATTATTAACAATAGAAAGGTAAAATACACGCACCAGTACATGCAAGAGAGTGCTATTGGGTGCTTGAATCCCATTCCAGCATTCAAGCAACCTATAGCACTCTCTGGATTTTTTTTTGTCGCATTGCACCAGCCACACACTCGGGGGGGTCACTATGTATAAACTCTCTATATCACGTGCGTTCAAGTCTTATTTGTAAAATCCCTTATCTGTAGATTTTTCATTAATAAAATATACCCTTTTTCTATACAAATCTGTATTTTTTTTTTGAAATGATTTTAAATAATCCCTTATGTAAGTTAATTTCTATAAATTTTAGAAATTAAAAATATCCTTCTATTGAACTCACGTGATAGGGTTACATAAGATGAGTGACCCCCCCGAGGCCACACAAAAGATTTATTATACATGCATGATTCAAGAAAGACATCAAATGAACTTAAGTGGTTGCATTATCAATACACACGTGACAATATTATCATAATTTTATGTATGTTAAAATAAGCCCATTCACTTACAAAAATATATATATAAATATATCCGTATGCCGAAGTAGCTCATGGGTTTAATTATAAAAAGTATATATACAATCAAATTCGTATGCCTAAGAAAGCCCATGGCTTCAATTACAAAAATTCACATTCTCAATACGGAGGTGATACTATAAGTCTGAGTACTACTCAAATTCATCACATGACAAGCTCCTCCCTCCATCGTCAGATGAGCTCATATTAATATACATATCCAATGAGTGCTCACCATCTCATTCACGTCGAGGAGCAACGACAGCGGTGAGAGCATCAGCAGTGGCAAGAGCTTTAGCAGGCATAGCAGTAGCTTGTGCCTATTCAAGTAAGATATCATATATAAGTGTGTGTGCATATATATATATATATATATATATATATATAATACAACAATCAATAAAACAAAATCATCACTTTAGAGGTTTCAAGTACCAGTCGACCGTACGCTCTCATGGCTTCCTCAAACTGCGCGTCCATAATACATCCCTCGATTTTGAAGAGGGCCCATGTGTTACATCTGCTATACTGACGAGCATATGCAATCTCGTGCGATGTGGGCTTCCTTCCCATAACCCGTCATTGTAAGATAACACCATTTGTAAGATTAAAACAATCATAAAATTAATGCAAGTAATCAATCAAATAAGGTTTAGAGATACTTATGAACTCCACTTCCTACGACTCAATGCCTCCAGATCTGAAATGGGACGATCCAATGGTCTCCATCTGGATCCTTCGTGCCTCCACGTGCTACCTACTCTTCACGCCACCCTCTTCTTATTTCTTTGCCTCCTTCCACTCGCATTTGTGAGCAGTGGCAGGTTTCTCGACAAGATAATAACCCGCATCGGGTCATCATGCGCAAGTTTCTTCAGGTGAGATCTTTTATTACTTAAGATCTCCCTTATTCTTGTCCTTCCCCATATATTTGAGAATGTTGCATGCGGGGGATTGGGGTACCGAGCATGTACAACATCAATGACCTCTCCAACTAGACAGACATTTTGATCTTCAAATTTTATAAAATAATTTCTATACAAATTGGAGACTACCCCTCGCATCCGTCACTATCCCCCCCCCCCCCATCTGTCACATCGTAATATATGTCTTCCCCCATCTCTATCACCTCCTTCTCATTCTCACTGTCCCCTCTCCTCCCTTCGATCCCTCTATCTCCTCTCTCACCATGTGCCCTATCACTACCCTTAACAAAGCAGTGCAACCTCCACTCCCACTCTCCCTATTACAGCATCTACTCTACTCCATACTAAAGGTGGAGTCATAGCTGGGGGAGTGCGTACGTGACTGTGGATGCGAGGGGATACGTGATTGTGTCTGGGAGGGGATACATGAGTGTGTGTGTGAGGGGGTATGTCTCCTCAATGGCGATGAGGTGGGAGAAGCCATGGGTCTCAGACTCACATGCATAGAAGGTTGTGGGGTGACATGCATGCTCATAAAAGGAGTGGTCAAAAAAACCATAGTAGGGTGTCTAAGAGGGGGGTTGGCTTGCATATAGTTGGCAAGCTCATTTGGTCCAGGGTGCGCCTAGAGTGATTTAACATCTCTGACATCCAAGTGGCGTACACAAATGGATCAGATGATGAACCTAGATTCATGATTAACTACAAAAAAACATGTGTGCATCATGCATCAGAATAATTTGTTCATCAAGCATCATGTACCATACATCATGTATCAACAAAATTTGTATCATGCTTCAAGAAAGCAGGTAGAATCACTTGTAGAAACACATGTACACTACGTAAACACAGCCCAGACACGCTCCTATATGCGCTCCTTCGAAAGCACTTTTCAAAGAAACAATTGACCAACGATAAAATGACAAGGCCAAACATAACTCTTGTCCTTTTCATGACAAACTGTAAGAAGTACATACTGATAGAAGATAAAGGAATCACCATGGACACTTGAATAAACAAAGGAAAGCAAACGAAAAGAGAAAGGTCACTCACTTCTTGAAAGGTACCTCCTCCTTTCGAATCTACTTGTGTGTATGCCCTCTTTCACCCATGTGTATGTCCTCTTCCACCCGAGTAGCTGTCCTTGGAGTAGTCCCTTAGATGTATGCTTGGTGGCAAAACCTTGAGAGTGAGAGGTGAGGAATGGAAATGGGAGTTTGGAATGAGAAAACAACGATCACATCTAGGTTTGATGTAGATGAGCGGGTGTAGAAGTGCATGTAAGTTTATGGTAGCTGTGCATATACATGCGTTTTCACACAGTGTACATGCACTTATACACATGACATAGAGACAATTTCCACCCAACTTACAAACAATTTATGGATGGATGTCTGCTAATGAAACAAGAGATCACAGAGACATATACTACCAAAAACTATTGATGGATGTGTTTGCTTTTGTGTGAACAAGATGTCAACCTCCTCGAGCAGTTCTGGTGAAGATGAGTCAATGCATCACCGCAATCGTGATGTGTGGTTGGGACAAAGGATCAAGTGTGTGTGTAATCGATGTCAAGGATGCATTGTCTGCGCATGTCAAATTACATTCAATCACATTGCCATGTATGGAGAATGGAATCAAATAGGTTTAGAGGTGAGTAAAAGTAAGTTGATGGGCTCCAAATTGATGATGGTCATATATACTCTAATTGGGGCAGGATGTAGTACCACACCCTAACATGGTGCCCTACACTCAGTGTGAGGATGCAACGCATCGATGAGATGATGTGGGAGCTTCGAGATCTACCATTAGAGATGAGTGGAAAAGGGATGACAATAGCCGTCCACCCTACAAAGTAGTAGAAGAGGAAGTGTTTGATGATATGGTGTGGCATCTTTTAAGGGATGATTGGCTAAGACCCTGTAAGACAAAAGAAGGTAGCATCCAATCCTAGTCCTTCCGAACCTAAGACCAAAGGTGTCAAATGGTTTAAGTATAAACGAGTAATAGCTATTGGGAAAGGAAAACAAAAACCTGTGATCCAAGAAGGATCCGACGAGGACATTGCTACACTATCATCGCACATAGCTAGCAAGAAGTCCTCACAAGGAGGCCCTATAGATATCCTTCATAAAGGAGTAGCTAAGATAGATCAAGAGCCAGCACCATCAACACCCAAAGGCCTTGATGAGTATCCTAACCCCTTTATTAAGAAACAACTCTTGCTCGAGGCCTAGGATATCATGAGAGAATGCCAAGCCAAATTTTAGCGTAGACATAAAGACACTAAGGACACGGACCAAGTCCATCTGATACACATGCCGCTCCATCCACCCAACAAACAACTAAACCAACCTAATCTACTGGATAAGAAAGAGAAGTCCCAACAAGGGTTTTACCTTGATGGCCCTTATCATCCAAACACGAGATCGGTGCGAATAATACCATCCTAGAGACCAATCCCTTGGGAGGCATGTTTGATGAGAGGCCACAACCTCCTGTACTAAAACACGATGGTTCCATACCCTCCACGCATCATAGTGCACCATCATAGGCATGCATGGGCTACATAGATGGACCCAAGGACATAACCGGTCTTACAACCTTATTGTCTATTGAGATAAAAATGCCCATAGCTACACTATTACGGGAATATGTGATCCTTTGGAGGGACCGGATCAACAGGTGTCTTCCTACTGCCAAACCACTCAAGGCCGATAGCCTATATAACAAACACCTCAGCCAACCCCTAGCACCAATGCCCCTTCTAACCAAACACACTTGCCTAAAATACTAGTGAACAAGCTAGATGATTATTACGAAAGTGATGGCACTAATGCTATAATCCCTATCTCCTACCATGCCCACAAATCCACGGCCATCTTAGATGGGGAAGCCGGAGTGAGCATTATCACGAAGCAATGTTTGGAAGCTTGGGGTCAGCCCGAGTTCAGACGTACCACCCTCATCGTGAAATTAGCTGATGGAACAACTACCAGGCCACTAGGAATGGTGCAAGATGTAAGGATCACCACATTCCGCCTCTCTTTTCGGCATTCATTTGTTCTTATGGACTTTCAAAAGAGAATGCATAGCAGTCAAGGAAAAGCTTAAAGAGCTAGCATGAGAAGAAGATGAATCAAAGGACCTCCACAGGGTTCTCCTCACTTGAAGTCCTACACGATACAGGACAACAACAGAAAGGTGCATCGACAGTCAAGACCACCCGGTGGCTTTGCTCGGGGGGGTCACTATGTACACGTGCGTTCAAGGCCTATATTTAAAATATCACGTGCGTTCAAGGCCTATATTTAAAATCCCTTATCTGTAAAATTTTTCATTAATAAAATGTATCCCTTTTCTATACAAATCTGTAATTTTTTTCCAAAACTATTTAAAATAGTTCCTTATGTATATTTATTTCTGTAAATTTTAGAAATAAAAAATATCCTTTTGTTGAACTCACGTGATAGAGTTACATATGATGAGTCACGCCCCCGAGTGGCTTTGTCAAGGTAAAAGAAGTCAACTTGGCTCCACATAGCCAGTGACTTATGTTTGGAAGATGAGGCACAGCTCATAACACTCCCTCAAAGAATTCAAGGACTACTTCACCTAGATATACATTGATCGAAAAGGAGTACGGCCAAAGGTGGTACAACAAACCGTCCCCTTATATAGAACGCAAAACCAATCAGGTAGCATCCTTATGACAAGAACTCGAAGTACACAGAACTAGTCAAAGAGGAGTTTCAAAAGCTCCTCGATGTAGTGTTCATCTGTCCAATTGAGCACATTGATTGGGCTTCCCCAATGGTGATTGCCAAGGATTAGAATGGCAAAATCAAGGTATGCATGGACTTCAAGAAGGTTAATGCTGTCACTTAGTGTGATCAATTTCCTATTCCATTCACAAAACATCTACTAGAGCGCTTTGCAAGAAGGAAGTGTACAACATCCTTGATGGTGTTTTTGACTATTACCAAATAGCCTAGACCCTAAAGATTAACACAAAATGGCATGTACCACAATTTGGGGAGTTGAAATGTGCATCATGCCCATAGATGTCAAGATATACTTTGTATTTCAAAGTCAATGATATGGAGTGTCCATTGTACCCTTGCTTTAGGAGATATCTTGTACCTTTCACTTACTTATGCCTCTAGCAATCTCACCTCACTCTCATAAAAGGATTGGAATGTTATGATGGGAGTATACCTTAACATATTGATGCTGACATATGGCCATGATGCATATTCGAATGGGTGAATGATGCTCAATGACTTGGGATGTACATTGTATGCTTGCTCCACGAGATATCTTCTATCTGTTCCTTGCATTTACTAATGCCTCCAACAATCTCACCTCACTCTCATGGAAGGAGTCAAATTGTATGCCCTTCTACCTCTCCACACCTCTCCTTTAGTTGTGGAGCCCTACAAAGACCCTCATGCAACACTTAAGTAGGCATCATCATCTACTCGTGGTTTTTACTATCATTGTAAAAGAGCTAAGAATAGTCTTCTAAGATTTGTTGCATGTGGTAAATTCATCATCTTTAAGTTTATTTATTGTTGAAACAATAGAAAGTTTCAAAACCAACATCAATACAAAGTTTTAAGTCATTTGCATAGTGTACAAAATCCTTTTGTAATGTTTCTCAGGTACAATATATTTTCATGCCAACAATATGGCACAAATATCTCCTTTGACCTTCATTGTTTTCCAAGTTAACATTGTTTTCCAAGTTAAAATTGACTGACAACAAACTTCAAAACATCTTTTTCTTCATCATGATTTTAGTAAGATGCCCCAAATGTCTCCATTTAACCTTTTTTGTTTTCTGAAATTTTAATAGCACAAACGGATTCGCAAGCTGAAACATCTTTTCTATTCATCATGATTTTGGTAGTAAGAGGTAGGTATCTATTGATTTGTGTAATGTAATGGCCTATCTAGAAATAATGTCATATGTATGTAAATGAAAAATATATGGTGATACTTAGCATCTACATCGCTTTTACATAATCTACCTAATTGGTTTATCCATGCCTTCCAATCTATGGATAATGTAGAGGCTAGAAATATTACTCCCCACTTCAAAGAGTGACATGAATAGGTGTGTTACATTATTAGTGTACAAAAAGCATAGCATGAGTGCAGCAGTTTTTTTTTCTCCATTAATATGTGCGCTTAAGCACAATATGCATACATACATGCATCCAATGTTGGGATATCTCAAGGTGTATGCCTCAGGCACACCTTATGTTTCTATGTGTGAGTGCTAGAGGCACAGTTAGGTGCCCACAAGCACAGTTAGGTGGTGGAAAAGCCACATAGGATGATTGAGAGAATCTAGGAGCAGATTGAGGAGATGATTGTGGAGCTTTGAGGTCATCAGTGATGTCAGTGACCTTGTATGAGGTGCCTACTTAAGGACCTCTTTCTTCTTCATTCTATAAGCAAGTATTCTGAGTTTGTGTCCACTCTACTCTTTCTTTTCAGTATTACAACATGGTATCAGAGCCCTTTGATCCCCCTTGAGCCCATTTCTGCCACATCATCATCTTCTTCTTCATCTTCTTCTTCTCCATTTTCCTCTTTCTTCCCAAAATCTTTGAGAGCTTGGTTCTCCATCTACAAACAGCCATTGCCCAAACCCTCTGAGCTGGAAACTCCTCTAGTATGGGCGAACTTCCACCTGCAAGCAATTGAAGAAAAAACGTCTGTGGTGGCTGCCATTCTCCAAACAGCGAATTTCTTCTGTTGCTCAATACTCCCTGCATACTCCGCCATTGCCTGAGCCCTCTTAGGAGTAGATGGGCGACCTCAAGACGAAGATTTTGAGCCATTTTTCAGGTCATTTGGTTCAGTAACGAGGGAGAAATCGTCAAAACTCAGTTTCAGCCTGTAGCAACTCTCCCGGGCAAAAGTGCGCACCATTTCGTCCAACCTCTGTGCTGGACCTTCTCTGGTATATGAGCTTTCTTTTGCTTCAAAAAGCCCTCTTTTCCTTGCTTTGAAGAGTGAGCTACAAGCCCTCCAAGTTCAGCTTTTCATTTTTGACAGTTTTGGACAAGTTTTGAAGATGATGCTACATAAAATGCTACTCTAGCATTTCTGAGCTTTCGAAGTTTTCAATAACTTCACTACAAGTGTTGCTTCAGTTTTGTTTTGACTTGCTAGACCTGGTTGTGATTGGAAAGTGTTTATTTCATCTACTCTTATGAAGCATGCAAAAGTAGCATCATTGTTTGAAAACTAGTCACTACTATTTGCTACATCAAGTGCCTATACTTTGGAAGTATTTCAGTTCTTTTTCACTTGTAAGAGAGAAGACACTACCCAATACTTGGGTTAGAGCCTCTCATGGCTTGCTTATGCCAAATATGTGAAAAGCCAAAACATAAAGCAATGTCTTGTTATGCTACAAAGGATGAAAATGCCAACCTGACTTCCTTATTGAAGATTGCCAAAACAATGGTTGCCAAAAAGGAAGCAACTACAGAGATCTACCCTCTCATGGCACTTTTATTTGACTCCAAGTACAAGAAAAAGATGAAGGTCAGACACCTAAGATATGCTTCTCTACACAACTATGGAGATGACAAGATAATTGTTCTCTTGAAGGATATGACTTTCAAATCCACTTGTTCTATCATAGTACCATCTTATAAGGCACTAGACACTGCCCATGTGGTAAGACCTTGCCTTGACATGGATATTCTGCCTCCACAAGATGAGGCATCTTTTGAAGATTATGCATTTTGAAAATCATCTCTATGTATGCTCCAGATCTCTCTTTTTATGTCAAGGTACTCAGCCTGGATAGTCCTCCAAAATGAATGAAAATAAACTATTGTGTTGTGTGTTTTGTAAACACCTCTGGTCACCTTATGATGTAGGCCATGTGTATGTTTTGTTCCATGGTACCTCCTACAGACATTGTGTGCATGTACATGTAGGGGAGATAACCATTGGAAGGTCTGTTTGTATCCCTTTCTGTTTACCTTACACCCAAGGGAACCCTTGCTAGCATGAGAACCTAGCCATAGATTTATCCTTGACCACCATGAGATGGCATGAGAAACTATGAGACTAGATGTATCCTTGACATAGCCTGAGGCATTTCCTTGAGGGGGGGTTTGTTGGGATATCTCAAGGTGTATGCCTCAGGCACACCTTATGTTTCTATGTGTGAGTGCTAGAGGCACAGTTAGGTGCCCACAAGCACAGTTAGGTGGTGGAAAAGCCACATAGGATGATTGAGAGAATCTAGGAGCAGATTGAGGAGATGATTGTGGAGCTTTGAGGTCATCAGTGATGTCAGTGACCTTGTATGAGGTGCCTACTTAAGGACCTCTTTCTTCTTCATTCTATAAGCAAGTATTCTGAGTTTGTGTCCACTCTACTCTTTCTTTTCAGTATTACAACATCCAACACTTCATTGTTTGCAAACTTAACCTTAAAGCTCGCTCACTAAGCTCCATAGAAAAGCCCATGCCAACCTACTCTTATGTGAGAACACAAATTTTTAAATCATGCCATTGATTGTGAACAAACATACAATGTTACACATTCCCATCAAATTGATTTTTTATTTTTCAAACACTTCTACCACAAGATTAGTGCCGATAGTAAACAACCAACTTCTTCCTGAATGCATTTTTAAGATCTAGCTCAACATTATCAATGAAGTGTATCGCACGAATATTCCATCCATTGTACCTACTAGGACCTTAGACCTATTAATACCAAAACACAACCTCCCTCCTCATCATACCACACCCACTCCATGGCCTTCACATGACCTTCACACTTTCAACTCCATCTCCACATAGAAGGGGTAAAACAATAGCCCAACCAAAGAGATAAAACAATGACAATTGACTCCCCTCAAGGAGACTAAGGCACCTCCCTGAAGGTCCATTCTACTTTCCACCTCAACACCATGCAATCCACTTCATAAAGCACATGAATTGGAAGTAACCAATATTATTATTCATTCAAAATAGCCGAGGAAGTAGAGCAAATGATGCCTAGATTGTAGATATGTACTAAAAGATAAGAGGTTGACACTAATATAGTTTCAATTGGATTGATTATTGGTTTGCACTCACTCATAGAGACAGTGCTATAGTGGATAATTTATGCACTTTTTTGTGATTTATCACATGGACTTTTTAAAAAATGAAAACACACTTTCAGTTAACCTAGTGCTCTATTTTGAGTTTTAAAAGCAACTCAACCTGAAAGTAGCTTCAAGCTCGGTGATTTGAAGGGAAGTCAGTGCACTCTATTGGGTCACGAGTATCTGTGTTTATCATTGAAGATTATCCGAAATCTCCACAGTATAATGAGCTTCACTCTCACCAAGTGCACAAAGGTTCGTCAGCAAAAACATCTACTGAGCAAGGTAAGATGAGAAGGCATAATCAGAACAATGCAAAAGCAGAGATGGGACCACTGGATTAAGCATTACGTTGTGCATGACATACATTTAGCCTTCACCCAACCTGTGAACACCAATAGCAAATTCTCTCTTATTCCCCAGAAGGCCAAAGTACGCAAATAGTGATTCCAATCACATAACTTCACGAGGCATAATGTGCAACTATAAGAGTTTGTTTTCATCTAATATACACAGGTTGCATATCATTTTGAGTGAATATCGCTACACAATCAACAATATGGACAAGTGCAAGAACTGACCAGGCTACTATCAATGATTGGAAGAATTCTGAGATTCTCAATTTGTTTAAATGAAGCATGACTAAAAATTTATAGACGACAATCAAAACAGTTACAGGCAACTATAGTAAATGAGCAAAAGCCAAACGGCTTGTTAGGAGAACCACACGTGATGGTGTAGCAGCAAGCGGTTGGTATACAAAACCTTCTGTATCCTCCACAACAAGTGCACAATGCACAAATCTGGAAACCTGCTAGCTTTCTCCTGCTGTTATTGAAAAACTGACTTTCCAAAGCAAGATCAAGAAATATTTCCCAATCAGACACGTTATTTAGCTGAAAACTAAGACCATCTGCTGCAAAGCTATGATGACCCTTGGGCAAAGAATGGTTGGGAGTGACCTATACCAGAAGCAACAGACGGCCATTAATATGAAAAGGTACTAACGACTCTAGGGCATTTCAAGTCATCGAGAGCCTCAACTCCTTACTTTCATGTCTCGATTCACAGAACATGTTAATAAGTACATGACGTAAAGGAAAAGCACCTTCAAAAAACTAAGGATGAAATCAGAAAAGATGAAAGTATCATAACACAAGCAAACAAGAAACCCTCCATTTTCCCTGTCTTGAACGCTCTCTATATCATTCTCAACAAGAACATGATGAGATTGTCAGTATACTTATGTGAGTTTTACATCCTACCAATCTACCCAACATAAAGCTTTGTTCCTAGCATCCAAACTTATAGCTATAAAAGAGCAATGGTAGAAATGAAAGGCATGCACAACTGAGGAAGATGACCTGACAAAACTATGTGCTCGAGTTTAGTATATCATAAACCCAAGAATAATATATGGTGCTGTTTTCCACAAAAGTGCCGACTATAAACTCTGGCCTATGTGGTATAGTGTTCCTACATATATCAGCTGAAGTAGAACTCTGGTATTACAGCCTCTGCTATGTATGTAAGGCATGCATGTCACAACAAATAGAAGATTTGAGCATAAGGAAATGATAAATCGTATCAAAGACTATGAAACATGTCGTTATATGGTAGAATACATGTACCTGGCTTCTCTTGACAATGGAAGTGGCAAACTGTTTATTGCTGCAACGAGAAATTTTCGCTATTCCATTTCTCTCGTGGCATGTGCAACCCCATGTTAGGTGCCCAGTGACCCACTAGCTAGCCACACTTGGACCACATCACCAGTTACGCCTCTTGAAAAGGGCAGTGTATGGCAGGCCACTTGGAGCTAAACGGGAGCCAAATTATGGCCAAAAGACAGCCTCAAAACAGGGGCACAAAATCAGTAATCGGCCTTGAAGAAGGGACAGTCAGCACCTCAGCTCACCGATAAGTCACACTCAAGTCAGCCCTGACCAGTAAGAGATCGGCCCTGCAATAGAGGAAGCAGGGATAGATTTGGAGAAGGGGCCAATCAAGGCAAAAGAGAGAGAGAAAGGGGAAGAAGGAGAGGGAGAAATGAGAGACGAGAAGAGAGAGTAGAAGTAGAAGTATAATATATTAGCATCCTCAAGAGGCGAGGCGTGAGCAAGAAAGGAGGGGGCATGGAAGGAGGGTCAAGAGATCAGCTCTTGATGCTACACAAAAAGGTGACCTCTTGATGCCACATAAAAAGGCTAGTACCCAGTACTCCTAAAGCCACCAGTGAGGCGGTGGAGAGAACTGTCAATAGATGCGTGTGGCCGCTCAGAATGGAGCTGAAATTTGTGTAGATGTCGGCATATCTGGGACAGTGTAGAACTATATGTTCCTCTATTTCTAGGACATGTAGCTCACAAAGCTTGCACATCTAAGCATGTCATGAGAGACCAAACCAGCCGCCCTGTTCTATCACAAGTGTGCGATCTGGTGTGAAACTGAGCTAGGTTTTGGCAATATAAGTGTGGGACAGGTGTGTATATATATGGCTACACCATAGCAAGAGAGGAGGAAGCAAATAGTAGTAGGATAAGGTGTTAAATCGTGATAGTACAAGAAGTGGTAGGGCTTGACTTACATAGTTCCCCAAATGTGCCACTAAAGTACCTCTAAAATACCCGTTTTACCCCCTACCCTTCCCATAGAAAATTTCCCTTAGAATTACATGTTCTAGATGTCCTATGACAGCAAAGTGATGATCAGTCAGGCAAAGGATAGGGGTACTCTTGAACAATGCTCTCTTGATGTCATGATTGTTTACCCACCCAGAGTCCTTTCCATTTGATGGCATACTCTATGTACACCCTATTTGCGGAGTACTCAATCTGTGAAACCCACTATGCGCTTAGGATATGACCCTCGTCATCCATGAGTGGCAACTCAGGAAGAACATGCACATGCTATCCCATATGAGGTTTCAACAAAGACGCATGAAACACATTGTGAATCTTGGAGGTGCTAGGTAACTCCAATTGATATGCTACTCCAATGTTAGGGATGATCCAATAAGGGCCACAATACCCATGAGCAAGCTTTGTGTTGGTATTACCTTTCAGCAAGGCATAACAGTTCTTATTGAGACAAAAATGCACATTATCTCCCTCTCTGAAGACCAGATATATCTTGCGTTCATCTGCATACCTGCATCCTGCACATTTGTTTAAATAACTATAGAAGGGCATTTATCCTCTCCAAGTCATCCCGTGCTTGCTAATTTTTCACAGCCATGTCTACAATTGAAGAAGGCATTCCAACCTTGCAGCCATACATTGTCTCAAAGGGGCTCATGCCAATAGAGAGATGCTTGGTAAGGGTGTAGCAAAATTCAGTAAGTGCTAGCCACTTATCCCAAGACCTCTTAAGTATCATGACCAAAAGGCCTCAAGTATTCCTCCACCCATTTGTTCACCCTTTCTAGTTGTCCATCAGTCCCAAGATGGTATGCACTGTTAGGTGTGAGTAAAGCACCCACTACTGTAAATAATCCTTGCCAAAAGTGACCCATAAATTTGCATCTTTGTCACTAACAATTTATTGGGAAAAACCACAATGCTTAACATGCTCAATGAGCAGCCAAGCAACCAGTGATGCTGAATATCGAGTCTTTGTTGATGTGAAATGGGCCTGTTTCGTCATTCTACCCACCACAGAGAAATGTTATCCCATCCTCTCTTTGTCTAAAAGGCAAACATGTTATCAAATCCATTGCTATATGTGTCCATTTGCCTTTTAAAATTTGTAAGGTTTGTAATAGACCAATTCAAGGTAGTTTGCCAAGACCTCTCGAGTATCACAACAAAAATGCCTCAAGTAATTCTCCACCCATTTGTTCACACTTTCTGACTGTGCATTGGTCTCAAGATAGTATGATGTGTTAGGCATGAGTATAGTACCCACTACTGTAGATAATTCTGACCCATAACTTTTGCTTTGTCACGGACAATTTCTCGGGAAAAACCATGATGCTAAACATTCTCAATGAACTGCCAAGCAATGAATATCACGTCTTTGTTGATATGAAATGGGCATGTTTTGTCATTCTACTTACCACACACAAATGTTGTCCCTCCTCTCTTTGTAGAAGGCAAGCCTATTATGGAATCCATTAAAAAGGGTCCATTTGCCTTCTTAAACTGCTAAGTGTTGCAATAGGCCAGTTGGTAGTTTTCTATCCACTTTATTTTGCTGGCAAGGCAAACATTCAGTAACATCACGCCACATGCCTTCCCAAAAGAAACCATGTCTTACAATCTCATAAGTCTTGGTGACACCTGTATGTCCAGCCATGGGAGAGGAATGCATTTCTTGCAAACCAGCTGTCTATGTTTTGAGTCTGACACTAGGTAAATTTTCCCCTTGCACCATTACAACCCGATATGCAGTTTAAAGTCAGGATGACTTTCGCATGAGGGCTCTTACAAATCTGAAAGTATGGCTGCTGCCCTTGAATTCTGCATGTAATCTTCATGAATCCCGTGAATAATCAAGCAGCCTGCACAAGGTGGGAAGTTACCTGAAACGCTGGGCAAAAATTGTGGATAGAAGAAAAGAACCCACAACAAAAATCTAGGCACAACATGCTTGAAACAGGGACAGAAGCTGGAGCAGAATTGCATGAAAAGGGGTGGAAATCAAGGCAAAAGATGTCGCAACCAGAGAATCCAAAACAATGTTAACATAAGGTTGGACCCTCAGCGTCTCAGAAACGCCGTTTCTCCCGACCCAAAACAGGCACAGACATTTCAAGGGCCCATAAACGCCATTTTCGATTACTATGACCCCATCCAGCAGTTGCATCTCTCATGTGATTGCTCAAGGAGGTGAATACGTTCTTTTGTGAGCAACTCTAATTCTAGCAGGAGCATGTCTAGATCCAGTACAAGTAAGAAAAGGAGGAGGATGCAACAACATTGGATCATTTCAAGATTTGTTGGAACAAGAGGCGGCCATGCAATCAGGTCCAACACTGGCAGCATGGGAGGTCCAATGCATACACAACCAAGAGGAGATTTTTTTACAGCATACACAAATTTTCACATCCTTACAACCCATCTCCCCATCAACAATTGCCATCGTAAGTTTATCATTCACTCAAGGGTCTTTTCAACTTAAAGCGTAGTTTTGTCGTGCATTCTTGTACAACCGCCATCCACGTAGATTCATTATTTGCAACCAATTCATCAGCACATGCATTTTTCACCTTTGAGCATATTTCTGTGGACTTCTCTATAGCAATTCAGGCATTGGCCTCTCTTGGATTTACACCCCCAAGGGTCGTTCACTTTTCAAAGTAGGTCCATGCTTTTCTCAAGGTTTTTCACTCATGAGAATATTGCAATCATTTCCACAGCCATTCATCAAGGTTTACCATCCTTGCGGCCTCCCCAGAGCAATCAACAGTGAATGAGTTGTTGAGAATGAGAGACCTGAAGGATTTCTTCTGTTTTTGTGGAGGCTAACTTGCTCCTTCAGTGTTCCTTTTATATCTCTCACAATGTTAGCTGCCGGGGCCTGCTGGGCTTCCTTTAGACTGAACTTGAAGAGTTTATCTCCAAACTCCATGGGGTATTCTTTGTCGAGGCTTCCTTCATCTCCTCGAATGATCAAAGGGGATGTACTTCGATGCCTCCTTTTTCCATGAACAAGAGAAGATGACCACCTTGGTTCGGGGTTGTCTACCTGACTTCTTCCTTCGGTCCGTGAGTTCCTATCAAGACTCTTTCTAAGACTTGGATTTGTTGGGCTATATTGAACGAGCGAGAAGTCAATTCATGAAGATTAGAAAGAGGATTAGGACCATGGGTTGCCATGATAGTAGAATGGCTCAATGAAGGATAAGAGAGGACTCAACAAGGAGAAAGTACAGTACAAGACCACTACCACTTGGCTCTCATACCCTTTGTGCTTTTTCACAACCTTTTCGAGACTTTCAATTTGCAACTTGATTATTTTGCATCCACATACAATTGATACTTAAGAGACAAATATATTTTAAAACCATGCAATCATTTTTTAGGCATACATTAGATTATGGGACCAAGGCATAAAATCTCATTTTTGGCTAATCCTAGGAATGTATTATTTGATGTCTAGTATGCTCGTTCAGGGATCCAAATGCTACAACAATGTTCTTACTGAAAATATATTGAAGCTATTGAAAGCAAAATCAGAGGCATAAAAGAAAGGGTTCAAGAGCAAAATCTACCTTTCTTTTGTCAGTCCATTCTTTGGAGGTCTTCAGAGGCTTCAAGATCCTTGTTGAGGGGTGAAGGGAAGGGTGTTGGTGGTGCTAGAAAGAACTAGAATAAAACAACTGGAAGGAGCTAGAGACCGAATGCATATGGAAGAGAACCCAAACTGGGTGAGGATAAAGGAGTTTGAGGTGTCAAGATTTTCGAGGAAGAGGTCATCATGTTCTTACAAAAAGTGGCCATTGGGTGCCACGTGTTAAAAAGGTGACACATGTGAGCAATAAATTTAGCATGATTGTGGGGCACATTTTTCGAGGCCAACTTGCATGTCTTATGCCTTTTCATGGGTTTCTTGCTCCTTCATGTTCTCTCCTAACACCATCCCCTACTCCCTCTTGCTACCAGCATCCTTCAACCACCAGTAGCATAATATCCTGCTCTTGGCATAAGACTTGCCCCCTTTGAAACGTAGGTAAGGAACACTCATGTATTCTTTCTTACTCAAGTTCAAGCAACTTCACATTTCAGTTAATTTGGATATGAATCTTGATTTGGTGTGAAAATCTTGTTTATCTCCAAAACTTGCAAATTGCATTTTATAGTTCTCTCCAGAAGATTAGCTTAAAAATGTGATTTAGTGCTCTTCTCCTTTCCTGATGCTGGAGATCACATTTTTCGGCTGATTCCCTCCAATGAGCTCAATGACATCTTGCACCAAGCATTCTGTTGTTTCCACAAGTTGTCCTAGTAAAAAAAATGGTTAAAGTAGGCTATCGATTTGGTACTGTTTTTAATCCCACAAGGTCCATGTCACGTTTTTTGGCTAAAACTCTTAAAATACTTCATTCACATCCACTTGAAGGTTGCATGGTCTTTCATGAAACTTGATTAACTCTGTGGATGTAATCTTTCTTGAGAGGCTTGGAGATGTGATTGTATGTCTTCATACTTTGGTACATCATCTTTATATGCATCAAGACTTGTGTTGTAGGAGTATCCCGCCTCTCTTCCACACCACAGACCAAACTGTAAGTTTGTTTTTGAAATAATTTGTTTTCAACAAAAGGACTTCGCTTTTTCAGATCTATATTCTTCATCGTACGAGGAGTTGCAACCAATAGAGTGCATTTTATGATTCTTTCATATTGTGCATGGTGCCATAGGGGAACAATAGTACAAAGGTCATCGTACGAGGAGTTGCAACCAATAGAGTGCATTTTATGATTCTTTCATGTTGTGCATGGTACCATAGGGGAACAATAGTACAAAGGTAGACGTGCAACAAAGTTGGCAAAATCGGCTATATTCTTTTTTGATCATTCCTATTGGCATATTGCAAAGGCAAGATCTCCCTACCTAGAATACAATAGACTAGCATGTTTCTGATGGAAGTATTTGACAAAGTGAGGATCCTACTCTCCTAGTCACTAAGACAACATCCTAATACAACACTAATCTAAGGAGGATGCAACCTAAGTGCAAGCATGATGAAGAGAGTGCTCATGACATGTATCTCAAGTCAATTAGGTTCCAAGATAGATTAACTTGGACTCATAAAGAGAATCTTGAGATAGTGCAAAGTGCTTGATTGATATTACTTCAAATGAACCTCCCTTTTATAGGTGAGGGTACTTACATCCATTTTGCTTGCTCACATGTGGGATATCTCCTCCATGCCATGTGGCAGCTTTCCCTTTGCTCATACCTTTGCTCTATATGTGCTCATGGCACCATATCTCTCAACACCTCCCCTTGGTGCCATAATCCTTTGGCTACTGCAAGGTGGTCAGGTGTGAGTTACAAATCCATCACCTCCCCTTAGTGCATGCATTGCTACTTAAGGTGGTCAAGTGTGGCTTTTACATGTCAATACCTCCCCTGGGTGCTTTCATAGCTACTCTCAGGTGGTCAGGTTTGATTACAAAACATAGGCAAGGTTGGCAAGGTTTTTTTGTTTCTCAATACATTCCATTGATGTCACCTTTTGGCTCATGGCTTAATGACGACTCCACGTAGTTGACTTGTTGGTTCTTCAATCTGCAATCTTCTTCCTTGTGTCCCAGCTTCTTGCAATGGTGACACTTTGGTTTGTTCTTCAATCTGCAGTCACTTTGATAGTGACCCATCCTTCCGCAATGGTAGCATTTCACTGATGTTTTACTGAATAGTGCTTGTTCTTCATTATAGCTGTTGTGTGTTGATGTCGATGTTGATGTCGATGCCTTCAACTCTCTTTCTTTTTCGAGAAGAGAGGATACACATTCTTCAAACTTTGGATCTGGCAAATTCTTCAAAGTGGTTGTCAATGCACTATACTCTGCAGGCATGCTTTTAAGGAGAATTGCAAGTGCATCTTTCTCTCCTACTTTTGCATTTATGCCCTCTAGTTGAGTCATAATGCTTTTGATTTTGTTGACAAATTGTGCCATGGATTCATTGAAGCCCATGTGCATACCATAGAATTCAATCTTAAGATGGATTTCTTGGTTTTTGGCTTTTGCACCAAACACTGTGTTCAACTCATCCCATGCATCCTTGGCATGATCCTTAGAGTCTATATGATGAATTATGTTTGGACCCAAGTGCAATCCAATGAGTGATAGTGCTGCTTCATCTTTTTCCTTCCAAGCATCATTTTGTGCAGTGGGTATATCTTCTTTTACAATCTTCCAAAGCTTTTGGTGCATCAGAAGATATCTCATTTGTGTAGACCATGTGTGAAATCCATCCCCGGTGAACTTCTCAACAGTTGGAGTGCGGATTGCCATTGCAAAGGTCTTACCAGTTTGATGATACTTTCAAATCTGGCAGTGTCTAATTGCATACAGAAAATCTGAGTTGACAGGTGCGTAGAGCTTGAAAAGACGATCACTTTTCCTTTTTGGAGCGTGTGCAAATTCTTCCTGGATTGCAAGTTATGGCTTGTTGAAGCTTTTGTGAAGAAGAGGGGCCTTTGATGATGTGGCACAAGAGGTCATATGCAGAATTCAAATTGTGCTTACAAAGGGACTGTGCTTGTGCATGCTGATGTGGCAATCTTTTGACCCAACTAGGTGAACCCAAGGTTACAGTAACTTTACCATGGTCCAACTAAATCATGCAATTCAACCTAACCATAAACTAACCTTGGCTGCTTTCAATAACCTTAGTCACTTCTTATCTGCCACGTGGCATTTTTGGGAAGACTAAAGAGAAGAAAGGTTGGAGGCGATGCAGAGGATTTGAGTTTCCGAGAGCGTGGAGGAGAGGAAGGCAAATCGGAATCCATGACTGAGGGTGGCGATTCCATCACGAGCAAAGACCACGGCCTGAGAGGCTTACAAGCAGGTCGTTGAGGCTAGAGTCTGTCGTGAGCATTGTGGGGAGCGCCATTGATGCACGTAGATGGCAGAGGAGCTAAGTAGAGCTACAAAGAGCATAGAAGGCAACCCAACAGTTTCGGCACTCTCTTCTTGTTGAAGCTAGTCGTTGCTGGCAAAGGTCAGCTCTGGAGAGGCTGGCCAAACGTTGATGCAGAGGATGGTTGCTGAATGAGCTGGTTCGACGGGTCACGGGCAATATTTGTTGCAGATTTCGAGGCTACATGCGCTGCTGTGGCTGGTGAGTCGATGCTGGAGGTCGCTGGAGGTCACTAGAGGTTCGTCGTCTCTTGAAGGAAGCTGTGGAGGGATGGGGACTGCAGCTTCGGTTGTTGCTTGTGGGCCTTAGTGTCGCTGGAGCTTGCGTTCATTGGAGACGGCTGTAGTGCTATAGCGTATTGCGCTGCCATCACCACCTTCAACTAGCTTCTACAGCCTTCTAAAGCCTAAGCTTAAAAAATGCAAGAGGGATAGATTCCTGTTTTCGGCTTCAATGCATAGTCTGTTGGTTAGGTCGTCTTTGCATCTGAAGGTTGTGAAGCAAAGGTCAAAGCTTGTGTGGAATTGCAGCTAAGTTGAAGGTGGGCATAGGTAGCTGCTGTAGAGGTCCGTGGGCTTGTAATAAGGATAGGACTTTTAAGATAATCTACCTCTTTCTCTCTCAAAGAATACTTTCACAAGACAGCATGAATGGAATGAAGAGCTCAAGTGAAGATCACTCTTTCTCAATCTAAAATCTACATCTAAGAGAAAAAATATGAGCACCTAAGGTGTGCCTATAACTAATCTAGGAGAGTTAGACCTAAGCTCTGATACCATGACAAAGTGAGGATCCTACTCTCCTAGTCACTAAGACAACATCCTAATACAACACTAATCTAAGGAGGATGCAACCTAAGTGCAAGCATGATGAAGAGAGTGCTCATGACATGTATCTCAAGTCAATTAGGTTCCAAGATAGATTAACTTGGACTCATAAAGAGAATCTTGAGATAGTGCAAAGTGCTTGATTGATATTACTTCAAATGAACCTCCCTTTTATAGGTGAGGGTACTTACATCCATTTTGCTTGCTCACATGTGGGATATCTCCTCCATGCCATGTGGCAGCTTTCCCTTTGCTCATACCTTTGCTCTATATGTTCTCATGGCACCATATCTCTCAACAGTATTATAGAGGCATATAGAGCCAAACTATTTGCAAAAGTGATAGTCAAAATCACCGTCTTCATTCCTGTAAATAGTTTTGTAGACATTTTTCAAGAAAATATCATTAAAGTCTAAGAAAATGCTTACATTTAAGGCTAAAATATGTGATCACATTCCAAAATTTTTGGATGATGGATGGAATAGAATTATGGCCAACACTGTGGATTGTGAGGTTGTTCATGACACAATGAACCTTAAGTATATGTTTGCCTCTCAAAATTTTATATTTTCATTTTACTATAAACAAGCAGAATGATGGGCACACAACTTGTAGCAATGGATCAAGACGAGAGCTCTTCAAGTCCTCAAAATGATATAATTGAGATCGATGTTATGGAGGATGATAGTCTTATAACATCTATTTCTTTGGGACAATGTTGCACACTCTCTAGATTACGCAATGGCATTATTAATGAGGCCAAAGAAAGTGTTTGCAGAGGATTTTCAATCATTATTAACAATAGAAAGGTAAAATTTATTTCCATACAGTACTCATTCAATGTTGATAAATTAGTATTTTCATTCCCCAAATCTTCATATGTTAGCCTACTCACTTCTAAAATTATGATGTTGTTTCATATACTATAAAGAAGAGAAAACAATATCCAATGCAAAGACATTGTGAATAGAACAATCGAGATAGTTCAAGGCTCTTAATTTCAGATCTTGTTATCAATCCAAATATTTATACACCACTAAAGTGCGACACAATTATCAAATACTTCAAAATAAAACTTAATGTCTTGATATGAATGAAGTACAATTATATATATCCATGTACAACAACATATATTTTTTGTACATGAGCTATGGTTGCTGAGATTTGGATTCAGACATAGGAGATTCCTAATCTTAGGATTTTGGCTACTCTGGCTCCTTGTCCATATGCAAGCCCTTTGGGTGCACCATCAATTGCTCCTAATCTACCAATTGTTGTTGGCTACTGATCCACCAACTGCTCCTAATCGATCGGATGCTCTGCCTGCTCCACAGTTGCTAGCTACTGTTGCTCTGCTCTTGTTGTGTCTCCTCCACATGATCTACCTCTTGCTACTATTGTACCTCTTCCAAGTTTCCCTCTTGCTCAGTGTCAATAGGGTCTATATCCTCCTTGAAGGGTGATTTGATAGGCACCTGATCTTTTTGAGATTCTTCCAGCAGGAACATGGAAAAATGTAGCTGTTGCAGTTCATCTTTTTCAAAGGGGTACGTGAATCCTTATTTTCAAGCTGCTGGCAGAATAATATTACCTTGGGTTGAAGAAAGAGTACACGGCTGCGTCGACAGAACGATGCCACAGGCAAAACAACTTTTTCACAACATTGATGATATTATCACTCCATCGCAAGGCTGGCAACCACTGCCAAGTTTCACCAGTTCCCGTTCGGACAAATTCCTGCAATTCAACCCGGCTTGTATTTCAACATCTGCGGAAACAGCTAACCAATTCATGGTTTGTTTCAAATGGCAACCCAAATACTCCTCCTCCTCCATGCAGGTTTCATAGTGGCTTCCACCGCTGCTGCTGCTGCTTGCAATTACACTGCCCAGACCTGTGGAGGGATCACCATACCTTACCCTTTCGGAATGCATCCCGATTGTGGCCTCCCAGATTACCGCATCAATTGCACCCTCAATTCAAGCTTAGGTTCTGGCCGTCTTCCATTCTTGCAGCTCAACGACACCATCCGATTCCAGGTGCTTAACTTCTCCCCTGCAGGCTTCCTCATCATCAACGCTACCGACTTCAAGGCCGCCTCTTGTGATGTCGCCCTCCCTGCCTCCTCTGCTCTTGCTGTCCCAGACCCCATGCCTTTCAGATTTTCCTCCGATAACATCTTCGCAACTATTGGCTGCAATTCCACGGGCAGCTTCACTGCATTTGTAGACGATGCACCCAGTAATACGTTCACTGGATCAGGAAGTTGCACAAATCCTTGCTACAACACCCACGCCTACGATTTCTGCAACTTCGACGCCTGTTGCACCCTCGGCCTTCCTCAAAAGAGAGCCACAAACATCCAAATCACCGGAGCAGGCATTGCATACGCAGAATATCCAGGAAAATGTGGATTCTCTATGGTGCTGCTTCCAGGCACGTACAGCTCCACAGCTCATGGCAATATCACCACTGGGGATTATGGCATCGAGCTCTCCTGGGGCATTCCCTTCCCGACTAATGCTCCGAATTGTTCCACGGTTAACACTACGACTGGCTATGCGTGCAAGGAGAATTCCGAATGCGTGCTTGCAAAGGACAGTATAGGTTACGCTTGTAACTGCAGCCTCAAGGGTTACCGTGGAGACGGCTACAAAAACGGCACCGGATGTCAAGGTATCATTTCTCTTGTTCCCCTTTCAATTATTTCGTCTGATCGCATCTGAAGAAATTCTCGTCATCGCTCACCGTTCTGTTAGCACTAATAAGGCTACCGCTGAACGGAACCTGCATGTAGATATCGACGAGTGTAAAGAAGGCACCTCAAATTGTGTCGGAAGTCCTTATGGAGCTTGCCACAATTTGCCGGGAAGTTTTAACTGCAGCTGCATCGACGGCGCCCAGGGCAATGGCGTCGCTCCAGGGAGCAATGGAACTGGTTGCACTGTTCCCCAGAAGCCCTTCCAAACTAGTACCGTAATCATTGGTCAGTTTTTCTCTCCGCAAATCGACAGATTTCCCGTTGTTGGAATGTTTGAACGTTGCCTCACTTTCTTGTTGGTTCAGCTTCAACTTTGTCGACTGCTGCTGCTCTACTCTTTACCGGCCTCTTAGCAAGGTGGATTTATAATTGGAGAGCATCTAGAGCGAAAAAAGCAATGTACTTCGAGAAGAATGGGGGCACTCGACTCAGGGAATACATCTCTGTAAGAAGAGGGAGAGACACACCCAGGCTGTTTTCGGAGGCTGAGCTCCAAAAAGCCACTCAAAATTTTGCAGGGCATGTGGAACTCGGACGAGGAAGCTACGGCACCGTGTACAAGGGAGTCCTTACAGATGCCACTCTTGTGGCGATTAAGAAATCTCATCACACAGAAGAAGAACAAGTCGACCAATTCATCAACGAGTCATCATCCTATCCCAGATCAACCATCGAAACATTGTGCAGCTGTTGGGCTGTTGTTTGGAGACACCGGTTCCTATTCTTGTGTACGAATACGTCCCAAATGGAACTCTTTCAGAGCACTTGCACGGAAAGGATGGCAGATCAGCTCTCAGCTGGGAAAATCGCCTTGTAATTGCCCTGGAAAGCGCCGAGGCAATGGCCTACCTTCATTCATCAATTTCCACACCCATCTACCACAGAGACATCAAATCCTCAAACATACTTCTGGATAAGGTGCTGACTCCTAAAGTATCAGACTTTGGTATATCACGTCTTTTGCGCATGGACGAAACCCATGTTTCCACCGTTGTAAAGGGCACAATGGGGTATCTAGATCCAGAGTATTTCCACAGTTTCCAGCTGACTGATAAGAGTGATGTTTACAGTTTCGGAGTGGTGCTGCTTGAGTTGATCACTTCGCTCAAGCCTGTTAACGTGGAAAGAGGGGAGACCGAGTCCAATCTGGCTATGCTCTGTATTTCTAGATGGAAAACAGGCACATTTTCTACAGCAATAGATCCGGCCTTGGGAGCATCTGAGGATTCTGGCGTGATGGGATCCGTGAATCAAGTGGCAAAACTCGCAATCGCTTGTTTGCGCATAGACGCCCATAAACGACCTTCTATGAAACAAGTTCTTCAGGAGCTATTGTGGATTAGAGGGTCAAAGGAAAACGTGGTCGGAATGTATTCTTCTCTAGATCTGGAGGAGGACGAAGAAGTAGCTCTTCTACCATTGCAGCAAAAATTAGTCAACAGTTCGAGCTTTTACAACTACAGTAGCGGCAGTTCAAGTTCGCATCCGAGTGGGCTTCGAGAGTTGGAGATGGCGATGAGGAAATCTGCACCAAGGGCAGGCGGAAGGTGATGATCATGTGGTGCTTTTCATTTTCCAAATTATGTGTATATCTTTGATCTCTCTCTCTCTCTCTCACACACACACACACACACACACTCTCTCTCTCTCTCTCTCCCTCCCCCCTCCCACATAGGCCCTCCAAATGAGTATCCAATTGAGTTCCTATATTAGAGTGGTTTCTTGAAACTGCCATTGTTTCTTGTAAATGTTGTGACTATGATGTTTGTTGAGTAGTCAATATCAATGTCACCCATGAGGAGAATATGTCGGTTTCCTTAAACCCTGCCTCCACGTACTACACTGTTATTTCTATGTAATATTTCATAAGAACATTTGTAATAACATTACTCCTTTTGTTTGTTTCTTTTGTTTCATACTTATCCTTGTGATGACTCTTGTAAATTGTTCACTTTTGATGTTGTCCTAAATTGTTATCCATTTTGTTTCAACTTGTATTTATAGATCACTCCCAAAGCATATACCACAAGACTATAGTATTTTCTCAATATTTTAGACTGCACTGCATTTTGATGTATCTCTACCTATCCATTTGGGCAATCATTTGTAATGAAGCTCTTTAATTCACTTATTTACTTTAGATGAATCTAAATCTCTTAATTTTTTGTCCCTTTTGTTCTGCCTTATATTTATAAAGCACTCCCAAAGTTCAAGAATCATCATGGTTGCAAACACTACAAGAAATCGGGCTCATATGTGTGCTGCTAGCAACGAAAGTTGACTTGTGAGAAAAATCGAGAGGCCCATGTATGTTCATGTGTATAATTGTGGCCAAAGACATGCGTGTAAAAGTGCATGTATATAAAAACCAGATGCACTAATACATGCACAAATACACGCATTTCACTAGTTTTGCTTGTGTGTGTGTGTGTGTGTGTGTCCCTCTTCAAAACTGAGGGACGTATTATGGACGCGCAGTTTGAGGAAGCCATGAGAGCGTACGGTCGACAGGTACTTGAAACCTCTAGAGTGATGATTTTGGTTTACAATTTTGAGGAAGCCATGACAGCGTACGGTCGACAGGTACTTGAAACCTCTAAAGTGATGATTTTGGTTTACAATCTGTGAACCAAAATCATCACTCTAGAGGTTTCAAGTACCTGTCGACCGTACGCTCTCATGGCTTTCTCAAACTGCACGTCCATAATACGTCCCTCGGTTCTGAAGAGGGCCCATGTGTCACATCTGCTATAATGACAAGCATACGCAATCTCGTGCGATGTGGGCTTCCTTCCCATAACCCGTCGTCATTGTAAGATAACACAGTTTAAGATTAAAACAAGCATAAAATCAATGCAAGTAATAAATCAAATAAGATTTAGAGATACTTATGAACTCCGCTTCCTACGACTCAATGCCTCTCCAGATCCGTAATGGGATGATCCAATGGTCTCCATCTGGATCCTTCGTGCCGCCACGTGCTACCTACTCTTCACACCACCCTCTTCTCGTTTCTTTGCCTCCTTCCACTCGCATTTGTGGGCAGTGGCAGGTTTCTCGACAAGATAATAACCTGCATTTGGTCAGCATGCAGGAGTTTCTTCAGGTGAGATCTTTTATTACTTAAGATCTCCTTATTCTTGTCCTTCCCCATATATTTGAGAATGTTGCATGCGGGGGATTGGGGTACCGCGCATGTACAACATCAATGACCTCTCCAACTAGACGGACATTTTGATCTTAAAATTTTATAAAACAATTTCTATACAAATTGGAGACCACCCCTCGCATCCATCACTATCCCCTTCCCCTATCCGTCACATCGTAATATATGTCTCTCCCTATCTCTATCACCTCCTTCTCATTCTCACTGTCCCCTCTTCTCCCTTCGATCCCTCTATCTCCTCTCTCATCGTGTGCCCTATCACTACCCTTAGCAAAGTAGTCGTTGCAACCTGCACTCCCACTCTCCCTATTGTGGCATCTACTTTGCTCCGTACTACAGGTGGAGTCACAGCTAGGGGAGTGTGTACGTGACTATGGACGTGACTGTGGATGTGATGGGATACGTGATTGTGTCTGGGAGGGGATACATGAGTGTGTGTGTGAGGGGGTATGTCTCCTTGATGGCGGTGGAGTGGGAGACGCCATGGGTCTCGGACTCACATGCATAGAAGATTGTCGGGTGACATGCATGCTCATAAAAGGAGTGGTCGAAAAGACCATACTAGGGTGTCTGAGAGGGGGTTGGCTTGCATATAATTGGCAAGCTCATTTGGTACAACGGTGCACCCATAGTGATTTAACATCTCCGACATCCAAGTGGCGTACACAAATGGATCGGATGATGAGCCTAGATTCAAGATTAACTACAAAAAAAGCATGTGTGCATCATGCATTAGAATAATTTGTGCATCAAGCATCATGTATCATACATCATGCATCAAAAAAATTTGTATCATGCGTCAAGAAAGCGGGTAGAATCGCCTATAGAATCGCATGTACACTACATAAACACAACCCAGATGCACTCGTATATGCGCTCCTTCGAAAGCACTTTTCAAAAAAACAACCGACCAATGATAAAATGACAGGACCAGACATAACTCTTGTCCCTTTCGTGACAAACTGCAAGAAGTACATACTGGTAGAAGACAAAGGAATCACCATGGACACTTGAATAAACAAAGGAAAGCAAAGGAAAAGAGAAAGATCACTCACCTCTTGAAAGGTAGCTCCTCCTTTCGAATCTTCTTGTGTGTATGCCCTCCTCCACCTATGTGTATGTCCTCTTCCACCCGAGTAGCTATCCTTGGAGTAGTCCATTGGATGTATGCTTGGTGGCAAAACCTTGAGAGTGAGAGGTGAGGAATGGAAATGCGAGTTTGGAATGAGAAAACGACGATCACATCTAGGTTTGATGTAGATGAGCAGGTGTAGAAGTGCGTGTAAGTTTCTAGTAGCTGTGCTACACGTGTTTTAACACAGAATATACACGCTTATACACATGACACATAGACAATTTCCACCCAACTTACAAATAGTTTATGGATGGATGTCTGTTAATGAAACAAGAGATCACAGAGACATATACTACCAAAAACTATTGATGGATGTGTTTGCTTTTGTGTGAATAGGATGTCAACCTCCTCGAGCAATTCTGGTGAAGATGAGTCAATGCATCACCATAATCACGATGTGTGGTTGGGACAAAGGATCAAGTGTGTGTGTAATCGATGTCATGGATGCATTATCTGCGCACATCGAATTATGTTGAATCACATTGCCATGTATGGGGAATGGAATCAAATAGGTTTAGAGGTGAGTAAAAGAAAGTTGATGGGCTTCAATTTGATGATGTTGTCATATACTCTAATTGGGGCAAGATGTAGTACCACACCTTAACATGGTGCCCTACACTCGACGTGAGGATGCAAAGCGTCGATGAGATGATGTGGGAGCTTCGAGATCTACTGTTAGAGATGAGTGGAAAGGGGATGACAATAGCCCTCCACCCCACAAAGTCATGGAAGAGGAAGTGTTTGCTGATATGGTGTGGCATCTTTTAAGGGATGATTGGCTAAGACCCTACAAGACAAAAGAAGGTAGCATCCAATTCTAGTCCTTCCGAACCTAAGACCAAAGGTGTCAAATGGTTTAAGTATAAATGAGTAACAACTATTGGGAAAGGAAAAGAGAAACTTTTGATCCAAGAAGGATCCAACGAGGACATTGCTACACTATCGTCGCACACAGCTAGCGAGAAGTACTCACAAGGAGGCCCTATAGATATCCTTCATAAAGGAGTAGCCAAGATAGATCAACTCGGGGGGGTCACTATATATAAACCCTCTATACCACGTGCGTTCAAGGCCTATTTCTAAAATCCCTTATCTGTAAATTTTTCATTAATAAAATGTACCCCTTTTCTATACAAATCTGTAAATTTTTTCCAAAACTATTTTAAATAGTCCCTTATGTATATTTATTTCTGTAAATTTTAGAAATAAAAAATATCCTTCTGTTGAACTCACGTGATAGGGTTACATATGATGAGTGACCCCCCCGAGTAGATCAAGAGCCAGCACCATCAATGCCCAAAGGCCTTGATGAGTATCCTAACCCCTTTATCGAAACAACTCTTGCTCGAGGCCTAGGATATCATAAGAGGATGCCAAGCCAAATTTTAGCATAAACGTAAAGACACTAAGGACACGGACCAAGTCCATCTGATACACATGCCGCTCCATCCACCCATCAAACCACTAAACCAACTTGATCTAGTGGATGAGAAAGAGAAGTCCCAACAAGGGTTTTACCTTGATGGCCCTTATCATCCAAACACGAGATCGATGCCAACAATACCATCCTAGAGACCAATCCCTTGGGAGGCATGTTTGATGACAGGCCACAACCTCCTGTACCAAAACACAAGGGTTCCATACCCTCCATGCATCATAGTGCACCATCATAGGCATCCATGGGCTACACAGACATACCCAAGGACATAACAGGTCTTACAAACTTGTTGTCTATTGAGATCAAAATGCCCATAGCTACACTATTACGAGAATGGTGCCAACAATACCATCCTAGAGACCAATCCCTTGGGAGGCATGTTTGATGAGAGGCCACAACCTCCTATACCAAAACACAAGGGTTTCATACCCTCCATGCATCATAGTGCACCATCATAGGCATGCATGGGCTACACAGACGGACCCAAGGACATAACAGGTCTTAACCTTGTTGTCTATTGAGATTTAAATGCCCATAGCTACACTATTACGAGAATCTCTGTTCCTTTGGAGGGACTGGATCAATAGGTGTCTTCCTACCACCGAACCACTCAAGGCCGATAGCCTATATAACAAACACCTCAACCAACCATCTTAGCTGGGGAAGTCGGAGTGAGCATTATCACCAAGCAATGTTGGGAAGCTTGGCGTCAGCGCGAGTTCAGACGTACAACCCTCATAGTGAAATTAGCCGATGGAACAACCACAAGGCCACGAGGAATGGTGCAAGATGTAAGGATCACCACCTTTCACCTCTCTTTTTGACATTCATTTGTTCCTATGGACTTCAAAAAGAGAACACATAGCAGTCAAGGAAAAGCTTAAAGAGCTAGCATGAGAAGAAGATGAATCAAAGGACCTCCACAGGGTTCCCCTCACTTGAAGTCCTACACAATACAAGACCACAACAAAATGGTGCATCAACAGTCAAGACCACCCGGTGGCTTTGCCGAGGTAAAAGAAGTCAACTTGGCTAAAGAAGGAGAAGATTCTTAGCTGGTCCACATAGCCACTGACTTATGTCTGGAAGATGAGGCAAAGCTCATTACACTCCCTCAAACAATTCAAGGACTACTTCACCTAGAAATACATTGATCTAAAAGGAGTACCGCTAGAGGTGGTACAACAAACTATCCCCTTGTAGAGAACGCAAAACCAATCAGGTAGCATCCTTATGACATGAACTCAAAGTACATAGAACCAGTCAAAGAGGAGTTTCAAAAGCTCCTCAATCTAGTGTTCATCTATCCAATTAAGCACATTGATTGGGCTTCCCCAATGGTGATTGCCAAGGATTAGAATGTTAAAATCAAGGTATGCGTGGACTTCAAGAAGGTTAATGGCCTCACATAGTGTGATCAATTTCCTATTCCATTCACAAAACATCTGCTAGAGAGCTTGGCAACAAGGAAGTATACAACATCCTTGATGGTGTTTTTGACTATTACCAAACAGCCTAGACCCTAAAGATCAACACAAAAAGGCATTTGCCACAATTTGGGGAGTTGGAATGTGCATCATGCCCATAGATGTCAAGATATACTTTGTACTTCAAAGCCAATGATATGGAGTGTGCATTGTACCCTTGCTTTAGGAGATATCTTGTAACTTTCACTTACTTATGCCTCTAGCAATCTCACCTCACTCTCATAAAAGGATTGGAATGTTATGATGGGAGTATACCTTAACATATTGATGTTGACATATGGCCATGATGCATATTCCAATGGGTGAATGATGCTCAATGACTTGGGATGTACATTGTATGCTTGCTCTAAGACATATCTTCTATCTATTCCTTGCATTTACTAATGCCTCCAACAATCTCACCTCACTCTCATGGAAGGAGTCGAATTGTATGCCCTTCTACCTCTCCACAACTCTCCTCTAGTTGTGGAGCCCTACAAAGACCCTCATGCAACACTCAAGTAGGCATCATCATCTACTCCTTGTTTGTACTATCATTGTAGAAGAGCTAAGAATAGTCTTCTAAGATTTGTTGCATGTGGTAAATTCATCATCTTTAAGTTTATTTATTGTTGAAACAATACCAAGTTTCAAAACCAACATCAATACAAAGTTTTAAGTCATTTGCATAGTGTACAAAATCCTTTTGTAATGTTTCTCAGGTACAATATATTTGCATGCCAACAATATGCCACAAATATCCCCTTTGACCTTCATTGTTTTCTAAGGTAAAAGTGACTGACAACAAACTTCAAAACATCTTTTTGTTCATCATGATTTTAGTAAGATGCCCCAAATGTCTCCGTTTGAACTTTTTTGTTTTCCAAAATTTTAATAACAAACACAGATTCGCAAGCTGAAACATCTTTTCTATTCATCATGATTTTGGTTGTGAGAGGTATCTATTGATTTGTGTAATGTAATGGCCTATCTAGAAATAATGTCATATGTATGTAAATGAAAAACATATGTTGATACTTAGCATCTACATCACTTTTACATAATCTACCTAATTGGTTTATCCATGCCTTCCAATCTATGGATAATGTAGAGGCTAGAAATATTACTCCCCACTTAAAAGAGTGACATGAATAGGTGTGTTACATTATTAGTGTATAAAATGCATAACTTGAGTGCACCACTTTTTTTTTCTCCGTTAATATGTCCACTTAAGCACAATATACATATATATATGAATCCAACACTTCATTGTTTGCAAACTTAACCTTAAAGCTCGCTCATTAAGCTCCACAAAAAAGCCCATGCCAACCTAGTCTTGTGTGAGAACACAAATTTTTAAATCATGCCATTGATTGTGAACAAACATGTAATGTTACACATTCCCATCACATTGATTTTTAATTTTCTGTACACTTCTACCACAAGACTAGTGCCAATAGTAAACAACCAACTTTTTCGTGAATGCTTTTAAAAGATCTAGCTCAACATTATCAATGAAGTGTATTGCACAAATATTCCATCCATTGTACCTACTAGGGCCTTAAGCCTATCAATACCAAAACACAACCTCCCTCCTCATCATATCACACCCACTCCATGGCCTTCACATGACCTTCACACTTTCAACTCCATCTCCCCGTAGAAGGCGTAAAACAATAGCCCAACCAAAGAGATAAAACAATGACAATTGACTCCCCTCAAGGAGACTAAGGCACCTCCCTGAAGGTCGGTTCTACTTTCCACCTCAACACCATGCAATCCACTTCATAAAGCACATGAATTGGAAGTAACCAATATTGTTATTCATTCAAATTGATTACAAGAACCAATTGTAGATGCCTCATTTACAAAGAGATAAAAAGGCACATAATAAGCATGAACACAAGTAGCAATCAAATTCAAGGTAAAATAGCCAAAGAAGTAGATATGCACTAAAAGGTAAGAGGTTGACACTAATATAGTTCCAATTGGATTGATTATTGGTTTGCACTCACTCATAGAGTCAGTACTTTTTTGTGATTTATCACATGGACTTTCTAGTTGTCCATCAGTCCCAAGATGGTATGCACTACTAGGTGTGAGTAAAGTACCCACTACTGTAAATTATATTTTGCCAAAAGTGACCCATAAATTTGCATCTTTGTCACTGACAATTTCTTGCGGGTAACCATGATGCTTAACATGCTCAATGAGCAGCCAAGCAACCTGTGATGCTGAATATCGAGTCTTTGTTGATGCGAAATGGGCCTATTTTGTCATTCTACCCACCACAAAGAAATGTTATCCTATCCTCTCTTTGTGTAAAAGGCAAGCATGTTATGAAATCCATTGCTATATGGGTCCATTTGCCTTTTAAAATTTGTAAGGTTTGTAATAGACCAATTGGTAGTTTGCCAAGACCTCTCGAGTATCACAACAAAAATGCCTCAAGTAATTCTCCACCCATTTGTTCACGCTTTCTGACTGTGCATCAGTCTCAAGATAGTATGATGTGTAGTACCCACTATTGTAGATAATTCTGACCCATAACTTTTGCCTTGTCATGGACAATTTCTTGGGAAAAACCATGATGCTAAACATTCTCAATGAGCTGCCAATCAATGAATATCGGGTCTTTGTTGGTATGAAATGGGCATGTTTTGTCATTCTACTTACCACACATAAATGTTGTCCCTCCTCTCTTTGTAGAAGGCAAGCCTATTATGGAATCCATTAAAAAGGGTCCATTTGCCTTCTTAAACTGGTAAGCGTTGCAATAGGCCAATGGATGGTTTTCTATCCAATTTATTTTGCTGGCAAGACAAACATTCAGTAGAATATTTGACCACATCACACCAGATGCCTTCCCAAAAGAAACCATGTCTGACAATCTCATAAGTCTTGGTGACACCTGTATGTCTAGCCATGGGAGAGGAATGCATTTCTTGCAAACCAGCTGTCTATATTTTGAATCTGAAAGTAGAGGAGCAAGAATACCATGTGTGCATGCTCCAAGCTTTCATGGTGGAGATGAATCTTCTTTCTACATGCTCGAAGAGGTCTATAAGATCAAGAAAAGGAGAAAGAGGAGAAGATAGGTAACCAAGATCCTCAAGTTCATGCATCCACACAAGAGTTGGGGCTGATCCACCACTCCTTCCATGAAGAATATGCGCAAAGAAAATCGAAATTTTTCTTTTGCTTTCTAACATGGCTCCAAAAAAACATGAATTCATGAAGAAAATTCGTAGCTTTTTTGCTCCTCCTCCACTTCTGGCTGAAAATCATGCAAAAAAAGCATTCTTACGGCCCAAGAAACCTCTCATTTATTGCTAGTGTGCCCTCTTCAGTCCCCCTTGACCCTAGTCTTGCACAAACACATCCATAGTCTTCCAATTGACCTTTGTTCTTGACCTTTTGACCTTTGTCTTGCACCCTATTCCCTCTTATTTGATCACGAAAATTCAGCCATCAACAAACGTGGCGGTGGGACTAGCGAGGACGACCATCATCAGAGGGCTGCTACGAGTAATAGTCTCCAATACTAGAGGAGCATAGCATATCTAGAAACCAATGGGGAACTCGAACAGGGCACTGCTCAAAATTGAACGGACAAGGATCCTATGGAGAAGCAGACAAAGGGAGGAGTGACGAGGGAGGAGGGGGGACCGGAGACTGGGAGGATGGGACAAATGAGGAGACAGGGGCAAGAGAGGTTTTGCGAGGAGGGGAGGGATCGCCAAGAACATGAGTGTCTTTGTGATCCACCACAACTTCCATGAAGAATATGCGTAGAGAAGAAGAAAATCGAAATTATTCTTTTGCTTTCTCACATGGCTCCAAAAAAACATGAATTCATGAAGAAAATTCGTAGCTTTTTTGCTCCTCCACTTTTGGCTCAAAATCATGCAAAAAAAGCATTCTTACGGCCCAAGCAACCTCTCATTTATTGCTAGTGTGCCCTCTTTAGTCCCACTTGACCCTAGTCTTGCACAAACACATCCATAGTCTTCCAATTGACCTTTGTTCTTGACCTGTGACCTTTGTCTTGCATCCTATTTCCTCTTATTTGATCACCAAAATTCAGCCATCAACAAACGTGGCAGTGGGACTAGCAAGGACGACCATCATCAAAGGGCTGCTGCAACTAATAGTCTCCAATACTAGAGGAGCAGAGCATATCCAAAAGCCAGTGGGGAACTCGAACAGGGCACTGCTCAAGTTGAACGGACAGGGATCCTATGGAGAAGCAAAGGGAGCGGTGATAAGTGAGGAGGGGGAACCAGAGACTGCAAGAGAGGTTTTGCGAGGAGGGGAGCGATTGCCAAGAACAAAAGAAGTGTCGGTGGGAGAGGAAGGGACCTCCTCGTTAAAGATGACATCACAGCTGAGGTAGACCAATTTCCGATTGGGATCGCACAAGCGATAGCCGGTGGATACAAGGTTGTAGCCAACAAACACCATTTTTTGTGAGGTCGGATCAAGCTTCCCTCGATCCTTCCTGGGCACGTGGACATAAGCAATACAGCCAAAAATGCAACCGTGCGAGACGTCAAGTTTGATACCATGGCAGGCTTGATACGGAGTCATGCTGGGCACTGCAGAAGTCGGAGATCGATTCAAGGTATGAACAACAATCATCATGGCTTCCCCACAAAGACTCTGGGAAAGCTGACTATGAGTCAACATGGTACGGGCCACCTCCACAAAGGAACGGTCTTTTCTTTCAACAATGTCATTTTTAGACGGTGTAACAAAGACTCTGGGAAAGCTGACTATGAGTCAACATGGTACGGGCCACCTCCACGAAGGAGCGGTCTTTTCTTTCAACAATGTCATTTTTAGACGGTGTACCGGTGTTTGCAAGCTCCAACTAAATGCCATGCATATCGAGGTAGCGATGGAATGCGTGGGAGGTGAATTCTCCGCCTTTGTCTGACCGAGTCAGCTTGAGAGAGTACACAGACTGTTTCTCCACCATGACATGCCAAGCACAGAAGCGACCGAAAGCCTGATCTTTATGGGAGAGAGTAAATCTAGGAGAACCTGCTGTAGTCATCAATGAGAAGCAGAAAGTAGAAGGAACCTCCAAGGGAAGTAGACGGCATCGGTCCACAGAGATCAAGATGAACAACAATAAGGGGAATAGTGGCACGGCGATCAGCATGCTAAGGAAACAAGTCACGATAACATGACTTGTTTCCTTAGCATGCTGATCGCCGTGATGGGGAGTGCCTCAACATGGAGATGGTTGAGGCACTACGGGTTCAACCATCTCCATCTCGCATGTTGAGGCACTACGGGTGAGATGGTTGAACCCGTAGTGCCATAAATATTGTATAGCATTTAAAGGAACAATAAATCAACGACTACAACATGCTTCACAACAAGACATGTCAAATAAATGTACATTACAACTATTACAGCCATTAGCCTAAAGGAAATGGGAATGGGAACAGGAATAGGAACCGAGGGGAAACACAGGAAACGCATTTCTCCATGGGGAATAGGAGTATCTTGTTACTATGAGCTCCTGGTCATTAACCATGAGGAGAGACAATTTTGCTATGAGGCAAGCCTTGCACACTTGAGTGGGCTTTGGCGAGAAATCTTCATAGAGGCTAGGATGTGGCTGTAGGCTCTTCATCCAAACGAGGAGATATTCAAGAGGCCATCCCTCAAGGGCGGGCATCAACCAGGTATAATAACACGAGTCGCACAATTTTCACATGTTGGAAGTCCGTAATGGGTAGCAAGGATCCTTGCAAATGGATTAGTGCTTCTATTCATGATTGGGGATATGGTGACAAACTATTAGTGGCAGCCCAAATGATAGAGATGCAAGGGAAAAGTCTGCATTGTCGGTTTACACGAGAAGGGTGGCAAAGCAAATTCAAGACTAGCAACTTTGGTTATGGAAGGGATGGGCACTTTCCAAGATAGATCGAGATCCAAGGGAGTGGCAATGGCTGGACTCGCAAGAGAATGTCAATGTCTTTTCCTATTGTGCCACAACTAGGAAGAGGGTCTGGATGCGACAACAAATGTTGTCATCTTCTACATTTGTATGAGCAAGGGGTCTCATACATTTTCATGTTTTTATTGGTAGACCTTTAGAGACAATTGATGTATGAGGTGGACTACTTTTTCCTTTGGCTCCTTCCACACATAGGACTTTTGGTAGGCAATCAGTTGGGTCCAATGGGTAAGGACTATTGCTACCAAAGGTTTCAATACCAACTAGTAGAGGATCCCAAAGCACATGGGACTATTTTAGCCACGATGTAGATTGGAGTGATCAAGATCATTCAAAGATCTCGGATTTGTCACTTTGGGGGCCTTAGCTAGCTTTCGCTAGAACTTGTAGCAATCTACCTTAAGATGCATGGTACTTGTGATGTGGGTGGTCTGGACAGCCTCCCTTGCTTGTAGGTGACAATCGACTCGAACACAAGCAGAGAGATTTAGGAGATCATTGGCAACATACTAGGCTGGTACAACTGGAAGGCATACTATTCACAAATGCTTGGAGGCAAGACCATCCCAAGTGCATAGACACGGGCTGATTTCTAGGGCAAGGTTATTCACTCGCTCAAGGGTCATCAGGAACACATGCAAGGCTCTTGAGGTTTCGTGGGCATTTTCCTTACAAGGACTAAGCGTGTTTGATAATTGTATTTGCATTTAGCAAAGGACTTTAAATGCCAAGGCCATCAGTGGGGATCTAAGGCCAATGACCTTGGTGTACTTAATTGTGAAACATGCCAAGGCAAATTGGAATAGATTGTTTATCCTAAAAAGAGTGCATCAAAGAGGGGTCCTAATTCAAGTACACGTGGCATCTAGATTCCTCTAGAAAAATCTACAGCAAGTCATGAACAAAAAAATGTTTTGCATTGTAGGAGTTGGCTGGGAGGATATGTAAAAGTGCCATCGCATGTGGTTCCTTGTATTGGTTTTGATATGTTTTGTTTGTGATAAAATTTCTACACGTCTAGAACCAAAGCCTCCAATTCAATAATACAATCAGATTTCTGGCATAAAGAAGCATTCAAACAGCCTCCTGCATCATTATCATCTGCGGTACCCACATTCATTGGCCATTATGTATCTATTTAAAGTTAGTCAGTTGGTACTAGTTATGCACAGCCAGACAAGCAGGTTCATGCCTTCTCAAAGCTAGAGCATGTAATTATTTATAGCATGTGTACAATGCATTGAAGATCTCCAATGTCCTTTGTGTTTAAGTTCTCTATTTGCATGCATTCATGTACAAAGTCAGTATACGCTTCTGCACAGCAGCGCAGTACTTAGTCCTGCATTCCCCACATATTACAGCTGAATAAAAACTGATACCATGTTAGAAAACATATCCAAGTGGTTGAGATTGCTGTCCAACCAGCCCCATCCCAGATACACAAGCTCAAATTGAAGGCAGCAGACAACTAGAAATTGACGAGAACACAACATGGCATATATGCAAAAGACAAACTGATTACATCTGGAAGTCATCACACAAAGTACAGCTGATACTCCTTCAAAAATGGCAAGGTTTGGCCACCCCCAAGGCAGGGCAATTCTGCCCTACACAAAGGGGCCTCCCTCCTTTCCCCTTCTTTTGGCATCCGATGAAGGCACCTATTGCTACACATGAGCCAGGAAGAGGATAAAATTTAGTGTGCTGCCTGACCAGATCTGGCAGCCATTTTTGGAGAATTCTTGGCCACCTCCCTCTTGATTTGGCCAACTTTGTTGGCTGCCTGTAGCAGGCTGACTCCCTCCTCTTTGCAAGAACCAAACCGCACCCCCCCCCCCCCCCCCCAAATCCCTCTGTGGGGACTGCCCATAAAAGAGGGGCCTTTTAAGCCCCATCGTTGCCCTTCGTCTGGGCTGGCCTTGTAAGGAAAGTGCTTGGTAAAGCAATATACGAGAACTGTACGCAACGAGATCGCCAATGAAGAATATATATCAATGAAGAAATCTGAATACACCACTGCCTCAAGCCTCTGTCTCAAGGACCAGGGCAGAGGAAAGCAACAGAAAGAGAGAGAAGACTGTAGAGGGAGCAGAACGCTGTCCTCCACATGGTGTCCTGTGAGTGCAGACTCCAGAAGCAGTGTCACGTGCCAAATTTGTATTAAATCTGGAGCAAGTTTGGAGCAGATCTGAGCAGCAACTGGATGTCAGTCAGGAGCAACTCTGGAGCAGCAGCAGAATGATGATCAAGAGCAGCAGGGGTACTCGGATGGGGCAGCACGGGAGCAGCAATCGGGAAGATCAGGAGCTGAAACTTTGCAGAAAGCTGTGTTGAATGGGGGGCTAGGAGCAGCATTTAATAGGCCACAATTGGGGGAGAAGGGGGTTGGCCAAATCTGTTCGTAAAGGAGCTGGGTATACTCGTGGGAAACAAATTCGCCACCGTTGTCACTCTGAGTGGTCCCAATACGGACACCCATCTGATTCATTACCAATTTTTAGCCAAGGTAGCAAAATAGAAAAAGGTTTCAGATTTTTTGTTCATGAAATACACCCATTGATAACAGGAAAAGCCATCCACGATCAGGAAATAATATAGAGAACCATTGAGGGATGTAGTGGGAGATTTACCACAATGTCAAGATGCATCAGTTGTAATATTCCATCTACCCTATCAGTGGATGCTGGTGGAAATGGGGTCTTGGTTTGCTTACCCAATTGGCATGGCTGACAAACATCCTTTGCCAATTACAACCGAGGGACGCCCTTGACCAATTGGTCTCTCGACATCTCATAAAGCAAGTCATAAGAGAGATGTTCCAGTTGGTAATACCAAAGACACTCTGTATCATAAGGTGCTTTGATGACAGCTAAGCTATGAAGCTGGTGAAATTTAAAGACTTCAATTGTGGGCTTCGTTAGGAATTGAGTTTTGAGGTATAGTCTGTTAGGTTGAACCTCCCCACAAGCGATCACTAGAACCAGGGTCTCATCGATGACTTCGACATGTTTCTTCATGAATAAGACATCTCAATCAGACAGGCATAGCTGGAAGGCGGACATGAGATTTTCACTTCATTAGGAAACATGATAAACTTGGTCTATCTTGGTGAGATTTGGCCCTTGATCGGTAACTGTCCCAACGCCTCATGTGGGCGACAGAATTGTTACCACAACCAACTCCCCCACCCGCAGGTTTTTGCGAGATGAAGAGATCTCGATGTGGAGTCATATGATGGGTTGCTCCACTATCCACGGGGCTTTATGGCCACATGGAAGAGTATGATAGGCTGTGTTAGAGGCAATAGCAGGAGGCAACTCAGTAATGTGAACCAATGCCTAAGGACTAAAGTCTAGAAGATCACAGGTAGGCCAATCTGACAGCCCTTCAAGTGTAGACAAGGGAGGAGACTGGGTTGGTTGTCCGGTAATCACATGGCCCTGGGGTCTCCAGGGGCCGGGACCTAGAGGAGGAGGACCACCTCGAGGCCTCCATTGAGGGGGATTGCCCGCACGAGGTGGGGCTGGTGCCTGTGGAGGTGGAGGAGGTTTGGGTAGAGTGCCCTTTGCCTTGGATTGACATTCCCCATCAAAGTGCCCAACTTTTTGACAATGCTGACACAAACGTTTCTTCTTGGAAACGATCTATCAACTGGGTTTTAGACCAGATGAAGAGGTGGCTTGATCCATGGTGGGTGGTGTGGGTTGATTCTTCCTAGACCCTAGGTTCTCTTTCTTGAGGCCAGAAAGAAGGCCCCCCTCTGAAGAGGGTTGTCCATGGGGATGAGAAACTTTGGTATGAACCAAATTATACAACCGTGAGTAGCACAACAGTTGGCACTCAAATTCATAGAATGTATGTAGATGTGGTTGGGAAATCATTTGCTGCATAAAATTGAAGTATTTTGGTGGAATTTTATTCAAGAAGAGCATAACTTGGTCATCCTCAGATTTCAGGGTGCCAATTGTGGCAAATTCAGCAACTAATCATCCATATTCAGCCATCTTAACCTTACGGTCATCATGCTTAGTGATTTTGAATTCCTGAAGCTCGTGGTAAAGATTTATGCATCGAGTACGATCTCGTGCCGCATAGCTATCAGTGAGATGTGCCCAACATGTGGAGGTAAGGTCAAAATGCTGTAATTGAGAGTGGTATTCAGGCAGAAGACCTTGCATCAACTCAACTATGGCTGTAGCATTGCAATGCTTCCAGGATCGAATCCACATAAGGATACCATTGCGGATCAAGTTGGGGTTCAAGTCCTTGAACAAGTTTCCACAAATCCCGTGAATCCAACACATGCCACATAAGATTCGACCAAGATGTCTAATTAGACCCATTAAAGCGAGTCTTATCCGAGAATGCATGCTTGGCCGACACATATGAGTGATGTGAGGTCGGAGGTGGGTAATAAATGGATGGCAACAAACTGTGAGCAAAGGACATAATAGGATAGCTCAACATGGGTATCAGTGGGAGTGGGGCTGAAGCACATTAAGGCATAGGAATGGGCCCACTAGCTAGAGATACATGTGTCAACTTCAGAGCCACCGCAAAGATGGGGGGAGGGGTAGACACGCATGGGGGATACCCTGGCATGTATATTCCCGGTGGTGCTTGGGAGGGGATTGTAAGACCCCTGAAGCCAAGGCACCACTACTGCGTGGCGCAAAAGGATTCCTAGAAAGAAGGGAAGAAGAAACAAGAGCCACGGAAGGAGAAATGGCAAGGGAAGAAAAGGGTGGGATGGGCAGGAATAAATGTGAAGCACCGAAAACAATTTCATTGGAAACAGCATGAGATTGTGGATTAATACCTGACCTTCTATCTCCCTTGCGAGTATTCACATATTGGTATGGGTCTGAGTCTTCATTATTACTCGTTCCCAAGACCTGCACAACAGAAGGATTAGAAAAAGAGGGAATGGTAACGTGAGTACCTCTCGCCGATCCTTGTGGGATGGACATCTTCGGATAGCTTATTATCTTATAGTCCCCATGTCAACCCGTCCTCTTTCGTCTAAGAGTTCTTGACTGTTACCAACAACAAGCTCGAAACGTTGTGCACCTCCTTCCGGATTGAATACAAGGTCTTGTGGATGTTTTACCGAAGAAAGAGAAGTATGACAACGAGAAGTTTGAGATGGAGGAGTACTTCTGCTTTTAGCTACTCACTCCATATTCGAAAACTAACGAATTCTTCTAAAAACTGTGTATTCCTTGTCCTCTTCCTCCTTGATAGGGGAGAATGACCGCCTTTCAGCCTGCGATGAAGGAGGAAGGTGGATCAAGGATATAGGATTTGAGAGAGATTGCTTTAGTGATGAGGGAGAAGACATCTCGGCATGCTCTCAAATATCAAGTCAAGGCTCAGGTGTCAAGTCAGCACGCCAAGCTCTGATACCAAGTAAGGAAAGTGCTCAGTAATGCAATAGACGAGAAGTGTACCCAACGAGATCACCAAAGAAGAATACATATCAATGAAGAAATCTGAATACAACAGTGCCTTGAACTCTATGCCTCAAGGACTAGGGCAACGGAAAGCAACAAAAAGAGAGAGAAGACTGTAGAGGGAGCAGAACGCAGTCCTCCACATGGTGTCCCATGAGTGTAGCCTCCACAAGCAATGTCAATGCTGAATCTGTATCAAATCTGGAGCAAGTTTGGAGCCGCGGAGCAAACTGGATGTCAGTCAGAAGCAACTCTGGAGCAGCAGAAGAATGATGATCAAGGGCAGCCACAAGTCTTTGATCAGGAGCAGCAAGGGGCAGCATGGGAGCAGCAATCGGCAAGATCAGGAGCTTTAAACTTTGCAGAAAGCTGCGACAAATGGGGGGGCCAGGAGCAGCAACACGGTTGGGGGGGTCCGCCAAATCTGGCTGACTTTTTGTTGGCCATCTGGCCAACATTTTGTCAGCCACATTTGGCCGACATTTTGTCGGCTATTTTTTGGCACTTAGGCTGGCCCTTAGGTTGGCCTTTCGGCTGGCATTTTGCCCTTTTGCTTGGGGATTGCCTGCAGGTTAACAGGCCAGAGGTGGCCCCCCACGGCGCTGCCCTACACTATCCCAAAAATTAACTTAAATTTAACCCTGATTCCCTCCCTCCTATGGGCTCATATGTGGGAGGAAGATTGGGATCTACCTCAAATCTACCCTTATTTCCTATAATCCACCCAATGTCTGTCCCTATGCGGTATCTCAAAGCTTTTCTGATCCTGGCTACATATGACATATATGTCATAACAGCTGAATTAGCATGCTCGATGCACTGATTTTGTACTGTTTTTGTTGCTGATTTTCTGACCTCAGTACTACGTTTTGGCAGAGCAGTACCTTTTATGGTAAACTTAAGAAAATAAGTAGAGGATATCTGTATTTCCTACCCTTGCCTGCAAATCAATAGGAAATCATCTCGTGACTATGGTGAAGGTACAAGAGCCAATGGTTGCACTAAAGCTGGCTCAATGGGATTGTAACACACAGGCATGCATCTTCAACTTGTTACTCTGTCTATCTAAAGATTACATCCCACTGATTAGGATACATCCCACTGATTAGGAATTTCTGTGTGACAATGTCATGGAGTCTATAGGCCCTAATTGCTTATTGTAGATACAAAATATGCACTTAAAAGCTTTATCATCCATCCTTACCTCTGCTGCTTGACATGACCATATAGAATGCGCTTCGGCCACCCATAAGCCAAATATCAGCAACAAGAAAGTCTTATCTAGAAATGTAGTATTTCACAGTCAAACATTTCAGGATGGGGCTGAAACAAGTCATTTCAGATTAGCAGCGGTGCTTTAGGATGTCTAAGGTCCCGGAATTGCATTTCAGCCCCAAGATGTACCCATTTCTGCATGCTTTCCATAACTGGGACGAGAACAAACACCTACTGCCAACCAAGACAGAACCTGCTCTCGTAGATAAAGCCATCTGCTGGCAGACGTGAAACTTGTTGTGTACCATACACTTGGCACCAATGACTAAGGACAGTGTGCCTACCTTGAGCCCAGCTGTCTTTTTTATCCTTGCACAACCTCCAATGGGCTTTGCAGCACCACCTCTGCTACTATTCAACTAATACGCTTCCAATAAGCAAGAAAAGTTTGGACCTGCTTGTTGGCAAGACAACAGCGATATTCCTCTCCAAACTAGATGCTAAGGTGCAGCTTCAAGGATTGAAGAAATTGTAGTGTGCAACAGTAGAGCAAGGGAGGCTGGGTTCGATCGGGGTCCAACGGTATGCCACACACATTGCCACTGATGTCCTAGTGCACATCTACCTTGTCTAGCAAAGTACCACTAATTGTCCTGATGTTCCTTCCACTAGTGAAACTTTTTATTTGACTTTTTCACGGTTAGATTGAGGCATGTTGGGTATTCCAAAAGGTTTGAAATCGTTGGCAGATAAGCTGGACTGCAGAGAGAAGCTTGCCATGCAAGGAATTAGGTGTCTATGTCGAACATCTGAATGAGCATGGAGACCTTCCTTTCACGGCTAGTTATTCTGTCGACCCGATTCAAACAATATTCTAGAGTAGCCAGAAGTAGCCCAGCATACATGGAATGTTGAACGTCTAAAATTCACGTTCGAAGTGTTCGGAATGAGGCACGTCGAGAAGGAACGCAAGAGTTGAATCAGAAACGCACAAATCAAAACAATGCGGTGTGGTTGTCGAGTGACTTATTTCGAAATGGACTTCACTACTACTCTCCCTCACCGCAGAGTTGAACTGTACATCAGCACTTCAGCTGGTTGACTGTGACCACGATGTTCAGAGCGAATGCATTGTCATCGGGGAGATGAGGCTGCAAATCAAACAGAGGGTCGACTAGTACGCAATGAGCCGCATTAGCATTCCGTTATCATGATGAGACAACAACTGAATGCAAGCAAGAATCAAATGTTTGGACAACAAAACTTGTACAACCCACATGGTGGACAACGATCGGAAATTGGGTTCATCCTGCACAGCATATGGCCTAGTTGATGCATTCTTCTTTCTAAAAACGTCAATGTTAGCAAGGATTCACCTTTATTTTTGGAATCGCAACATAAAGAGGTGTCTCATATTAAAATAAAGTGAAATGAATACAAAATGTCCTAATGGTGGAGCACTAAGTGAGGATCACTACAATCACACCATTACAGGGTTTACCTTTCCCACGACACTTCAGTGACACCTAGTTCTAGCAAAGGTTAGATCATTACAATGTTCCAAACCTAAAAGACCACTACAACCTAGATTGGCTTAAGATGGACTATGTGTGTGTTTCACATTCAACTTCGTTCATGCTACCTACTTCCAAGAGCAAATTAGAGGATTAACAAAGTTAGTCAATCTTCCAAACAACTTGAGCAACAAGGCATCCACAAAAAGATAGAAGTGTGCCTCTATTCTACATGAACATAAGAGATCGACTAGTGAAGAATTGATCCATTTGGCTAAGCTAGAGACACTTGGAAGAGGTATGCTCTTAAGGACATCAAAATGCCACATTGTCATATCACACTCAATGATTGCTTCTTCAAGAAAAAGCATATTGTTAGCCAAGACAATGTGAATTTTCAAACTCATCTCTGATTTTGTCTTGTATGTGAAAAAGGTCATGTGAATCATGGACCAACCTTGAAGAAAATTCGTGTGCTGCAGGCAAGCTTGTGCAGTGTCATTGTGAGCGCATGCATACCCCCTGGGACCTAGAGCAAGATGGTGGTCGCCTAACACCCCAGACCACTCATACCTCCTCGCGTGGAGATCCCTCTGTTGTCTTGCTAGGAGAGCATGCCCTACGTGCTGCTCGGAGAGAGCATCATTGAGGAGAGACCTCTTTCTCTCTTCTCTTCTCCTTTTTGGCATTGTATTTATATCCTCTTGCCCTTTTTTGGCGTTGTATCCCTATCTTCTTTCTCTTTTTTGGCATTGTATCTCCCTTGCCACTCTATCATGTCCAACCCCCATTTTTTTGCCAGTGTATTATACCCTGCCACTCTTTTCAGGCAATGTATCTAAACCCTGCAAGACAATGACCCCAACTACCAAATACAAGAAGAAGTGGGCCTCCACCTCGCCTGCACAACAAGATGATGGTTAGATGATGCAAAATGGATATAAATAGGCATATAGGGAAGGTGGGCAGGGGGATAGGCATATGCATATAGGGTCAATAGGCAAGGGGATAGGCATATGCATATGTATATATATATATAGGCATGTAATGCATATGGGGAAGTGGTTTCAGGTATTCTCTGAAGAATATCCAACACATCAGAAGAACACAGAATTTGAGTCTTTGTAGTAAATTCATTTACAGAGTCTTTCAAGATCATTGGGGTATGAAAGCTCTCTAGTACGGCTAGAAGCATTGTGCTGGAATGTCTTTGTATTCTGCCAAATGAGGAAGTGTAGACTAGAGTTATGTGTGGTTTGTATAATTGTTGTGTTTTATTTTTTAGCATTAGTTATTTTTCTGTCGTGTGTTGAATACTGATGTGAGACCTCAACCAGGATGGCGCTAAATAGGGATTTCAGCTGGTATTATCACAATCAGCCGATAGAAGACGAGGATAGTCCGGACTTGTACCATCATGGCCCTTTTAGTTTGCCACCACTTCAGACCCACTTGAGATATTTGTATGCTCGACGCGGATTTCTATGTTGTGGTAGAGATTTCATTACGCTTTTATGTTTCCAGTTTCATATGGGATCTCTATGTAGTCCATGTGAGTTCGCTATGTTGCAGGCTACTAGCAACATGTGCTAGCAGTGCCGGACTTATTTTCGATATGGAAATATAGTGGCACAAGAGATGGTAGGCATCACTTACCAGTGCCACGATGCAGATAGTTTATATTCATCGGAAAGAGGTGCAAACCAAGCTAGAATTCCTGGACCTGAACAAACATGCCACCAGGAAAGGCAACGTCGCATCAGAGAATTACGATGCATGGATATGACTGCAAATTGCCATTTTCGAGATGAGCTTGACACGTGGTTCCATTCTCGTCCAATGAGTCAGTATTTTCCCACCTTGCCACACATTCCCATGCCTTATTTCAGCTTGATGGCACAGTTGCCACTGAGACGAGATGATCTGCGATTTGCAGCATTTGATGACCCTGATCCTGCATTTCAAAAACTCAGTCAAGAACTGCTACCTGGAACAGAAGAGCAGGCATATAATTTTAGGGCCTAGAGGTTGGTGTCTAGGATGTTGACAGTGCGAGGACATTCACGGAGAGGATCAGGTACACATTGTCTTTTTTTTTTTTTTTGGATTTCTTACATTGTGGTTATGCTATGTGTGTTGTGTGTTAGTGTGATGAGTGTGATTGTGTGGAACAATGAGAAAATCAACTAAAAAAGGTGTGGTATTTTTTTCCTATCTTTTATTTTTTTGGATATGGGATGACCCAATTGGTGAGGGTACTCCAGCATCCTTGTTGAGTTATGGTGACCATATTACACACTTAAATTTTTTAATTGTGTGTCTGTGACTGTTTGATCCCTCGGTATGATTTTTTGCGTGCGCTTTTCTTTGTTTTTTTTGGGTGGTGCCTCTGAGTCTTTATGTGGTCATGCTGTTGTAGCCTCTGAACTACACGAGTCCATGCCGAGTGAGTTGATATGCCTATGATAATTCGTGGGGATGCGAATTATTCTTTTGGGGGAATATATATGGTAGCTAAGTTCAGTCTAACTCAGTGTATTTTTTGATTTTTTGTTTTGTTTGTCAGTGATTGGTATGATTTTTGGTTGATTTTGTGTTGGGCGTGTGAATTTATTTCTTGTTTGGACTATTGTCAGTTGGATGTGGTATGGTTAGTGCTGACTATTGTCACTTGGGTGAGCGTTCAGTGTCGTATCTTCCAACCCTTCAGTGAGTTGAGTGGGGATGGTGCTTGAGGGAATGGTGAGCCAATCCATGCTATCAAGCAGTTGTGAGGACACTGTGGAGATTTGCTGGGATTTGTAGCGGAAAATGGTGTCGCAACCATGACTTTTTTATTCGATAGCGGTGGGATTATTGCCGTGCCGATGGTTCCATCGATGGCGCTTTCATGGTAGCGGTCTTGTGCATGCAGAGTACTACAGATTCCCTTTTGACGGCATCTCGATCTGAGCTATGGTTCCGATTTTACGATAGGATCTTCTAGGCCTGCGGCATACATGTCGTACCACTAGTTTTTTTTGTCGCATTTGGTGCTTGCGGAATTGGTAGTGCTTACCCGTGATTACTCATGGTTATCGGGGCCAATTGGGTGATCAAAATGTCATCATTTGGATAAGGGGATAAGGGGGTGCCACATGTCGAATGGAAGTTTCATCCCAAAATTGGTGGTTTGGTGGATTTTTTGGGTGGTTTTTGGAGTGGTTTACAAGCTTTTGGGTGGTTTTTATGGAGGATATACGTATTCTTCTTCTTGGAGAGTTCGTGGAGCTTGTGAATGGGAGATGGGGGGATGCAGGCTTGCTTGGGAAGTCAGGATGCTGAAAGCTAAGTGCCCGGGGAGATCTTTGCCATGTCCAGGCTTGCCTATCACCCAAGAATCGTTTTTTTTCATCTCTTCAGCCATTTGCTCAACCAATTGACGATTTCTTGAAGAGAAGGCTTCCTGTATGCATTTCGTGGTTGCTTGGAGTTGTTCTGGGGCTTAGGAATCTTCAGCTGCACGTGTGGAGGCTTCAAATCAGCCACAAATCACCCCGGGGAGGAGAGGCAATCCATTTGGGCGACTTCATTGTGGAAAGCACTCACAGAAGGTAAGAATGTCGATGCTATGGCTGAAGGAAGCTTAAATTCATTGCTTTGGAACTCTGTAGGCAGCCTGGTGTGTCCATGGGTGAGGGAAAAGGATGGCAGAATCGAAACGAAGGCTCCAAATTGACTTCTCTTCTCCAAATCGTGTTTCTGTTGTCGTGACAGAGGAGTATTTGTTTTTTCTTACTTTTTCAACACCTTGGTTAATGAATTTCCTAAGGTTCATGTCACAAGTCCATGTGTGAATGCACTTAGTCCCCATGAGCAAAAACTACATCTTTCCAGTCCAAAAGTCGCCATTCCATTCAGCCATATCCAGACTACACCAGAAATTGACACGTGGCAGCTGTTTTCCTTTGTATTTTTTTGGCAGTATCATGTTTTATTAGTTTTTGCAATGTTGAGAGTGTCTCATGACCCTGAACCCCCACAAATGTTTCTATTGACTTGTTTCCGTTCAATTTGACTGGTTACATGTCCCATCCTGAGTAGGGGAAGGCCACTTTCCGCGAAATGGGTCCGGGCCCTTATTTTTTTTATGGTTTTACGGTTTTGGTTTTCATTAAAAATATTTCACTGGATTGATCAGATTGACATGAACCGAAAAGAGAGTCCCAATATATTTTCATGCTCTTCGCACATGTATGATTTGTTTTTCGATTGGATGTGTTTGGAAGGGTGCGTCTTTGTAAACCGGCCATGTTGACCGCACCTTTGACTGTAAAAATCTTCCTAATCTCATATCCATTCTAGAAATTCTCAACACAAACCCCCATTTTTTGCATGTGTTCTTTCTAACTATGTAGTCATTTTGAACCTTTGAGGTGATGGAATGGTGGTTTCTTTGTAAAATGATCAGTTTGACTATTTCGTTGACCGCAATTATCTTATGCTTGGAATGTCAAAATGGGAAATAGTGAAATGGAAGTGTTGCTATTTTTTCGAGCTCGAAAACTTCGTTTTCTTTGATTCAAAAAATAAAATGATTATGTGGTACTTGTTTTGTATTTTGGACTAGTAGTAAGGGTGTATGCACGCTAGTGACATGGCAATGATCATATTTTTGTGATAAATTGGAAATTGGAATGGGAAACAAATGCTGAATTTAAGGGCATTATGGGTCTGGATAAAATGAGAGTTTATTGTGCATTGAAATGGAAAACAAGGCACGACACACCAAGGGACTGCATGCATTTAGGCATTAGAAATGGAAAGGAAACATTTGCTTGAATTGGGACCTTCGTCCACCATACATGTCACTTGATAGGACACATTAAGTACCCACATGAATGCATGCACCTGAATGGAAAGAGTACATCCACTTACATGCCGAATGTGGTATTGAGACCCTTCTCCCCTCCCTCATCTGTTGTGGCCGTGCTTAGGTGACAGCTAGGCTTATACGGTAGCTAGTGGTATGACGGTAGGAGTGCAGTACTACAATGACGATGACTTGTTTTGTACCTTGCATCTGTGGGATATACTTTCCCCTCCCTCAAGAACCCGACTTGTACTTGTGTGGTTCTGGCTTGGCTAGCCCTAGTGGTAGCTGGGGTTAGCCTAGCTAGGGTAACCCTAGCTACCACAAGGGCACTTGCATTCATTTTGGTCGGATGCCATATGCCTATGATTGGGTATCAGTGGATCAAGATGGGCATGATAGTATTTGTCTCAGTGTCATTTATTGATTTTATTTTATTTGACATGACAGATGGATCCTGATCATGGGGCTTTTGCTACTGTCATGTGGGTCTCATTGAGGTGTATGCTTTTCCTTTTTAGTGCATCTTGATCCGAGTTGATGGTGCCAAGATTTTTAGGGATTTATGCGAGCATTCGATGCGGTTATTTTTAGCCGATGTCATCATTATGGGCACCGGATCAGTTCCGATGTGGGGGTACTTGGTACGATGTTGTCAGATGGGATGCAGGCTACATTTTCATTTTTTATGGCACTTTGATTCGAGCTCGTATGTGACATATGTGGATTATATTGTGGTTTGGTCATGACATATGCGACACTCCCACATAGATTCGATGGTCGCATCCACATACTTTTCAAGGCTTCCTTGGTAGTACTTTTCGTATGTGACCTCTCGGACATTAACGAGGTGCTTCCAATCCGTTACACCAACTGGCATCCTTGCTTGGAAGAAAACACTTTTTTTTATCTATTTTGGAGAGAGGGAAGAAAAAACCCTCTTATCCACTAACTTATCCTCCCTAATCACCCCTCCTCAGTGTTCACTCACCACCACCCAAACCCATCCTCACCACCCCTCTCGTACCACGTGTGCTACCCTCAAGCCTGCCCTCCCTTCCCTACTTGATTATCCCTCTTCCCCTTCCTCGTTACTATCTTTCCCCTCCATTACATTTCATGTTTGTGTAGGTTGATGCCCATCAATCACTCTCCTTTTCCTTCCTAGAATCTCCTTCCTCTTCTCCACACGTATTGCCTTCCCCCTTCAGTCCTTCTATACGCATCCTTCTTCTCTCTGAAGGTCCGCCATTGTTGTGCACAACCGTCCGCCATTTGCATCGACTTCTTCGTGCGATTCCCCTCCGCCCATACCTTCTCTCCCTTCCCTTCCGTCTTCCCTACCCACAGTTCCCTCTCCTCTCGGTTCTTTCCTACTGGTCACTCCCCCCCTTCGTCGTCGATTGCTGCTCCTCGTCGTATCCTGTCAGCACTTTGTTGATCAGCATTCTGTCGGTTTATGGGTTGCAACTCCGTCGGCAGTTTGTCATCAGTTTCAGCTACATTTCGTCGAAAGTTCTGTGGTGTTTCCGTCAGCAATTCGTCACGTTCCAGTGACGTTTGGGCAGCCTTTGTGGTGTGCCAACAACTTATCAGACATCAGCTCGACATCGACTGTTGCTCGTGAGATTTCATCATTGATCATCATCGTTGGCATACATTGCATCGCGGCTTCGTGCGAACTTCTGTTGATCAGCCCATCATCAACTTTGTTGATTTCGTCGAGTCGTTCTGTGTTCTCATCGCATTCCGGCCCAAATTTCCATCCATTTCGGATTTCGTTGAAGTTCGTCGTGTTCCGTTGGTAGATATGTCCAGCAATCGTTGTTTTTGCATGAAACCTTGGATACACCTTTGTTAAGATCCCCTCCAGTCAGCTTGCGACACGTGCACAGTTTTGGTGAGGACACATGGCAGCCTATGATGTTGACACATGGCTGATGACGTGGTAGAGGTGACGTGGCAATGACACGTGGTAGTCAATAGTCTAGTCAACTATTTGACCAATTGACTTTGACTGGTTTGGTTGGACCCAACTGGCAGTTCAATCTTCTTTAGTTATTGAGGTCGCCAAGTAGGTAGGTAGGTGCAGTCCAGAATTCTGTAGGTAGGTAGATAGCTAACTTGCAGGCTGTATATATTATTCTAGAAATCTAATCTGGAAGATCCCAACAGTGAGGTTGTTGTCCATAAAGAGATTCATCTTTTGACTGTTCCAAAAGTTATCTGTGGGATTGAGAGATATTAATACTTCAAACCTACATACAGCAAAGTTAGCATCTAGAATTTTCTCCTTGATTGAAGGAGTCTCTTTCACCAACCATGCACATGTGATGTGTGCTATCAAATGTAGGCATGTACATTACAACATATCACCATCAAGGTATCAACCTTGACTTTGCTCAATCAACCTATGCAAAGAGATAGTATTAAGCTTGCATACTTTAACATGTTGTTGGGCTGGTGAGTCAGCTTATGCAGGCATCGAGGAAGCCACATTTGGATGCAGCTAGGCGCAAATTGAGATATGTGAAGTCCACTTTGTAGTATGAACTTTTTTATGAGGATGGGTGTCTGATACAAGTACATGGGTACATGGATGTTGATTGGGCTGATAGTATCTCTGATAGGAGATCTACTAGTGGATTTATGTTTTCCCTTGGGAGTGCTGCTGTCAATTGGAGCAGCAAGAAGCAGCCAATAGTTGCCTTGTCAAGCACAAAGGCTGAGTACAGGGGTGCATCTATGGCTGCATGTGAGGTAGCTTGATTACAGAAGGTACTTGCTAATTTAGGCTAGTCAGTACATGGTGTAGTTGTCATTTATTGCGACAAGATTAGTAGCATTATGCTTGCTAATAACCCAGTCTATCACGCTACAACAAAGCTTATTGAGGTGCATTACCACTTTGTGAGAGAGAAGGTTCTAGCTAGAGAGATTGATCTAGTATATGTCAGCATTGAGGAGTAGGTGGCTGACATCTTCACGAAGGCCTTGGGTAAAGAGAAGCTTCCCAGATTTAGGAGCTTGATTGGTGTACTCGAGATGGATTTGAGCTTCAGGGGGAGTTTTGAGATATCACGCTCCACCCTTGATGTATATCTTGGGTGACTATCATTTATGTCACCATCTTTTGTTAGGTATACTTGTGGCATAGTTAGATGGCCGTGTATGTTTGGATTGGTTTCACATATGAATCGTGTATTCTAGGGTTACACATATAGTGTATACCCATCTTTCATTGTATTGTTGTTGTGGTGCTAAAGTGAAGATAGGCTTCAGCCTCCAACCTCATGTCCTCTCTCTTTTATGAGTTGTGAAGAAAGCTGCAATTGAGTCTCGTCCCTCTCTCCCTACTTCTTTAGATCAGAAGCTAAATGCAGCAACTAAGAGAGATCATTTTCCACTTCCGCTCATTGACATTGTACTTGACAATGTGGCTGATCAACAACTTTACTCTTTTCTCGATGCATTTAGTGGCTACAATCAAGTCAGCATACACCCTGATGATCAAGCGAAGACTACCTTTGTTACAAAATGGAGTACTTATGTGTATCGAGTAATGCCTTTTGGTTTATGCAATGCATCGATAACCTTTCAAAGAGTGGTTACCCAAGCCTTACAAGACTTTCTGCGTGATTTCATGGAAATATTCCTTGATGACTTTTGTGTGGATAGCTAGGAAAAGAACCATCTTGATTGCTTATGCCAATGCTTAATGAGGTGCGTAGCATACAACATTTCTTTAAATCCAAAGAAGTGTATCTTTGTGGTACCATATGGCCTGTTACTTGGATATGTTGTGCCATCAAAAGGACTAATGTTAGATATAAACAAAGTCTCTCAACATTTTGCAATTGAAACCACCCACAATGGTTACGAAACTTCAGTCATTCCTAGGATGTGGGATTTTATAGGAGATTCGTATGACATTATGCAAGCAAGGCAACCCCTATGACAAGGTTACTTTAAAAGCACTTTGATTTCAATCGAGATAATCTGTGTCACAACGCCTTTCTAGATTTAAAGAAGACTTTGACAGAAGCACTTGTTTTGGTAACACTCAATTGGAAAAAAGAATTCCATGTGCATGTTGTGCCAACCTGATGAAAAGTGTTTTGATCATTTGATCTATTATGCAAGTTGACAACTTTTGGTTGTAGAAAAGAAATACACCACAAATGAATTGGAAGCTCTGGATATGATTTATGCAGTACAAAAGTTCTGTCACTATTTACTTGCCAACTCGGGGGGTTCATTGTGTATAAAACCTATGTATCATGTGCATTCAAGACCTATTTGTAAAACCCCTTATCTATGAATTTTTCATTAATAAAATGCACCCTTTTTCTATTCAATCTATAAATTTTTTTCCAAAGGTTTTTATGGAATCCTACTATCGGTGAAAATATGAGAAAAATGGTATTAACATTGTCCTTATATTGAATTCACTTGATAGTCACATATACTACTAAGTGAACCCCACGAGCTTGCCAACCCATTTGTCTTATACGTAGAACATTAAGCCTTGAAATATTTGATAGTTAAACCATGTTTGACTGGAAGAATTACAAGATGTCTATTGCTTCTACAAGAATTTCAGTTTTGGATTGTTTTAAAAGCGGGTAAATCTCAATTGCTAGCCGACCATATGTCGTGCATTTCCAATGAAGAATCTCATATTGATGTAGATGATGAATTTTCAGATGTGATGTTGTTTATGGTAGATGCAGTGCTAGAGTGGTAGGTACTTTGGTGTGGTAGAGTATCTATCTACTATGGCAAATTACCAACAGATCTTAACAAAGCTCAAATGAAAAGGTTAATAATCAAAGCATCATCTTTTATGATAATGAAGGGTATGTTATACAAGTTGTATCACGATGAGGTGCTTTAAAGATATGTGATGCTTCATGAAGTTCATTCCATTATACAAAGTTGTCATGATGAAGCATGTGGTGGACACTTCACTAGCTTGAGTACTAGACAAAAGGTGTTGCAAGTTGGATTTTGGTGGCCTCATATTTTCAGAGATTGCAAAGCATATGTTAAAACGATGCAATGCTTGTCAATGAATGGGAAAACTAGTGTCTAGAGATGATATGGCCTTACAACCAATAGTTCCATTGAGACCTTTTGAGAAGTGGGATATTGACTTTGTTGGCCCAATCAGTAGGCATGTGTAACAAATACATATTGGTGGCTATGGACTATGTAACAAAGTGGGTTGAAGCTAGAGCAATCAAGATAGGTGATGCTAAAAATGTCGTCAACCACATTTCTTTATGAGAACATAATAGTGCGATATTCAGTTGTCCAATTGAATTGGTTTCTGACCAAGGTACCCATTTCATCAATGAAGCAATTGAACATCTTATGGACACATGCAAGATTAAACATAGAAAGACCACCCCCTATCATCCACAAAGTAATGAGCAAGTAGAGAGAGTTAATAGAGTCATCTGTGACATCCTCACAAAAACATGCAATGCACATCGTACCAACTGGGAAAAAAGATTACACTCCACATTGTGGGCATACTGAATGGCTCACAAAGTAACAACCAATGCTACACCTTTCAAGCTAGTGTATGGTCAAGAAGCAATTATCCCAATTGAGTTAGAATTGCAATGTCTTCGAGTTGTAGCACTATTGAAAATGCCCATGAAACAATCGTTGAAAGAACGGATGATAGTGCTAAATGAGATGGATGAAATCCATCTTTGGGCATTTCAAACTCAAGAAGCAATTCAAAAGCGTCATAAAGACTGGTACGACTCTCACTTAAAAGACAAGAAGAAATCATTCAAACAAGGTGACCTAGTGCCGCTTTATGATAGTAGATACAGAAAGCATCTAAGAAAATTGAAGATGTGTTGGATGGGTCCTTATCAAGTTGTACAAGTCTTTGACAATGGCTCTATATAGTTGGCGAATCTCAAAGATGAAAAATTACCAACCTAGTCAATGGGACACAATTGAAATGCTACTTCCCAACCTCAAATACATGAAAGAATCATGACCATAGCAATAGGTTTTTTAGAATCTTCTTGGTTTGATAGTAGAACACTAGTGTCTGGTGTGTAGTAAATCAGCAATGTGTAATTGTGTGCATTGAAGATTGAATTATTGTGTTTTGGATTAGGCATAACCATGTCAATGGGGCAATACTCCCGAGAGCAGAAAGGTAAAGAGGTAACAGACCATGAGAAATCATGTGCATCTTCTGAATTTTTAAGTGATTTAGAGGATCCTCTGAATGATAAAGGTAGTATAGCCTGGTTAGGGGATTCTAATTCTCATGAGGATGCTGATGGAGCATCCAATGCTTTCTATAGACACATTTTCACTTAAACACCAATGGAGAAAGACCACCTCTATAGACCAACCAACAAAACTTTTGGTTAGAGTACATGGCGTAACATTTCAAGATAGGTATGATGAGGGGTCAAATACAATGGGTTGGTTTATCATAGAACATCATTGGAAACTACCACTTGACCTAATTATGGATAGCATTTCATATGTTCCCATAGAGGAGATGCCATATAGGTTGAGCAAAGTTTGAAATGGTTGTAGTGTGTACATGTATGAAGGTGAGATTATTCACATTCTTCGTCTTGACTCAGTCATTTTCCTTATTCAAATGGTTAATGGGCTATTCTAAGAATATCATCCATATATGCTGCAAGTGGTTGCATGCACCAAATGATTTGATTTCTAATATCCTTCAGAACTTTATTTCCTAATCCATCAATCTGCTCAATCGGTAACTCATGCTCTATAGAACCTTGGTATGGATGATGATTGGATGGCTTATCTGTGCAGTGATATTGAGGATAGATCCAATGGAAGCCCTACACCAAAACCCCTAGTACTAGTAGATGGTGTTCTCGTAGAAACAAGGAGAGATACTAAAACCAACAAGCCATATCTTCACATCAGACCAAGTTGTTGGGGCATTCCTATTGATTTGCTTACAAGAGGGGAGAAACATGCCATCCAACCTGTGGGGACTCCACAACAAGTCAAATGGGGTCATGCATTTCAAGAAAGCAAATGGAACACAATTTTAGGCTCGATCCACTAACGGATAGTTTCCATATATTCTTCCGAGTTTGGATGCAGAAGCACAAGCTTTCCATCAGCACTACGAGTTGGAATGCATTAAACATTTAGCTTTATACGTAGTTGGCTTTTGTGTGAAGGGATGATCCAATTAATGAGGATGCCCTTAGGTTTCCCTTCATGTTAGGGGGACCTACTGCACAAGTCAGTCCAATATAAAAAAACAAAAAACATGAAACAAAAATTGTGTGCTTGTGTGTGGGTTATTTGTGTGTTTTGCTATGTGTATGGTTTTGAAGTATGGGACAATGCAAGTGCTGAGAACCAATAGGCAGTTGCATTGGTGGACTTGATGGACAAAGTTGGCAGCTTTGATCTATCTAATGCAGAACGAAGTCCATAAACTAGCTTATTAGGATGCAACCGAGCTTCAAGAAACAATTTGGAAGGACAAGAATCCTCTTTTTTTTTTGAGTGGTTAATTCAATCCTAGCATGGACTATCATCAGTTCATTCATATGGGTTCTCAAGAAAAAGACACCACGAAGATTTCTTTTTGATAGAGTCTCATCTTAGAGGTTATGATCTTTAAGCCCTTAAACCTCTGTGGCAAAAGAGTGTTGTAGACTAGTGTTTATGTGTGTTTTGGATGTGTTACATGCTTTTTACTTCTTTAGTAGTTAGTTTTCTACAAAATGCACTTGGATACTAATGTCAATATCTATGATAGGATGGCATTAAATAGAGATTTTAATTCACATTATCAGAATCAACCTATAGAAGATAACGATATTCCTAACCTATACCACTATGGCCCTTTTAGTCTTTTGCCACTTCAGACCCACTCTAGGTACTTTTATGCCTGACGTGGATGGCTATGTTGTGGCCGAGACTTTTTCACTCTCTTTTTTTAAAAGTTTCATACAGGTTCTCCATGTAGGCAGCGTGAGACTATTATGTTGTAGGCTGCTAGTAACATGTGCTGGCAGTATTGCACTTATTTTCGACGATATGGAATTATTGTGGCTCAATCCATGGTAGGTGTCACTAGCGACACAATGCGGACAATTTGTATTCACCAAAAAGAGGTGAAGATCAATTGAGAATCCCTAGGCTCGAACAAACATGCCACCAAGAAAGATAATGTCACATAAGAGAATTACAATGCATGAACATGATTGTGACATGTTCTTTCACGGATGATCTTAATGTGTGGCTTCATTCTCGTCTAGTGGGTCACTATTTTCCAAGCTTGTTGAGAGTCTTTATGCCCTATTATAGCTTGATGGCACAGTTGCCATTGAGATGGGATGATTTGAAATTCGTTGCATTTGATGATCCGGACGTTGCATTTCAAAATCTTTGTCAAGAAATGCTACTTGGAACAAAAAAGCACGCAGATAACTTTAGGGCTTACAGGTTTTTTAGGGTGTTTTTCAATGCGATGGATTTCACATCGAGGATTAGGTACACACCATTGTTGTTTTGCTTTGTTGTGTGTTGTATAATTGAGGTTTGGTGTGTCAGTGTGTGATCATGGTGCAGTTTGTTATATTGGCATGAACCAGTTGGTGAGGGTATCTTGATATCTTCTTCATGTTATGGTGGCCAACATTTGTTAGTTTTTCTTTTGCTTGATAGTATGTGATGCTATTGTTATTTTTCATTTTTCTATAGTGCCTCTGAGTCTTTGTGTGGTCATGCTGCTTGTAGCCTTTGAACTATGTAAGGTCTATGCCAAAAAAGTCATTTGTTTGCTTGTGTGATTCGTGAGGGCACGCATTATTTTTTTGGGGGAATATATTTGATAGCTAGGGTTAGCCTAGTTGGGATCATTCTCTGATTTTTTGTTTTGATTGCTCCTTTTTGGTGTGGTTGTTGTTTGATTTTGTGAGGTTTGATGTGTTTTGGTCTTGTTTTGGTGTTGGCCAATGGATGTTTATGATTACCTATCAGCAAGTATTTCCTAAGGCTAGGGTACAATGTTTTATCTTTCGAACCTTCAAGGAGTTGAGTGGGATGGTGTCAAGTGGTCGGTGAGTCAGTTCACTCTATCAAATATCTGTGAGGACATTGTCAAGTTGAGTGGATGGACCATTGGATACTCTGACATCATTCTGACCATGCGACATCTAGGATTAGATTGGGCGCTTTTTGGTTGGGATTTTTTGTGTTTGTTTGTGCATTGCACTTGCGTGGTAATTGTTGGGACATCACCGAATGGGAGAGACATGGTGGGCCTAGGCTTGGTGTTAGGCCCATCACCTAACAATCACTTTGCCTCTGCACTCACATCTTTTTCACATGCACTTTTGTTATTTTTTCAGCTCTTATTCTGATCTATAGATATTTGTTGTTTAGGTCTCATCTTGCCTGAATGAGATAGTGAGTTGTGGGTGTGCATTGGGAATTGATGTAACCTACTAGCTGAGAGATGGTAGGGGTGTGGTGAGACCTTGAGACATCCATGATCATATGCAGCCGAGAGTGGTGAGTGAGCGGATTGACTTTCTATCTTTTGTCAACATTGGCTGTCAGCTTTATGTTTGCATATGCACTAGCTTTCCATTGCATTTAGGCACTTTGACTGTGATTGCATTCCATTTCCCTTGTACTGCATAGTCTCTTTGCCTCTCACACATCATGATTTTGGGTTTTCTATCATTTAGTTGGGCATTTCCTGATCTTATGTGTAGCAAGATTATTGCATAGTATGCATAGGTTGTATTCTTTGTGGATTGTATTCTTTTTGATAGGTGATCGAGACTCTTGCTTTGGTTAGAGATGTTGCAGTTAGATGGATATGCAGAGTTAGGTGCACTAGCATGTGGTTGTGGTAGTGTTGCTTGGTATTGGTACCAGGACAAATCTATGTTGGTAACCTAGATTGATTTTTCTAGTTATGTCATCCATGCAGAGAATTGGATCCTAGTGAGACATGGTTTATGATGATAGTTTTCATGGTATCTATGCCTGGGATCACCTAGGCCATGTGATGATATGGCATTTTGATCAGGTCATTGGATTCTTACTATACATGATGCATTGTCATATGGATTTATATTGATGTTCTGTATCTTGTTGTAGTACTTAGAAACTACGTTTATGGACATGGGGGTGTTTGTATATTATGATGCTATGGTAATGTTTTTGTGCCATATGCCATGTTACTGGTACATTGTTGGGGTAAAGGGCAGTGTGCCCACCCACTTGTACAGTGCCCATGTATACTCATATATATATGATAGAGGAATAAGCTAGAGTAGCTTTTGCTCCACCACTTTTGGTGTTTCCTTATCTCTTTGTGTGTGCTCTCCTCTCCCACAACTGGTATCAGAGCCCATGGCGTTCGATCTATGAGGAGCTCGGTGAGAGGAGAACGGGCATTGCTTCGAGAGATCTACCGGGAGCTTTGGAGAGCTCGATTCTCTCATTCATGGAGAGATTTTGGGTAGACATCATCCAGACATATTTCTTTGCCATTTTGCTGAGCTTGTTGCCGTCCAGGAGCTTGTTGAGCAGCTGGTGGTGGCATTTCAGATTTCCTGTGAGCCCTTGAGCTCGTTTATGAGAAGGGTTGTGGAGTCGATCGCCTAGCGTTGGAAGGAGACCGTCGATGGAGATCATCGATGATGTCGTGTGTTGCCAGCTTATGGAGCTGTGGAGCAGCCATATATCCCCTTGCAAGTGAATCTTGCTCATCATTGGAGGTGAGGCGTTGCATGGAGGGCTGTAGGGAAGCTCTTTGTAGATGCAGCTGCTACAGATGGCTCGTGAGCCACTGTGAGCTCTTAGATGGAGTAGATAGGAGTCTCTTTCTCTCCATACCCTTCTCCTTCCCATGAGCAAAGGAAGAGCAGCCCAGTGATAGCAACAACATCCACTTTGGAGAAAAAGAGTGAGTTCTTTGTTTTTAGTATGGAAATCTGACAGTATTTCAGACAGTAAAAGTGAGCAGAATGCCATTTTCGACAGCAAGTATTTGCAAATCCATAAGGATTTAGGCTCGGTGCCCAACAGAGGAGTCGGAGCACTTTGGAAGGGCTACGTTTTCTCTGTTGATAGCTCGGTCATCCGAGTTTACTGTACAGAGTTATTTTCTATCCAAAATAGGGACAGTTCGATGATCAGTGTGTAGACAACCATTTTGCAGACTGTATATCTTTTCACCTATGCAGAATCTGCCGCTGCATTCAACTAGAGAGCTGTAGATCCTTCAAAACACTACAACTTTGCTGTTGGATGCAAGTTGATCCAACTTTTGGATCAAAAGATATTGCTGTTTAAAGATAGTGACAGCACAAGTATAGTGCCATTTTTCTTTTTGCAGATGTCACAAGGGTACAACGGATGCATGATATTGTCGCTTACTTGGATGCACAAATGATATAGTGGTACATGCCATTTGGATGCCATTTTGGTTGTCAATTGACACATTTTGGATGCATCATTTCTCACATGCTGTGAGAGGTCTCAAGGTTGAGCAGAAAATACAGCCTTGGTAACATTTGTGAGGTGTCTTGATGCTGAGTTCAGTGACATTGATAGTCACATTGCATTGATTTGTTGGGTTGATTTACATCTTTTGGACAACTTTGGTCCTTCAGTTTTATACTGACTTTTCATAGGGGAGACTCTGATAGATTTATGACAGGCATTTGGTACGCTTTTATGCATGAAAGTGGATACATGTTTGAGCTGGTTTGTGCTCATTGACTTGCAGGATACTTGATGTATGCCCATAGTATTTCTCATGATGTCACTTGGCAACAAACATTCAAGGAAGCTGCTGTTGCTGTTTTTATGACAAAACAATCATTTTCAGGACTGAATATCTCTTTCCTGGTGCGGAATTGCACTTTGTGCCAAACTGGAAAGTTGTAGTTCATAGAACATACGACAACTTTGCTTTCGGGAGCAAGTTGATCCGGTATAAGCTGCAAGAGTTACAGCCTCTGCAAAACCACAAAAAGTTGCAGTCTACTGTCTATTTGTGACCAATGTGCAGGAAGCTATTTTTCAGGTGAGAATATCTGAGAATCCACAAGGATTTGGCTCTTGAGGTCAACTGATAAGTTGTAGATCTTTTTACAAGCTACAACTTTGCTGTTTACAGCTTTGGCATCCGGTCTTTTGGTGAAAAGATATCACTGTTCAAAAACAAGAATAGCATGTTATCTTGCCCAAAGTGGCTGTGAGGTATTGTTGTAGGAATTTCTCTTGCACAACAGTGAATTGGGAACTCACAGTAAATTACAAAAAGTGATTGGGATCTCACTTCAGTCCAAGCGCATTATTGGCATTTTAGCAAGTCACTTTGGCACATTTGGCAACTGGTGAATGCTTGATTTTGTTGCCAAAGGATTGCACACTTGAGATGATGCATTTGTGATGCAGTAAATGCCATTTCGATGCATTATGGACTTGCATTGGTGGATGCCGCACTGATGTTTATGGATAGTTGAGTTGGGCTCCTATTTCCATTGGTTGAGTAGGCATTGCTCATTTGGTTCAGTGCATTTCTTACTTGGATTGCTAGGCATTGGTAGGTTATTGGGCTGCATATATTCTTGTTTATGCCTCTTTATGGCTGAGTGCTTTTGAGCATTAGATCAGCTAGTTTATTTAAAGACCTGATTGGTCTGGACAACACTATATTTTTGGTCATTTGGGTTGCCTATTGCGCTATACTGCTCTTTGGTTGTGAGCTATTGTGCCACAGATATGGCATCTACAGCTGGTAGTGCCCTCTTTGATATTGAGAGGTTGGATGGATCAAACTTTCAGTATTGGAAAGAGCAGATTTATGATGTGTTAGTGCAGAAGAGGCAGCATAAGCCCATTCAATGCAAAGGTGTCAAGCCTAATAGCATTAAATAGAGTGATTGGGATGACATGGATGAGCAAGCATGCTCTATCATTTAGTCATCACTCTCGAAGTCAGTCTACTTGCAGGTACAGGATGGTGTACAGGGTGTAGACTGCCATGCATATGAGTTCTATACTCGTATATGCCGGATGTATGACCACAATAGTGTTATGTTATAGCATGATGGGTTGAAATGCCCTGATGTGCTGAAATACAGCCTTGATATGCACTCCAGAGGTAGATCAATTGGTAGAAACAGGTCATGTTCAAGGGGGAATTCCAAGAGCAAGTCTAGCTCTCGGACTTGTGTTAGATGTTTCTATTGTGGAAAGTATGGCCACATGAAAAAGTATTGCTGGAAATGGCTGAGAAAATACAAGAAGAAGAGCAAGGTTAAGAATGACAGGAAGAAGGAGAAGAAGCATGTTGAGCTTCAAGGTGTGGATGCCAGGGTTTCCCTTGACAGTAGCAGTGATGAAGGCATTCTTTTGTCTATGTCTGACACCTCCTTCTTGGCCACTGATGTACCCATTCTCGGTGATTGGATGTTAGATCCATGTGCTTCATGTCATATGACCCCTCATAGGTCATGGTTCAGTGCATATCAGGAATGCATTGTGGAGAGTGGTTTGATGGGCATTGATCATTCTATGGACGTCTATGGTTATGGGGATATCCACCTTGTTATGCCTAGTGGCTCTATTCTTGTTCTACAGAGGGTTAGACAGATACCAGGACTTGCTACGAGCAAGATCAGTACTGGACAGTTGGTTGAGGCAGGTTATCAGGTCTCTTTGGGTGATCATGCATGGAAGATTGCTAGAGGCAATCTGGTTATGGCTAGGGGATCACGGGTTAGATTCTCTTATGCATTGCATGTATCATGTGTCCAGGATAAGATGCTTATGATTAGTAAGCAGCCATCAGTTAGTTTATGGTATGCCAGACTTGGACATATGTCTATTGCAGGTTTGGAAGCCCTTACAACATTGAGATACATTCCTGTGATGGATGTCTCTCAAATTTTATGTCATGATTGTGATGATGGTCAGCAGTCAGGATCCTCTTTTGTGAGGAAGATAATCAGTGAGAGGTATGTTGAGCCATTGCAGTTGGTTCATAGTGCAGTTTGTGGGCCTATGCCTACTGTTTCACTGGGTGGCGCCTCTTACTTTGTGACATTTACTGATGCTGCTACAAAGTACATATGGGTATATCCGATTCGGCAGAAGCATGATGTATATGATACATTTTAGCGCTTCTTGGGTAATGTTGAAAATCAGTTAGAAAAGAAGCTATTGAGCTTGATGACTGATGGTGATGCACAGTTTACCTCTTCTAGATTTCAGCATCTATGTGATACACTTGCTATCAGGAGGGTGTTGACCACTCATCTTTCTGCTCACGATGCCTTAGTAGAAGGCTTAAATCGGATTCTATGATATGCAGGTCTTACCGAATGCTATTGGGCTGAGGCATGTAAGACAACTGCATACTTGCTTAATAGGTCACCCAGGAGACCTCTGAATGGTAGAGTGCCATTTGACCTCTTGACAGGCAGGGCGCCATGTTATGAGCATTTACGTGTGTTTGGCTGCAAGGCTTATGCTCATGGTTCCCGATTGAGGAGGTGTATCTTCCTTGGATACAGTGAGTCTAGTAGGGACTACATGTTATGGGATTCTTCAACTAGGGAGTTGATACGTAGCCATAATGTCTATTTCAGAGAGGATGCTATGTTTAGACAGCCTAGGACTGTGGATAGCAGGAGAGTGGTGTTCTAGGAGGGTGTAAGTGCACTGATACCTTCGAATTCTTTGCAAGGGCAGCCCATATCCCTTGGAGTGGGAGGTTTTTCCCACGGTGAGCAGGTTATAAAGTTGGGACAGCCACGATTACTTCCTGATTTTGGTCAGAGACGGTCAGATGTCTCTAGTATTCCACAGGTTTATACTCCTATGGAGATTGTTGATGCATCTTCTATGGACAGTTACAGTTTACTCCCAGGATGCGGAGTGCCTCTTGCAGATGAGGATGAGGCTATGCATGGTGAGGAGGATACCTTGGCTAATGATGCCCGGTATGATCCATTGGCTGGTTATGCCAGGACAGAGGTGGTTTCTGCAGTTATTGACTCGGGTCATATTATGCATGGGTAGGAATCATTGATATGTTTGCTTCGTAAGTGCCTCCATGGCCAGAAGCAATCCCCTCGAGCTTGGGTTCATAGGTTTGATACCGTTATGAGAGCTCAGGATGTGATGCGCAGTGAGACAGGTTATGGTCTCAGTATTCAGGAGGTTGCTATCCTTCTGAGGTTACTTGCCATATGGTTCCTTATGGACAGGGATGCTTTGCAGTGGGAGATGCATGGTCTTGATAATGTTTGTCAGATACTTGGTTGTTTCAGTATGGAGAGGGTGAAGTTACTGAGTACTCCATTGCCTGTATTGGCTCCATACTTGAAACACAGCAGGTTTGATGATCACAGATTAGTTGAGCAGCAAGTTATGGTTGATATGTCAGCCATAGTACTTCATGCATCCATGACTGTGTTAAGACTTGGTTCTCACATGTTTGCCATTGGGGCTACACTTCCGATTCTTGCTTCCGTTGCAGTGGGAGTTGGTAGCATGATTATGGCAGATTTTCGCAGTAGGGAAGCAGTTGTGGACATCAGGTCCTTATGCTTCCAGGAGCAGCATGCAGGTGATGCAGGTTGGGTAGACCAGCAGAGGTCTATTGTAGGACATGTGCTTATGTTCACAGGTGGTACAGAGACGTTTTCTTTGCACAGTGACAGTTCGGGTGCTATGGACTTAGCACAGGAGCACGTGGTGGTGAGAGTTCACTCTCCCAGTGAGATCTGGCATGAGATCTTGGTTGACAGGCATCTACAACTTGTCATTTTCTATCCTGCAATCCTGATGTCTGCTAGCAGCTTATCCTCTATGCACTTTGCACATTGTAAAGTGCCGATGGGCATAGGATGATGGTCTGGTCATCTTGTTTTTCAGCCTAGTGTGCCCACCCACTTGTACAATGCCCGTGTATACTCATATATATATGATAGAGGAATAAGCTGGAGTAGCTTTTGCTCCACCACTTGAATGTATATGCTATATAAAGAAATAGCTCCATCAATGTTGATTGGGCAATTCCAACATCACCTTAAGTTTTTTGTTGCACACAATTTTAGGGCACAAAGGTAGCACTCCAAGTACAAATAATGTCTCACAAACTTTCCAAACGATGTGGTTGTCTCTGTTATAGACTTTGCAAAAACTATTCATTCCAAATACAAAATGAATTATGGGGATCATTGGGAGACATCGAGGCTCGAGGATTTCAAAAGTTGAAGCCATACTATGTTAAGAAGGTACATGAGAGGAACACTTGTTGTTGTGTGTATTAGGTTTGCACATAATTGTTGATGCTGGGAGTCAACCAAATGAGGTATTCAGTTCACACTATGGCTTGTGATTGCCTTTGTGTTGTTTTCCATCCACAAGGTTCAACAAGAAATCAAGCAATGATAACCACTTATAATTCTATTAAAGATGTGGGGTATCCAGGGTACCCTTTTGTCCGCATGAGTTGAACAACATTGACAGAGTTATAGTTAAATGGAGGACACATGAATATGCCACAATGGAGAAATCCAAAGAAAGTAGGTAAGAAGTAGGCAAAAAGAATCTTTATGTCATGGAGGAATACGTACTCTTCTCCATCGATGATGAGGGGGGACAAGGACCATAATTTTGAGTCTGGGTGAGGGATCTCCAATGTAGGATTCTTGCTCTATTGGGAGCTCTTGAAGTAGGCTCAATGCTTGAGCTGCTTCCATCTCCTCTGTTGGATAGGTAGATGTTCAAGTCAGGGACGACGACCAGATCAGCAGTTCTACCAGAGGGGGTGCTAGACGATGAGGCTTCTTCCTCTAAATTTCCTTCTTGGAGAAGGAAGATGAATGTCATCTCCCATGAAAGGAATTTGGTGCCTGTATTTCCTGTGATCCCCGCGTCTAGGATGTCTTGAGCTTTGACTATCCTAAACTCTTCGTCTATAAGGTTGTCACAAAAGCGGGCCAAGCGCTTTACAAACTTGGGTTCCTCTACGAACAGATACTTTATGTAATCTATGGGAACCCATCTCTTTGAAGAGTGGTCAAGTGTATAAGCAAAATTTGAGAAATTATCTTGCATGTAAAGGATGAGATCTGAGAAGTCATCCTTGGCTTGCATATATGTGCCTAGGACATCTAAAGTCCTATCAAACACTAAAAACATCTCTTCCTCACGATCTGCAAATGCAGTTCGTGAGATGAAGTCATGGAACGCAGTTCTAGGTAGTTGAATCCATGGCAAATAGCAGTTGATGGAGTAACTTCTGAGGACGGGAGTTTCTATGGCTCTCTAAATGTGAAAGCGAGAATGTGATGTAAAAAGGGCTCTTACCCCTTAATATATATCAAAACCCTAAAAATTAAAATTAATTATAAAATCCCCAAATTTTTTGAAAAACATTTACCATGAACTGAAAGGAGAAAACATTAAAAGCAATAACATTTTAATTTAAATGTCCATCATCTTTTGAAGCAATAACTAGGATTTGACAAACAAAAAATTAAATGTTGCACTAGTCAAACACATTTTTAGCAATCTTCAAAGTTGCAGGAGGAATGAAATTGGCACTATGCATGCACTTCTCCACACGGTGGCTGATCTTACCACCATTTAAGGTAAAGTAGAAGGACTCTGACATGCCATCCTCCATGACCAATATGTGTTCTCGCACATCCCTTAGAGTCCATTGCGATGTGACATTCACATTCTTGACATCTCCCTCTTCAACATCAATAGACAAACTTACCCCTGTATTTTCTTCATCATTAGAGTCTAGGGGAAGCCACTGGCCATTTGTTTTCTTCCAACGCTTGTACTGAAAAGCTAAATACAACATTTGGCGTGACAAATGGTATCTAATAACCACATTGTCTTTACATGCGTGACATTGAAACACATCACCCTTTTGGTTGCCTGACCTGGTTCCCCAATTCATCCCAAGTAAATCTTCAAGAGCATTTTCATCTACACGCTTGCAGGACCACATAGTTTTTGTTCTATGCATATGTATATTCTGAAATAAAGAAGCAAAAATGTGTAGAGGCATAAACCAAGATAGCCTTGCCCATTTGGATCCAAATGTAAACTTCATGGCCATGTCCACATCCTTTGCAATCTTGTCCTTGTACGATTGCAATGTCCTCGAGTCCACATTGCTGCAATCCATGTCTTGAAGTTGTGGTGGTGCAGTGGTTTGTAGATGGCCATAGCTTGATGATGTTGTTGGAGTGATGTATGTTGCATTATACCAATACACATTCTTCATTCGCAAGGAGGCCAACTTCTCCCCAGCATGCATTTGCTTACCTAAATCCTCATGAATCGCAGTGAACTTACCTATGAATGATTCAACTGCTTCCCACTCCTCGAAGTCCCCGAAGGGAAAACATCTGCCACCATGAATAAGAGCTCTTAGAAACCAAACACAAAATTTACAAATGGACTCAGTACACTTACACATGAAAGAGGTACATAGATAGAAAGGCTCACAGTGTGATGGTATCCTAGATTGATTGAATGATGGAGGAAGCCGCATATCTTTTCCCATGTAAACATGTTGCACTTTTGCGAGCCATCCTTTCTTCCCAAACTTGAGCCTCAAGATGCGCCCCTTCCACTCATGCAAGATATCACCTCTCTTGCTCTTGGGAAGCTTATGTGGACCTTTGGTCGATCCTTTCATCACTATGCAGTCATTGAAGCTGTAGGTGCAAGGGATCCACTCATCCAATGCATTTCTGGTGTTGTGGAAGACACAAGAGGACACAGCATTGCGTGGTCTTGTAGCCTTGCTCCTCACCATGCTTGCAGAGGTTGCAAAAGCAAGAATGGGACTCCTACACAGGGCAATGCAGCTCCAACAGAGGCACAAAAGAGGGAGAAGGAGGGGGACAAAGCAGCATCAAGAAAGGCACAGGAGAGGGAGAAGGAGAGGGACAGAGCAGCTCCAACAGAGGCACAAAAGAGGAAGAAGGAGAGGGAAAAAGTAGCAGCACAATAGAGGCACAGGAGAGGGAGAAGGAGAGGGACATAGCAGCTCCAACAGAGGCACAGGAGAGGGAGAGGGGAGAGAGAGAGAGGGGAGCAGGAGGGAGAGGACAGAGCAGGAGGGAGCAAAGAAAGAGGGGGAAGAGGGAAAATGCATGGGATTTGGTTCGAATGGAGTGATTTGGCAGGCTCGACTAGAACAGTGGGGGGAAAAGGCCTAGAAAGAGGGAGGGGAGTAGAAAAATTAGCCAGAAGGGCCCTACCATCGCATTGAAGGCAGTTTTGGGCTCATGTGGGGGAGATGCACTTAGTAGGAGAGTCAAACATGGGTTAAGAGGGGGGGGATGGTTTGGGTGGTCCCTAGTGTAAGGGGAGAAACCAATAGGGGCTCTTTGTAGGCCTGCCCACCACCCTCCACCTCAACATACCATTGCCCCACACCTTCTAGCACTCTCATTGGTACACCTCAAACCACTCTCTAATCCCTTGAAATTAGGAAACACTAATTGGAGGCCCTTTTGAGACCCCAATGCAAGCCCTGTTCTGCCCCACTAATGCTTTTTTTAAAGTTCTGTTAATCGTCACTATATAGCAACGTTTACCAGTGTCACTATATAGCGACGATTATTAGTGTCACTATATAGCAATGCTTTATAGTGACCGTTCTTTTGTGATGCTTTTAATGACATTAATAATGACGTTTGCGCCCGTTTTAAAAAAAAAAATTAATGTAAAAAACGTCGGTATTTTCGTCGAAAAAGGGCCTATGCCTTGTAGTGCGACTACAAGAAGTGGAAGAAGTTGACGGTGATGTGCAAGCTCTCCAACTGTTGACATTTGTCATGGCATTCTTGTTTGCCTTGATGAACAACCTCATACAATGCTGTGTCTCTAACCCTCGCCTATAAAGATGGATGCAATATCATGCCTCGACCAATAAGGTTTGGTCCTTTTAAGATTTGCTATGAGCTATTCTATGCTGAAGATTCTTCCTGTATATAGCGTTTCACAATACACCAGTCACACCCTACCCTGCCTATGTGTGCTTTGTGGATGTATCTTCACCTGATTTTCAGTTAAAGCTACCTCTTTCCATTGTTTGCCAATAGATAAGCTTCATTTCGCCTCTCTCTTTTCCATTTTCCAAGCATGGCTGAGATTCCTATGTTTTGTGGTCAGGTTGAAGAAAATCCAAATGAGTATCTTGTGGCCTTCAAGTGCCGTTGTGTTTCTCTCAACTTTCTTACCAAAGATAGATGGTTGTTGGTTCTTCCCACATTTCTAGAGGGTTTGGCTCACGTGTGGTATGAGAAGCATGCCAAGGACATTCGCCAAAGTTGGCTGAGGTTGACAGTAGCTATGATTGAGTATTTCGGCAAAGAAGAGGAGTTGGAGAATGTGTACCTGCAAGTAGATGGGGTTGATTTCTCTTGGGGTGAGGATTGTGATCATGGGTTCGTACAAATCAAAAGTGCTCTGGCTTCAGAACCCATTCTACGCAATCCTGATTGGTCAAAGACTTTCTATATCAATCATGGGTTTGGTGAGCACACTCTGGCGGGCATTCTTCTCCAGCAAGGGGAGGATCAGTTCATGTTTCGTGTTTGATTTGCTTCTCAACAATTGCTCGAAACTGAACGACGCTACTCTGAGGCTGACAAGCATGGCTTGTCTTTGGTGTTCTGCATTGAGTAGCTTTTTGTATCGAAAGAGATATAAATGAGGGCAACATTGTGAGGATTATGTTCTTTGAGAAAAGATAGCTTGTTCTCTATGCTTTAACAAAATAAAGTTGGATTTCTTGAATTACTGATCTTATGAGTACTTTGCTTTTGAGTTTTTTGATCTTTTAAATTGCAAATTCAATGAAAACATTTTGCTCCATTTCTTCGGCTTTCTATGCTTGCATAATTGTTCTTCATTGTTGGACATGGAATCCATCATAACACATAGAGGGTGTGATTGCAATAGATGGAAGGAAAGAGATATGTATGTAGTTGATTTATCATGAAGAATGCAATTTCTAAATTTAGAAAGTACAAGAAAGTTGCCTTATGGAAAGAAAGCCATAAGAGAATCTACAAGCTTCCTTTAAAGGCCTTATTGTGCATGTTTTTCTAATGGTGCATGACAGAGACTTTCATTTATTACTTTTCCTATGTATGAGAATAAACGGGTCATATTTTATTATTTTTACGTTCCTATGTAAATTTGTATTAATTCAAACAGAGGGAGAGAGAGAGAGAGAGAGAGAGAGAGAGACCCTTCTAAGGATCATTTTTAGGTAGCATCCGAGCAGGCTGTTTCAGGCAGGTGAATCGGGGGAGGGCAGCACAATGAGGATGAGATTTTAAGCGGACGGTCCAAATTCATATTCCTTTGACCCAAGGCTTGGACACAGACACACACACAAAGAGAGAGAGAGAGAGAGAGAGAGAGAGAGAGAGAGAGAGAGAGAGAGCCTTCTTGTGGCACTACCGAGCATCCATGATTAGTGTAGATAATAATGCTTGAAGTCATTCATGGCCAAACAATACAATACATATGATATAAGGCCACTAGCCCGCTCGATGGTGTTTCTCGGACACTTGATAGAGGAAATTAGTTTTCCAGTCTAGGGAAATAAAGCTTATATTTGCACCCACCGTTTCCAAATGCTTAACGGAGGCGACATATAGGTTTTTAAGCTTAAATGGATAAACTCAAACCTCCACATAAATGCCTGGATTCACGAGTCCCATGATCCACGTAGCGGTTTGAACATTAACTGCATGCCATACTGTGGCTGGATGGTGATCATGTGGGCGGGTGCATGCCTGTAGGAAGGCGAAATACGGAATGAGAAACGCTGTAGCAAAGTACAGATTATCAGCTTTGCTTCCAAAAGGGAAAAATTCTGGGCAATACAGTGCCTCGGCCCAATACCGAAGGGCATAAATGCGAGGGGATGTTTGGCTGCCTTTGCAACACCTTCGACAAACCGGCTGGGATTGTATTCATTCACGTCATCACCCCAAACCTCGCGGCTGTGATGCAACGGTACAATCGGAATCAGGAAGGCTGTTCCCTTGGGTGCATGCCCGTTGCCCAAATTGATATTCTTGCAGCTGTGTCGAATCATATGAACTACAGGTGGATACAACCGAAGCGACTCGTTAAGGATCATAGTTACCTGCATCGCCAATGGTTAAACTACACAGCATAAGGCACATAAATTATAGATCTGATTCTCAACAAATCTCAACCGCTCCATACTCCTCCTAGTTATCCATTCCAGTGAAGCGTTAGTAACACACAATTTTTAGGCGATTCATTGACTCCTTGTCGGGACAATTCGCTCCACAGATTTCAAGAACCTCGGCACGCGCTCGCTTCTGCCACTCTCCATGGTGGGCGAGGAGCATAGTTGTCCATGTCAAGAGACTCGACGTAGTCTCATGGCCAGCGAGAAGGAATGTTTTACACTCGTCCACAACGTTTTGTATACTCAGAGTTGCCTTGCCAAGATCGCTTCGTTGCTTGTTAGCCATTAACATCAGTCCCAAAAGGTCGTCTCTGAAACAATCAATCCGTCCGAGTCCAGCTGATTTCATACGATTGCGGATGATTAAGCGGAGCTGCTTTTCGATTTGCCGATGGAGGCTCCACCGCAATCGGTTCACTTGCGTGGGGAAAAACCTGTATGAACGAACGACACATACGCTTTCTGAGCAAAGAGGAAGTACAGCTGCAGGGATTAAGCGAAAAATGACTCAGTGGAAGTTTGTGTGCACCTGCTGCCGGGAATATACGTGGTTCGATCAGCCTGAGTCACAACAAATTTCTGTTGCCTTTGCATGTCGAATACATGCTTCCCCTCTTCGTAACTGCTACCAAAGGCCGTGCGGGCAATGATATCGGCTGTTAACGCGATGAACTCTTCACAGACGTCTATTTCTGTCCATTGTGTAGTGTGGAACTGCCTTTCCCACTTGTCAAACAGAGCGTTCGCTGAGTCTAACATTGTGGGTACCATAGCCTGTCCAGGGCATGAAAAGGAGCAAACGTTTAGGCTAGTTGACAACCAATTACATATTTTCCGTCAGCTACAACATTCAAGACGAGTTAAATGAACTTTGACCTCCAGTTTGTTCAAGCGGAATGCAGGATTTAATACTCGGCGATGAACGGCCCATGTTTCTCCATTCAGCGCAGGAAGACCGTTTCCGAAGAGATCCAAAACTTCGGGACGTGGAGCAAGCTTCGTGTATTGTCCAGAATTGTCTGATAGCACTTCCTTGACCACCTCAGGGGCGACGATGAATAACCGTGGCGTCCATCCATACCAATAGTAAAACTGTTCACCTAGACGACAGATTTCTTGCGGCATTATGAATGGACGAATTGACTCTAGTCACTATTGCAACGAAGGATTGAAATACGCTTCTAGCAGTTTATCCTTACCATAAGTCTGGGACCATTTTGCGTAGTGAGGCATAATCCGAGGAACAATATCGTGCGAGATGTTTTCCATATGCGTAGAATGTGCGAGCCGTACCAGAGTTGCATACTCTGGTATGTTTCCTGATAGAAAGCGGTATTTCAAACCTTTCAGCCCGTGCTGCTCTAATGCTTTTGAGATCATGCATGGCCTCCACCAGCAGATAAACAAGGTTCGGCAGCATAACGAAAATATAACGAGAGCTGCAGAAGCAGCAGCTAGGGTGAAGCAAAGCCAGACGGCAAACGAGTCCATAATATCGGAGTAGTGACGTTTTCTCCGTAGAACTTGGGGCGAGATCAAGGGCTATCTCGATTCTATTTAAAAGGGGTAAGCAGAGAGGCAAACAAGCAAAGGAGGAGTACAATTATTTAGGAGATTTGTGCCGGTGAATTATATGGGCGAACTATACAGAAGGGGGGGAAAGCCTGCCGGCCGGTTTTAGCTGACATTGCCAGCAAGGAAAGCTGGTGGAGGATGAGGACGCTGGAAGAGCGAGTACGATTAATGAGGAAAAGGCCAGAGGTGTGCGGAACAGTGGAAAGCTTCTATAGACTATGACTGTAAAGTGTAGCTCCCAAGGGAAGAGTACGTGGAGGGAGATGGAGGCAACGACGAAGGTGGAGGGAGATGGAGGCAACGCCATAAACATCAGAGGGGCATGAATGAATGGAAGATGGGGTTGATGAGACAGGATCGAAGAGGAAGACAACGTGACTGAATTGGTTGGTTAGTGATGGGCAACGTACCAAGCAGGTTTCTTGTGGGCTCCTGCTATATCATACGCCACACCGCCGCCAAATTTAGCGACGCTCGCCAACTTCTGCGGCTTTTGCCTGGTCATTCATTTGCTGCGGTGGAATGGATTCTAAAATTGCCATGCCAAAGGCGAAGCCATATCATTTCTCTTATTGTAGGGGATTGAAGGGTTGTCAAAATCTAAGCATGAGGTGGTCACATTTCCTTTAGTGAAAATTTCCCCTTCTTTCTTTTTAGCTCTTGCCTTTGCAAGGCACCCTCTCTTTAGTAACACACTTTTCATAAAAAGTGTCCCCCCATCAAATTTGAACACTCATCTCATCCTCCCAATAAATTTTGGACACTCATCCCCTCCATTAAATCTCTCTCTCTCTCTCTCTCTCTCTCTCTCTCTCTCTCTCGCACGCGCTTGCTCTCCCCTTTTCACATGCGCTTGCTCTCCCCTTTTCACATCAACTATTGATCTACTCCATAAAAGTTTAAAAAGATAGCGCTATCAAGCCATCATGTGCTCCTTGATTTCTTTCTTTTTTTTAAAACCCACTTTTGTCTATCGAGGGACATGATGCCCTAACCGCTCGGTAGTCCGGCCAAACTCACATACACCCCAAGCATACGCATTTCGACCACCAAGCTAGGACATCTGCCATGCAATTATAGAAAGACCATAAACAACATTCACATAAATTTATTTTGGGAAAAAAACTCACCACACTCTCGCTCACCCACCCCTTCATGGTTTATCAGGGGGCATAGCTACTCTGCCCACCAGGTAGTCAGGCCAAGGTCCACATCCAGGATCGATAGCCCCAAAATGCGCATAAAATTAGAGATAAAATTCATAAATACAAAAAGTGCATGTTTTTGTGACCATTTTTTGTTTGCCTTCAATGTTCACCAGACCACATCAATCCCATATGCCATGCAACTGTAGAAAGGTCATAGCCAACATTCACAGAAAACATTTTTGGAAAATTTTCCAAAACCTGCAAAGCGCAAAAAATTTGAGATAATTCTCATAAATATGAGGTTTTCTCACAATTTATAACTATAAGAAGCACATGTTCTTGTGACCATTTTTTGTTTTCCTTCAACTTTCACCTCACATAGCTAATCTTGGGTTTTCATGAAAAGTATTGAACTTATAGGGCAAGTGTGAACTCCTCTTTTCATCAAAGATGATAACTCATCTATTGACCAGAGAGCTTGGGAATTGAGAGAGCCTTTGCTTATATTGCCTAACTAGTCAAAATTTTTAATTGGCTAGTTTGATTGCCAATTGATAGAAACCTTTTTAGCATTACCTTCAAGATAGTGCTCTCGCCTTTTAGTTATGTTAAAAGGTGTCCTCTAAGCCACTCACCCTTCTAATTCAAGCTCTCTTTCCTACCTTTTCCACTTGGTTATCCACTTTCTATTACTATCTAAGGCAATGCTCACAAGTACTTGTACTCCACTGGCTTTTTTATGAACATTGACTCTTTTCACAAGACTATAGCAACATGCATGCTAGTTTTTCCCGTGATGAAAGGGACAAGATTGCTCATCATGGGGACTTCCAACCTCTAGCAAAGAAGAAGAAGAAGAAGAAGAAGAGCAAAAGTGGTATAGTAGAATAAAATCTTGGCAAGAAGAGTAAAAGCAAGGTATATAGCAGAATAAAAGAGACATCTTTGTGTCTTTTCGGAGCATCCTTTCAAAATGGTTACAACTATTGGCTAACAATTTAAATGGTACGAAGAAGAACAAGAGTGATATCTTTATGGCTATTTCTAGAATCCATGCAAAAGTTTTGCAATTGTCACTTAATAATGCAAATAACAAAACTTTTAGGAGGGAAAAAGCAAACCTTGAAAGATCTCTATAAACTCAGACTTTAGTGGTGGTGTCTTCAATATGGATGTGTTTGGTCTATTACCAATTGGAGCTCTACACAATGGGAAGACACACCATCCCTATTCTTAAAGGAGAGTTCCTTATTCTCTATTATTAAATCTATATTTATTTTTCAATGTGTGAGGAGTTAAAGCCAACAACATCCAATAAGGGTTAGGTGTCTCATTTTGTGAAACCTTGAAATCACAAATTTTTATTGTTTGTTCTCCACAACCTTCAATAACCATGAGTGTTCATGTTGTTAGTATGTTGCACAAGCATACTTCTACCGCAATGAATGTAGGTTTTTCCAGTACTACACTCATTGGGACATTAACCTAATAATGTACATTAAGTACAATTCTAGTATTTGTAATAGGTTCCAAATCATGATGTAGTTTCTATTGAATCTCCTCCAAATACTAAATTCATTGAGGAACTACACACCATTCAATATCCCCTCTTGCTAGCATGTTGCACAAGCAACTTCCACCACGTTCTATGTAGAATTTTCAATTAGTACACTCATCATGACATTAACCTCATAGTGTTTGCTTGGGGGGGGGGGGGTCACTATGAAAAAACCTCGGATAGCACATGTGATTAAGGGGTATTAAAAAACCCCTACCTATGGGTTTTAATAACTTGTATACACCATTCTATAAATTTTGAGAAAATAAAAGCATCATTGATTATGTATGGAAATTTTCACTTTTTGAATTAAAAGAACCCTTTATGTATGGATATTTTATGTAACTCCAAAGCGACTTCTGTTGATTGCATGTGCTATCTTACATATTGCTTAGTGATGCCACAAGGAATGTGTAACACTAAGAGCAATCATGCAATGCTTTCTATTGAATATCCTCTTGAAACAAAATGCATTAATGAAGTCTTACTCCTTCACAACCAAAACCATGTTTCCATGAGAATACCATATTGTCTCTCCACCCCTTGCACCCATCTCTCATGTGAGCTTTCAAGGACAATAAACGGTAAGAATTTAGGTAAAGATGAGTGAATCATGAGTCCTCCACCCATGGGCCGCAAGACTCCAAACACAAAACTTACAATGGCATATGTGTAGACTATGTACCTTTTTAAAAGGTGCCTTTTTGATATATGTCTAGATTCATTCATTGGTGTCAATAATGTGAATCACCCCAATGACTGAGTGAGTATATATATTTTCAATGGTATCAACAATGAATTTGTAATCAATGAGCATGTACCATCGAATACTTATTCAAGAGGAATACTTTATGCTCCCTATCGCCATCAAGGTCATGGGCCTAAGAAATATTTTAATATTTATTTTGATTTGGCTCCTTAAGTATGACTCTCCAATAATAGGTTGTCGGCCAATTACAATTACTACCTATAGGTGTAATCATGGCTTGTCATCCTTGAGGAGCACTTCACATAGGTTCTTCTGACCAAATATTTTGTGCTATTCAACATGAGCTAAAACATTGTACATTCTCAATCATCATACTGTTGAGACATCACTATGTCCTACTAGGATTTCTTATGGTCAAGTACCATCATAGACAATAGTGTGTGAAGATTGGCGACAAGAAATGCCTTATTTACAAAGGTACTCAAGGTCGAAATAAGAGTCACAATATAACAAGGGGTAGGAATGTTATGCAATTCAAATCTCTTCTAAGGGTGTTCTTGTTTGGCAGAACTGTTGAGGTTGCTATTATATCAAATTTGAAAGGAGAGTGAGTAAATACAAATATTCTTTATGAAATATTAACCTTAAAACACATGCATACACTCAAGGAGGGGGTTCCATAAGCTCAAAAAGAGGGATTTCAAACATTAATTATCAACACAAAGCCACTTAGCACTATGAATAGACACTATTAGAGCTCCTCAATATAAAATGATTCTTTTAAAAGTTTTTGAGGAAATTCCAAAAGACTTAATTAATTCTCTTGCAAAGGATCCCTAAAAAGTTTTGGGGAAATAAATATTTTCCACGGTTGTTTTCATTCATAAGAAATTCAAATAAATTCTCTCTTATGTAACATAGTTAGGGGACCCATTAGAATCAAGAATGGGTAAGGTGCCATGTACTTTCTAACTTTACTTAATTTTAAAATTATCAAGACCTCAAATAATGAATAATTTCCAACTTCATTGCTATGTGGCATCATGGCTAGAGTATATGAAGGAGCGAGGGAGGAAAAATAAAACCGTAATTATTCGAAACCATTTTGAGATTCTTCCCATGAATTGAATTTCTCAATCAATCTGGTTCTGCGTATAACTAATTCTCAAGGACAATAAATCAAGGTATATCGCTATCAAGGCAAGATGAGTATAGTACACATACAAAAGTTGTGTGCACAAATGTGGTGATGCATCAAATTGAATGCAAAGTACCTAACAAAAAAATAGGACTTCGAAGAATAGGGCATGATCAATACAAAGGACATGAGTTTCACATTAGATTTTGTTGTCATCATTTAAAATCTCTTTTGCGTTGATAATAAATAAGCTAAGAAGTTGTTTATAACAAGCTATTGAGTAACTAGGTAGGATGCCATGTACTTTTTGATTTTACTTAATTTTAAGATTATTCATAGCACAAATAATGAAGAATACAACTTTGTTGCTACGTGACATCATGGCCAAAGTATATCAGGGAGGGAGGAAGGAAAAAAAGCCATAATTATTTAAAACTGTTTTGAGATTCTCCATATCAATTGTGGAAATGTAGTGAGGCATGAACTTGAATGCAAAGTACCTAATCAAGAAAAAGGACTTGATAGACTAGAACATGATAAATGCAATGGACATGAGTGATGATGGTTTCACACTAGTTTTGTTGGCATCATTTAGAATGTTTTATGTGTTAACAATCAACATGCTAAGTGGGTGTCTATTTTAAGATAGTGAGTGAGTTTTTGTAAAAATGTCCTAGTCTTTAATCCTAGCAGATCTCAAGATTTATCTCTTGCATTTATTTTTCACATAAAGATTTTTTGTTGTAAAAAGGTTCAAATGATCCATGAATGGTGCTTATCAAAGTTGCATGTACCTTGTTTCTTTCCATTAGTACATTCATTCCCTTGTAAAGATTGAGTTTAGTTTATTAACTAGGCTCTTATTCAATTTCATTACAACCTATCGGCCCTTTCTAGACACACATTCCTATGGAATATGTAAAGAATTGGATTTTTTTTCTAATTGTAAAACTTGTGGAAAACCATTGATATACATGTCATGAAAAGTGTCAAGAATAGTAAGTTGATATTATCACTAGTCCCCAACATTGTTTCTAGCAAAATGGACATTGATATCTGTGTGTGTGTGTGTGTGTGTGGAAATGTAGTGAGGCATGAAATTCAATGCCAAGTTTGTAATCAAGAAAAAGGGCTTCATAGACTAGAATATTATCCATATGAAGGACATGAGTGATGATGCTTTCACAGTAGTTTTTGTCGCAATTAGCAAGATTTAAAATGTTTATGTGTTAACAATCAACATGCTAACAAGGGTCTCTATTTTAAATACTGAATAAGGTTTTGAGAAGGTAATTATATCCTAGTGGATCTCAAGCATTATCTCTTGGATTCGTTTTGTCTATAAAGATTTTTGTAATAAAAAATGAATGACCCATGAATGGTGCTTATCAAAGCTCCATGTACCTTGTTTCTTTCCATTAGTATGTTAGTTCCCTTGTAATCCATTCCAAATCAAAATTTAAGTTTTATTTACATTTAGTTATGGCTTATTAAAGTTGATCTCATTCAATTTGATATTTACAACGTATCAGCCCTTTTAGACATATCTTCCTATGGAAATGAAGAATTGGATTTTTTTTCTAATTGTAAAACTCATGGAAAACCATCGATGTACATGTCACAAAAATGTCAAGAATAGTACGTCAATATTATCACTAGTCCCCAACATTGTTTCTAGGAAAATGGATGTAGGTATGCACATTAGCATGTATGTCATTTCGTGACTGTGACTGTGTGTGTGCGTGCGTGTGTGTGTGTGTGTGTGTGTGTGTGTGTGCACGCGTTTGCACGTTTTATTGTGCATGTTGCACTCTACCTTAACATGCTTTGGTAAGATGCATCCCTGTTTTGCCCCACTAATGTTTTTTATTTTTTTGTAATTACAAAAAAAAGTTTTTTATTACAAAATTTCCCTTGTGAAAATGGTGATACAAAATCGCTCAAATGAAATGATCGAGCAACAAAAGCATATACATGTCGAACATATACAACATTATTTGTTACAAAATTACCCTTTCGAAAAGGGTGATACAAAATCGCTCAAACGAGCCGATATACAAAGTGACATACATGGCGAAGTATATGCAAACTGCTACTACTACTACTACCACTACTCATTCGAATCATCGTCGTCATCCTCGTCCTTGTCTTGTTGGCCTGATCCTTAGTCCTTGTGAGCTGTGCCTACTCCTTGACCCTCATCACGTGCGTCTGATCCCTGGCCTTGGTGATCGCTCGCCTCCGGTGATGGGATGCTCGAGCTTTGACCCTAAGAGTGAAACCATATAAATTGAAAATTAGATTGGAAATTAAAGAATAAAATAATTTAAAAAGTGAGATTACAAGTAGGAGTAGACTTATACCATGCGAGAAGCCACCTCAACCCAATCGACCGTCGCTCCCATTGCCTCTTGCTCAATAAACCACGGCTTTGTTCCTATGTGAAACGCGTGTCGTGTCTCTGCATCTGTAGGAAGACGACCCATTGCAGCTTGCTGTGGATCCAATTTACGAGAGTTAGATAAAGTGCATGTAATATGTAGTAAAACAAATAGAACAATACATTAAATGAGAAGAAGTAGACTTACCACAGTTGCCTCGAATGCTAACCGTCCGCCTGCACCAAAGTGCGAAGTACCTACGGTGTCCAGCCGTCTCCTCGTAGCCCTCCTCTGACCCTCGAACATTTTGGGATGGTCCCTATTCTGCTTCTTAAAGAACTTCCAATCAGCTTTGTCTGCCCAGCTGGGTTTAGCCATCCCCTTTGCGATGGAAGTATGCAAGGTTGATCTACGATGCTTCAAGACCAAACCCATGCACTCTCGCATATAATTCTCATTAAACTCCCAATTTGGCGTGTTAGGGTATTTTTGTTTTAATTCATCGATGACCGCCTGCTTCTTTTGGTCATCTTGATAGCGCCAATCGGTAGCAATGCCGCTCTTGAAGTGATGGCTCGTCAACCGCCTCATGGTGGCCATCACTGCTTTGCCCTTTCTATCTTCTATTATCTCTTCAGCAGCTGTGATTTGATAGGAGAGGTCCTCGACTGGGTAAGGAGGACTGATGGTAGTGGCAGAGTCAGAGTGAGTGGAAGATGTGCGAGCGCTTTTGGAGCGAGGAGTAGCAGTGGGAGTAGGAGAGGGCAAGAGACCTGACTGATACTGTGTCTCGGGACTAAGTGGAGACCTATAGGGATGTCAGTGTGCTGACTCGTCTACATCTCCCGAGTCAGCACAACATAAGCGGCCCCTCCTACTCTTCCTTCCCTTACGATAGGCATGCGCAGGTGATGACCCCTTGGTCAAAGGGGAACAAGGGGACGGCTGGGCAGTAGGTCCAGCCATCGGTGTAGGAGAGGGAACTACTGAGGTCCTTTGAGATAGTAGAGAGAAGAATCTTGTTGCCTCCTCATCGGTCATCTGCGCTACAAACTCATCGGGACTCCCGACAAAGCCATGGGCTGCTAGCAAAGGAGTTCCCTGAGGGGTAGTCATAGTGCTACATCCGAGAGGAGTCAGACTAGGGGTAGTCACAAGGGTAGTCCCTTGAGGTGTCGCCTGAGAGGAATCAAATTCCTCTGGAGCATAGAGATCGTGATGTCTCCTCTTGCGAGGCTATCCATACTCGTTGGACGTGCGACGTGATCCCATGTCTAACATAGACACAAACACGAAAACAAAAAACAAAAAACAAACATAAGCATAGGCATAGGCATATGCATAGGCAAATACATATGCTTATGATCGAAAGAGGAAAATGAGAAAGGAAAGGAGAAAAAGAGGAGAAGGAAAGAGAGATTGAAAGAGGGAAAAGAGGGGGGGGAAAGAGAGAAGGAAAAGAGGAGATTGAAAGAGGGAAAAGAGGGAGGGAAACAGAGAGGAAAGGAGGAAAAGGGGAGAAGAAGAAGGAGAAGAAGCATAAGAGAAGGAGACATATGCTTATGCTTATGCATCAGAGGAAGACGAGGGAAAGGAAACAAAGCATATGCTTATGCTTATGCATGAGCATATAAGCATAAAAGAAAAAGAGAGAAAAAGAGATTGAAAGAGGAGAAGGAGAAGGAGACATATGCTCATGCTTATGCATGAGCATATATAAGTATAAAAGAAAAAGGGAGAAAGCTTAAGCATAAAAGAGAAAGAGAGAAAAAGAGATTGAAAGAGGGGAAAGAGGGGGGGAAAGAGAGACGGAAAGTGGAAAAGAGATTGAAAGAGGGAGACATATGCTCATGCATAAGCATAAGCATAAGAGAAGGAGACATATGCTCATGCTTATGCTTATGCATGAGCATAAGAGAAGGAGACATATGCTTATGCATGAAAGAGGGGAAAGAGGGGGGAAAGAGGGAGGAAAAGAGATTCAAAGAGGGGAAAGAGGAAAAGAGGAGAAGAAGAAGGAGAAGGAGAAGGAGAAGGAGACATAAGCTTATGCATGAGCATATATAAGCATAAAAGAAAAAGAGAGAAAGCTTAAGCATAAAAGAGAAAGAGAGAAAAAGAGATTGAAAGAGGGGAAAGAGGGGGGGAAAGAGAGAGGGAAAGCGGAAAAGAGATTGAAAGAGGGAGACATATGCTCATGCATAAGCATAAGCATAAGCATAAGAGAAGGAGACATATGCTCATGCTTATGCTTATACAGGAGCATAAGAGAAGGAGACATATGCTTATGCATGAAAGAGGGGAAAGAGGGGGGAAAAGAGGGAGGAAAAGAGGAAAAGAGATTCAAAGAGGGGAAAGAGGAGAAGGAGAAGGAGAAGGAGACATATGCTCATGCTTATGCTTATGCATGAGCATAAGAGAAGGAGACATATGCTTATGCATGAAAGAGGGGAAAGAGGGGGGAAAAGAGGGAGGAAAAGAGAAAGAAGAGGGAAAGAAAAAGAGATTGAAAGAGGGGAAAGAGAGAAGAAGAGGGAAAGGAAAAGAGATTGGAAGAGGGGAAAGAGGGAGGGAAAGAGAGAAGAAGAGGGAAAGGAAAAGATATTGGAAGAGGGGGAAAGAGATTGAAAGATTGAAGGAGAAGGAGAAGGAAAGGAGGGAAAAAGAGATTGAAAGAGGGGACAAAAAGAAGAGGGGAAAAGAGATTGAAAGAGGAAAAAAGGAAGAGAAGGAAAGGAGGGAAAAAGAGATTGAAAGAGGGGGAAAAAGAAGAGGGGAAAAGAGATTGAAAGAGGGGAAAAAGAAGAGGGAAAACGAAGAGAAGGAAGAGGAGAAAAGAGGGAAAGAAGAGGGAAGAGAGGGGAAGAGAGGGTTCCTATGCCCATCACTGTAGCTAGCACTTAAGGCACTAGCTGCAGGCCAATGCAAATAGCAAAAATAACAAAAGGAAAAAAGAGGAAGCACTTTCTTACCTGGAATAGTCTCGCTCGGTGTTTTGTGGATTGGCCCTACAAAAGAGAGGAAACATACCATTTTTCAAATAACTAGTTAGAGGAAGGAGGAGTTTAAAGAAGCAACTTTTCAAAGGGATTGGATTGAGGAGACAAGGAGAAAGAGAAGGAAGAGAAATACAAAAAAGACTAGACGAGGTGAGTCTTATTTCTTTCAAAAAATCTCATTTTTTGCTTTCAATCCTTGAAAATCAAGCATGAAAACTAGCACATAGCCTTAGCAATACAAGGAGAAACATGCTTCAACACTCACAAAACAAAATCTCACAAAAAACGAACCTACATTGTTCAAAGAGACTCACCTTCTTGAAAAACACAAGCAAAGAGGGAGAAGGGTGGAGAGGGAGCACAAGTGTTAGGAGAGGGGTGAGTAGTGGTGAGGAGTGGAGGAAAGTGAGGTTGTTGGATATAGGTGGGAGGAGAGATTGCTTTTCTCATAATAGAGATTGCTAAAGAAAGCGCCGCGTCACGAGGTTTCGGGTTTTAACGCACAGCGTCGCTATATAGCGCCGCTGGTCAGTCGCTATATAGCAACACTTTTATTTAAAAGCCTCGCTATATAGCGATGGAGCAAAGCAAATCGTCGTTATATAGCGACGGAACAGGTCAAAATGTCGCTATATAGCGACGCTTCAGGACACTTTTTGTTTAAAGTTAAAAAAGAAGCTCATAGATGCTATTTTATTACTGTTAATATATTTCCTTGCAACTTATGTTGTGATTTTATAAGTGCAGATGGAAGGGATGAGTGGAAGTTCGTCCGATGATGCGCCAATGCCTGGGAGCACAAAGTGGCTTACGGAGAGGTTATATTGTCATTGCACTCATTGCAAGCGAGAAGTACGACATCAACATCATATTATCACGCGCCACTTGCGGATGTATGGGGAGGAGCCCGAACCAGTACCCACCGTTGGTGTTGTACATGTTGATGGATTATCGGTAAGCCAAAGCTATTTAAGTTCGCATTTAATATTGGATACCATTATGGTACGAAACCTTCAGACAAGATCTTATATTTACATGAAATCTTAAAATAGGATGAGGAGGCTGATGAGGATACGCAATTAAGTAATTATTTGTGGCAATATACGCTATAAAATAGATGCATCTTCATTGTTTTAATGATGCTCTTTTACAGTACAAAAAGTACAGTGCCTCTACAGTGCATTATGGTCATATGGACGGTATTTTTGCGTGGAACGCATCGATTCAAAGAGAGTCACGTATGATTATGGAGTCATGGCTAACTTCACACAAGATAGCCGATCAAGTGCTTTGGATACCAATCTTCTCTCCTCACAGTTGGATTATTGTGGAACCATACGCGAAATCTATGAAGTTGATTTCAGACAATTTAGTATTTTCATTCTTGATGTAAAATGGTTTAGAACTATTTACAATGGTCCCCATGCGACAGTGAGAAAAGATAGTAGCGGTTTCTTTGCAATAGACTCCACCGAACATTGGACTGATGAAAGTGATACTTTTGTTCTTCCCGAGAACTGTGAGCAGGTGCATACTAATGATTTAATTAATCGAAGCTTTCGTTTTTAAAGATCCATTGATACATGTACTTAAGCATAATTTCATATATATAATTGATGACATTTGGTACCCATCTTCAATATAGGTGGTTTTTCATCCGGATTTGATCCAAGATGGTGGTATGTGATCCAAGTTGCACCACAAAATAAGCAAATTTTTGAAGCTAGAGATGTGGATATGGAGATGCCACTACCAATGCCGGATCCAATTGATCCCGATGAATCTAGTGAAGAAGATGAAGATCACAATATGAGCCAAGAGGAAGATGCACATAATGACATTGCACAGGAGGAAGATGGAGATCACGATATTGAGGAAGAAGACAACGATCATCAAGAATCACCACACTTTATTGAAGAAGATGATCAAGTACTTTTAGGTGAACGTACAATGCTAGAGTACGATGATGATATAGGAGATCAACTCGGTATAGAGTTAGAGATAGACTTGTTTGGCACGTTAGACTTGGCTCAAGATGAAACAGTTGATGTAAATGCTCTTCATTGATTTTTTTCATCTCAAACTTAGACATGAATATATGAGCTTCAAAGGCTTGATGTACATGCTCTCATACTTTTATTCTCTCAAAAGATCAAACATGTATGAAAATTAAAAAAAATGTATCATTGGAAAAAACTAACTTTTAAGGCCTATATAAGAAAAAAAGCTCTCTGTAAAACGTCGCTATAAAAAAGTATCTCAGTGTAGCTATATAGCGACACTTACAATTCTGATAAACGTCGCTATATAGTGACTTTAAAAATCGTCGCTATATAGTGATGTTTACCTAAAGTCGCTATATAGCAATGCTTTGCGAGACGTGCTTCCAATATCGACGATTAGCGCCCTTTGCACGCTAAACGTCAGTACTTAAACGTCGCAATAGGATCCATGTATAGTAGTTTCACCATGCTATTTCTTCAAGGGTGTGCAGTTTGGCATTCTTCTTTTGAGCAATGTTCTTAAGGACCTTTCTGATGATGTTCTGAAGTCGGTAAACTTGTATCAAATATGCACCACACTTAGTTTCATGATGACCACAACCTTTGTTCAGGGTGGGGAGAATTCAATACTTGAGCAAGATATTCAGCACCAAACAAGCTTACAATCCTTTGTTGATAGTTTATCTTTCGACCAAAAAGAATTACAACATGAAGCTCAAAATGTGGCTCAAAGGGTTGATTAGGTATAAAGGGATTCCTTGATCAAAACATTACCAACGATAGCCGAGCCCTAGAAACCTTTGTAGTGAGGTCGAGAAGAAATCATTCAAGATGAGCTTATCCACAGGAATAAATAAGCAGATGCACCAAATCTCCCCCTAAGCTTGTGGATCATCCCACCCTTGGAAGAATGTCACCTTTTTAATTACCTTCGATGCAGCAAGTAGCTCGATCACCGCACAATGAGTAGAGTTGGAATCAAAGCCCTCCCAATTTATCACTAGTTCTTCACCCTGAACCATCCAAGGTGTACAATCAGTTGTTGAAGATTGACATGAAGATTAACAATTTTGGGGTGAGGCAATAGTTATAGCTACATATATTCAGAATCAATGCCCTAACAAGCATTGGTTGACACAATGCCTTTTGAGGGATTTTATTGCTACAAGCCCAAGGTGAATCATTTCAGTTGCATATGCTTTGGTACGGGCTCAGAATTGATCCAAGATTGATGATAAGAGCACTAAATGCATCTTTGTGGGATATAGCACTGAAAGTAGAGGCTCCAAGCTTTATGACCTAGCCACAAGGAAAGTAATCATAAGAAGGGAAGCTTTATTTGCTGAGCATGATAGCATGCAGCCCATCAATTAGGATTTGCCTCCATATGATGATACACCTATGGATGTTCAATTTGAGGATGATGCTGATTTTAGCCCTTTAGTTGATTTGGGTTCTCCAATTGATATTCCCTCTACCTTTTAGATTCCAGCTGAGTTGCCACATGTTGAGGGTGATTCTCCCTTGAGTGTTTCAGATTTGCAGCTAGCTCATGGAGAGGGACAACCCAATATTTGGAAGCACTATCATCGTCGTGCAAAGGATGCAATTTTGGGTGCACTTCTGGTGGTACAGCCAGTGGTACAGGTGAAAAATTAGTTCCAAAATGGGCTAGGTTGACTCTTGTTGATGCCAAAGATCAGCCTACTTTAGGGAGAACTAGGGCCAGCATCAAAAGTGCTTAGAATCAAGTCAATTTTTCCTTGATGACTATAGTGATGGAAGCTAAAACAGAACCTCAAAGTTTTGAGGATGCACAGGGAGATCCCACATGGAACAAAGCCATGAAATAGATCCATCGAGAAAAATGGTACATGGGATTTGGTCGATCCTCCCATAGCAAGCATGTGGTTGGCAACAAATGGATCTACAAGGTCAAGTAGCATGCAGATGGTACTGTTGAGAACCACAAGGCCCATCTTGTTGCCAAGGGGTATGCTGAGGAAGAGGGAGTTTACTTTGAGGATACCTTTTCTCGAGTAGCCAAAATGACTACCATTCGTTGTGTCATTTCCTTAGCTGCAAATTATGGTTGGCTAGTCTTTTAGATGGATGTCAAGACTTCCTTTCTAAATGGGGATCTCAAAGAGGAAGTCTATGTGCAGCAGTCCCAAGGTTTTGTGGTGGAGGGACAAGAGCACAAGGTATGCAAGCTAAAAAAGTCATTTTATGGGTTGAAGCAATCATCTCATGCATGGTATCACAAGATACATCAGTTTTTACTATCCTAGGGCTTTACACATATAGATCCCAATCTCTATGTTATGCAAGAAAATGTAGATTTGGTCATTCTTATGCTATATATGGATGACATTATACTCATTGGCAGTAATTTGCAAAAAATTATAGTAGTGAAGTTCGTCTTATGCTAGAAATTTGACATGACAGATTTGGGGTTACTTCACTATTGTCCTAGCATTGAGTTTTGGTAGACCCAAGGGGGGATCAGCATGCCATAGATAAAGTACTCTAAGGGCCTCTTATAGAGATTTAACATGGAGAATTGTAAACCTGTGGCCACTCCATTGGAAAAGGGAATCAAGCTGAGTAAGCATGATGAGGCTGAAAAGTTTGATGGCACACTCTACAAGCAGCTGGTAGTTAGTCTTATCTAATTACGTTCCACTAGACCAGACATTTCCTATGACATAGGGGTACTCAATCAATTCATGCATTGTCCCATAGTCACGCATTGGAACGCAACAAAAAGGGTTCTCAAATATGTACATGGTACACTCTCTTATGGGCTGCATTATGCTCCAGATGGTGACGTATTGCTGAGAGGTTTTTCAAACTCATTGGTTAGGGGACATTGATGATTGCAAGTCCACTTCAAGTTATTGCTTCTCATTGGGCTTCGCATGCATATCATGTCTCAATAAGAAGCAAATATGAGTCTCTCTCTCTCCTCTAATATAAAGTGGCAAATGTAGCCATGATGGAATGTATGTGGTTAAGGAAGCTACTGCATGAGGATGCCATGATGCAAATGAAACAAATCCCAAATGCTAGCACTTGCAAAAGAGAAATCACACCAAATACTAGGTGCACCCAATATGTCTACTTTAATGAAGGATAGTGTCACCAAAACTCAAGGCTCAAAGCATCAAAATGCATCTGACTCATGTGCATATATTGACATCATGCTCAAGATGGTGAGGCATATTGTTCCACTGAGGACAATGTGGTGGATATCCTCACAAAAATCCTATCAACACTTCTTTTCACATGTCATTAAACTAGCTTTGGGATCAGAGACATTCAAACAATGTCAAGGGTGTTGTAAAATGAAATAGTTTTTCTTTGTACTCCCATAGGTTACTATATCCACATGTGGATGAATGTGTACAACCATGGTACTTTAGGTACTTTCGGTACTTCTAAGATCATTCTAGAGTACTTCAGCCGTATCATTGAGGGGGGATTTGTAGAGATATACAATGGTATGAGATATACAATGATATGGTGATGTAGGATAGACTAGGACGTAGTCTATTTTTGTGTGTTAGTACTTATACTATATGTACCAAGTACTTGTACTTAATTTGGGTAAACATTTGAGTTGAAGTTCAATTGTGTTCACTTCTTATTCTCGTGTTCACAATCCATCTCTATTCTTGTTCCTACCTAAGTAAAGGTAAAAAAGAGTGGTAGGCTAGACCTTGGGTCCTAGGTTAGGACATCTATGATGTTATGTCGTGAACAAGGTTTAGAGTATTTTAAGGGGGCACATGATGTGGTAAGGCCCCATATATCATGGATGAAGGGGATGAGTTCCACATTGTAGCAATCAACTAGTCTCTCTCATGCGGCCATGGCACATGGCACACATGAATGTACTCACCATGCCACTCACTCTAGGGCATCCAATCAAATACAAATCTTGGTGGGGACTCTTTGGTATGCCAAGAGGGGCTCATATGTTAGCTCCCTTGACTCCACAACTATTTGGATTGCACTTTCCCAAGATTACGAATAATAGGTAAAGAAAGCCATTCAATCCCTTGAGGATAGAGCACTAGTAGGCCATAGTGTTGGCCTCACAACAACGAGGTTCATGATTGAATATTGGCAAGTTTGGCCTTAGAAAGTGACCACATTAGCCATCTACAAAAGGGAGAGGAGAGTTTCTTCTCTAGCTTAGCTCCCTCGTTCACCACCTAGGCAATAGTAGAGGAGAGTCCCACATTTTACAATACGTAGTGACACTTTGGTTCCTGGGGCTCTTGGAAGAGTATTGGTCCATCTTTTCCTCCATGGGAGGCTATTTTGGTATATTCATGGAGTCCCCACCTATGACAAGATCCTCGGTTCTTACAGAGGATGGGATCTCATGACTCAAGGTGATGTAGAGTGGGCCAAAGACCTTGTCATCAAATGAGATCTTCCTTGAGATGGAGACCTTTAATAGAGGGCCAAGATTTTCTCCTCCCAAGTCATGACATGAAAGAAGAGAGTCTGGGAATGTACCTCAATCATACACAAGAACTTTGGATGTGATTGAACTTTCTGTTAGATATGCTCAATGCCCCACCCTCCTGGTAACCATCAGTGGTCCAAGGTGCTCAAGTTGTAAGGCCCCCATATGAGAAGAAGCCATGTGTGAGCCCAGGACACTAGATGGTTTGCATGTCAGATGAGGTCTATCAATGAGACTGTTGATGGTAGAAAGGTGATTGTGTGGGAGCCCCTTATTCTTGTTGGGGCCTAGGGGGCCAGCGGCCCCCCTGGTGGGGGTTTGTGGGTTCCCTGAGATGGTATAGGGAATATTCCCTAAATATTCCATGGACGACTAATTGGTTCCATCGATTAGGTTGACTAGTCAGCTCCACCGACTAGATCGACTGGTCGACTCCACCGACTACATTGATCCGACTACCACCCTCATATCTATAAAGAGGCGACCTCCCCAGTCCATTGTATAAGATCATTTCAGATCAGATCAGATCTTCCAACTAGTAGCTCTTCACCTATTATCTATCTAGATCGCCATCTAAGCTCCACTACGGGAGTGCACGGGTGGACGGAGCCATCATCTGTACTACATCATAATTGAAGGAAAAGTTTCTTCCTCTCCAGTTTGCTGTGTACTCTCTATTCTTTGTTCAGTTTCTATTCCACTGCGCCATGTAATTTAACATGATATCAGAGCCCAAGCGGCTCTAAGGATCAAAGAATAGAAGAGAGGCGAGGGCTTCAACAGCATACGGAGTGATGGTAATAGGAAGCGGCTACACAAGAAGCGGCTCGAGTTCAGCAACTGCTGCTGCACCAACAATCCAGGAATTGAGGATTCGTCCACTAGCCTTAACTGAAGGCAAGCTAGATGGTATGAAGTAAACTCTATGGAAGTTTAAAATTACTACTATTCTCGATTCATATGAGCTTCTAGAGATAGTACTGGGGACTGACCAAGAACCACAAGGAACCCCCGACCCAGCAAATTTGAGGAGTACGATACCTCCTAATGCCGACCTTCTATGAGCTTGGAAACGCAGGAACATAGATGCTTTGTGTGACCTGGTTACAAGTACTACTAATAGTGTTTTGACCTTGATTCAGCATACATCTAGCAAATGTGGCCTGGAACATATTGAAGAGTCAGTATGAGACGTGGAATCAGACAAGGATCCAGAACCTGGAGAATCAGCTCGTAACTGAGAAGTTTAATGAAGGAGAGACAGTGGAGGTGTTCATAACCCAAATCAAAAATCTGCATGACCAAATGGTTGGTGCTAGGATACAAAAGACTAGCGAAGAGCTAGCTCGACGGTGTCTCTGGATATGTCCACCAAAGTTTGATGGACTGGTAAAAGCACTTAACACTCAAGTGAGACCCCAACCATTGTCATTTGAGGAGTTCTATGCTTTAGTTATAGAGGAGGAATTGAGGCTTAAAGCTCGAGATGGAGGCGGCAATGGGGATGCTGCTTTCTCTACCACTGCGAAAGGCAAAGGTGGTTCCTCCACCAAAGGTGAGTCCTCTATTAGTGGTGACAAAAAGAAGAAGGGCGGCAAGAAGAAGTTTCAAGGAGAATTCTTCTACAGAAAAAAGAAGGGCCATATGATTGCATATTGCCGGGGCAAGAAAGCAGATGAAAAGAATGGTATCCTAAAGAAGACAGATAAGGGGAAAGAGACCGCTAGCACAGCAGAAGCAGAGTTGGATCTATTTCTAGCCATTGAGGAAGAGTGTTCCTCAGTTCAAGAAGCTTTAACCACTGATTCATGGGTGTTGGATAGTGGTGCCTCTAGTCATATGACCTGCAAGAAGGGTCTATATTGTTCCATGTAGCCTCTATAGGAACCCATCACCATGACGGTTGGTAAAAACAGAAAATGCCCTATTGAGGGTATAGGTACGGTTTCTTTTTTTTTTGTAAATGGAGATGTTAAGAAACTATCTAATGTGCTGTATGTTTCACAAATCAAGAGAAATTTGCTATCTGTTGCTTCCATAACTGACCTTGACCATGAGGTGAGGTTCAACAAGATAGGAGCAAAAATTTTGGATAGTGCAGGCAATCTTGTTGGCACAGGAGTAAGGAGGAACAACCTGTATGAGCTGAGTTCTCTTATAGCCACTGGTGGAGTGGGCACAAGAAGACTTTGGCATGAAAGATTCAGCCACATCGGATTTGTAGTGCTGAAGGAGATGCAAAAGCAAGGTATGGTTGCTCACTTACCTACAGTCATAGAAATCAAAGAACCGTGTGAAGCTTGCATGATGGGCAAGCAATAGAGAAAGGCATTCCCACAAGAAAGCAAGAATAGAGCAAACGCTCCTCTAGAGTTGGTGCATGTTGACTTGTGCGGTAAGATGCCTACACAAGCCTTGGGGGGATCTTCCTATTTTTTATTGATTGTCAATGACTATAGTAGGAAGATGTGGGTGTACTTTCTTCGTGAAAAGGCTCAAGCTTTTGGTAAATTTAAAGAATGGCTATAGCTTGTTGAAAATGAAACAAGGAGAAAAGTGAAGAAAATCAGATCGGATGGTGGTGGTGAGTTTTGTACAAAGTTTGGAGATTTTTGCAAGAGCAAAGGGATCAAGCGACAAACGATGACACCACATACGCCTCAGCAAAATTCGGTTGTTGAACACCGAATGTGGACCACAGTGGAGATGGGGAGGTGTATGTGGAAAGGTGCGGGATTGCCAAACCACTTTTGGGTTGAGGCTGTCAATACTGCGGTTTACATCCTTAATCACAGCTATACAAAGGCACTCAAAGGTAAAACACCACATGAAGCTTACAACGATAAGAAGCCATCTGTCTCCCACTTCAGAATGTTTGGGTGTGAATGCTATGCGCATGTACCAGACAAAGAGAGAAACAAGCTACAACCAAAAAGCACCAAATGTATCTTCTTAGGCTACTGTGATGAGAAGAAAGCCTATAATTTGTATGACTAAGAGGCAAAGAAGATCATAGCGAGCTCCGATGTGGTGTTCAAGGAGTAGCCACATGTAGTGGAGGTAGAGAAGAGCTCTTCCACTTTATCATCAAGCAAAGAGGTAATTCACTATAGACCTATCCCAAGAGCTATAAAGGAGGAGGAAATATCAGATGATGAAGGTATAAGTCACCAACCTATTGTTACACCACTGGCAAAGCCATTGCCATGATGGGTAAGGCAGCTCTACAACCATGATAACCAGATGCCTATGTCTATTGAGTAGCATGCAGATGGACCAAGGCAGTATCAGAGAATCAAGGAGCAAAGGAGGGCTTCTTCTCACATAGTCAATATGGCCTTGATGGCTGAGATTATTGCAGAAGTGAAGGAGCCTGCAAGTTTGGAGGAAGCACTTGTAGACTGAGATTAGAAAAATGCTATGCAAGTAGAATATGACAGCATCATGAAGAATGAAACTTGGGAGCTGGTCGATCGACCACCTAATAGAAAGGTTATTGGCACCAAGTGGGTTTGGAAGGTAAAGTACAAGGCCAATGGGACTTTGGAAAAGTACAAAGCCAGATTGGTTGCACAAGGATTTTTGTAGGTTGAAGGGTTTGATTTTCAGAAATCTTTCGCTCTGATTGCCAGAATGACCACTATTTGCACAATACTATCGGTGGCTACTCATAAAAATTGGCCAGTTTATCAAATGGATGTTAAATCAGCATTCTTGAATGGTGACCTCAAGGAGGAGGTGTATGTGGCTTAGCCACTTGGGCTTGAGGCCCCCCATTCTGAGAACAAGGTATGTAAGCTAAAGGAGGCTCTGTATGGGCTGAAACAGGCCCCAAGAGCATGGTACCGATAGATAGACAAATTCTTTCATAAATTAAACTTCAAAAGATGTGCCTCAGATGCTAACTTGTATGTGTACAGGAAAGGTGGAAAAACTGCTATTATGGTCCTATATGTGGATAATCTCCTTATTACAAGTGACTATGAAGACATGATTGAGTAGACTAGAAAGGCGTTGAGCACGGAGTTTGAGACAACAGACTTAGGCTTGATGCACTACTATTTGGGGATTGAAGTCTAGCAAGAGCAGGCAAGATCTTCATCTCTCAACAAAAATATGCAAGGGAGATCTTGAAGGCATTTGGTATGTTTGAGTGCAAGGAGATAGCTACACCTATGGAGATAAATGTGAGGTTGTCTATGGAGGATGCCTCACCACCAGCAAACATCGGGAGGTACAGGAAGTTGGTCGGCAATCTCATCTATCTGTGCAACACCAGACTCGACATCAGTTTTACTGTTGACATTTTGAGCAGGTTCTCCAATAAGCCCCGAGAGAATCATTGGAATGCAGGGATGCGGGTGCTTAGGTATGTGAAGGGCACTCTTAATTATGGCATCACCTATGGTACAGGCACTTCGTTGGCTGGTCATTGTGACTCAGATTGGGCTGGAGATGTTGATTCTAGGAAATTAGTTTCTGGATATTGTTTCTCTTTAGGTTCATGTATCTTCTCTTGGATCAGTAAGAAACAACCAACAGTTGTTTCTCTTTAGGTTCAGGTATCTTCTCTTGGATCAGTAAGAAACAACCAACAGTGGCATTGTCTTCTACCGAGGCTAAGTACAAGGTAGCATGTTTTGCTGCATGTGAAGTAGTGTGGCTGAGGAGGATCTTATGGCACATGGGAGTGCAAGAGGATGAGGCAATTGTGCTGAGGTGCGACAATCAAAGTTGCATGGCCATTGCTAAAAAACCAGTGTTTTATGCACGCACAAAACATATAGAAATTCAGTATCATTATGTATGTGATTTGATCGAGGATGGGATAGTGGAATCAGTCTATTGTCCAACAGAGTAAAATGGAGTAGATATCTTCACTAAGGCACCCGGGAAGGATCAGCTTCAGGGTCATCTTTAGAGACTCAACATTCGACTGAGAAGGTAGTTCACCTATGGGTGGACATTGAGGGGGGTTGTTAGATATGCTCAATGACCCACCCTCTTGGTAACCACTAGTGGTCCAAGGTGCTCAAGTTGTAGGGCCCCCATATGAGGAGAAGCCATGTGTGAGCCCGGGACACTGGATGGATCCTGACTTGCATGTCAGATGAGGTCTATCAATGAGACTGTTGATGGTAGAAAGGTGACTGTGTGGGAGCCCCTTATTCTTGCTGGGGCCTGGGGGCTAGTTGGCCCCCAGCTGGGGGGTCCTAGGGGGGCCAGCAACCCCCCTGGTGGGGGTTTGGGGGCGGGAGCCCCTGAGGTGATAGTATAGGGAATATGCCCCGAATATTCCATGGATGACTAGTTGGTTCCACCGACTAGGTTGACTGGTTGACTCCACTGACCAGGTCGACTGGTCGACTCCATCGACTATGTTGATCCGACTACCGCCCTCATAGCTATAAAGAGGTGACCTCCCCAGTCCATTGTATCAGATCAGCTTAGATCAGATAAGATCTTCTAGCTAGTAGCTCTTCACCTAGTATCTGTCTAGATCGCCATCTAAGCTCCACTGTGGGAGCGCACAGGTGGATGGAGCCATCATCTATACTACATTAGTATTGAAGGAAAAGTTTGTTCCTCTCCAGTTTGCTGTGTACTCTCTATTCTTTGTTCAGTTTTTGTTCCGTTGCGTCGTGTAATTTGACACTTTCTTGGCTCAAAAGTACACAAAGATGATGCTAAGGCCATACGTCTAGAAGTTTTCCCCCTCTTTACTCTGATATCATTATTTTAAAGAATGGATAATGACAGATTTTATACATGCTGTCTATGTCGCTAATTGAGGAGAACACGCTAAAGCTCTGTTGCCAATCGAAGAACCTCTATGTGTTGTGAAGAAAAAGAAGAGGAAGACTACAAGGAGTGTGAATAAAGACACTAGAGTTTGCCACTATTGTGGAAGGGAAGGACACCAAATAATTTTGCTACACAAAGAAGTGGGATGAGAAAATGAAGATTTCAAATGGAAAAGAGAATCATGTACTATTGAAGAATGGAGTGCAACAATGATATTGCTAAAGTCAACAAGGTTGAAGACTAATAGGCGAATTAAGACCTTAACAATTGCATTCAAGGTCGTACTGGCTCTTTGTGGGTTTATAAACATATTGGAGTGATTAGGCTCTTTGTGGGAATTCAATGTGTATGGCTAGGCTTAAGATCTTTGTGGGTAAGTCATGTTGTGTTGCACTTGCTTAGGTTAAGTTTGATGTTGCTTTGAGTACGTGATGATGTTGCCTTTTGTTAGTTTTGTTTGATGATGTTGCCTTGCTTAGGTTAAGTTTGATGTTGCTTTGAGTATGTGATGATGTTGCCTTGCTTAGGTTAAGTTTGATGTTGCCTTTTGTTAGGTTTGTTTACTCCCCATTCGGTCTCAAGCAGGAACATTGGAGAATCCCACATAGGGGGCTCGTATTGCCTAAGGTTCGTGAGGGTGTTTCAATCCAAGATCATAATTGGACTAATGATGTGAAGACTTGGCAGTTCATTGGGTGTTTGATGTGGTGTTATGGCTACCGTTGCATGGCAATTAATGTGAGTGATGGCATGGCAGTCAACACTGTGGCAAAAGATTCTAGATTGGTGATCTATCTCCTATATATCCAAAAGAATGGCGGTTTTGTTCCCTCTTCTTTGGCTGCACACCTAAGTAGGATAGTAATGAAGGTAGTCCATGATGAGAGCCGTGCTTATTTCCTTCATCTTCTGATAGTCTAGAGTCTTGGGTAGCTATTCATAGAAGTTGTAGGGGTCCTTATATGTGTCTTTCTCAGTCTTTGTAAACTGCAACATACTCAATAAAGGTGAGCAAGAATTCACATTTGAAGTCTAAACTGCATCGTATTTTAGTCTTTTGATTTGAATAGCTAGAATTGCATTGAATGTCACCATTATTTCATGTGCAAAAGTTTCAAGTTGGAAGGTTTTTTTAATTTCATGTTATTTTGAGGGTATTTCTATTCCACACAGCTCAGATTATTTGGGTGTATTGCAAGACTAAAAACATCAACGTAAGGGTGCTGCTTGGATGGAGTATGAGGATAGAGAATCTAAAGTCAAATCATCACTCGCCTTGACCAAGTCCAAGGTTGAGGCATCCCAAGCCACAACTTGAGTAGGGTTAAGGGGGGGTCAAGGGCATCACTAGCCACAACCAAAATAGGAATATCACTCACCCCAACCAGACTAAGGTCTGAGGCAAGAGAAGCTCCCTGTTAATCTAAAGTTGGTGGATAATTTGCAACTCTTACTGCAACCCAATAGGGGGCAGCACCTAAAGGAGGGGCTGAGAGGGGAGGGGATAGGACTAGAGATTAGAGGCGAGGGGTAGAGAGGTGAGGTGGGGGTTCAGAAAGCTAAGGCAGGGGCAAAGGGAGAGAAGCAAGGAGTAGGGGGGTAGAGGAGATAAAGTCTACTAATGATCAATGGTTCTGTTGAAGAAGTGAAAGGAAAGCATGAAGTTGAACATGAAACAAGAGAATGCTTGCTTATAGAATGAAGAAGGTTGAGGTCCATATGTAGGCACCTCTACATGAGCCACCAAGTACCACAATCATCTCCTTAATCATCTCCTCAATCAGCTCCTAGAATCTCTCAATCATCGTATGTGGCATCTACCACCACCTAACAGTGCTTATGGGCACCTAACTGTGCCTCTAGCACACACACATAGAACCCAAGGTGTGCCTGGGGCATACACCTTGAGATATCCCATCAAACCCCCCCTCAAGGGAATGCCTCAAGCTATGTCAAGGATACATCTAGTCACATAGTGTCTCAAGCCATCTCATGCTGGTCAAGGATAAATCTATGGCTAGGATCTCATGCTAGCAAGGGTTCCCAAGGGTGTGAAGTAAACAAAGGGATACATGAGACCTTCCAATGGTTATCTCCCCTGCATGTACATGCAGACAATGTCTCCAGGAGGTACCCTGGAGCAAAACATATACACATGGCCTACATCATATGGTGACCAGAGGTGTTTACACAGAACACACTAGTTTATTCCATTCATTTTGGAGGACTATCCAGGCAGAGTACCTTGACTCAACATAAAAGAGAGATCTGGAGCATATATGGAGATGGTTCAAAAAGCATAATCATCATAGGAGGCCTGATCTTGTGGAGGCACATCAACTGAAAGTAAATTGGCAGTTTTTGGTTTTGTAGTTGCTTCCTTTTTGGCCTTACAAAACTTTTCATGGTGATTATTTTTGCCACAATATTTGCAAGGATTGATCTTGAAGCAATCTTTTGAGAGGTGATTAGTCTTCCCACAATGTTTGCAAGGTTGAAACTTGCCCATTTGAGTTTTTATGGCATAGGCTGTGTCATTGCCTCTCCGAAGTTCCTTGTGCCTTTCTTCTTCTTGAAGAGTAGTAATAAGACCTTTAAGAGTAGGATTAGGAAGATTTTTCAATGTGGTAACAACATGATCATAATCTTCAAGAATACTTTTGAGCAATACTGCCATTGCATCATCTGTAGTGATTGGAGAGTTGATAGAAGCAAGTTGAGTCATGAGACTCCATATGTGATTGACATGGGCAGCCAAGGGAGTGCCACTAGCCATCTTCAATTCAAAGAAAGCAATCTTAAGTGACAATTTTGAGATGTGAGAGCTAGCACCAAAAATAATATCAAGCTTCTGCCAAGCTTCAGAAGGAGACTCCAAATGAGAAATGTGATGACTATAGTCATCTCCTAAGCCAAGAGCAATAATGCCATAGGCTTTCTCCTCTCTAGCAGGATCTCATGCCAAGCATGTAGGAGCTGAGGATTCTCCAGCATTAGAGGCTGTTGAAGAAGAAGTTGAAGCAGGTTTGACAAGCCCCCAGAGGTTTTCCCTCATCAATGCAAACTTAACTTTCATCTGCCATGTGTGAAAGCCTTTACCATTGAACTTATCAATATTCAAGAAGGTAGCCATGAGAGGGTCTAACCCAAAATGGGCAGTGTCTACTCTCTTACAAGGCTAGAAAAAGTTGAAAAGCTTCAAAGTACAAGCATTTAGTGTAGCAAAGACTTGTAACCAAATTCCATAAAAATCATAATGAAAATGATACTTCAACTTGCATGCTTCATAGAGGTGGCTAAATGAAAGTATTCCAAGCAAATCCAAGTATAGCAGCCTAAAGGAAAGTTGTAGCCATAATTGTACTGATGCTATTCAACACTTTAAAACATTAGAAATGCCAAAGAAGCATCTAATGTAGTACCAAACTCACAACATTGTCAAAACTGTCCAAAATAGAGGCCTGATCTTGGAGGGCTTGTATCTCACTCTTCAAATAAAAAAAAAGAGGGCTTTCTAGGAAGAAATAAAGCTGGTATACCAAAGAAGAGCCACTGAAGAGGAAAGGCGAAATGTCGCATCACGTTGCCATAGCCAAGAGCTTGGTTATCGACTGGTTTTTCATCTGTTTCTCCCTCCCTTGTGGACCATTTCACTTCAAATCTAGATAGGGGCTAGCTCATGATGTTGTGCAAGCATGGCTCAAAGGAATTTAGAAATGGTTGCTCCAGCAAGTCGTATTGCACAAAATGGCATCAAGAAGAAGGCGGCTATTGCACGGGTCTGTGGGCACCATTTCCTAATTGCTCTGACATGGAAGGTTGCCCATACGAAGGGTCTCTCTAGCTAGAAGGACTCTCAGAATGGTTTCTTGTAGGTAGAGAACTCAGCCCTCCAAGTGGTTGGGAAAAAAGGGGCAAAATGGAGAGGAAGGTGAAGAAGAAGAAGAAGAAGAAGATGACATGGCATAAATGGGCTCAAGGAGGATCATAGTGCTCTGATACCATGTTGAAGAAGTGAAAGGAAAGCATGAAGCTAAACATGAAAGAAGAGAATGCTTGCTTATAGAATGAAGAAGGTTGAGGTCCATACGTAGGCACCTCTAAATGAGCCACCAAGCTCCACAATCATCTCCTCAATCATCTCCTCAATCAGCTCTGAGAATCTCTCAATCATCCTATGTGGCATCTACCACCACCTAACAGTGCTTATGGGCACCTAACTGTGCCTCTAGCACACACACATAAAACCCAAGGTGTGCCTGGGGCATACACCTTGGAATATCCCATCAGGTTCTATGAGCCTAATAAAAAACCTGGTACAAAGAACCAAAGAGGGAGTGGGAAAGGGTAGAGAATGGACAGGGAGAGAGGGAAGATAGAGGGAAGGGGTGATGTGGGGAGGAGCATTAATTCTCCCTTGCTTATTGAACCATTTAACTATTTTTCATTATCTCTACCATGGACTTCCTTTATTTGTGATTGTAACTTCTTTGTCTATTCTTTCGTAAGTTTTTATAAGTTTGTCATCAATAATGGTTGTTTAAAAGTTGTTTTATATGTGTTGTGAATAGTAGCTCTTAAAATACCCTTATGAATCCAATTCATAGAAAAGGAACTGTGATACCAAATTAAACACCCCTACTAGGCTACTTCGACTAACCTAGAGATACAATTTTTTATCTCTATCTCCAAGCTATTTGCAAGACCATTCAAGGTTAGGACATAAACTCAAGGATGCACATGGTATTGACTACCCAATCATGGATCCTCACACAATCACCTGTGAGCTAGAGGTCAAACAATTCCCACCAACCAATGTTCTCCTAGGTAAGAAAGACTATGCATCCCACAACACACAACTCCTATGCACATATATCTATAGGGTGACATAGGCCTTACCATCTTAGCTAAGGAGACATTGTCTAAATGGATCTACTTTTGTGATCTATGTGGATAACTCATTTAACCAAAGGATTAGGAAGGCCCAGTGGTCAAAGATAATGTAAGAACTTGACTTTAAGAATCATTAAGTATCTACCAATAAGCTAGCTAATGCCTTAAGTAATATTGTTATTGTGAATCAACTTACTTCACATTCAAACTTGTATGAATCTCTTATGGGACATCATCTTGAATCTCTTATGGGACGTCATCTTATGGGCAGCAAAATTAGTAAGTATTACTTAAAAAATAGGGAGATAGTAAGCTAAGGGTGTCCACTTCCAACCACCTGCGGGGGAGTGTGACACCCCCTTGAGTGAAAATACAAAGGTTTTGCTTCGGTGTGAAATACCTCAATCTAGGTATTGTGTCCAATGAAATTGGCACATGTGGACATCCAAACCGAGCTAATACCTCGATCGAGGTCTTAAATTTTAATCAATCAAATCGAGCCTGTACCTCAATCGTGGTGTCGTGGCACCACAACTATACCTCGATTGAGGTATCGTGCCAAGTACACATACCTCAATCATGGTATGTTAGACCGATGACATGGAGGTGTGTCAAATACCACGATCGAGGTATGTGGCATCCGACATGGTATTCAGGGTAGTGTGCTGGTAACTGACATACCACAATCGAGGTATCATGGCAAGTCCACATACCTCGATCATGGTATGCTGGATCAATGATATGGAGGCGTGTCAAATACCACGATCGAGGTATGTGGCATGCTAAGTGGCCAGTGGCTGGACTTGTCGTGGAACGATTTCCTTACATGGAGGAACCTCCAGGATTATACGTGGCACAAATACCACGATCGTGGTAATGCACGTGGACATCCACGTATGCATGTATAGACTTAGTATGCATGGCATGATATGTTTGTGTGAAATACCACAATCAGGGTATTTTGAAACCCTAAAATGTCCTATATAAAGAGAGGGACCTCGATCGAGCCCCTCATTGTTCAAACCTCGATCGATCCTCATCGAAATCAATAGGATTGCTGGAGCGACGAAGAATGACAGACGGAGAACGACAAATGACAGACGAAGAGCGACGGAGATGGACGGAACGAGAGATTCCAGATAAGGTTTTTTTAAGTGTAGCATTTTTTTTTTGCAAAAAATTATTTAACTTTTAGTTTATAGAAAAATGTAATTTAATTATAAAATATTTAAAATTTTAAAATACATTTTAAAGTTTTTTTAAATTATTTTTTTAATTACTGAAGTTTTTATTTAAATGTCAAAACGTATATATATATATATATATTTAAATCATCTATTAAAAAAAAAAGATTAAAGTAGTTTTTATAATATTTTTCAAATTAGTGAAGTTTTTATTTAAATATAAAAACATTTAAATTTTGTTTTTAAAAATCATCTTTTAAAAAAAGAAAACAAGAGTTTAAAGTAGTTTTATATTATTTTTCAAATTAGTGAAGTTTTTATTTAAAATGTCAAAACATATATATTTTGTTTTTTTAAATCATCTATTTAAAAAAAAAGAGATTAAAGTAGTTTTTATGTTATTTTTCAAATTAGTGAGTTTTTATTTAAATATAAAAATGTTCAAATTTTGTTTTTAAAAATCATCTATAAAAAAAAAGAAAACAAGAGTTTAAAGTAGTTTTTGTATTATTTTTCAAGTTAGTGAGTTTTTATTTAAATGTCAAAACGTATATATTTTGTTTTTTTTAATCATCTATTAAAAAAAAAAGAGATTAAAGTTATTTTTTAAATTAGTGAAGTTTTTAATTAAATATAAAAATATTTAAATTTTATTTTTAAAAATCATCTATAAAAAAAAGAAAACAAGAGTTTAAAGTAGTTTTTGTATTATTTTCAAGTCAGTGAGGTTTTTATTTATATGTCAAAATGTATATATTTTGTTTTTTAAAATCATCTATAAAAAAAAAGAGAGATTAAAGTAGTTTTTATGTTATTTTTTAAATTAGTGAAGTTTTTAATTAAATATAAAAACATTTAAATTTTATTTTTAAAAATCATCTAAAAAAAAGAAAAGAAAAGAAGAGTTTAAAGTAGTTTTTATCTTATTTTTCAAGTTAGTGAAGTTTTAAATTAAATGTCAAAACGTATATATTTTGTATTTTAAAATCATCTTTAAAAAAAGAGAGATTAAAGTAGTTTTTTGGTTATTTTTCAAATTAGTGAAGTTTTTATTTAAATAAAAAAATGTTTGAATTTTGTTCTTAAAAATCATCTATTAAAAAAAAAAGAAAACTAGAGTTTAAAGTAGTTTTAATATTATTTTTCAAATTAGTGAAGTTTTTATTTAAATGTCAAAACGATATATTTTGTTTTTTAAAATCATCTATTTAAAAAAAAAGTAGTTTTTATGTTATTTTTCAAATTAGTGAAGTTTTTATTTAAATACAAAAACGTTTAAATTTTGTTTTTAAAAATCATCTATTAAAAAAAAAAGAAAACAAGAGTTTAAAGTAGTTTTTATATTATTTTTCAAGTTAGTGAAGTTTTAAATTAAATGTCAAAACGTATATATTTTGTATTTTAAAATCATCTATTTTTTTAATTTGAAAAAGAGATTAAAGTAGTTTTTGTATTATTTTTCAAATTAGGGAAGTTTTCATTTAATTGTAAAAACATATATAGTTTGTTTTTTAAAATCATATATTAAAAAAAAGAGAAAACAAGAGTTTAATGTAGTTTTTATATTATTTTTCAAAGGGTGAGGTTTTAAACTCTATACTTAAAAGATGTAGTCTACAACCATCATGCGATCGATCATATAGAAATTCATCGCATGTAGTCTACAACCATCATGCAAGCAATCGATCGATGTGTAGGGTTATAAGAGAACCAAGCAATAGGTGATTGAAATTCATATAGAAGCTAGTACCTTAAAGGGCTACTACCAAGCCATGGAACTTTAAATATATTGATGGGAAACTCAATGTGTAATAATTATTGAGTTGCCAACAAATGCATCACTTCTGTTCTTTTTGTGTCAACAAAATCAAAATTGTAGATGAAGTGTTCAACTTCAGAGAACATATCTCTACTAAACTTGTCCTTCTAGTGTATTTGCCAAAATGGTTGTTCTCTTAGCATATATTATCACCATGTACGTGACCATTAACTATACAATAGAAAGTGTAGCATCTTTAACACAAAGTTTGAAATTTCTTTAAAAATGAAATAAGACCAAGGATGTACATCTAAATCCCTTTGTCAATAATGCCGTTCAATAACTATCGTGTGTGCATCTTCCATTGAAGAGTGGAGAAACTTGGAGCATGCAAGAGTGCATGTGTTGCATTTGCAACATAGCACTGTTGTAGTCATAGCACACATTTGGCCCATCTACCGTTAGGTGCATAGGATGATCCCAACGACATCCTACCTCATCAAGGAGTACTTGGCTAAGTGTAATCAATCAAACAAATAGGATGATTTGAACAACACATTCGCCTATACATCATTTTCAAATAACATAGTGCGAAAGGTTGATGCAAGGAGAGGGTAGATACATGGTAGGATGGGGCATCAGGAGCGTCAGACTGTAGGTGTTTGGCATCGACACGAGGCACCGTAGCTACACACTATCCTTGTACCGACATTGCGAGCTGTTGGAGGATGGATTAGGGGGGATGTTCATTTAGTGGCCTCATCCTTGCATTACATGGTCTTTGCCCTATTGAGATCACTTTCGATTCCACCTCCCACATCTATGGAGCCTCCCACATCTACACCACCTCCCACATGTGCACCACCTCCCACATTTACACCGCCTTAGCATGAGTTGGATACTTGAGATGCAGGATTGCAAAGTTGGAGGCATTGTTGGTTGAGTCTAGGGTCAAGGTTAGTTATTCTGATTATTTTAGTTTATTTTTTTGTTGCGTGTTTTGAACTAAAGTTTTTGGTTCATTCTCACCATGTACGCGACATGTTTGCTTGGCAGGCACATCTATTGCAACAGGATATGAAGTCTCATGTATGACAGTTGGAGGCAGATATGGAGTCTCATGTACGATAGTTGGACGTGGATATGGAGTCTCATGTACAACAATTGGAGGTGGATTTGGAGGAGCAGAGGATTCAGACACGCATAGCCTACCATTGAGCGGAGCACTATATTTTGTAGTTGAGACATATTAGTCATGATCCATCTCGCCATAGGATCCACCCCAGTGTGGCCCTGTACCTCGCCCCTCCTGTAGATGTGTCGACTAGGACACCCATAGACACACCATAGCCAGGCTTCCTACAGCCACTTGCGTCCTTTGCCATGAGGATTTTGACATCGTAGGGTGGTTTGGGCTAGGGTGCGGCCACATTGCACATATCCATTGCATGACCCGCCACATGGTGGCACAATCAGTGTGCCCTGTTTGCTTTGCTAACATTGATGTGGCCACATACAGAGGACTAGGCATGGATGATCTGTATCCTGGTCATCGTTAAGACATTGATCCATTTGCCCACGTGGTCTTGATAGAGCACTACAGGGAGGAGGCACAGAGAGATTTGCTACAGCAGGAGGGTGCTGATACTTCAGTGGTTGCAGCGTGTGTTTCGCGACGCTTCTCGTATGGTGATATCATGCCAGGTGATGAGGCACAAGAAGAGGAGGCACATCGTATTGAGTGAGAGGCAGAGCTTCAACTATTATTACAGCAGTGGGTGGAGGAGCAGCTTGGGCGAGACTAGTGTCTTCTACATGTCAAGACGATTACTCGAGCTGGATTTGAGGCATGGGTATTTGCAGATGCACGACTTTGGGAGCTGAGGCGTGCATACATAAAGGAGGCGAGGGAGGTAGAGATGGCAACGGTGGCTTATGCAGCATGCCCTCCTCGCCATCAGGATGAGGCTGGCCCATCTGATCCAGGAGATGAGGCTTGGCTCGAGGGTACACAGTGGACAATTGGGCAGTGGGTCATACAGGAGCAATGTCAGAGGATGACTAGAGGATCATATGTGGAGTTATCAGATTCTGATTCAGGATGACTGTTCATGCTTCACACATATCTTGTTTAGGGATGCACTTCTGCACGATGATGAGATGATGATGTACACATTCATTTTGGTACTTTCATGATGTTGTTCTTACTTTTATGATGTATGAGCATTTTGGTACTTTTTTACTACAAGTGTTATTGGATTATTTGCATTTGTTCTTGGATGAAAGGATGAGGCTAGGCATAAATGCAACACAAAATGGATGCTCTCCTTTTTGTTCATAACTAACACCTCTATTTATCTAAAATACTAGCTTGCACTTCGATACTTATGTTGAATAAATTCTAGACTTAAATTCAAGAAATTCAATAACTTCCAAAATTGAAATGAAAATTTGGCGAACTGGTGTTGTGCGATTTGCTATGGTGCTGAAGATTCATAAGGTAGCTCAAGGGGTATTGAAAATTTCTAAGGAAAGAGCCAATGTGAAGAATCCAACTATGGATGCAATGTGATTTTGAAAGGAAAATGATAAGCTTCGACACAGTATGATAAAGAATATCTAGGAAAAAAGGATGTAGGCTAAACAACTTTGCAAAATATAGAATACAACTTCGCATCGAGGGGTCCCCTTTCATGTTAATATGGTCCCCTTTAGGGGCAAGGGCCATATAGACATGTCACGTATGTCCAATGGCATGCCGATATGGCCCTTGCCCCTAAAGGGAACCCCTCAAGGGACATATCAATAACTTATGTTTGCATACTTATGTTAGCATACTTGTTAACACACTTGTTATCATACTTGCGTTAGCATACTTATGTCAGGACGGTGATGTTAGCATACTTGTTAGCATAAATATGTCAAGATACTGATGTTAGCATACCTACTAGCATAGTGATGTTAGCATACTTACTAGCATGCATATGTTAGCATACTTATGTTACCATACTTGTTAGCATACTTATGCTAGCATGCTTAGGTTAGGATATTGATGTTAGCATGCTTATGTTAACATAATTATGTTAGCATACTTATACAAATATCATATATTTGTTAGTTTACTTATGCTAGCATACTTATGTCAGGATATTGAAGCTAGCAACTTGCTAGCATACTTATGTTACCTTTTGAATGTTTCCAAACACTTCATATTGCAAAAATTCCAAACACTTCATATTGCAACTATTCCTTAAGGAATAGATTGATACATGTCAAAATCAAAGGTCATGTTGTTATATATGTCCTCATAGGTCTCTGGAGTGATTGAGAAAAGGTTTCTTTGTTTTGGGAGACTCTCCATAAGTATCTTGATGCACCATACAAGGTGTGAGAGTATGTGGAATGTCATCTGAGTCATGAGGAGTTTAAAGGAATAGTGATCTATTTGTTTGTAGAAGAGACCCTTATTGACATAAGAACCCCTCACTATGACATAAGAACCCCAATCATCAAGATAGTCCTTATTAGATTGCTATTTTTTTATTGAGCATTAAAGCAGATAAAAATATGCACCCTCAACATTATTGGTCCTGTTGACTGCAAAAGTGTCTCCAACATGGAAAGCATTGCTTAAGCCTTCAAAAGTGTGTCTTCCTTATTTGTAGTAGGCTGTATATCTGGCAAAGATACCAAACATGTGAAAACCCCAAGGTTTCACATGTGCTTTGTTGGTACATTTGCTACAAAGCCCATGCATGCATGCATCACAAAATCATAAATTTTTTTTGGTAGCAAGGCCTAATGGATCTTGTGGGTCATTGACCATGAAAAACATGACATAAACAATGTGAATTGGGAACAGCTTCACAATTCCACGTATTTTCCCTATTCACATCTCCTACCTTTATCTCCCAAAATACACAAGCACACTCCCTTTGTTTATATGCGTAAAAGGCTACTGCTCCCTTAGATAAGTTGGCCTACAAGAAAGCAAAATTGCTTGCATACGTTAAAATAGCATCATCTTCCTTTAGTTTTTCATGTGTTAAGGTGCTTTTAATAACATCCCCTGCTCCATCGTGCTCTCCTTTGTAATGCCCACTTGTAAAGAAGTTCCAAGTCATTTTCATGCCTATCATTTTGCCATACCTAGCAACAAAATAGAAGGGCATGCAAGCCTTGAACGAGGAGGCAACCCCATCAGACCTAACTCCATATTCTTTCACATCTCATGTAGCATGAAATAATGTTGTACAAATAATGTGTCATGCTTCTTATCTCCTAAAATGAAGAAGTGAATTGTTTCAATAGCTTTTCTTGCCTTACAAAAGTGAGTTATATGCACAAAAATTGAGAGTTTTATTGAATTCCAGTGCATTGATTGAATCTCATTTTGTTCTTTGAAAGCATAATTTTCTGAGATGTCTACAGCTAAGACAAATAAGATCATACTGATAGAGAAGTAGTTTGCTTTACTTTATTTTTGGGTGTTATGTTGGAAAGCAAGGCTCAAGAGCTGGCTACTTTTTGACATATACTACCTGAGCACTAGCTTGTGGTGTAAAGGATCCCCTATCTTTGCAAGCTAATGGAAAGCATAAGCTCATTAGGAATCAAGAGCCTTCTTTGGTGGCCCTTCCCAAAAAATTAGTTGAAGAGCAAACTATGAGCACAACAACTCTTGCACAAGATGAGAAGAGTTCAGTTTCTCCTCATCTCAAGAAGAAAAGGTCTCCAATCAAAGTCAAAAGAAAGATTCCAAGCAAAGTTGGCAAACCTTTGGAAGGATAGCTTGTATGGCATTGTATATTAATTTACAAGATAGAAGTAAGGTTGAATTGTGAGACACTGTCATTTTAGAATGCCTTAGTTATGTTTATCTATATTTGTGACAAAAACAATGTACATTTTGAAATAGAAATATATGTAGTATATTTCAAATATTTCAATGGTTGCATACAATGACTTCTTATGAATGAAAGATCCAAGTCTTGGTCATTGCAAAAAAAAAATTTGTTACATTTGATGACACTTATTAGGTTTAGCACTTAGCTTCTATCTACCCATTTGTGGTTTACAAATATCTTTGAGTGTCTCCACTTAGCAAAAATTTGCCTCCTTCTTTCCTTTTGAGCCAACCTAAAAGCTAGCTTAACCCGTGATGTGTTAACTTTCTTCTTGGCTTGAAGTCTTTGTAGTATTCTTCAATAGAACCACTGGAACACTTCTTTTAAACTATTGGCTTTCTGTTTTCCTCCAAAATGTTGTGTATGTCTAAAGAATGCAATTCGTGCCATGTAGTGTGATTTCTCCATTCCTTGTGTGGACCAAATTGCAGGGCATTTGTATTTCTTTACAAAGAAAGGAAGGTGATTGTAGATTATATATTGTTTTGATACATAGGCAAGTGGGCATTAGAATATATAAAACTAAGATTGTTTGCTTTTAAAAAAACATGCACAAAATTAGGATATTGTTCTAACCATGTAATGAGTGATGTTACATGTTGTCCAAGCCTCTCTCATTGCCTTTTCAAAACTCTTTACCGCTTCTTCAAATTCTTGTTGATCATTTTTGCTAAAGGTGGCCTGGTCACAAAAAACAAAAAGTTTATTTAAGCATTTCCACACTTCTACCTTGACATCTCTTGCCAATCCATCTGCCTGATGATCTTTGACAGCATTGTGGACTTTTCTCCACAAGTTATACTCTATCCTTGATACATATGTTGTTTTACTGCCATTTATTTATTTTTTCTCTGGATGAGACAGAAATCTTCTAGCCTTTACTCCACCAATAGATGGCTTGATAGGAACATATTTTCCATTTGTAGATTTTTAAAGATCCTTTGTAATATGTACATCTCCTCCATGGAGACCAATTTTCGATAGCACTGCTTCTAACGATTCTAGTGCCTCTTTTCTTCTACTCTCAGGGTGAAGTTTCCATGCAAATCCAATATATAGAAAAACAAGTTTCTCAATGATCCTACATAATGCATGCAATGTACAAATGTGAACATTGCATATGGGATCTCAAGAACTGCTTTGAAATTTTTATCTACTTTATCTCTGTTGGGTGCTCTTTTCCACCATTTAGAATCTAGGACATGCACTGATTTGTTGCAGTACAAGCAAGGAGATTTTGAGTTACCCTCTTTGCTTATATTGAACATACACTTCAGTGTCTTCAGGTCACCTGCCATATGCCATTCAATTTGAAAATCACCCTCCCCTAGAACATGAAGATGGCGTCCTTGGACTTGACTCTTGATAATTGATGGCATATCTATTTGATGAAATACCCCAAATAAAGTACTACATGGTCCTCAGACTTCACCTATAATTTAAAACCACAGGTTTGCAAGATATATGATATAAAATTTATTACATTTCAAGCAAAGACTAACTTAGAGGGCAATAGTTTGCATACCTCAAATGTGCCCAAGCACCATACGTGCTTTTTCGATTGGGCACTAAAGTACTTTGAGCTAGTCTCTGTGATCGATTGATCAAGTGCTCGATTCATCAAAGTGATAGAAACTCTCTCTATCTTTTTTTCCTTGAAGATTTCACACTCATCGAGATTCACAACAAACTTCAAAACTCCTTTACATTCTTCAAATGTGATACTGTAAAACTCAACCATAAGTCTCTGCAATTGTTCAAGATCTACAAAAATTTTATTCCAAGCATTATATGTAGTGCTTCCCTTTTCACTTTCATATACACTTTTGATATGAGGGTTCATCTATTCCTTTTGTAAGAAGAGAGAGAGTTCTTTTGGCTTACACAACTAAGAAGAGGAAAATTGTTTTCAGCCTCCACCTTTGTGTGTATTCCCCCATTGTGTATGTGAGAAAGCTACAAATGAGACTCCTTACTTCTCTCCCACTCTCTTCACATGGTATCAGAGCTCGGTTCGTGGTAAGGAGCTCAAGAAAGCAAACCAAGTTCATGGTGTCTTGGTAAGAGGATTAGTGTTGCTTTCCTTTTTCGAGTTTGGGAGAAAATCTTTGCAAGTAGCACAGCCGGAAAGTGCAAGAGTGCACTGTCTCAGATTGGGACGCCGTTCGCAGTGTGGCGAGAGGGTAGTATATGCTCTGGGGGAAGGCAAAGCCCCTGGTGACATTTATTTTTTGATTCGATGCCATTTTGGGGCCTATTTTGGTGGTGGAAGTTTTCCATAGGCACTCAGAAAGATGCCCTGTTTTTGCTGTGCGACCACTGTTCTGCAGGTCGATGAAAAGTTGCCGTAGAAATTGCATCGTATGCCTATGCGCAGAGATATTGGGAGTGATATAATTATTCTTATTGCCTATTGATGCAAAATCGTCACTAGGAAGTGACTGTGTGGTCAAATACCACTTTCGTCAATTTTGCAGATTTGCCCTTATAAGGTAGAAGTTGTGTTTTTTGCAGTGACAAAATATTTTTGTAGTGTTCTGTAATGGCGTCTAATGCTCTTTCACAAATAGTCACTGAAAAGCTTGACAAGAACAACTTTCCAGCATGGAAGTTTAGAATGACAAATTTCCTTGAGGGAAAAGGCTATTGGGAGTTCATTACTGAAGGTGAACAAGAACTAGTTATTCCTAATGTTCCCAATCAACAGGAGTTGTAGGCATTTAAAGGCTGGCATGAGAGAGCCAGGAAAGTTATGTATTGGCTGTCTATCAGTATTTTAGATTCTATGATTGTGCATATTCAGGATGCAAGCACGCCGAAGGAGGCGTGGGATACTTTGACAAAAACGTATAGCACAAATACGCAAGCCATGAAAATGCAGCTCAAGTAGGAGTTGCATAATGTGCAAAGAGAAAATATGAGCATCAATGACTACCACATGAAGGTGAAGAAGATTGCAGATGCACTTGCTTCCATTGGGTCACCAGTGGAAGATGATGATCTAGTTTTTGTGACCTTGAATGGTCTAGGAAAGGATTATGCACAATTCCGGACATCCATTGCCATCCGTGAGAATTTTCCTGATTTTGGGGAGTTGATTGCTCTTCTAATTTCTAAAGAGCAGAGAAATGCTAGTGCATCTTCTTTAGGAGGAACTTCAAAAGAAGCTGTCTTCTACTCAAATGTTGGAAGAGGTAGAGGTAGAGGTAGAGTAGGCCGATTTGGAGGCCATGGTAGAAATCAGAATATGTAGCAAATTCAAGAAAACCAGTCCTATGGAGGAGGACGTGGTAACCTTAGACGCAAGGGGAGCCAAAGAGGTCGTGGTGGATGGCAGAGAGGCCAAAATGCAAACAGCAATGTTGAATGCTACTACTGTCGTAAAATGGGTCATATGGCTAAAGATTGCTACAAAAAGCAGAATGACATCATGAATGGAAAATTGCAGCAAGGCAATTATGCATCATCTAGTAGACAGGGTGATGAGTGAAATGAGCATTTGTTTATGGTGCAGCATATGACCAATTCTATGACATGTGCAAAAGAAAGAAATGATGTGTGGTATGTTGACTCACGTGCATCAAACCACATGATAGGTCATGCAGAATGGATGCAAGATGCAAGGAAAATCGAAACACTAGGATTTGTGGAGACTAGTGATGATACTACACATTTCCTTTGTCTATGCAGGATGGGAAAAAGAAATACCTGTCTGATGTATTTCATGTCTCGAATATCACCAAGAACCTGGTGACTGTTGGTCAAATGGTTGAGCAATGCTTGCAGGTCAGATTTAATCCTCATGGATGCTTTGTTGAGGATATGAAAAATAAAGGTCACTTGATAGCAAAAGGGAAGAAGAAGGGCAGGATGTTTACATTGGATGTAGACATGCCTGAATTGAGTGTAGCAATGTTTGCACATGGGACCGGTGTAGTTGCAGATATTGATATCTGCCATAAATGCATTAGTCACGTTAATGTACAGCGACTTAAATTAATGCAAGCCCAAAATATTGTTGCAGGATTGCCTAAGTTCAAGGTTGCAAAAATGCATAAATTTATGTTGATGATTCGATCATCACAGGTGATAGTGATGAAGATATCCTTCATGTGAAAATGCTATTGAAGTAGAAGTTTGAGATGAAGGATTTGGGAGAGCTGCGTTAGCATTACTTCTTGGGCATTGAGGTGATTAGATCCACAAGTGGGATATGGCTCTTGCAGAGGCAGTATGGATTGGACATGTTGTCCAAATATGGGATGACAGGCTGTAAGCCTATTTTAGTTTCTTTGGAGCAGAATGTGAAGCTGAGCGCAGATGCAGGTAAGATTCTAAAAGACCCTACTATGTACAGATGCATAGTAGGAAGTTTGATTTATATGACCATTACTAGGTCAGATTTGAGCTATGCTGTTGGGTCGGTAAGTCAATTTATGCAGGCTCCAAGGAAACCGCATTTGGATGCAGCTAGACGCATACTAAGGTATGTGAAGTCCACATTGCAGTATGGACTATTTTATAAGATTGGGGTTCATATACAATTGCATGGATACACTGATGCTGACTGGGCTAGTAGTATTTCTGATAGACGATCTACTAGTGGATATGTGTTCTCTTTTGGGAGTGTTGCAGTCACTTGGAGCAACAAGAAATAGCCTACAGTTGCCTTGTCGAGCACAGAGGTTGAGTACAGGGGTGCAACAATGGCGGCATGTGAGGTAGCTTGGTTGCGTAAGCTACTTTATGATATGCATCAGTCTACAGATGGGCCAGTTGTCATTTATTGTGACAACATGAGCAGTATACACTTGGCAAATAACCCAGTCTATCATGCTAGAACAAAGCACATTGAGGTGCATTATCACTATGTGCGGGAGAAGGTTCTAGTAGGTTTTATTGATGTAGTTTATGTCAGCACAGAGGATCAGGTAGCTGACATATTCACAAAGGCATTGGGCGCAAAGAAGCTGTGCAAGTTCAGAGACCTGCTTGGTGTGTAGGAATTAGGATTGATCTCGAGGGGGAGTGTTGAGATATCGAGCTCCACTCGTGATATGCTAGGTTGACCATTGTACATTTATGTCACCGACTTGTTAGCTGCAGATGCGGTTGGTACATCGCCCATGAATAATAGCTGGATGACAGCTATCTTTATGTACTCTAGTTAGTGGCTCAGTAAGTATGCCACCGAGGTAAGCTGAGTTTGGTTTGAGACCCACATATAGGGTTCATCTATTCCTTTTGTAAGAAGAGGGAGAGAGTTCTTTTGGCTTACGCAACTAAGAAGAGAAAAACTCTTTTCAGCCTCCACCTTTGTGTGTATTCCCCCATTGTGTATGTGAGAAAGCTACAAGTGAGACTCCTTACTTCTCTCCCACTCTCTTCACACCTGCCACCATCCAAACCAACCAATTGTTAGAATAATGAAGTTGCATTTGGATAAACAGGTGATGTCTGTATCCCCTGGCTTGTTATCACTTTACCAAAAAACAAGAACAAACCTTTAGGAATTCTAAGATAATAAGGAGCCCTAAAGGAATTTAAGAACATATAAGCAGGGCTTTTAATTTTAAAGACATCCAATAAAGTGAACCAATCCTAAGGGGAGTAATCCACACCCTTTAAAAGAATCATTACCAAAAAATTTGACTATCAAGTTTCACAAGGCATAATGACACAAAAAATGAAAGAATGGGGGATATTCCACACCCATTAAACATTATCTTCTTTGTAAATGCCATGGAGGGTAGACCACACCCATATAAAGGTGACTTTTCTTTTTTGAAAAACTTAGAATGAAGGGGGAATTATAAGGGGGATATTCCACTCCCCTAAGATCAACTCTTTTTGTTAGAACTAAAGCATCACTCTAGGGGACGAATTCACACCGATAATTAAAACACACCTTAATAATTTGGAGTACAGTACTTGAAAAAGTCAAAAAATTTTGAATAATAAAAAACTAAACTATTATTTATGAGTAATTAGATATAAATTATTAAGCCAAAAGTGGCCAAATAATGACTCCTTGAACATAGAATAAGGCCCCCCATTCTGAGAACAAGGTATGTAACTCAAGAAGGCTTTGTAGGGCTGAAACAGGCCCCAAGAGCATGGTACCAATAGATAGACAAATTCTTTCATAAATTAAACTTCAAAAGATGTGCCTCAGATGCTAACTTGTATGTGTACAGGAAAGGTGAAAAATCTGCTATTATTGTTCTATATGTGGATGATCTCCTTATTATAGGTAACTATGAAGATATGATCCAGCAAACTAGAAAGGCGTTGAGCATGGAGTTTGAGATGGCAGACTTAGGCTTGATGCACTACTATTTGGGGATTGAAGTCTGGCAAGAGCCAGGCAAGATCTTCATCTCTCAGCAGAAATATGCAAGGGAGATCTTGAAGGCATTTGGTATGTCCGAGTGCAAGGAGATAGCTACACCTATGGAGCTAAATGCAAGGCTGTCTATGGAGGATGCCTCACCACCAGCAGACATCGGGAGGTACAGGAAGTTGGTTGAAAGTCTCATCTATTTGTGCAACACTAGACCGGACATCAGTTTTGTTGTTGGCGTTTTGAGCAGGTTCTCCAATAAGCCCGAGGGGAATCACTGGAATGCAGGGATGCAGGTGCTCAGGTATGTGAAGGGCACTCTTGATTATGGCATCACTTATGGTACGAGCACTTCCTTGGCTGGTCATTGTGACTCAGATTGGGCTGGAGATGTTGATTCTGGGAAATCAGTTTCTGGATATTGTTTCTCTTTAGGTTTAGGTATCTCCTTTTGGATCAGTAAGAAACAACCAACAATGGCATTGTCTTCTACCAAGGTTGAGTACAAAGTATCTATCTAGATTGCCATCTAAGCTCCATTGTGGGAGCGCACGGGTGGACAGAGCCATCATCTCTACTACATCAGTATTAAAGGAAAATTTTGTTCATCTCCAGTTTGTTGTGTACTCTCTATTCTTTGTTCAATTTCTGTTCCGCTGCACCGTGTAATTTAACACGTCACTATGTGCCTGGGGAGTTAGCACATGAGGCCTTAGAGACATGGGCTCTCTGCTCTCTATTCTTGCTCGCTTGCACTCCATAGGACATCCCTTTCCTATTCAGCTATAAACAAGGGCGAAGAAAGTACCTATGCAAGATAGGTGAGCTGGTAGGTACCATAAGCAAGCAGGAGGTAGTAGGGCTAGCAAGCAAGTAGCTGAGGTGGCAAGGAAGGCAGGTGGCTGTATTCATACGAATACCAAAAATAAGAGTGGTTGTTTTTTTATACTACTTTTATTCGTATGAATAAACTGTGTTATAGCTAGTTATTTGTACGAATAAAATGAAAAAAAATGTTTGAAATGTTTCAAATTGTAAAAAATGCAAATTTAAGAGTTTTTTTATTTTTAAAAAATATGAAAATTAATGCAACTTAGGTGGTAGTCTGCACTCATGTGGTAGTCAAGGATGATGTGTTAAAATAAGGTGACATGGAATAAGGCTAGCTGTGATGACATTGTAGCCATACCACATGGTAGATAAGGTGTGCCACATGGAGATAAGACGAGGTGATGTGTCAGTCTATTGTGGTGCCACATGTCACTATGATAAGCCAAGCTTTGGGTTGCCAAAATCTTTAATATGCTGATGAAATCTTGAAGATTATGGTGGTAAAAATTCTCCTCATCATCTTCATCCGGCATCTCTATTGTGGGAGCCTGACTATGGTTGTAGGCACTCAGCTGAGTTTGGAGCTGCTTTGGATGATATGCTATTTGTAGGAGCAGGCAACATTTATAGGTGCAGAGGTTGCATTGTGTGGGGGCATGTGGGCAACTATCTTGGGATCGTTGGTGTTGAGGAAGCCATCACGAGAGGTCCTTGGAAGCATTTGAGATTGATGACGCTTGTGTGAAGCTCGAGAGAGGTCACGTTGTTGGCATCCAAGGAAGGCCTTGGTTGGCTGTGCGGGCTTCTGTTGTGGGTGCTGAGTGTGTGAGCAGCACTAGAGCTTGGATGTAGATGAGCCGCATAGGTTCTAGATGGCTCATGTGCTATGAAACCATTTGTGCAAAGAGCTTTTCAATGGAAATGAGTTTGAGACTCTATTGCTTGGCATCTACTCACAGGAGTTGAAGCACGTGGCTTCTTTGTTGCACATTGCCGCAGATTAGTCAGCCGGCTATTGTGTAGGTGTTGATAGATGATGGAGCTCAAGGGCATTGTAGGCTATAGGGCCTTGTACCTTGTAGTTGCTTGTTGAAATTGCCGACAAGTTCCAGAGAGTCTTTGTCTCAATTTAAAACTCTCTTAGTCCATATCACTTTCTCTATCAATCAATAGAGTAGGTAGAACATAGAGATGTCTCTCTATTTCTCTCAAAAAGAATAGATCTCTCCCTATATCTCTCTCAATTAAGGGAAGAATACCTCACAAATAAAGTATTGTCTCTTTCTCAGAGACCCTGCTCTTAATCAAGAAAGCTCTCAAGAACAAATCAACGGAAGGACTAGACGAAATTCTTTCAAGCCAACAAAAAATTCTCTGAGTGGAAGACAATGGAATGTGATCATACAACCTCACAACTCTCAAACTATCACAATGGAAATGCATGGATGAAAACTTCTCAAATCAATGGAAATTCTCTCACCATCGAAATGAAAGAATAAACACTCATGAACTCACTCAATCTCTCTCAACCAATCTCTCACAAGAAGGATGGCACCTTACCAGAAGGTACAACCATGCTTTGATACCATGAACAAATATGGAGAGAAGAGAGGAGAAGTGTGGATATGAGGAGAGAGGGCATAGCTAGAGAGCACACCACAAATGACTAACTGTACACTAGATCTAGTTGGAAAAGATGAATATATAAAAACCCCTTTAGGGTTAGGGTTAGGTTTCTAACCCTTTCCTTTATAGCACTCTGTGTTAGTACTATGCACAATATCAAACATATGATGTTGACATGGATCCTCAACACAAGTCTCTCTCTCTCTCTCTCTCACACACACACACACACACACACACAGAGTTATGGATAAATTTGACCAAGGTAAAAGGCATAAATATATGTGTGTGCTTGTATGTGTGGCAATAGTATAATAAAATATGGTGTGCATAGGGCCCAAGGTTGAGGTGGTAGGGCATGACCATGTGCCACCCTTCCACATAAGAGGACCCATAAGGTGTGTTGTACATAATCCATCATAGTTATATTATAAAATGTTAAGGTGGCGGTCCCATGTCTGCATTTAGTGAGACATGGACCAAGGAACATGGGAGAAGTAATATAAAATAGGTGGAGATGGATATTATATTGGATTATTCCCTCCATGTACGATAGGCCCATGTGGGGGGAGGTGTAGATAGTCCAAGAATGCAAGTTAAATAATGGGGAAAGTAGGATGAGGTGGCAAGATTCCTTGTGCCAACCCTCCACTTGTCCTCCTAGATGATTGAACGTATTATAAAATTAGGAAGAGACTAGGGGAGTATCTTAGACTTGGGATATGGGGGTTGATATATGTGGAAAAATGAGGCCAAGGGTTGTCTCACACAATTGAGAGTGCGTAACTGCCTAGCCCACATGGGAGACTTTTCCACACACACCATGATGCATTTATTGGGAGAGACCCCCTCTCTTGGCTATAAAAGGAGGGGGCTATTCCTTGATGGAACATGCTCATTCTTGTAAAGCCACCTAGCTAGTACTTTGATTTCCCCCCCCCCATCCTTCCTTTCAAATAAAGTACGACTCTCTTCCCTTGATGTCTCCATCTCTACATTCCACCTCCCATCATGTACATGCTCCTCTTCCCCCTTGTGGCATAGTCCCTCTCTTCATTCCCACCCCTCTTAATCCTTTATCCCCACCTGTGTTAATGCTTCTTCCCTCATGTTCCCTTTTCCTCTATGGCCCTCGAGCGTCGCCATGCCTCGCGTCTAGCATCATGCCTCAAATTCTTTTCCAGTTAATAACACACACATTAATTTTTCTTAAATAATTTAGCTCACACACACACACACACACTTTCATTGTCCCATGTACTTGATTTCCTCCCCCTCTTCCCCTTTTTCCCCCAAATTTTTATAGTGGCAAAACTTTCAACGCCCTCAATAGTTAAAGTGGAATTTCTTTTGCTACCTTATCTTTTAGCGTACTTTAATTTTGTAATGCTTAACCTTAAGGGTGTAAGTAGTTATTATCTTTTTGTGCTTTAATGTTACCCCAAACCCCCTAGTCTTTAATTAATTTTATTTTCCCTTTATTAAATTATTTATTCATTTTTTCCTTCCTAAATTAATTTCTGCATTTAATTGATTTAATTGATTTACACACACACGCACAGTAATGTTGCTTAATAGTAAACCCCTTCCCTTAAAAAATTAGTTGCTACCCACTTCTACCCACCCCTTCCCCCTTTTTCTCCGCTTCTATGTTTGGTCCTTGTTTCAAGGTTTTTCTAAAGAAAATTATTAATTTTATTTATTGCCCCCCCTCAATTTATTATTTAAATCCCAATTTTTTTTCTTCTTTACACTTTAATTGTTTCCTTTAAAAAAATAAAAAATTTAACCTCCCCTTCTTTTCTCCTAAATTATCCAACCTAACCATTCCCCCCCCCTCTTCAGAACATTAATTACACTTTTTAGAACTTTGGAGCTTTTATATCTGCCCTTAGTAAAATTTATCCCTATACCTATTATTTTCATTTTAATTAATCCCTAGTTAATAAGCTCCCCCCTTAAGCCCCCTTTTATTATCAGGATCCAAAAAACCATTTTAATATTTTCATTTAAAGCTAATTTTCCCTTTTCCAACCCCTTTTATATTTTGAATTTAACTAAAACCTCCTTTAAAAATCCCTCTTAATGTTAATAATGAAAAACCCCTCTAAAAGAAACTACCCCTACATTAAGCTACCCTTTCACCTAACGAACCCCTTACCTTACCAATAACGCATATTACCATCCTCTAGCCTAACTACTCCATGCACAACTGCATTTAGTCCCCTCTTAACTACTACTAACCTAATTACCACCATCTTGTCCCTTGTACACAACCCCGTTACATGCACTCATACCCAAAAACCCCTATTTCATGGCTCTCTTTTTTGGCCGTTATCAACTTCCCCATGCATGACCAAACAGTCTAGATGCCTTCATCGCTTCATGCTTGGATAACTCAACATAGTCAAGACATCCAAAGAAGCATGGGATATATTTGTAGCTCTTTACAAGCCTAAGAACACTTCCAGGATTCTAACACTGAGAAACCAGATCAACTAGAGTTTTCGCAACAGCAATGAAACTGGTCATTCTTACGTACTCAAGATCAAAGATTATAACAATCAAGTTGCAGAGTAGGAGGAGAGACCATGAATCCCACAGAAATTCTTCAAGTCATCTTTAATGGACTAGGAGAGGGATACGAGAATCTAGTCTAGAGTATTGCCATTCAATGGAAAATTCCAACACTATAAGAGATACAGTCAGATTTACTTGGGGAAGAACTCAGGACTCAGGCCATTCAAGCACACAAAGGTCATTCCAATGATCAAGCATTCATAGCTTTAGGTAGAAGCAGAGGCAAAGGAAGAGGTAGATTATTTCAGTGAAGTGGTTATCATCAACATCAAAGTCATCATCGAAGTCAGCATTAGCATCAGCATCATCCTCAGCAGCATCAACATCAGCAACCAAGAGGAAATCATTCCAACAGAGGAAGATTCCAAGGACGAGGGAATGCATCCACCAATGTGTCATACATTGAGTGCAATTACTGTCATAAGTTTCGATACTATGAAAGAGATTGGCATAATAAGCATTACAACCAAGGCAGTCAATCCAACAGCAATCGATGAAATTTTCATGGAAGACAAAATCATCGTGGTGGACATTCAAGTCACAGTCATTACGCAAATGAACCTTAGAATATGTTTCTGCAAGTGAGGATAGCATACATGGGTGTTGTCTTATAGGCAAGGAATGCAAGGAAAAAATCAATTTGTGTGATGCTTGTCTCATAGATATGACAAATTCCTTATTGCAAAGTGCAAAGCACCACACATATATGACTGGTAAGGATGTGGGAGATGGACCAAGTTTGGAAGCACTGATAAGTAGAGTCGGGGAGAGGTGAACACCAACCCCACCTCAAGTGAGTCATACTATTCACAATTTGGTAGCTAGGACTCCTATGTATAAAAGTTGGTATGCAATGCTGATGCGCTTTGTTCCATCATCACAAGTGTATCTGATTCAGTGCTCATTGATTCAACACATGTCCAATGCATCTGAGGCTTGGAACATCTTGAAGAATTAGTATGAGACCCGCAATCAGACTCGGATTCAAAATCTGGAAAATCAACTTACTGTTGAAAAGCTTGTAGAAGGGGAAACTGTTGAGACATTCATCACAAGAGATCAAGAATCTACGTAATCAAATGGCTACTATGGGCATTGCAAATACTAGTGAAGAGCTAGCTCGGAGGTGCATTCGAATTCTTCCATAGAAATTTGATGGTCTGGTAACTGCACTTAACACTCAATTTCGAACTCCTGCACTTAATTTTGAAGAATTATGTGCATTACTACTTCAGGAGGAGATGCGGTTGAAGAGTCGTGATGGTGGGAGCGATAATGTTTTCACTACTATGAGCAAAGGGAGAAGTGCCAATTCTTCAGAAAAGAAGAAGCTGAAGAAGGAGAAGTTTCAAGGGTCATGTTACTATTGCAGCAAGAAAGGTCATGCTGCAAAAAATTGCAGAAAGAAGTAATATGATGAGAAGAACAGGACCTTGAAAGCTTCATGGAAGAGCAAGGACACTGTCAACAATGCTGAAGTTGAGCTCAAGCTATTTGTGGCTATTGAGGAGATGTGCTCCATGGCTCAATCTTCACCAAGCAACAACTTCATGGGTATTGGATAGCCGTGCAATTTGACACATGACAGGTATGAAAGAATGGTATAGTTCTCTTTAGCCTCTACAAGAACCTACAAATGTCGTGGTTGGGAATGATGCAAAATGTCTAGTTCAAGGGACCGGTACCATCTCACTTGTGGCAGCCAATGGTGAGTCTAAGAAGTTATCTGACATACTTTTTGTTCCATAAATAAAAAGAAACCTACTTTCTATTGCTGCAATAACTGATCAAGATCTTGAAGTTCGCTTTAGAAAATCTAAAGCCCAGATATTAGATGCAAAGGGCAATGTTGTGGACACAAGCTCTAGGAAAAACAACTTGTATAAGCTCATTCCACTTTCAGTCACCTCAGATTTGGAGATAGGAAGGATTTGGCATGAGCGATTTGGCCACATAGGCTATGCTGTGCTAAAGGAAATTCAAAAGAGAAAGATGGTTGCACATTTTTCTGCACTCACAAATAAGTGGGAGTCATGTGAAGCTTGTTTGATGGGCCAGCAAGCCAGGAAGCCATTTCCACATGAGACCATATATCGAGCAAAGGCACCTCTAGATCTAGTACATGCTGATCTCTGTGGTAAGATGTCTACTACTTTTTTGGGTGGATCTCTCTACTTTATGCTGATAGTCGATGATTATAGTAGCAAGATGAAGCTCTTGAAAAGTTTAAATTGTGGCACAAGCTTGTAGAAAATGAAACAAGAAAGAAGGTTAAAAAGTTTCACACCGATCGAGGAGGAGAGTTCATGTGAAAGGAATTTGACAAGTATTGCAATGAGCATGGCATTAAGCGGAAACTTACTGCTCCCCATACACCTCAACAAAATACCGAACAATCGTTGAGATGGGATGCTGCATGTTGAAGGCAAAGGGGCTGCCCAACACATTCTGGGTTGAGGCAATAAATATAGCAGTCTATATTCTCAATCGGTGCTATACAAAGGGTCTCAAAGGGATGACTCTAGAAGAGACCTACTCAAGTAAGAAACCTTCAATTTCTCATTTTCGTACATTTGGATGTGATTGTTATGCACACATTTCCGATGCAGTGAGAACCAAACTAGATGCCAAGAGCAAGAAATGTATCTTCTTGGGATATAGCATGGAGTCAAAGGACTATCGACTCTATGATGTACATGCAAAGAAGATCATCGTAAGTCAAGATGTGGTGTTTGTTGAGCGACCACACTCAATGGTGGATACAATTCCAACCATTTCATTATCAATTGAAGAAATACCTCACCATTTGCTGACCCAAAAGTATGAAGAAACTATCAACAAGGAGGTGTTCTCTGATTTTGAGGACCAAGAAATCTAGCCTGTGCAAGAAAGTCCACAACCCGATGGACCTCAAAGATCAAAGATAATAGAGGAGCAACGCCGATCAGCTGATCTCATAGTTAACATTTCCTTGATGGCTGAGAGTATATAGACAGAGTTGGAGGAGGCACTGGCATATCCAAAATGGAAGGCGGCTATGCAGTCAGAATATGACAGCATAGTGAAGAACGACACTTGGGAACTTGTAAGTTGACCCTGCAAAGAGAAAGCTAATTGGCACAAAGTGGGTATGGAAAGCCAAATATAAAGCTAATGGTAGTCTAGAAAAGAATAAAGCTTGTTTTGTTGCACAAGGCTTCTCACAGGTGGAAGGTTTTGATGTAAGTGAAACTTTTGCACCCATAGCCAGAATGACCACTATTTGTACGGTACTTCTATCGCTGCTCATAACAAATGGGTAGTTTTTCAAATGGACGTTAAGTCTACATTCTTGAATGGACATCTCAAGGAGGAGGTGTATGTAGCTCAGCCACCAGGTATTAAGCTGCCCCATTCATAGAATAAAGTGGGCAGGTTAAAGAAGGCATTGTTGTACGGGCTAAAACAGGCCCCACGAGCATGGTATCAAAGGATATATAATTTTTTCCTAAACTATGTTTTTCTGAGAAGTGCTTCTGATGCTAACCTCTATGTAATGAAGCAAGATGGAAAACAAGTTGTTTGCACATGTTGTGGCAAGTCATTCAAGTCTATATCACCACACTTGATATTAATTTGCCAAGTAGCATCCAAAGGGGAAAAGAGAGAGTGTAGTAGGGGGTATGCTACCAATTTGTAGGGTGTGTATACTAGCATAATGAAACCGGAACTGCAAAGTAGTACCTATTAATTGTTATTTACTAGACATCAAACAAAGGCAATCTAGGGTGGACCAACTAGCCATTTAATACAAAGCACCCAATGGTATCAGTCCCGTGGAGTTTGTATACTAGTATTATGAGACCCGACTATAATACAAAGCAAAGTACAACCTAAGTGCCACTTACTAGAGATTAATAAAGGCAATCGAAGGTGAACCAACTAGCCAGTTTCAATAGACAACCAAAGATTTCAACCAATCTTTTCAACAAAAATTATATAAGCACCTACATTCCGTTTGCTCATCAGACTTCATACGGTTTGCAGACAAAGCTTGTTCAATTTCCAGCCACTTCAAGACTCCGTATTGGCATATTTGATGCACACTAACCTTTGCAAGCACAATATTACCAAGGGCTTCTCTCATTTATTGACACTCCTTTATCTCTTTGCACACAATTCAACTCACTGCCCACACTCTGGATGACAAACATCTCAGTAGAAGGAATGGCATCAAAGACAAGTAGATGCTAATGGAGAAAAGAACACTAGTAATAAATACAAAAAAGAAATAGCAATGATTCAAGTTGATGCCAACTTGGCCATAAAATAGCAATGCTCCAAAGAGCAACATAGCTTAAAAACGTCCTTATAACACTTTAGGGTGGATTCAAACCACCCGCCTACCCATGAAGAGAGAGAGAGATTGATGTACGAGGTCCGGGTGGGTGTGGTGTTCACACCATTTGGAGGAAAGGATATAAACATGAGCTATAGCCTACCGTATCAAGGTTTGATTAGCTGGGTGGAAAGAGGAGCCACTCTCATTCAGTTGGCATGGTAGCTGTTCACATCAGATGGGCGGCCTCAAGCTACCAGACATATTTTTTGGGAACTAAAGTCTAGGCCCTTTCTTTTGATTGGTCCACCTGGGACTTTGGCGGGTGGTGTGAAATCCCCCTTAGAGACCTCAATTGGATTACATCGTAAACTGAGCAAGTAGTACAACTCATTGCTAGAATCTACTAGCAAGCCGTACAACTCGTTGGTGGACTTTATGCGTGACATCCAAAACCCTTAGATTTGCTTGTTGGAACTCACAATGGATTTGTCACACATATAGATAGGTTTGTCCTCTCGGAATAATTAATTTAAAATAAATTAATTAGTTGCTTGTGCGCGCTCGTGCCAACCATTATCATAGGTTAATTCAGAATATTAAACCCTCCCTCATCCCTTCTGTAGCTCCCCTCTTCACCTCGCTCAATTTCTCCTCCCCTCTCCCTCTTTGCCCTCCTACTTTGGGGGGCTGGTCTCTATATGCGGGCACAGAAAAGCTTCTGGAGAAGCTGTTGGTGGCATAAGGATTGAGAGGCCAAAGCTGGTAAAAGGATTGAGAAGATGTGAGCACAAATACTTTCATTCTATGCATTCATTCGAGGTCCAACCTTACCTTAATACCTTCATTTGATAAGTGCGGAAACTAATTAATTGAATTTCCCATTTTTTCATGCTAGGGGGACCTATTCGATTTTTTTGTTTTTTTGTGTGTAACAACCTTTATTAAAATCAAAAGGAAGAAGATCCATAGTGTGTAGATATGTCATACTGTCTGAGTACAAAATTTCAAACGCCTTAGCACCAGAGTCTGGCTAAGGCTTTACAAGCATCATTTCCACGACCAAAAGTTACCATAAATCTCTGAGTTTTCTCCAAATAGCTTGAGATCGGGATTCTTTCAAGCGGAAACCATTGAAAAGCTCTTCCATTTCTCTACTTCCATATAAGTGACAGAACAACAACTCTCAAAGGTTGCACCATCTGATAGATAAGATCAATTTTCTTATCTTTATCCCCGAGAAGAGCCATCCTCCACTTGAACTTAACATCTAAATGCACACTGAGCCACTCAGTTTTCTGTCTACAGCCTTCCAAAGCTCCTTAGAGACAGGGCACTCCCATAGCAAGTGCATATGAGTTTCTTTGAAACTGCCACAAAGCGGGCACTCTGGAGGGATGCGGGGGTTCCATTTTAATAATTGAGAACTTACCTGAAGCTCACCCGCCATAGTAGTTTACATTCAATATGAAAGAAGGTGTAGCTATCCATACTCTCCTCAATCTAGTTACCCACTGGTCGATTCTATCTCACAGAGCATGGAATTTATATTGCCTTAATGCTACTGCTACACCTATTGTTGTCTTAAGCTCTCTGAGATCACAATTATTCAATCTGTTGAAGGGCTTACCGGTCGGGCTAGTGAACCCCTTGATGTCCTGAGCCTCCCTATAAAGCGGGTTGGTCGGCCAATTGCTCGTAATTCTTTGGATTATGTTGCTAACCAGCTGCCTCTCTTTGTTGTTGAGATCGAATTCTCGAGCAATATGGTCAGGCTGCTTCCAATTTGCACCGCCATGGTCCCAGATTTCCATGAATGTTGCAAGACCCTTTTTGGAAATCTGCATAGCGAATCTTGGGCTTGCATGGATTATTGCAAGGCCGTCCATAAACACACATTCTGCTAGCCATAGTGACCTACCTAGAGACGCATCGCCATAGAGATTGCGTAGACCAGTCCATGTGCTTCCTCTGAACTTTGCCTTCCATACCTGCAATAACTTGGTTAATAATTCAGACTAACGTACCTTGACCTTTAGGTCCGCCAATACAATATCTTGCCAGGGTGCTCTCACCCCCTTAGGTGCATTGAGGCTTATCAAGGCACGTGCTATCTTCGCCCAAGGCTAGTCGCTACCTAAATGAAGTAAAGTCTTCGCACATAGCACCGCATTTTTGGCCTTATGAGTTCATTAGGCCAATACCCCCATCCTCTCTGGGTGAAAATAGTAGCTCCACCTGCCAGGGTGCTCTCACCCCCTTAGGTGCATTGAGTCTTATTAAGGCACGTGCTATCTTCGCCCAAGGCTAGTCGCTACCTAAATGAAGTAAAGTCTTTGCACATAGCACCGCATTTTTTGCCTTATGAGTTCATTAGGCCAATTATACCCCCATTCTCTCTGGGTGAAAATAGTAGCTCCACCTTGAATGCGTGCCATCTCCTTTCCCAAACCATCTTTATTCTGCATCTGTCCACCTCCTTTAAATAGTTATTTGAAAAGGGAAGGATCGAAAAAACATATAACAGTAACGATTCAAGGATATGTTTTGCCAGTGTTAGTTTGCCTATGAAGGAGAGTGGCTTCCCTAGCCATTTCTCTAATTTAGCACTTATTGTTTGAAAGGCCCAATCAAATTTGCTCTTTAATGATACTCCTACGCCTAACGGGCATCCCAAATATCTGATAATCTGACCAGATGGACTCCAATTCATCTATGGACTTTTGGCTTTGGCCCCCAAGCTAACCAGAGAGCTTCGGTTTTACTATTATCGATTTTGGAGTTTGATAGGGTGGCAAACTCGTTGAAGGTCTCCAAGAATCTACTTACGTTTGACTCAGAGGCTTCAAAGAAGTTTGTGTTATCATCGGTGAAGAACTGCGTGTAGAAGCTGGAATTGTCCGAAATGTGGTTAAGTGTGAAAAGCATAATCATGCCAAACATCCCTACCAATGTATTGAAAAAGGAAGGCACCCCACGCTGCTCTCCCACATCAAATCACTCCTCACATGTTTGAAGTATAAATTAGCCATAGGTCGATTTGGAAAAATGCATGTTTTCATCAACATCATTACTTCATAGACACCCTTAGACATCACTCCTTGCAATTGCAAATAAAAAATAATGAAGTAAATTTCAAATATTTGAAAATACATTATCATAACCATCATGGCTCAAACACATTCCCATAGAGTACAAGTATGTACATTGTAAATTAACATTGAGTCAAGTGCATAACTCTAAAAATATATCCTCATCACCGTTGTCTTTGCTTAATCTCCCATACATGTAATGTTTAAATCGACCTTTGATCAATTTTGAAAGCTGAAATAGATGTTTTTATCAACACCATTTCTTCATGGACACTCCTAAACATCACATGTTTCAATTGCAAATCGACCTTAGGTTGATTTAAAATCTTTACAAACACAATATCATCATCATCATGGCTCAAACACATTCTCAGATAGTATAGATATGCCCATTGTAAATCAAACTTAGGTTTATTTCAAAACTCTAAAAGCACATTCTCAAGATATTGGTGATAGGGGAGTACCATGTTTATGTGCCATGTGGAGCAAAGAGGTCAAGGTTCCATTTGACACTTTGAATGTTAAGATGACGGTGGCAAGCTTGGAGAGCAAACTAGATTCAATGAATAAACTTAGGTGGGACATAAGAGCAAGAAATGCATTGGAAGAGTGTGTCATTTCTAGTATGGTAGACATTGTTAATGAATTTTAATGATTAGTTGTAGAGAATTAGACATTATGGTAGGAGCGCTATCCATTTTGGTTGGAAAAACATTGAGCAATGATGTGTTAAGGATATTAATGGAATTTTGTAATTCACATCTTTTAGATGTTCACAATCACAAAAGAAAGATTGAGTTGATCATTCATTCATCTAGTTGATCATTATAAGTATATTTATACCAATTTCTTGGAGTTGGTGCTTGGCAAAGGAGGATCTCGACAAAGGAATAGTTGAAGAGAGACCCTAAGAGGTGGAGCCACTATCGAATGGAGACACATGCACAATAACAAAATATCAAACCTTCTCACCTTGCGAGTAGTGGCAAGGATTTCTTCATAATGTATTAAGTTATCTTATTACTTACTATCTAGTCGGGTAATGCATTTCATTTAATGTATCTCATTTAACATATCTTGTTATTTAACTATTCTTATGCATATAACATGCAAGCTCTCTTGAACAACTTGAGAGTGTGGAGTAGATCTCAATTGGGATGAAATTGTGTTTGATATAAGTCTTTTGCCACTCTTACTTTTGTAGTATAACTAGCTTCTTTTAGTTATATAATACTGATGTACTTAATAAATATTTCCATTTGCATGAAGCTTAACCCAGGTGATAACTCTAGAGAGGACAAGGGATTTTGGACCCAACAAGGGATGAGAGCCAGCAAGGGATATGGAATAGACATGAGGATGAGATCGGTTCTCAGGGGGTTCACCTCACAAAATTTTAGTGTACCATGTGCATTCAAAAGGAGGGATATTTTAATTCATTTTTTGGGAAAAATTTAACAGAATTACAATAATAGGAGGGGTTTTTAAATTCAACTTTATAAAAAAATCACTTAGTTCATAAGTAAAGAGGGGTGTTTTTATTGGGAAGAAAATTTTAGATGAGGGGTTTTTTTAATATTCCTTGAACACACGTGGTACATAGGGTTTCTTATTAGTGCACCCCCTGAGGATAGGTTCAACCTTTGAGAGTAATGCAGATTGAGGAGATTAATGTAGATCAAGCTCTTTTTTGTCATATACACTTTGAGTTTGTATACCCTTTTTGGGAATTTTTATTGTGGCCTTATACAATCATGCTCCCATGAGGGAATTCTTGTACTCTTGCCTTGGATCATTATATATTCATGCCCCTTAGAGGGAGTTATTCATTGAGTATGATTCTTGGCATGTGCATGCCACTTCTATACTTGGTAATTATTTGTTTTGTTTGTTGCTTTTATATCCCATGAGATGCTTGATAACCTGTTGTTCTAGAGTTTTCTGAATGACCTTATTAAATAATAAATTGGTAATAAATAAAGAAAAAAAATCATCTATGGCTGCAAGGTGGACAAAGGAGATCAAAAATGTGGAGTGAGATCATGGTTAATCCAAACACAAGCTATGAACTTTCCTAATTTTGTATATGAGAACATGCAAAGAGATAAAATTCAATGCAATATCTACAAAATAAATACATATCAGTGAGTTCTAATACAATCAAATTATAAATGTGGGACATAAAAAATTATTTGAAATCAACATTTTGGACTTATTGCAACATTGAAGAGAATTGCAAAAAGAGATCTTGGAAATAGAAGTGCTTAATGCAACATTAAAAGCATCCAAGAAATATCTATAAAACAAGCAAATACAAGTGGATTCTAGTATAATAAAATTGAAAATTGACATTAATTAAGGATTTAAAGCCAACTTTTCCATAAGTTGTTGGCAATATAAAGTACCTATTTGTCATACTGACTTCAATATGTAGTCATTAATGCAATGCATTCTCATAAATAAATAAGATTGATGCCATGTTGCTTGAGGAAATTTGTTTCAAAATACTCCTTTGTACCTTTTCATGAATTGCTAAAGTTGATGCCATGTAGGTTGAGGAACATTTGTTTTAAAAGACCTCTTTGTATTATTTTGTAAATTTCTAAGGATGATAAATAAAGGAAGAATGATTATCTACCCATGAGTGATGAGATCATTTTCAATAAAAATACAATCTATGGACTTTCAGGATTTTGTATACGAGCACATGCAGAGAGAGCAAATTCAATGCAATATCTACAAAAAGAGTGTAATTGAAGGTGGTGTATTGAAATGGAAAATATAGGCAATGATAAAGGATGTGATGCCAAATTTTCCATAGACTTTTGGCAATATGAATTACCTATTGGTCCTACTAATAACAGTATTACTCATGAATTTAGTATTTTTTCATATATTTTTGAGATTGACACCATGTAATTTAAGAAACATGCATTTCAAAATTTTCTCTTTTTTTGAGACCAAAATTGTGAGTTCTAAAAAAAGTGGGACTTGGGATATTCCCACTTTTCCTAATATAGTCTTAGCAGGGAGGTTTGCGGGAAATAGAATCTCTCTCTCTCACTCCCACAACAACACAAAGCAACTATAGACGCGCTTGGTAGACGTGCAAAATAGCGGGCGCGTCTATAGGCGTTGCTTTAGTAGAGAAATTATGGGCGCGTCTATAGGCGCGGCTAAACGCTCGTTTATTTGCGCGTAAATCACTGCGCGTTTGACCTGAGAAAATACGGGCCCGTCTAAGATCCCGTTTATTAGCGCGTGTATTTGCGCGTTTATTTGTGCGTTTACACTGAGAATCAAACGCACATTTAGACGCGTAAATAGACACGCTCCAGAGAATACAGAAAGTGAGATTTTGGTGTACATCATTGCTTTCCAAACATTGCCCATGATTACCAAAGCACATAATTTTTTGCAAGCCCACATATACAAGAATTAAGTGAAATGAGGAGAATGAGACAATATGTAAAATAGTTTTGCCAATATCAATTGTGGGGCTACGGTTCAATCTCATCCTCAATGAGATCAACCCTTTCCAAACTATCTACTTCAAAATCCAAACAAGTGTTTAGATCTACAAATACATTCAACCCACTACTACTTGTGCCACTCATGTGCTCATCGAAATCAACATCTCCAATGGTAGGCTCGTCCTCACGGGTAATGTCGGCCTCAATATCTATATCTCCTATCTCATGATCATCCTCCTCTCTTGTATCACTGTCATCATCATGTCCATGGCCATGATCATCCTCCATACGCTCCATATTAGTAAATGTACTATACATCACTTTGGAACGTGGCATAATAGGTATGACATGCCACCATCTATTATTATCCACCATTGGTTGATAGACAACCTAATTCAAACACAAATACAATCATGTTACTTTTCTTGCATCAAATATTTAAAAGCGAGTATTTTTATGTGTGTTCACAGTACCTGTTCACATTGTTGCGGTAGTACTAGTGTGTCCTTCCTACTTTGCCAAAACTTTGTGGAGTCAATAGTTACAAAGCCACTTGCATGATGTTTGATTGTTGCATTAGGGCCTCTTTCCACCACGTCCTTAAACCACTTTACATCCAAAACATACACAAAGAAGCGTCGAAAGTCAAGCATAATGATATCTTGGATTATGCCACAATAATCATCCATGGCTCCATTGGCTCCCTCAAAGCTAGCAATGACGCCGCAATCTTGTGTGTTTCTCTTATCATCAATCCGTTGTGTTCGAAAATGCTTGCCCTCACACCATATAGCATTGAACATAGTGCACTACACCAAGAAAAAATCAATTAAATGCGCAATCTAAATTATAAAAAGCTCCTAACTTATGCATAACATTCTATATACCGACCTTGCTCATGCATCCCCTAGCATACTCCCATTCTTCCATTGTGATATGCATCCCCTCGTCTTTCTCTGCTTTCTCCATTTCATCAAGTAGCCAATCCACATGAATATCCTTTGGAAGTGCTCTTAGATGCTGAGGGTATGGCACACGAGATCCGTGGTGTGTACGAAAGAGGGCCCTTTCTTCCCATCTTTTCATCACATCACTATTAAGCACGCAAAAGAGGTTGATACTATTACGCAACTCCGTGTCTATTACTTTGTTGCGTCCTTTTCCTTGAGGCACAATAGAGGTCATCCTTAGGTCTTCATCATCTCTCCATAGTCGTGGGAGAGAGCTATCCACATCAACAAGAAACTCAGAAATATATACAAGTGACTCTTGTACCAACCAACCCTCGGCCATGCTACCTTCGGGTCTTGCATTTTGTCTCACGAAGCCCTTCAACGTCTTCATGAAGCGCTCAAGGAAGAGCAACCATCGTGCATGTATAGTACCGCATATAGCAATCTCATCCACCAAATGTACTATGAGATGTAGTTGGCTTGTGAGAATAGAACGTGGAAATGTCTCCTCCACTAAACAAACCACCTCCACTGACATAACTCGAGCATTCTCAAGCGTGGTGGGATCTATTTCCTTTGAGCTCACATACCTCACAAGCTTGCCCATCTTGTAAATACAATCTTTCATGTCTTTTGATGCACTACGTGAAATGCTAGTAGGTAGTATGAACTGAACCTGCGAGGAGGTGGTTGATTAGTTGCTTATAGCTATTCACTCACAAATTTGAAAGGAAAAAGATATTATGCATATAAAATACTTACTTGGAGCATCTTGTGCCAATCATGAGATTTCAAGCCATATAATTGCTCTATACCTCTTTTCTTGCTCTTTGTAAAGGCTCCCTTCAAACACCTCATGCATCCAGTGGGAGTACGAATTGTAGTAATAGCGCGCTTCACCGTTGCCATCTCTAGCTTTGATAACATCCACGGTGCACGAGGTAAAAAAACACGCCCATTTGGTCTCTCTTGAGGCCAAGCTTCACGCATCCTCCCTGTGGTACGTAGATCCTCCCTTATGCCTGCCGAGTCTCGTGTCCCATTCAAATGCTCCCAAATGGTAGATGCCACATTCTTGAAGATATGCATGGGATCGAGCAGGTGATTGATCTTGAGGTGGGACCAATATGGTAAACGATAAAAAATGGAGTATCTAAACAAAATAAAGTGTTAGCGTGCAATCTTTACTTCCAAGTGTTAGCCAATAGTTACAAATCCTTACCGGCTCATGCCAAGTGGTGGAGGAGTCATGGAACCGTCCCAAATTCTCATCCAATCTCCCGCGGTGAGTGATTGTGGGAGGACTTCATTCCAAGGGGCAACATATCTAGGATGATTAGGTGGGAGAAATCGATGGTGATTCTCATAGATGACCTTATTCAATGCGTCTGCCCGTGAGGCAACTAGCGAAGGACCACAAACAGGACATGCATGGTAACCCGATGTAGTGAGACCTGAAACAATAGATGCAATTAAGAGTGGAAGGTGGGTTTAGGGTGCCACGTCCTTTGCCTATTCATAATTAAAAAATGCAATGCTTACCTGAACACTCGCCATAGCCTGGGAAGTCATGCATCGTCCACATCAAGACTGCTTTGCAGTTGAAGTCTCGTGACGAGGGAGGCCTGCTCACATCATGCACCTCGATACCTCTCCAAAGTATCTCTAGCTCATCAATCAAAGGCTCCAAATAAACATCAGAGTTTTTGACTTTATGTTTCCCTGGAATTAGAAGGGACAGCATGACATGTCCTTTCTTAATAGACATAGAGGGTGGAAGATTGTAATTCACCAATACCACTGGCCATACACTGTAAGACGTGCTTTTGAGACCAAATGGGTTCACACCGTCCATACCCAATCCAAGTCTCAAGCTCCTAGGTTCTTCCTTGAAGCTTGGCCATGTGTCTTCAATATGCTTCCACACAGGAGAGTCCGCGGGAGTTCTCCACTTGCCATCGGTTGATCGATGGGAGGAATGCCATGATATGAGCTCTGCAATAGATTTGCACTTGAACATATGTTGGATGCGAGGGATTATGGGAAAATGTCGCAATACCTTACGAGGCACGTCCAAGGTTTTGAGATCTGCTCTATATCTTGCCTCTCCACAAGTAGGACACTCTCTTGCATCCTTATTATGTAGTCCACGAAACAAAACGCAATCGTTGACACATGCATGGATGCACTTGTAATCTAATCCTCCAAGAGAGGTCACATGTTGCCTTGCCATATCTCTTGAGGTCGGTAATTTATTCTCCCTTGGAAGCATTTTACACAATAGCCTGCACGTGAAGACCATAAATGAGGAAAAGCATTCGTTGAAGATGGAGACATCCTACAAACAAACAACCCACCAAATTTACTCTTCTTCAAATGCTTGATTTAAACTCTGTGTTGCGTCTATCGCCGCGTCTATAGTCGCGTCTAATATCGCGTCTAACGGCGCGTCTAAACGCGCGTCTACTCTGTGTATTTAGACGCGCCTATAGACGCACTAATAGACGCGACTATAAACGCGCTAATAGATGCAGCTTTTAAACCTGCTTTTCGGCGCGCCGCTCGCTTTGCTTTTCTTTTCATTACTTAAAGTTCGCGAGCGGCTTCCTTCCTTCTTTATTAGCAGTTCCATAGATTCGAAGCTTAAGAGAGAACCTCTCATACACAGTTCCAAGCTTTCACTCAAGAGAAAGGGACCGTACCTACACTTGCTTCCAAGCCTAAAGAAGAAGAGGAGTACGAACAAGGAGAAGAAACAAGTTTGAAAAAGAAAGATCCTTCCATACCTTTTTCCAAGTAAGTCCTTTTGAAGTTGTTCTTGCTTGCTCTTTCCAGTTTTGTACTTTCTTGCATCCACGAAATGCAAGGTCTAGGTATGAGCGACACGTTCTTTTGTCGGGCGCAACGTCCTTTTCGACTTTTTAGTATTCTCGCTTGTCGGAGCGCGTCTATAGGGGCATCCAAGGGTGCGTCTAAACTTGCGTCTATAAGCGCGTCTATCCGCGCGTCTGTTTTGTTGCAGACACACACACACGCGTCTGTAGACGCTCAAACAAACGCTCTGTTAGACGGACTTTTAAACGCAGTGTTAGACGCGCTTTTAAACGCACTGTTAGACGTATTGTTAGACGGACTGTTAGACGGACTGGTAGACGCGCTTTTAAACGCTTGGTTAGACGGATTGTTAGACGCGCTTTTACTTGAATTGTTAAACGCTCTGTTAGACGCGTCTATAGACGCGCAGATGAGACGGGTCTATAGACGCGCTCTGACAGAGCCTGTTTTTTTTTCCCCTTTCTTCTCAGCTCCCAAAGTAATAGATTTGTTTCCTATTTTCCAGTTCAACATGTGGCCAGGAAGTGCTTCTAGCTCACCTGATCCGCGGGAATCGATTTGGAAGGATTTATATAATCTTTTAGGGCACCCTCCTAGTCCTGCGGAGTTATACGGGTATATGACGGGTACCCTTAACACTCCCCAGGAGTCGGCACTACAGACTCCGAGCCACCCCACACCGCCTGAGATCACCCCAGCGGAGTCCGCACAGCCGTCTTATGCCCCTTCCCCCGTACCGTCTTATGCCCCTTCCCCCATGCCGTCTTATGTCCCTTCTGCCATCCCGTCTTATGCCCCTTCCCCCATGCCGTCAGGAGGACCTTCTGTCTCGGCGAGCCGTCGACGTACTCCCCAACCGTCGAGACTCGGTTCTCCAGCTACGAGTGGTCAGCGTAGTCCCGTGCAGTCCCCAGCTACGAGTGGCCAAGCGTACGAGCTCGACACGACAGGGTAGCAGGCGTAGTAGCAGGGAGAGCGGTGGCAGATGCTGCTTTGGGCCATGTGGCGGTGAGGAGGAGGATGATTCAGATGATTTAGACGTGCCTCTAGGTGATGGTACGATTTATTATGACATCACTCAGACAGGAGGCATCTTGATGGATGCGCGGGGGAAGGACATCATGGCCTTCATGCGCTTTGTAATTGCTAACAATTACAGAGATTGCTTTATCCACTATAAAGACCACCCAAAGAGGTTGGCTGAGGAGACCCTCGCTGCTGTTCGCTCTAGGTATCCTAACCCCCCCAATCGCCCAGTTCACGGATAAATGGGCCAAGTCAAAGATTGTTACGATACTTGGCAATAAAATTAAGAGGCAGGCACTAGCGGAGCTTGCCAGGCTTGAGGCAGGTCAACCTCCAAGGCGCCCGCCCCACACCGCTCACAAGCGTGAGTGGAAGAAGGCAATGAAGTCAGCGAGGGAGGAGCCCAGTCTGCAGCATGTGGAGGCACGGAGGATCCAGATGGAGGAATATGGAAGCGCGCATTTTGGAGCAGGGGGTGTTGAATCATGGGAGGCCCAATTTGTAAGTATCGATCTCAAATTATATTGCTTATGTAGTTTATTAGGAGGTTGGTTGTTTCTTTGTACTAATCCCTCCACAAAGTGTATCGCGGTCATGCAGCTTGAGATCGTGGGCAGATAACCTACTCCAGTGGAGACAGCCTACCACCGCCACCATCGCAGAGGAGATACATGGAGGCACTTCTATGATGACGGGTTGATTACTGAGGAGCAGTATACCCGAGCTACTGGACAGGCCCCCCAGGTATTTGAAAGTAATTAAATAATGCCAAAATTATAAGTAAAGATTTGATTTTTCATACATTGATATATGTTGTCCCTTGTTTACAGCCCCATGCACAAGACGACGAGGAAGACGAGGAAGGAGGTGCAGAAGGGAGCGCAGAAGGGAGCGTGGAAGGCAGCGAGGATTAGTCGTAGAAGTAGTGCTACTATTCTTTTTTGTACTTAAAGCCACTGGCTTGGCTTCGTGCCTCTTGTATATAGACTCCTCTTATTTTTTGTACTTGAAGCCACATGACATGGCTTAGCTTCCTTATTTTTTGTACTTGAAGCCACATGACGTGGCTTAGCTTCGTGCTATATGTATATACAAGCACTTTTTGAGCTTTCAATTTTATTGCGTTTTGGAGTTGTAATATTTTATTTGGAATTGTAATTAAAATGCGGTTGGCTGAAAGAATTGAATTACAGAATGTGGATATGGGATTCTTGTAACTATATAGCATACACAACATACACAGTACTATTCTGTAAATTTATTTTTTTTTTTAAAAGGCGCGTCTATCAGTGCATTTAAAAGCGCGTTTATATCCGCGTCTGTCTGTTCGACTTGCGTCTATACGCGCGTCTATAAATACGTTTATAAGCACGTTTATTTATGCGTCTCTGTGCGCGTCTATATGCACGTAAGTTGGATATATAGACGCGCAATTAGACGCGCGTCTCCAGACGCGCAAATAGACGCGCCCGTAAGTTTTTTTTTTAGCTCATGAAACGCGTCTGTGCGCGCGTCTATTGGTGCTTTGTCTTGTTGTGTCCTTCCCTCGTGCTCACTATATTATGTATTTTATAATATTTAATATATAATATATTATATGTATATTATGTGTGTGTGTGTGTGCGCATGCGTGTGCACATATATACATACATATATATATGTGTGTGTGTGTGTTGGTATGTATGTATATGTTTTTTCTAACTTTTTGTAAAACTCCTCAAAGTTGGAGATCTATATATGAGATGTTAAATTCTATTCTTCGCAATTAAAGGCAATCTATGATCCCAACTTTGAGACCCAGTGGAGCGGGTCTCTAACCTGTTGTAGATGGATGATGCTACTTGTCAAGTTTAAGATGTAGTACGAGAGTTTGAGTACGAGGATTTGCCGCCGATAACTTAGAACATGAGAAAGCATTAGGAAGAAAAGTCTTGAAAAATGCTATATCCTTACAAGGTGAATTCAATAAACTCTGAAATATTCTATGGAGTGGAGGTCACCAATACTACTTTTCCAAAATTTTTAGTTTTATTAGACCATATTTGTATGGATGTGACCTCTATAATGTTGCAATTTTACCAAGTTTAGAGTTTAGTACAGCATTATTGAGTAGAGGTGATCATTCTAGAAAAAAACCCAAACTAAGGAAGAAAGTAAAAATTTATTAAATAGTGTGTTAATGGGAGGGGTCAGATTAAGACATGTTTTTTCATGGAAAAATTCGGGCATAATTTTGACCTCTAATGGATCTAAATTATGGCTTGATAAATTGTCCACAATAGGTGCCCACGACATCAAAAAAAAAGAAATTCGATTAATCAGAAGCAGAGTGCGTCTACCTAGGAGAGCCACTAATGTAAAATAATCAATGTTCCAGAAACTTCTTTTACTGCCTCACCGCCTTTCACGCTGCCACCTCACCACCTCTATATAAATGTGCAACACCAATCAGTGTGAGGGTAGGAGAGGAGAGATGAGTGAATAGGATACTCAAGTGCGAGTGAGTAGGAGAGATGAGTAAATAGGAGATACAAGTGAATAGGATACTCAGGTGTGAGTAGAGGACAGTGATGTGCAAAGGAAGGCTGAGCGAGGGGGAGGGAGAGAGGGGATAAAAGGTAAGTGGAGATGGTGAGGTGGAAGCAATGGAGAGGAGGAAGAAGCAAGCAAAAAACTTAGCTTAATTAGTGTTTGAGTGGCTCTAAGGTCCCTCTGTATTCTTCCTCTCTCGCCTCCCTCTGTCAGCCTCCCACCTACATGTCTCCAAATTTCCGAGAACCTACGGGAGTTTTCTTCAGAATGCGATCAATTACGAATGTGATCAATTCAAAATTTTCTTCAAAAAATTATGAATGCGATCAATTGGGTCAAAGATGAAAACTCTGTGTAGTTTGGAAGTTCTAAAATTTTGAAGTTAGCAGAGCCATTTTACATATATAGTTTACATCCCTAATGGGTCTCCTAAATTCCTAATCTCCTGATCTAAACATCAGATTTGCATCAAACCTTTTGCATTGGGTTTGTAATTTTACATTTCAAATGTCTTGCCATTCAAAATTCTTCTCTCTAAATTTCTTTATGTGCATCATGAATACACATCATATTCGAATGTTTGCATACTCAAGATTAAGCATCATTCAAATCCAATTATTACCTCAATATTGACCAATGTCAACATCAAGGAATCTTGAGGAGGGGGTGACCAATCATGAACCCATGCGACAAACTCTATGTAACTCTCATGTGCTAGCATATCTTCAATAGGGATCTTCACCTCCACAATTTCTTTCATCCACATCACCAATCTACACACCTCAGATTCTCTATCTCTATTTTTCTTTTTTTTATAAAGAGAATCTCTATCTCTTGCCCTAGATATCCTTTAACCGCCCTCATCCTCGTCCTCATTGAAAATCCTTGCCCTGTTTTTAAACTCATCTTCATCCTTATCGAACAGCCCAGGAAACAGATCATCAAGGCCATTGTGACATCGGGAGATGTCGAAATCCATTTGAGTAGGTTCTGCGAGTGCACAAAGAACGGCATAGTGTTATGGATCGGATCGCCAAACGGAGAAAAAAGAGGGAGATATACATCTAATGTCGCAACGCAGATATCGTATATCGTATCTCTTATACTTAATGAGAAGTGAAACGATTTCAAATGACAAGCTTACCTCCACCTCACTATACGTCAAGGGTTTTGTGACTTCCGTCTGGTACAAAGCGAACTCGCAGTTATCACCATGAGGGGGGTACTCGCAATATTTATCACAGGGCACTGAGAGACAGCAGAGCTTCTCCTGAGTTATACTTGTGGAGTAACTTATATAGAGTATAGAGGATAAATGTTAGAAAGCAGCAAAACGGACGATAGGAAGCACTGCACGATCAACCAGCAAATCCACCCAACTGACCCAATGTGGCCTCTCGAAGTTAGAATTATCAAAAGACAAGACGCTGAGGCCGGGGGAATTGGCGCGGGCTAGCATAGGGAGGAAGTCTTTCATTCTACAGCCTGTGGTGGTAAAGTGCTCCAGGGAACGTAACTGTACAAGGTCGGGCCAATTGCACAAGCTTTCGCAAGCCTGTAGTGTAAGTCTCTTTAGCGCCTGGCAAGCAGTGAGGCTGGAGATGTCGAAAGCGCATGCACACTGGAAATAGAGGAAGGTAAGATTCACCAATGGACTGAAATCCGGAGGTGTACTATGGAACGGACAAACATCGCCAAACGGACAGTCGCATTGCAAGTCCAACCTCTTGAGCTGTCGCAGATTGTTGAAGACTTCGTTGAACTTGAGTCCATTCGCTGATCTGATGCATACATTTAAGGTCAGAGAAACGGATCCACGCAAGCTCATCTCCGAAAGGCAATCTAACTGCAAATCGTTCCTGATGATCATGGACAGTGAACCTGGGAAACTTTTGTTAAGAATCCCCTTGTGCCATTGGATTAAATGAGTTCCACTGGATTGCAATGGGTACCTAGAGGCCAGGTAATCCGTCACTTGGGCATCCCTATCCGACCATCCATTGTATCGAATTCACTTAGAAGTAGTTTCGACGCATTGAATGCAAAGTTAGTCTGTACTTACATGATGACGCATCTCAATATTACGTTCGCTGTGCACCCAACACAGCCACTTAAGATACATTCGCCATTTTTGGGAGATTAGACATTATAGGACCAAGGAGCATACAATGCAATATCCAAGAAAATCTTCTTGCTCTTTACATCCAATGCGTCGAAACTACTTCTAAGCACAGTAAAACTTTCATCTCTTTCAACCCTTTCGAGCCAACCCTTCCAAGAAAATTTTTCGGTCCTTCGGGATGATAGTTTTCAGCACATTCCCAACACTCGAATAGGATGAAGACACTCGTCTCCGTCATAGTCAACAAAGCGGCATATGTCGATGCAACTACTGGTTATGTCCTCTTGCTCCTTTGTATGTACCTGCTGCCGAGGAAACGGTCTCTTACTGAGAAGACTCTTAGCCTCTTTCAGCAAAAGACTGGGCATGGGAGCCAACAAACAACCTGCTATGTCATGTGATCACACCGCTAGCAAAAATACACCACTTCTAGCCGTGATCAATATCTTGCTGCCAGGGTGAAAACCAGAATTCAAGTAAAATTTATCTGCCTCCGATGACTTCGTGCCCTGCGCGTTGTCGAGGGCAAGAAACACCTTGCTTTTACCAATATGCCCCTTCACAAGACATTTTACCTGCATATTCCGAAGTCAAAACACTGTCATTGCTGCTCAACTAGAAAGGGAGTACATCAATTGTTCTTTCTCTAGCCAGTACGATGAAACAAGACTAGGGAAATACGCATTGCAGTCAATGGAAAGATTCTGTCAAGCTCATGGTCTTCGGTGCCTTCAATCTTTTCAGAAAGACTCTTTTCATGATCAGGCTGGAGCATCGATGAGGATACCTCAGTTATAGTGGTAGCTTGCTGGATCAGGCCTGGAGATGCTTTCGTCAGATCTTTCAAAACCTTTTTCAGTCGTTCAAGTTCCGACTGCTCATCACTAGGATAAGAAGATGGTGAGTCGTCCAGTTCCAAGTGACATACTTTGCCTTCAAACTATTGTGAAGGAGGATGGTGCATATGGTGGATTTCCCCAGGCCTGCCAGTCCATACAATCCAACAATGCGAGAACCTCCAAGGGCATCACATGGACGGGTGCGACCGAACATGTTTCAACAGCCTGAATCAAACAGCAGATGAGCCAAACGAACCACTTCTTATAGAAATAACACAGACACGGAAGACAAATCTTACTTCCGTCCATCGATCCTTTCCTTCTGCGTCAATGACGTCATAAGCTGCAAGACCACGATGAATCATACTCTTGATCCCACCGATCACAAGCTCCATGCACTCTGCCAGTGTTAGGATTCCAGATTCTTTCTATGCAAAGGAGGGCCTTACAGAGACAATGTTGAGGACCTGGGTATCTCATTTGCAGGATGGGCAGCTTTCTCCTTCAGACTTAGCCGCAGCCCTCTCTGCTATAATGGTAATGAGAATTTGTTTTTGGAATTTTTAAATTGACCTAAGATCAATTTACAAGTGAATTGGACTTGTACTATATAGGAATGTATTATAACGATGATGGTGATGATAATGTGTTTGTAGAGATTTGAAATTGACCTAAGATCTATTTTCAATTGAAACAAGTGATGTCTAGGAGTATCTATGGAGCAATAGCCCTTCATGAAAAGATGTACTTTGGATTTTGAAATCAACCCAAGATCGATTTATAGTTCAAATATGTGATGTGTGTGGGAAAGTAAGCGAAGCCAATGGTGATAAGAATATGTTTCAAGTGTTTTGAAATCAACTTAAGGTCTATTTATACTTCAAATATGTGATATGGGAGGACATGTATTTTGGATATTGAAATGGACCCAAGATCAATTTATATTTCAAATATGTGATGTCTAAGAGTAAGCGAAGCCAATGGTGGGAGAGTAAGCAAAGCCAATGGTGATGAGAATGCATTTCAAGTATTTTGAAATTGACCCAAGGTCAATTTATACTCCAAATACATGACGTGAGAGAGTAAGCGAAGTGATGAGATTATTTAAATTAGAGTTTTGAAATCGAACCAAGGTCAATTTACAATGGGCATATTTGTTCTATGTAAAATGTGTTTAAGCCATGATGGTGATGATAATGTGTTTGTAGATATTTAAAATCAACCTATGGTCAATTTGCAATTGGAAGAATTGATGTACGAGCTTTTATCCCCAGTAATGGTGTTGATGAAAATATTAATTTTGGGTTTTGAGATCAACCCAATTTCAAATATAAGATATGTGACATGATGGGGAGAGCAAGTGAAGTCAATAGTGATGTGAATGTGTTTTTAGAGTTTTGAAATTGACCTAAGGTCAATTTACAATGGGCATGCTTGTACTATAAGGGTATGTGTTTCAACCATGATAGTGGCGATAATGTGTTTGTAGAGATTCAAAATCAAACCTAAATGCGTGATGTGGGAGAGTAAGCAAAGCCTATGGTGATGAGGATGTGCTTTTAGAGTTTTGAAATTGACCCACGGTTGATTTGCAATGGGCATGCTTGTACTATGTGGGAATGCATTTCAGCCATGATGGTGATGATAATGGGTTAATAGAGATTTGAAATCAACCTTAGGTTGATTTGCAATACAAGATAACATTCTAAGATAGAAGAAATGGTTTTTAGGAATGTTTGTCAAGTAATAGTGTTAATGAAAATTTTAACTTTGGGTTTTGAAATCAACCCAAGGTTGATTTACGATTAAAATATGTGATGTGTGACATGATGGGAAGAGTAAGCAAAGCCAATAGTAATGAGATGTGTTTTTAAAGTTTTGAAATTGACCCAAGGTTGATTTTCAATGGGCATTCTTGTAGTATGTGGGATTGTATTTGAGCCATGATAGTGGTGATAATATGTTTACAGATACTTGAAACCGACCTTAGGGTAATTTGGAGTTGAAAGAAGTGACGTCTTAGAATATCTATGAAGCAATGGCTAGGTTTTGAAATTGACCCAAGTTCAATTTAGACTTGCAATATATGATGTGCAATATGATTGGGGAGCATAAGCAAAGTCCATGGTGATGAGAATGTGTTTAGAGTCTTGAAATTGACCCAAGATCAATTTACAATGGGCATTCTTATACTTTAATGCGTTTATAGATATTTGAAATGGACCTAAGGTCGATTTACAATTAGAAGAGCTGGTGTCTAGTAGTGTCTATGAAGCAAAGCTATTGATGAAAAAATGTATTTAGGGTTTTAAAATTGACCGAAGGTCGATTTATACTTTAAATATATAGCTTGTGATGTAATGTGGGCTCGGGGGCGTCACTCATCATATGTAACCCTATCACGTGAGTTCAACAGAAGGATTTTTTTTATATCTAAAATTTACAGAAATAAATATACATAAGGGACTATTCAAAATAGTTTTGGAAAAAATTTACAGATTTGTATAGAAAAGGGGTACATTTTATTAATGAAATTTTTTACAGATAAGGGACTTTAAATATAGGCCTCATATAGGCCTTGAACGCACGTGATATAGAGGGTTTATACATAGTGACCCCCCTGAGAATGTGGGGGAGTAAGCAAAGCAATGACGACAAGAATGTGTTTTAGTGTTTCAAAATTGACCTAAGGTCAACTTACAAAGGAGGGGCTTCTACTATATGGGAATCATGTGTTTGAGCCATGATGGTGATGATACTGTGTTTGTAGAGATTTGAAGTCGATTTGGAATTGAAAGAAGTGATGTTTGGGAGTGTCTATGGAGCAATGGCCCTTCATGAAAACATGTAGTTTGGATTTTGAAATCGACCTAAGGTCGATTTCTATTTCAAATACATGATGTGTGATATGATGTGGGAGAGTAAGTGAAGTAAATGGTAATGAGAATGTGTTTTAAGTGTTTCGAAATTGACCCAAGATCAATTCATACTTGAAATATGTGATGAGGGAGATAAAGCGAAATCTATGGTGATGTGAATACATTTTTAGAGTTTTAAAATCGACCCAAGGTCAATTTGCAATGGGCATGCTTGTACTATGTGGGAATGTGTTTGAGCCATGATGGTGATGACAATGTGTTCGTAGAGATTTGAAATCGACCCGTGGTTGATTTGCAATTGGAAGAATTGATATCTAGGAGTGCTTATCAAGTAATGGTGTTGTTGAAAACATTAATTTTGGGTTTTCAAATCGACCCAAGGTCGATTTACAATGGGTATTCTTGTACTATAATGTCTTTGAAGACATTTGAAATCGACCTAAGGTCGATTAACAATCAGAAGAGATGGTGTCTAGAAGTGTCTATGAAGCAATGATGTTGAAAACATGTATTTAGGGTTTTAAAATCGACCTACTTGGTTGATTTACACTTTAAATATATGGTTTGTGATATAATGTGGGGGAGGAAGAAAAGCCAAAGGTGATGAGAATGTGTTTTAGAGTTTAAAAATTGACCTAAGGTCAACTTACAAAGGAAAAGCTTGTATTATATGGGAATGTGTTTGAACCATGATTGTGATGATACTATGTTTATAGAGATTTGAAATTGACCAAGGTCAATTTGCAATTGAAAGAAGTGATGTTTAGGAGTAATGGCCCTTCATGAAAACATGTAGTTTGGATTTTGAAATCAACTGAAAGTCGATTTATATTTAAAATACATGAGGTTTCGATTTATATTTAAAATACATGAGGTTAATAGAACGTGGGAGAGTAAGAAAAGTCAATGGTAATGAGAATGTGCTTTAAGTCTGTTGAAATTGACCTAAGGCCGATTTATAATTCCAATATGTGATGTGGGAGAGCTTATGGTGATGAGATTGAAATCGACCCAAGGTTGATTTGCAATGGGCATGCTTGTACTATGTGGAAATGTGTTTGAGCCAGATGGTGATGACAATGTGTTGTACAGATTTGAAATCGACCTAAGATCGATTCACAATTGGAAGAACTCATGTCTAGGAGTGTTTATAAAGTAGTGGAGTTGACAAAAACATTAAATTTGGGTTTTGAAATCAACCGAAGTTCGATTTAGACTTCAAATATGTGATATTTGACATGATGGGGAAGCCAATAGTGATGAGAATATGTTATTAGAGTTTTGAAATTGACCTAAGGTCAATTTACAATGGGCATGCTTGTACTATAAGGGAATGTGTTTGAGCCATGATAGTGGCTATAATGTGTTTTTAGATTTGAAATCGACCTAGTTTGATTTGCAATTGAAAGAAATGATCTCAATGATTAGGTTTTGAAACTAACCCAAGGTCAATTTAGACTTAAAATATGTAATGTGCAATATGATTGGGGAGAGTAAGCAACGTCTATGGTTATGAGAATGTGTTTAGACCTTTAAAATTGACCTAAGGTCGATTTACAATGGGCATGCTTGTCCTATAATGTGTTTCTAGAGATTTGAAATCGACCTAAGGTTGATTTGCAATTAGAAGAGCTTGTGTCTAAGTGTGTTTATGAAACAATGAGGATGAAAACATGTATTTTGGGTTCAAAAATTGTCCTAAGGTCGATCTATACTTCAAATGTATGATGTGGGGGAGGAAGTGAAGCCAATGATGATGAGAATGCATTTTTAGAGTTTTGAAATTGACCTAAGGTCGATTTACAAAGGGCAGGGTTATACTATATGGGAATGTGTTTGAGCCATGATGGTGATGATAATGTGTCTATAGAGATTTAAAATTGACCTAAGGTCGATTTGCAATTGAAAGAAGTGATGTCTAAGACTGTCTATGGAGGAGCAATGGGCCTTCAAGAAAACATGTATTTTGGATTTTAAAATCGACCCAAGGTCGATCTATACTTCATATACATGATGTGTGATATGACCTAGGAGAGTAAGTGAAGCCAATGGTGGAAATAATTTGTTTTAAGTGTTTTGAAATCGACCCAAGGTCAATTTACAATGGAGATGCTTATACATGTTTGTGATGAGAACATGTTTTTACAGTTTTGCAATTGACGCTATGCAAATAATTTTCAGGTTACCTAGTTTATTTTAATGTTCAATCAACATGGATTATTTTTTAAAATTATCAAATTCTAAATAAGAATGAGATAAGGAAATGTTAAGAAGGGACGTGGACTACCACATAGTTTTCTTTCTCCTTTTAATTTGATTTGGAAATAAGTCTCTAGGATTCACTACATTTCTTAATATTTTCACTAAATAATATTAGATTAAAATTGAGACTCAAGGCTAAGAACAATCAATATAATTCAAAATAGTAAAGATGAATAATGAAATTAAAATAGTTTAATAAAAAGAACCAATGTTTTTTTAAATAAGAAAATAGAAATGTTAAATTCAAGATTTAAAAAGTTTAAAGAAGTTTCAAGTTTGAAATTTTAATTCTTATGTGTACCTGTATAGAAATTTGAATTCTTATCTGTATCCGTACAAGTTTGTACTCATCTACATGTTCTTATTCTTCTTCATGTTCGTACTTTTGAAAATGTTTGCCTTTGTCGATGAGCTCCCGCATGAGCCTTGCATTTGGATTTCCTTTCCTCAAGGTCCTTTGGCACAAAGACAGAGAGAGAAAGAGAAACTTAGTTCTTGGGCCTCCCCCCCACCATAGCCGTCTATAATCTATTTTACATGACAGATTTGCCTCGGTCATCAAAAGCCTCCCTCACCGAGGAGGCACATTCCTAGATCCTAACCAACGATGGCGAGGACATAGGCACATTCTGAAATAATGAAAGCATTGGAGGTTCAAAAGAGCCATGCTAAACCACCTAATAGTTTGCAACTATTCAAGTAGAAATGGGAAAAAGAGAGAATCGGTTCATGGAGTTTGGTCGCAATAGGAGGCACCACTTTGGCATCGCCAAGCAAGTTTTCTTCATATGGAGATGACAAAAGAGGATCCAATTTGGCCTCGCATCCTCCACTTTGTCAAGCATTACACTTTTCTTGAAGAAGCAGAAGTTGGGCAATTTCTCAATCTTGAGGTAGCAAGCGACGATGGTGGAGGACACCCAAGAGATCATGTCGTGCGTTTGTTTCAAGGATGGATAGCCAAGGGGAGGGCTATGTCTTGACAAGTTGATGTTTTGGAAGCCGCGGAGGCCATTGGGGGTGAGGCAAGTTTGGTTGGAGGGGAGGAGGAGAGAACAGAAGGAGAAGGAGGAGCGAGAGGTTTTGACAGAGGTAGAGAGATTGGAGAAGTCGATGGGGGACGGGGAGGAGGTTGTCTTTATGTCTTCCATTATTTCCCACCACCCTCTACTCTGAGAACAAGGAGAGTGTGAGTGTCAATCTTCAAATTGGCACAATGTTTGCTGGTGCAATGGAGAGGCTTGCAATAGCTGTAGAGAAGTTTGCAAAAAATAAATAGATTGTTGAATCATGAATGTTTTAATGTTTTCTAGTAGCTTGCTCATTCTATGTCTCATGCCGTTATCATAGAAATCTCCAAAATTGCATTAGTGAAGATAGTGTATAAGACTTTAATGTTGTGTGCATTCTAGAGTTTTTGTAATATTATCAAGCGGTTTAATATTGTTTCGTAACCATTCTATGTCTCATGCAGGGTACTCATGGAAGTGGCCATGGACATGGACATGGATTTAGCTCATATTGATGAAGCCAGTCGTTTTGACTACCTTATCATTTGTGCTATCAAGTTGCTGGCAAATGTGGGGACTACTCTCGGCATAGAATTGTGTTTAAGAGGAGAATGATGACATGGAGCAAATGGCATTGCTCCACCATCAACACCTGAAACATGTAATCGGCATGCTTTCCTTGATTCGCTAGCTCCATGATCCTACTACGATGACATGGTACATCAAACCCCGTTCGATCCATTGGTGGAATCACTACATCTTTTTTGTCCCTACAAATGATGTTAGGTTTAGAGATGTGTTGAACCTCCCTGTTGGGCTATTTACTAGCCTTTGTGGAATGCTACGAGAAGATATTGAACAAGGTCCAATCGCTACTGGCTTGTGCGATGTTACTGGTCGACTCTTTTTCGTGGAGAGGAAAGTTGCCATTTGCTTGCTACATTTGGCGTCCGGCCATAAGTACAAACACATATTTGAGCAATTTGGTTGCAGAAGGTCTACTGTCTGTTGATTTGTATGGTCGAAATTCATAAAAGCCTTGAGAGTCCGTTGCATTGGCCAGAGACACAATCCGAGATGGACGATGCAAAGGAGGGGTTCAAGACTCTCCGTGGGTTTCCGAATTGTTGTGGGTCAATTGATTGCACACATATCCGTTTGGACCTACCAGTAAAAGAGAATAGCACACATTGGTATGATAAAGACAAGAACTATAGTATGATGGTACAAGTAGTAGTTGATTCAATCATGTGGTTCTTGGACATCATGGAAGGATGGTCGAGCTGCAATAACGACAAGCATGTCTTGCGCAATAATGGATTCTTTCGCAAGTGTCAAGGAGGGGAATGTTTGGTAGGTGCACCCGTCGTCATGGGAGGACATAGTTTCAGAGAGTACATTGTGGGTGATGGCGGTTTTGCTCTTTTTCCTTGGATTATGATAATGTATAGGAAAGATCATTTGGCTGGTGACCCGAGATGACAGAAATTCAACTTTTTTTAATCTTTGGCACGCATTGTTATGGAGTGCACCTTTGGGCATCTGAAGAATACATGAAAGATCTTGATGGACCCATTCTAGAATCCAGACATGGCATTCCTTCTGAAGCTTATTCATGCATGTTGCATCCTTCATAACCTAACTTTAGACTATGATGAGAAGAGGGATGAAGTTCCTAAGCTTGATATGAATGATCTGTTGATAGAGAACATGAATGTTCCTTATGCTGCGGATGAGGACTCACTAGAGGCATCTCGCATGCGAGATGCGTTGGAGTATGTTGCTTCCATTAGTTTGATTGAAATGTTGTTGTGGTCCTTAAACCTCTACTAAGTGATGTAAGTGTTATATAGTTTACTAACAAATACGTTAGTGTATATACAAATGTATACATTCAACTATAGGTCTATACCAAGCTATAGTTGCACGTAAATCAGAGTTAGATTACTATAGAAACGGTTTGGGAGAAAATATTAATCATATACTGCAAACAGGGTGGCTAGGCATACTGCAAATAGGGATAATGTTGAGGGAAGGGTTAATCATTGTATTTCATATCGATACTGAAGGACGGAACTTCAATGGGCAAAGGAAATGGTGGGATTTTAGTTAATCGTTGCCTTCATATTGGTATTTCAGGATAGAACGGTGGGAGGTCTATGAGCAAGCGCATGCAACAGTGGGAGGTTTGTGTGAGTAGGGTTGTGACCGGTTGGTACACAACCCATTACAGGTTGCATCTGACAAAGGCTGGGTGATCGAGTGCAACAAGGACACGTGGGAACACAGCGAGCGATTTTGAGACATTCGCATACAGACGCCCATCGAACCAGGGAACCAATGCAACGGGCTTGCAGAAATGCCCTCTAAGAGTGTCTTTTCATGATTGCAATGCTTTGAAGATCATCGATGCTTTGGATGGTGTTGTGCAGATTGACGACGGTAATTGCACTTCTCTACCCATCATGGATGGGTTTGACGTTTGCATGCGGATTGATGAGAGTTGTCTGTTGAATGTGGGTGATGGGTGTGAGAATTTGCATGAGATCAAGACACTGGCTAACCTTGGAGGGACGGATGGTGACACGGCCAGTATGTGGAGCAGGTTTGATGAAGGAGAGTCTTCACTCCACAAGGGGACTCCACAAGGGGATTCTTGACACACAAGGGACTTTGGACCAATCTATATATAGGAAAAAAAGAGGATTCTCTATATTATCTACTAGTTTAAAATGAGCATAACTAGGAACTGTCCAAACTAGAGAAAATAGAACATTTCCTTCTTAGCCTATCTAGGGAATCACTCATGAAAATTCCCTACCTAGGGAAATTCACTCCTTAAAAGTCGGGAAGATAGATAACTAAGGAGTGAATTTCCCTAGGTAGGGAATTTTCATGAGTGATTGCCTAGATAGGCTAAGTAGGAAATGTTCTATTTTCTCTAGTTTGGACAGTTCCTAGTTATGCTCATTTTAAACTAGTAGATAATATAGAGAATCCTCTTTTTTTCCTATATAGAGATTGGTCCAATATGTAAATTTAAAAATCATTGTCATTTTTTCTAAGTACTCTAGTTATAAAAAATGAAGCATTTAGTACTTTACATCTTCCTTAGCAGCTACTCATTTTATATATAGAAATTTGAACTTGTAAAAACAAAAATGGACTAGAGCAATGGTAATTGTTTGTATGATCACATAAGCTTAAATTATATACACAATAAGATTCAATAACAGCATCAATAAAAGATTATAAAGTTCCCTTCTTTAGTAAGGACATACCTTTAATATCCTTAATCATTGAATCCATGAGTCCAAGGAAACTTGGATTTTCCCTCATCATTTTCTCCAAAGTTGTTGCCATTTCCGCATTGTTGCTAGCCATCTCACACCTACATAAACATGATTCAAATAGAGTAACTAAACCTAAGTATCAAATAAGAACATACATAAGGAAAAAATATTTTAAAAAATCATATAACAACACATACCGTATACTTTTTGAAGAGATGGGTGGGATACAAGAGATTCATGATGACACAAAGGAAGAGCAAAAGTGAAACCAAAAGCATGTGTATTGAAATGAAGGGAGAACCTCCCTTATATAGAGTGGAGAGGAAGGTGTCCTAGATCATAGGCACCTCCCCTACATCAATGGCAATCAACCCCTACATCATAGGAACTCCCAAATCAAAGGCACCTCCCCATGTGGGGGCCTTTGCATTACATCATCACTTATGTCATGGTCTAGGTGTGCTTCTACTACACACACACACACAAACACACACACATGTGACTCCCCTAGATGCACACATGCACCTCATGGTGGTCAAGGATAAATCTATGGCTAGGATCTCATGAGATTTACAAAAGAATCATGTAAAAGAATGTTATGTGTTTTGTCTTTTGTAAATGGCCTACATCATTTGGTGACCAGAGGTGATTTACAAAAGACAAAACACATAACATTCTTTTTTTGGAGTACTACTCCAGGTAGAGAACCTCAAAAATTGACCAAGTGATGATAAATAAAGTTCAAAAGACAAAGTGCTCAAAAAGCATAGTCTTTATCTTCTACCACAAAGTTTGATTCTATCAATGTGATGAATATAGTCATCAATAAGACCCAAAGCAATAATTGCTAGAGCCTTTTCATCTTTTACTATCCATGATATTTCACCTTTTCTTGTTGAAGTTTTCTTCTTCTTTCCACAAGCAATATTCCATAGATCTTTCTTCATGAGAATGAATTTGGTTTGCCAAGTATGGAAATAATGACCATCTATCTTACTCATGTTAGCCATTAGGAAGGTCTTACCTCTTACAAGGCAATGTCTATTGCTTCACAAAATAGCATTCCGACTGGTTTTTTGATGTTTTCTCCTTATCCCAACAAGCATTGGTGCTCAGGTTTCATCAGCAACAAGATCATAGTGTCGCCCAACTATGACTAAGAGGCTTTTGCAAAATTGTCTCCCAACAAGTAGAATTTTGAGATAAATTGGCGAGCAAAGAACGAAGTGGCATGGCTGCTCATAGTAAAATTCCATCAAACTCAACGGTGAAGAGGTGTGCCCTAGCGTGGGGAAGGTGCAGCCAAAAGTATTTTGAAAGTTAACAGATTGATCGAGAGAAATGGATGCTGCAAGGTTCAGGTAGAATTGGGATAGGTTGAAGAAGATGATGAGGTGGCAGCCTAGGTGTCTAAAAGCTCAAGGAGGATCATGGCTTTGATACCAAATGAAGAGATGGGTGGGATATAAGAGATTCATGATGACACAAAGGAAGATCAAAAGTAAAACCAAAAGCATGTGTATTGAAATGAAGGGAGAACCTCCCTTATATAGAGTGAAGAGGAAGGTGTCCTAGGTCATAGGCACCTCCCCTACATGAGTGGCAATCAGCCTCTACATCATAAGAACTTCCAAATCAAAGGCACCTCCCCATGTGGGGCCTTTGCATTACATCATCACTTATGTCATGGTCTAGATAGCTCATAGCACTAGGTGTGCTTCTACTTCACACACACACACACACACACACACACGTGACTCCCCTAGATGCACACATGCACCTTAGAGCAAGCCCTTGATCACATTTATCCCAACACTTTTTCATATGCTTTGAATGATGTTATCTTCATGTCAAAGACAAAAATCCTAAGAGTGCCACATGATAGGAGCTATCTTGGCTTTGCCCTCAATTATCATGTTCTTAGTTTTGATAACTTTCCATGTTTCCTTGATAGATATACATAGCTACCAATCCTTCCATTCATTGTCTTCCATGATTAGTTTCCATCTCTTTTCTCTAACATTAACCATATCCAACCATGCTATTTTCACTTGCTTCATTGTGTAGTCGACAACTCTTACAACTGCATATTTAAGGTCATTTGGCTCTAGAGCACAATGCATCAAGATGAGACTTCACTAGAATAATATCATTCTCCTCTAGCCAAGGAGGAATGCATCTAACACAACCAGGCTGGATCAGGCGTGTTCTCAACCTTAAATCTTTAGTCTCATATGCGATGATATTATTCCCATGCTGTAGGGGAATAAACTTATGCAACAAAGAACTAATTGGACGTATACAATCAAATGTATATGGCAAGCATGCATTTTGTAGAACACTCATGCCAGTGGTTCTATCAATATCTAATCTTTCATTGCCTCTTTCAACCACAATGCGTTGTTTGTTGCAGTAGTGTGCTCCAAAGAATAGTCGTAACTCACCATTATGTTGAAAGGAAAAAAATGATGCTATCCGTGCTTTCCAGTGTCCCACATCTGATACTAATGTTGCATCTTCATCACATTTTACGACCACCTTATCTTCGGTATTATAGACCTCTCCCTTAAAGAATTTTTTTTTGTACTCTATTACTCTTTCAATGTCAAAGTGGAGACATTGCTCTTCATACCTTTTTTCTTCACTTGTTGCATATCTACATCTTGGCTTCTTTCTTGCTATGACAATACCTTTTTCATCAATGATTCTTTGGCAAGGATAGCTTTTGGCATGCATTGTAGATAAACTCCATAAGTGTTTGGCTTTTCAATGGATGATACGTGGAGTAATCCTATGAAATGCCACTCAAGACAAACATAACATCCATATCTATCCAATAAATGACCATTTGAAACCAAAAGAACTCCATGAAACTCTTTCAACATTCTTTGGTGAGGAAAAAGCCGATCAACATCTTTTTGTACATGTAGAAACATCCATGTGAACAACCTTCTTCGATGGTAGTTTGCATATGAAATCTCATTGTCCTTGTTATTTGTTTTGATGTTCACATATGTTGAGACCATACATTCATATATGTAACACCATAACCCTTCATGGTTGCCATGTTGTAAAATATCATCAAGAAATTCTCCAAAGCCTATATTCATGAATCACAACGGGAACATATAGTTTACCCAAGCAAGAATTTTTAAGGAGAAAGGGATTGTGTTATGTAGTAAAACTTCAAGAGCTTATGAATCATCATACCTACATCATGCTCTAATGGCGATGAGTTTGATCCAATGAGCTCTTCTGATCTAACTCTCCAAGAAGCAAGCAATACTCTCAGAGTTTTTGTCTTCTTGAGACCAACCATTATTGCAGGTGTAACTATAGAAAGCATGAGCAATATCTATGATTAAGAGACCCAAATCATAGAGTCTTGGGCATGTCTTTGACTTCGCACAAGACATAAGGCAAGCACCATTGCACCCAGCTTTGATTTTCTTCTGCCTTGTAGCTCTCATGATACTTGCTAGGAAACCTTGGCCATCGACCATATCAAATGGAATAAGGTGTGACTTTTGCCATTCTATGTCTTACATCATCAATTTCTTTCTTGACTCTATTATCAACATCTCTCATCAAATAATTGATATACTTTGAAAGCATATTCAATCCCAAGATGTGCATACAATCAAATACCAAGTCAAGAGATAAGCCAAATCCATATAGATCATATAGTCTCCATAGGCATGATCTACCTAAAAGACCCGCCTCCTTGAGAATGTATTCACGTTGATTTTGAGTGCTTGCTCACTCTGCACGAATCAACTCTTGCAACATACCTTCTGTGGATCTTTTCATTGGAGCATATCTGAATTGCAACCTGTTTTGAACACATAGGTATCTATTTGAACCTTCACTTTCCAAAGTGGCTATAGGCTTGTCTCTACGACAAAAAGATTGGTTGCCATCTTTAAAGGATCCGATTTTACATTGAGCTGGATGGTCTCTAGTCACCATCATAAGCATAGCACGTGCCTTAAAGGTTTGATTAAAAGAGTCAACACATCCAAAGATATATGAGCTTGTGAAAGATGCATGAGATTGTAATCCTTATGAATAATTTCTTTTCACTGGAAATTATCTTAGATGGCCATGGAGGCTCAAACTTGATTTTGAGTCCAAGCAAGTGTTTCTTTCCTCTTAAATTACCTCTAACATAGCCACAGAGGTTTCAGCATGCATGAGATCATCATGTATGAGTTTTTCCTTATAAATTACTCCTATGTGGTTTTCCATTATTGAAAGCTACCTAGGTTACATATATAAGCAAATAAACATGATATTATTTTTCTTTAGGACGATTCCCGACTCAAGTTTTGCAATAAATCTCCTCGGTCCAGCATATGATGGGGTGGAACGTCTGAACTTTGGATATTTTTCCGTGAGTTCTCAGCGTCGTGTTGGGAATAATAGTCCCCAGACCATTTGTGTGCACTTCATTGGGTACCTGGAGCCGATGGGAACAGATGTATTTTATCGAGGCGTGAATGAAGACTTTGTATATGCATTTATGTACCACACACACACTCTTGTGCACTAGCGTAAGCATTCTAATTAATGTGTTGAGTATTATTAAGACACAGTTCTAAATTTTCCTTGATTTAATGATTATAATTCTTAAATGATCCTTTTGCCTTGCATAGGTCGATGTCGCACGTGTGTGGTGGTGCATGGGGTGGGACACAGACGTAGTCTGTTTTCTTAGGGGAGCTAATATAGACACTCTATATCTAGATATATGAATTTGTAAGATTTTGTAGTACTCTTTTATAGAGCGTATATTTTGTTAGGTATGCTATTTTTAAGTAAATCTTCTTTTGTTGTGTTTGTTGAAGCATGCACATATACGTTTATACTCAAACAAATTCATAAATTCTATTTATTTATACTCAAACTAATGTATTCCATAAACCAAGATTGATTGTGTTGCAATCTAGCACTACATTGGCATACAATGCATTATGCACATAATCTTGCAAAGTTCCATGTATGAAAGCAGAGAGGGGATATGCATACAAACATGTTTAATTCAAACAAATTCATGAATTTTATTTATTGACACTCAAACTAATGTATCCCATAAACCAAATTGATTGTATTGCAATCTAGCACTACATTGGCATACAATGCATTAAGCACACGTAATCTTGCAAAATTCCATGTATGAAAGCAGAGAGGGGGTATGCATACAAACATATTTAATTCAAACAAATTCATGAATTTTATTTATTTACACTCAAACTAATGTATCCCATAAACCAAGATTGATTGTGTTGCAATCTAGCACTACATTGGCATACAATGCATTATGCACGTAATCTTGCAAAATTTTATGTATGAAAGCAGAGAGGGGGTTTTAGGAAAGCTGGTGGACAAAATTACAACATTACCCTAAGGAGTAATCCTACATTGAGTGAGCCAAGCCAAGTGGTTTCAATGTTGGAAGGGGTCATCAAACTTCCTTGAGACCCAACAGAGCAGGTCTCCAACCCGTCATAGACGGGTCAGGCTACTCGTATATATAATCACAACTCATGTCAGCCAGGTCAATACTACATAGTGCAGTGCGCACTACAATGAAATGTGAGAAGAGGGCTGTGCCTGTGCAACGAAATGAGATTTCGAGGGCACGTCGGGGAGCTGTTGGTGCACAAGCTAGGGATATGTCTGTGCAAAGAAATGCGAAGAGGGCTTGTGATTCATCGAGGAGCTGTTGGCACACGAGTTGGAAGAGAATCCTCCCACAAGCATCAAACCAAACCCCCGCCCCCCCTCCTCGCCCCCCCAAAAAAAAACCCAACCCCCAACCAACAAACCTATCCCCCCCCCCTTTTCCCCTTTCCCCCTCCACCTCCAACCCCCCTCTTGTCTTAGGACCTCTTGTGTTCGTTGATGGGTTTGGTGAATTGCCTAGCGATGGCTGAAAAGCTCATGCATCATTTTGAACGTGTACGTAGCAAACTCTGGTTGATGGTGGCTGGAAAATTTCACGGCAATGGGGCACTGTATAAAAAGTATAGATGTATTCATATAAAATAAAATTTCTATACAATAAGGCTTCAAAGCCTTTCTCTCTTCTCTAAAACACTGAGAACATCGGGCTTTGAATTCCCAAATACACTCCTAGCTCTAAACCTAGTCGATAGAGAGTCAATGCTATTGTCGTTGCTGGCTAGGGACATGGTTGCTGCCGTCAATGCCATACCTTGAAAATTGGTTCCAAAGGCATTGAGGGCAGCCATGCGGTTCACCAAAATGACCTTGTCAACATTGCGATTGATGTCAGCATGACCAATCACTCTTGACAAGGCCTTGTACTTCAGGAGGTCATCAGTGCCATGTGGAGAAAACTTTTTGTGGATAACCACAAAGCACCCTTTTGCTTGGCCAAGGTAATGTGCCAGTGAGTGATCTCGGCCGAAGCTACTACGAACAAGGCGTTGCCAAGATGAGAATAGGTCGACTTTGATGTAGTCTTGCATGTACTTGATGAGGTCTTCAAAATCATCTCAGGCTCCCAAGTAGGTGCCTAGGACATCTATGCTCTTATCAAAGACAGGAAATGACTCCTCCTCTCTATTAATTAATGGAGTATGGGAGATGAAATCGTGGAAGGCAGACCTAGCAGAATCCATGGTAGTTTGGTAGCTAGAAGAGCTATGGTTATGATAGTGAAACTTTGAAACTAAAGTAACTTTATAACCTATATATATCCAAATGTTCTAAATATAAAAAATAAAAAGAATTATAAAATTTTTGGGAAAAACTTGACATTGACAACTTGACATTGACATGAAACAAAACCATTCAAAACATCAAAATTAATTGCACCACTATTAATTGGAAAATGTCAAAATCCACAATTGTTCCACCCCACATTTTCTAGACAATCTTCAATATTGCAGGAGGGATAAAAGTGGCACTATGCACGAGCTTCTCTGCATGCATTCCTACCTTTTCGCCATTTAAGGTAAAGTGAAAGGACTCATACATGCCATCCTCCATGACCAATAGGTGTTCCCGCACGTCCCTGAGAGTCCACTGTGATGTGACACTCACATTCTTGACATCTCCTAAATGAGAACCAATACATAAACTTACCCCTATATTATCATCATCGTTAGAGTCAAGAGGGAGCCAATTGCCACATGTTTTCTTCCAGCGCCTATATTGGAAAGAAAATATATAACATTTGGTGGGAGATGTGGTACTTGACAACCACATTGTCCTTACATACATGGCATTGAAACAGATCACCCTTTTGTTCACCTAACCTGCTTCCCCAGTTCACCCCAAGCAATTCCTCAAGGGCATTCTCATGTAGGCACTTGCATGACCACATGGTTTTTGTTCTGTGCATTTGGATATTATGAAAACAAGAAGCAAAAATGTGCAGAGGCATAAACCAAGACAACCTTACCCATTCAGAGCCAAATGTAAACTTCATGGCCATGCCCACATCCTTTGCAATCTTTTCCTTGTATGATTGCATTGTTCTTGTGTCCACCATGCTGCAATCCATGTCTTCAAGTTGTGGTGTTGCAATGCATTGAAGATGGCCATAGCCTGATGCCGCCCTTGGAGTAATGTACTTGGCATTATACCAATAGATATTTCTCTGTTTCAAAGCAGAGGACTTCTCTCCATCATGCATTTGCCTTCCTAAATCCTCATGAATGGTAGTAAACTTACCTAAGAAGCACTCGACTAGTTCCCACTCCTCAAAGTCTGAAGGAAATACACCTGCTATGCACAAGTGCTATTTCAAAATACAATTTCAAACTGACTCATTACACTGGTTCTATTTCAAAATAAAATTTCAAGCTGACTCATTACACTTCAAAATCTTACACAAAATGCAGACTTACAATGCGATGGTATTGTCGATTGATTGCTCGACGGAGGAAGGCGCATGTCCTTCCCCATGTAGATGTGTTGCACCTTTGCAAGCAATCCTCTCTTCCCAAGCTTGAACTTCGTGATGCAGCCCTTCCATTCATGCAAAAGATCACCTCTTTTGCTCTTGGGAAGCTTATGTGGACCCTTGGCAGATCCTCTCATGACTATCCAATTATTCAAGCTGTAGGTGCAAGACACCCATTCACCAATGCATTTTTGCTCCTGTGGGACACATAGTACATGTATGGTCTCCTCACCATGCTTGTACAGAGGTCACAACATCAATAGTGGACTAGAAAGTGTAGCTTTGAGGGAGAGAGTAGTTCCGATAGAGGGAGAGAGAGGGAGAAGGTATAGAGGGTGCAACTGAAGCTTGAGAGAAGCTCCAAGAGGTGTTGTAGCTAGGAATGGAGGGAGAAAGAGTAGAGGGGGATGAGCAGCTACTCTAGGAGGTATTGTAGCTAGAAATGGAGGGAGAAAGAGCAGAGGGGGATGAGCAGCCACTACAGGAGGTATTGTAGCTAAGAATGGAGAAAGAAAGAGCAGAGCAAATAGTTATATATATGTACAAATGCCAAAGACACCACATCTAGCATAAACTATTGACACAATGGGCTACATAGTCCATTACCAATTGAAACTATAGCAAGTGACTTGAAAACTTGGCTGAAGAGTCCAAACCACCTGTCCATTGCATCGTTGCACGTTCTCCTATTTAAAGCCATATTTCCTAGTTTGTTTCTGATTTGAGAGTCAAGGCCCAAGTCTGCAAGACATTTGGTTCTCTTATTGACAAGCCTTTGAACTTGGGACTTCCTCAAGACAAAGATGTGACTGCTTCAACTCTCTGTATGAATCCTCTAGTATGCTTTAAAGGCCTCATCAAGACAAGGATAATGTTCTAGCTGATGAGTAGGCAACATGTTGATGAGCTCAAACTAGATGAGGTAGTGTTTTGCCAATTGGGATGCATCAAGTTTAATGTAGATCATACTCTACGACAAAGTTCACAAGGAATACATCCCTATCACACTATTGTATGTCGATCGTTTCATTGTGGCCAGCAATAATGAAAGCTTCATCATCAAGCTGAAACAAGACTTACTTGTAGAGTTCAAAATGAAAGATCTTGCATTATTCTCTTAGCATTGAGTTTGGGAGAGATGCACACTACATCTTTATGAGCTAGCATAAATACGTAGATACTCTTCTAAAGAAGTTTCATTTTCCTCTCTTTCTTTCCCCACCCACCCCCTTTCTCTCCTCTCACAACCTACCCTCCAAACCTCAACCCTCTCTCTCTCTCTCTCTCTACCCCCCCTTCCCCTCAAAGACATTTGTTTGTCTTATTGACAAGCCTTTGAAATTGGGACTTCCTCAAGACAAAGATGTCACTACCTCATCTCTCTGTATGAATCCTCTCATATGGTGTAAAGGCCTCATCAAGGCAAGGCTAACATTCCACCTGAGCACGCAACCTGCCGCGCTCAAACTAGACGAGGCAGTGTTTTGTTGACCGAATGCATGAATTCTAATAAAGATCATACTCTATGACAAAGTTCATAGGGAATACATCACTATTGCACTTTTGTATTTAGATGGTTTAATTGTGGCCAACATGACAAAACATGTGTGCCTCAGGATCTATGGAGCGCTCTAAGGTGGATGGAACCTATGTGGAAACATGATGAAGAGAGTGCTCATGACATGTATCTCAAGTCAATTAGGTTCCAAGATAGATTAGCTTGGACTCATAAAGAGAATCTTGAGATAGTGCAAAGTGCTTGATTGATATTACTTCAAATGAACCTCCCTTTTATAGGTGAGGGTACTTACATCCATTTGCTTGCTCACATGTGGGATATCTCCTCCATGCCATGTGGCAGCTTGCCCTTTGCTCATACCTTTGCTCTACAAGTGCTCATGGCACCACAACTCTCAACACCTCCCCTTGGTGCCATGATTCTTTGGCTACTGCAAGGTGGTCAGATGTGAGTTACATTCCATCACCTCCCCTTAGTGCATGCATTGCTACTTAAGGTGGTCAAGTGTGGTATTTACATGTCAATACCTCCCCTGGGTGCTTTCATAGCTACTCTCAGGTGGTCAGGTTTGATTTACAAAACATAGGCAAGGTTGGCAAGGTTTTTGCTTTTCAATGCTTCATGTCGATGGCGTTTGCTTCTTCGCTTGACGCAGTTTGATGCATGATGCTTTGTTCTTCCATGTGCCTTGATGCTTTATGTGTGGATGCCATGCTTCGTGCTATGGTCATCTCATGCACTTGTGCTTTTGGCATGCTTATGACAATGATGTGTGCATTCATGCTTTGCTTTTTCATTTGTTGCAAAGGTCTTACCAATTGATTTCTTTCAATATTGGCAATGTCTAATTGCATACAATGATTTTGACATGACATGTGTGTGGAGCTCAAAAAGACGATCACTTTTCCTTTTTGGAGCGTGTCCAAATTCTTCTTGGATTGGAAGTTATGGCTTGTTGAATTTTTGTGAAGAAAAGGGCCTTTGATGATGTGGCACAGGGATTCATATGCAGCTTGCAAGACTGTGCGTAGCAAGGGTGCTGGGTGCTTAGGTGGCACTTTAACTAACCCCATAACCTAAATCTAACCATGGTTTAGTATGGGTTGAGTGGACCAAACTTGAGTTTACTTAACCAAACCAAGCTAAGTTAAATTTAACCATAGTTCTTATCCTCTAACACCCTGGGTCAGATGAACATAACCAAGGTTCATTCTTATCCTCCATGTGTCTTTTCTGAGACCTTGGAGAAGATGAAAGCGGAGGCGTCGCAGCTGCAGCGAAGATGGCATGGAAGCGACGGTTTCGATCGGGAAGGCTAGAGAGCACGTAGGAGGCGACTCTCTGGAGCTTGGCATTGGCACTGAAGGCTAGAGAGGTCATGGCGGCAGCGTATGGAGTTGCGCTACAGACAGATTCATTGGCATCATTTGGTAAGGCAGTGTTAGTCGAGTCTAAGGTCTGCTATGAGACTCGTTGATGCTGCTCATTGACAGGCTGAGATGCTTTTGGAGTTTGCATGGCTGGGATGGGCACCCTTGCTAGTTCACAGGTAGAGGAGCTTGGCGAGATCGCTGCTGTAGAGCTGTGAGTACTGGTCGCCCTGGACGGCCAAAGGTGAAGAGACCGTGGGTGGTGCTTGTGCTGCAGATCCGAATGTGTTGTCGGGAGCTGCCTTGTAAGAAGGCGTTGTAGAGGCTGGCGTCGAGATGATACTTCAGTGCAAGGCGGCGATGATCTCCTACTGGAAAGCCTCCTCTCCCAACCGCTGCTCGTGGAATGGCATCGCCTGTGACTCCACCTCTGACCGTGTCCCTTGCCTCAAGTTTAACCAAGCAAAGCTTGCTGGCCACCTTGCTTCTTCCCTAGGTGCTCTATCTGAGCTGCAAGCTATTGATAAGCAATAAAGAGAGCCCCGATACAGTGTTGAAGAAGGTGATGGCTATTGTTGTTGAGGATATGGTGCTATGGGCTGGTTTGGCCGTTGAAGGCTTTGTAGTATACAGCCCGCTCTTGCCTTGCTTTGAGCTCTGTTGAAAGGTCGATATAGGACACTAGGCTATATTGTAGAGAATAGAAGGTATAGACTAGTCTCTTTCTCTCATAATGAAGCTATATCTCTCTCTCTCAACTGAAGCTATCTCTCTCACATAAGAAATGCAATGAACGGAATTCTCAAATGCAATGGAAGGAAACAATGGATGGAACTTTTCTCTCTCTAGGGACGGAAATTTGTTTTCAATCTAAAACTAAAACTAACCTAGGAGAAAAACATGAGCTCCTAAGGCATGCCTACAACTAATCTAGGAATGGAAGCAATCCTAGTGAACTACTAATGAGCTAAACTAGGAGAGCTAAACCTATGCTCTGATACCATGACAAAACATGTGTGCCTCAGGATCTATGGAGCGCTCTAAGGTGGATGGAACCTATGTGGAAACATGATGAAGAGAGTGCTCATGACATGTATCTCAAGTCAATTAGGTTCCAAGATAGATTAGCTTGGACTCATAAAGAGAATCTTGAGATAGTGCAAAGTGCTTCATTGATATTACTTCAAATGAACCTCCCTTTTATAGGTGAGGGTACTTACATCCATTTGCTTGCTCACATGTGGGATATCTCCTCCATGCCATGTGGCAGCTTGCCCTTTGCTCATACCTTTGCTCTACAAGTGCTCATGGCACCACAACTCTCAACACAACAATAATGAAAGCTTCATCATCAAGCTGAAATAAGACTTATTGTAGAGTTCAGAAGGAAAGATCTTGTCTTAGCATTGAGTTTTGGAGGGATGCACATGTACCTTTATGAGCTAGCATAAATACCTAGATACTCTTATATAGAAGTTTCATTTGCCTCTCTTTCTTTCGTCACCCACATCCTTCTCTCCTCTCATAACCCGCCCTCCAAACCTCAACGTGTACTCTCTCTCTTTGTCTGTCTGTCTATCTGTCTCTATCTCTGTCTCTGTCTCTCTCTCTCTTAGTGGCACCCCGAGAAGACCCGCCTCGAGAAGACACGCGGTATGATATGACATGTTGAGAGCATAGGAGATAGAGAGAGAAAATAACACATGCGAAGCAAGAGAGAGAAAATGCGAAATGATCAACCAATCCAAGAGGCGGCTAAAGGGCTACATGGATAGCAAGTTGGACTAGAGAGAACGCGTGGTCTAACATGAGCAAAGAGAATTCACAATTTAAGATGGGATGTCGTAGTCTGACATGGCCAAGGTGAAGTGTTGGAACTAAATGCGCACAATGGGGGAGAGACTCGGAGCAGACTCCATCATTTTGCCATGTGCCATGTGTCATGGCGGTTGAGTGCACACAGTGCAATAGAAGATAGATGTTGAGGCAAGGCTCAGACCCGTGCCTATGCGACACCATGTGTGATCACACAAATGATGTGCTGGAGAAACAACATGGTGGTTGGGCAGACTCGATGATGGCTAAGTAATTAACACGTGGACAGAGAGAGAGATTCTTTAAATACTCCTTTTTAAAAATTACATATTATATTATATATTATCTATAATATATAACATATATTAAAATATATTATATAATATGTTATTATAATATATATATATACACGAGAGAGAGAGAGAGAGAGAGAGATAATATATAATATATTGTAATGATTTAATATACATTATAATATAATATATATAATATTATATATATATATATTATGCTAACACGCAGAGAGAGAGAGTGTGAGTGAGGAGAGGAGAGGAGGCAGTGAGAGAAAGAGACATAGAGAGAAAGAGAGAGAGGAGTGTATATATATATATTTTTATGCTAATTTATAATAATTGATAAAACTATACACACACACACACAGATAGAAATAGATAGTTAGATAGAGAGAGAGAGAGAGAGAGAGAGAGAGAGAGAGAGGGAGAGGGAGAGAGAGGGAGAGAGAGACAAAGATAGAGAGGGACTATATATATATATATTTTATTATGTTAATTTATAAAACTATATATATATATGTATATGTATATATTGCTGACACACACACAGACACACAAAATAATTTTGATTAGTAAATGTATCTCACACACATAAACACTTATTTCTTTGCACACATACATGTATACTTCCCCAACTATGAATTATTCTTTTATGTACCGCCTGTGAAATCTCCCCTTTACACTCTCTTTTTAGCTAGCCCACACACCAAGCACACTAATCCTCCCATACCTCCTCTAATCCCTTCTCAACCCATGCAATCATTCTCCCCTTACTCCACTTGTGACTTAAATTATTTTTTAATTATCGAAAAATCCATATGGTTGTATATATTCTTACATAAAGCGATAACAAGCCGAGGGAAACAAGCATTACATGTCTACTCAAACGTAAGGTTGTTTGGATGGTGGCAGGTAAGTGGACCTAGGCCTTGAAACTTGGACTACCTAAGGATTCGACATGGTTTTTCAATATTATGTTTGTCAAAATTAATATTATATAAAAAATTTAATTTTGGTTGAAATTTTTGCAAACTCTGGTTGTTGCATTTTTCAACTTAGACGTTTTAAATATTTTTTACTTTTTTTACTTTTTATCTAATTGATGGAATTAATTGTAGGGCTCAATTATTGATGGGACTTCTTAATCTACACACACACACACACACACACACATGTATACTTTCCTAACTACGAATTATTATTTTATGTACCCCTATGGAATCTCCTATTTACACTCTCTTTTTAACCGCCCCACACATCAAGCCCACTAATCCTCCCAAATCTCCTCTAATCCCTTCTCAACCCATGTAGTCATTTGCCCTTTCTCCACTTGTGACTTAAAATATTTTTTAATTATCTAAGAATCCATCTGGTTGTCTATATTCCTAGGTAAAGCGATAACAAGCTGGGGAAAATAGGCATTACCTATCTACACAAATGTAACTATGATGTTCTAACACTTAGTTTGTTTGGATGGTGGTAGAGGTAAGTGGACCTTGACCTCAAAAACCTGGACTGCCTAAGGATTTGACATCTTTTTTGAATATTGTGTTTGAAACATGTAGTGTTTGCATTTTTCGACTTAGATGTTTCAAACATTTTTTCCTTATATGTTTTTCTTTTTTTAATTTTTATCTAATTGATGGAATTAATTGTATTGCTCAATTATTGATGGGACTTCCTAATCTAAATGCACACACACACACACACACACACACACACACATGTATACTGATTCCCCAACTACGAATTATCTTTTATACAACCCCCCCTCCTTTACCCCCCCTTTACACTCTCCTTTTAACCACCCCACACACCAAGCACACTAATCCTCCCATATCCTCTAAGCCTTTGGCAACCCATGCACTCATTCACTCCTTACTCCACTTGTGACGTAAACTTCTTTTAATTATCTAAGAATCCATACGGTGTCTATATTTATAGATAAAGTGATAACAAGCCGGGGAAAACATGCATTACTTGTCTACCCAAACGTAACTATGATGTTCTTACACCTATTTTGTTTGGATGGTGGTAGCTAAGTGGACCCTGACTTTGAGACCTGAACTACCTGAGGATTCTATATTTTTTTTCAATATTGTGTTTATCAAACTCAATATTATTACAAATTCTTAATTTTGGTGAAAATTTTTGTAAACGTTAGTTGTTGCATTTTTCAACTTAGATGTCTCAATTATTTTTCCCTTATATGTTCCTGTTTTTTTACTTTTTATCCAATTGATGGAATTAATTGTGTGGCTCAATTATTGATGGGAATTTTTAATCTAAACACACACACATTTTGTTCAGTAAAAATGTAGATACACACACACACACACTCTTACACAAATTTATGTTTTTAAAATTAATTCATTCTTTCGTTAAATTCTTCTTTAATTAATTTACTCCTTTAAATGCAACTTTAGTCTATTGGTACATTTCCTTTCAAATTGAGTTAATATATTATTTGTTATTGCTTTCCTTTGTGAAATCGTTATATTTTTATATGCTAGAATCCAGAGGGATGTTCTTGTGAGGTAGAGAGAGAGAGAGAGAGAGAGAGAGAGAGAGAGAGAGAGAGAGAGAGAGAGAGGTATATATATGTAAAGTTTATACCAATTTATAACAATTTGTAAAACCATACATACATACATACATACATATATATGTATGTATGTATGTATGTATAAAATCTATAATACATAAGGTATAAGATATTTTATATTTTATAATATAATATATTAACATTTTATATAATATACATATATCTTATCTTACGTCTTATATCTTATACTATAGGAGATAAATCCCAAACCTGCCACATAGAGGGATTTGGATGTTGGGAAAGAGGAGGAAAGATCAAATTAAGAAAACTGGGAAAATATCTCTATTTTGGTACTTTCCAAATTGCTAATTTCATGAAATTCGAGACTACTTTGGGGGAGCTAAAGGACTAAAACATTTTCTTATACGATCAAAAGATAGACTACATTAAAGATTCCAAGTTTGATTTCAGGTCTAGAAGTTTGTGTTTCAATGCTATCTCTAACATGTGGGTTGTGTGAGATTTTATGTTACCATTTCTCTTCAATTGTGAACCCTTCCATATCCCTTGTCCATATCTTCATCAATATAAAAGAGTGGAAAAAGGCTATGTTTTCCTTTCATAGCATATTCATAAAACTTGTAGTTTTCATGATATGCATAGGTTTATGTGCCTCGTGTATGCTAAAAAAGAACTCATCCAGTTTTGATCAACTAGTGTGTATTAGATGACCATGCTTTTATTTCAATCTTTTAAGTGAAATTTTGTCACCTTAACTTTTAAAAGTACAAGTTTCATGAATTTTGAGACTATTGTTGAGTTCTTTAAAGGGCTAAATTATCAAAGTTGTGATTTATTAGAAAACATCAAGTGTGAGGAAGTGACTATTTCAATTAAACTCATTTGTAGGTGCTTTTCTATGCTTTCCAAAGAGTTTGATGTTATGAAAAATATTAATTTTGGTACGATTGCATCTTCAACATTCCCATGCACTAGAATCAATGATTTAAAGCAATTGACTTTTAGCTGATATAACCCATGTCATGCATGGAGTAGGTAAGACATTGTACAAAAGCATAGAAGATGTCTCAAACAAATAATATGATCAAACAACAGTTTAGCCTAAGGCTTCTTAAAAAAATAGCTTGATACAAATACATTGAATGACATGGTTAAATACCTCGTATGAAGGATACGCTGCGACAAGTATGAATAAAACAAAAGCACTGTGAGAACTGAAGTATACTTTGGCACTAGGCATAAGAAGGCAACATGAAAAAAAGATCAGAGCAAAACATTATTCATAAGCCAAGAAATACTAGTGAGACTACAAGCTGTAAGATTGCCATTGAATGCAAATAAGGGATGCTAAACATCTCGTTATTAGCTAGTTCAGGTAGGTGTCCAAGATGAAGTTTGGATTTAGAAGGATTAGATCAGAGAAGATCTTGAGAGAGGTCGTGTCAAGGCCACAAGAAGAGAGTCTGGCCGTTTCTTGTGCTCAGGGTTTGACAAATCGAGTTGTGGACTAACATCAAATGACCTTGCAGAAGTCAAGCAATCCTCAATTTGGCAAACGTGGGAGAGATCATGCATCAAAAAATCCTTGACATTCTTCCCACCAAAAAAACAAGAAAAAGAAATCCTTGACATCGAATGCCACTACATACGATCCAACAGTTTTTGCGTATATTTATGTCCCCCTGTGGCATCAGCAACAAAAGGAGAAAAATCCTCGATGGCAATACTTGTTTCTTCCTCATCAAACTCTTTAGCATACATGATTCTGTTTGCATAAAACCAATAATCAAAGAACATGACTTCCATGGTCAATCAATTTGTAGACGTTACCAACTTCAAGCGCAACATGTAGCTTCACAATAAGCTGCTAAAACCATCGAGCAAGAGTGTGTGCATCTAGGTTGTGGACAATGAATAACTGATGCTACATGATCATTGGTGGTAGGTGAAGAGGTCCACTAAAAAATAAAATTTATAGGTAAAAATGAAAATCTTAGAGGTCCATTGTATATAGTTTGAAGGTTCTCTATGCACACTGATGACCAATTGCCAAAATCCCTTGGATGGTTGCGCCTAAAATCAATTTGAGGCATGTCCTATCAGTGTGTATCGAAACTTGACTCAAATGGGGCTGCTTTTGCAATGAGGAGGAAAAGGGTGCATACACTGCAAAGGATAGATCATGGAAGCTGCAATTTGAATCGTGGGAAGACAATAGACTTTTTGGCATTTGGAGTGAAACCCACCTGAAAAGAAACCTATGTGACCACATTTGTGAGCAGACAAGACAGGCAACCAAGAGCGCGAGAACAAAAGGTGACCACGTAGAGTGTAACTTCCACCTAGAAAAACATATCCTTGAATCGTTATTGGTATATGTTCTGTCGATCCTTCCCTTTTCAAATAACTATTTAAAGGATGTGGACATATGCATAATAAAGATGGTTTGGGAAGGGACATGGCACACATTCGGGGTGGAGCTACTCTTTTCACCCAGAGAGGATGGGGGTATTGGCCTAATGAACTCATAAGGCAAAAAATGCGGTGCTATGTGCAAATACTTTACTTCATTTAGGTAGCGACCAGCCTTGGGCAAATATAGCACGTGCCTTGATAAGCCTCAATGCACCTAAGGGAGTGAGAATACCCTAGGCAAGATATTGTATTGGCAGACCTAAAGGTCAAGGTACCTTAGTCTGAATTATTGACCAAGTTATTGCGGTCTACGCAATCTCTATGGTGATGCGTCTCTAGGCAGGTCACTATGGCTAGCAGAATGTGCGTTTCTGGACAGCCCTGTAGTAATCCATGCAAGCCCAAGACTCGCTGTGTGGATTTCCAAAAAGGGACTTGCAACATTCATGAAAATCTGGGACCATGGAACAATAGGTGTAGCAGTAGCATTAAGGAAATGGCAATTCCATGCTCTGTGAGATAGAATCGACCGGTGGGTAACTATATTGAGGAGACTATGGATAGCTACACCTTCTTTCATACTGAATGTAAACTACAATGGCGGGTGGCATTACGTAAACTTAAGGTAAGATCTCGGTTATCAAAATGGAACCCCCTCATCCCTCCAGAGTGCGTGCTTTGTGGCAGTTTCAAAGAAACTCATATGCACTTGCTATGGGAGTGCCCTATCTCTAAGGAGCTTTGCAAGGTTGTAGAAAGAAAACTGAGCAGCATGCATTTATATGTTAAGTTCAAGTGGAGGATGGCTCTTCTCGGGGATAAAGATAAGCAAAATGATCTCATCTATTAGATGGTGCAACCTCTGAGAGCTGTTGTTCTATCACTTATATGGAAGTACAGAAATGGAGGAGCTTTTCAACGGTTGCCGCCTGGAAGAATCCCAATTTCAAGCTATTTGGAGAAAACTTAGAGGATTATGGTAACTTTTGGTCATGGGAATGATGCTTGCACACTCTAGTGCTAAGGCATTTGAAATTTTGTACTGTTATGGATAAAATTGTCTAAGGAAAAAGGTATTAATATGTATGTGTGTTTGTATATGTGGCAATAGTATAATAAAATATGGTGTGCATAGGGCCCAAGGTTGAGATGGCAGGGCATGACCATGTGCCACCCTTCCATGTAAGAGGACCCATAAGGTGTGTTGTACATAATCCATGATAGTAATAGTATAAAATGCAAGGTGGCATGACTCCTCCATGTGCCACCCCTCCACCTAGGCTGCATTTATTGAGATATGGCTCAAAGTCCATGGGAGAAGCAATATAAAATAGGTGGAGATAGATATTATATTGTGTTATTCCCTCCATATGGGATAGGCCCATGTGGGGGAGGTATAGAAGGACCAAGAGAGCTAGTTAAATAATGGGGAAAGTAGGATGAGGTGGCAAGATTCCTTGTGCCAACCCTCCACTTGTCCTCCTAGAGGTTTGAACATATTATAAAATTGGAAAGAGACCAAGGGAGTATCATAGACTTGAGATATGGGGCTTGATTTATGTGGAAAATTGAGGCAAAGGGTTGTCGCACACAATTGAGAATGCGTAACCGCCTAGCCCACATGGGAGACTTTTCCACACACACCATGCATGTGGGAGGATACATTAATGAGGAGAGACCCCCTCTCTTCGCTATAAAAGGAAGGGGCTATTCCTTGATGAGACACGCTCATTCTTGTAAAGCCACCTAGCTAGTATTTTGATATTTCCCTCTCTTCCCTTCTTTCAAATAAAGTATGGTTCGCTTCCCTTGATGTCTACATCTCAACATTCCTCCTCCTATCATGTACATGCTTCTCTTCCCCCTCTCCCTTTCCCCTTGTGTCATAGTCTCCCATTTCCTTCCCTCCACTTGTAATTCCTTTCTCTCTCCTATGACATCCCTTCGCCCTCTTGATCTCCTTTTCTCTATGGCCTTTGAGCGTCGCCATACTTAGCCTCTAGCCTCTGGTCTCGAAAACTTTTCCGGCTAAAAGTTTTGGTGTGGCTGCTGGGATTCAAATCTCCACGGCTAATGGCGAATCTTCTATTCATACGGGTTACATCAACAAAACTATACCATCCGTGCTCTTTCTAAGCTACTGCGCGTGCATTCGATTCGTGCGTCTCCTGTGCGACAGTTCTGTGGACTGCTGCGACTTCTGGTTGCAGACAGTTTTCTGCTCGACAGTTCTGTGGACTGCTGCGACTTCTGATTTGCGGACTGTTTTCTGGGCGACAGTTCTGTGGACTGCTGCGGTTTCTGGTTTGCGGATTGTTTTCTACGCGACAGTTCTCTGGACTGCTGCTCTGTTTTCTGAGCCCCTGCAAAAGAGTAACAGCAGATCCCGCGCCCCCCCTATGTCTTCTCTTCTTCCTCTTCTCCTTCTCCTCTCCTCTCCTCTCTTTTTATTAAAGAGTAGGATTGGAACCCAAGACCTCCCCCTTCACAAAAGAAAGTCTTATCATTGGGCCAACAAGTTGGAAGTGGTAAAAATGTAATGATTTTTGTTCATATATTGAAATTGCGGGAGCTGTAACTCTCTAACCGTAAGGAGTTTGCTCTTGCTATAAAAAGCAAAAATATTTCATTTTATGTGCTCTATCCACATCTCTTGCTAGTTTGCCAATTCAGAACTTCTCCAAGCTCACTTCACGGACGCACGCCTTACGAGAAGGGTGGACATTTATGTCACTTCTCGACACGTTTAAGGAATTGGTGCCTGTTCCTCCGCACCTTACGGCTACCAATGCACGAGATGTCTTCCTTGATATTCATGTCGACCTTCAACGGCTGATTGTCCAGTGCATCATTGATGGAGATGACGGGTGGAATGATACACCGTGGATGATTCATGGTGAAGAACTACTGATACGCTGGGAGGATTTTGACTTTGCTTCTACTCATTGTGCAGTGATCGAACTACTTGCTGCTTTAGAGGTAATTAAAACGGTGTCCTTCATCGAAGGGTGGGATGTTCCCCAAGCTTGGGGAGAGATTTGGCACATCTGCCTGTTGATTCCTGTGGAAAAGCTCGTCCTGAATGGTTTATTTACAATCTGATTACAAAGGTTTCTAGGCCTCGGCTATGGTTGGTAATGTTTCGACCAAGGAATCCATTCGTACCTAATCAGCCTTTTGTGCCTCATTTCGAGCTTCAAATTGTAATTCTTTTTGGGCTTAAGATAAACTATCAACAAAGAATTGCAAGTTTGTTTGGTGCTGAACGTTTGGCTCAAGTGTTGAATTCTCCCCACCCTCTCCTCCTACCTATCTTGGACTACCGAGAAACTTGGGATGTCCGAATTTTAGTCCTGGTGTGATGACATCTTGGATCCTTCAATTTGATGGAGCTTACAAACCTTCGACCAAGGCGGCTGGTGTGGCTGTAAAGCTCACTTCACCGGGTGGTGAGGAGTATTGTTACAGCAAGTCTTCACCCGCGAGTACTTGCAATCAAGCTGAGTACTCGGTGCTCATTTTTGGGCTACAAAAGGCACAAGAACATCATGCCAAGCAATTGGAGGTGCAAGGAGATTCTCAACTACTAGTGTGTGAACAAGTTAGTGGAAGGTGGAAGGTGCGGAGCAAAGGCTTGGTTCCACGACATCAACAAGCCTTGGAACTTTGCAACCAATTTGATGAGGTAAAAATTCAGCATATCCCTCGAGCTCGAAATCTTGTTGCTGATTTCTTGGCACGTGAAGCTTGTACTTCAATCACGCATGATGCGAGTGGAAGCGCCACCCCAACAAAGCCGCAAGCCACGAAGGAGGGTGATCGTTTGTAAGGAATGCAAAGGTTGTGGTCATCATGAAACTAAGTGTTGGGCGTAGTTGATACGAGTTCACCGACTTCGGAAGATCATCAGGAGGGTTCTCAAGGACATTGCTCAAAAGAAGGATGCCAGACCGCACACCCCTTGAAGAAATAGAATGGCGACTACAAGAACTGGAAGAAGCTGAAGGTGATGTGCAGGCTCTCCAACTGTTGACATTTGTCATGGCATTCTTGTTTGCCTTGATGAACAACCTCATGCAACGCCGCGCCTCTAACCCTCGCTTGTAATGATCGATGTGATATCATGAGGGTTGGTCCTTTTAAGATTGTCTATGTGCTATTCTATGCGGAAGATTCTTCTCGAGTAATATTTCACACTACTCCAGTCACACCCTACCCTGCCTATGTGTGCTTTTTGGATGTATCTTCACCCGATTTTCAGTTCAAGCTTCCTCTTACTATTGTTCGTCCATAGATAAGCCCCTCTTTTCCATCTTCCAAGCATGCCTGACATTCCCGTGTTTTGTGGACGGGTAGAAGAAAATCCAAATGAGTATCTTGTGGCCTTCAAGCGCCGTTGTGTTTCTCTCAACTTTCTTACTGAAGACAGATGGCTATTGGTTCTTCCCACATTTTTAGAGGGTTTGGCTCAAGTGTGGTATGAGAAGCAAACCGATGACGTTCGCCAAAGCTGGCCAAGGTTGACAGCAGCAATGATTGAGTATTTCGGCAAAGAAGAGGAGCCGGAGAATGTGTACCTGCAGGTGGCAAACTTGAAGCAGTCAGAAGGTGAGACGGCACGTCGATATGTGGATCAAGCGGCCGTGCTCCTGGACCGTTTGATTGCCACACAGGAGGACAATGCCGGGTTTCGAGCTGGAATGACTCAGCATGTGCTGGGCTACCTTGTAGCAGGAGCGAGTGATGAATTCCGCCTCAAGCTTAAATGGGAGAATCCAGAAACTATGGTGCTAGCACATGAGATTGCTCAAAAGTTTGATAAAGTTCAGTATGACCCCGCTTCAAAGAAGATGATTGTCCCTCTGCAACCCCCTCAATTCCTGCAACAACAACCTGGGGGGTCTAACTCAGGGGCATACCCCCACCCGTCATCAGGGATGTATCCACCGCCTCCACCTCAAATGTATGGTCCTCCCTTAGATGCTTACCCTCAACAAGGTGGATATCCTCACCCTCCGCCTCGAAGATTTCCCCAGCCTCGCCCACGAGCTCCCCTCCTCTCTACTCCCGTGGCCCCTCCAACTAAAGAGGCCCCCCCTGCAACAGAACCAGGAGTCAATGACCTAGCCAAGGCCCTGCGGCTTGAGATGGTGGGCATCAGAAATCAAGCCAACTGCCCTCCAAGAGATCGTGCTAATGTTGTATGCTACGAGTGCCACCAGAAGGGTCATTATCGCACAGAATGCCCCAATATTCCAAGGGTGAATCTTCTAAGTGAGTCGGGCACTGAGGATTCTGATGTCGAGATCCTTGATCTCGGGAAAAGAACTCGTGCTACCACGGACCCCTCTCCAAACCGTGGACCGGGCCGCCCCAGGAAGAAGGTGTCCTTCTCAGAGCCCTCAGATGCTGAGATGGCAGACCCACCAACCGAGAAGACTAAAAGATCTCGCAGGAGTAAGTGGTCACCCTTGGACTTTCCCATCGGCTCAGGGCAAGAGGACTATTCGGTCGTTCAGGACCTTGCTCATCGGTCTTTGAGCATCACACTCCCTCAACTAATAGCATTAAGCCCTAAGGTGAGACGTGAGCTGCAGCAAGGTCTCTCAACAAGGAAGAGCAAGAAAAAGGGAAAGGTACGAGAGGTATCTTCTATCTCTGAAGAAATTGATCGGCACCCACACACAGTAGATGTCATCATAGATAATTGCCATGTCAAAAATGTGTGTGTTGATTGGGGAGCTGCATGTAATATCATGGTGCCCCGCATCATGAAGAAATGGAATTTGAAATGTACAAGGCATTCCTCCACTCGAATCAAGGTAGTAGATGGTCGACGACTCGCCACCATGGGAGTCATTGAGGATTTTCCCATCACTGTCAATGGGTTGACCACCACTGTCAATTTCTATGTAGTGGACATTGAAGATACAGGCAGAAGTTACCCAGCCATACTCGGGAGACCATGGTTGAGAAAGAGTGATGCAGTCAGCTATTGGAAGACAGGACACATGTCTTTTGGTGCTTCGAAGGAGAAGATCCCGGTGCAACCTGGTGCCATGGAACCGGAAGAAGAAGAGGAGCATGACAGTGATACTCTCTCATCCTCAGTGTCTGAGTCCATGGAAGAATCAGACGGGGGGGAGGAATTCTCAGAGGAGGAAGTTTACATGATGGGGGTGTCTCCGACCCTGCCGCCTGCAGAAAAGATAACAGCTAGTCCTCAACAGCTCGAATCAATGCTCTCTCCAGACCTCACTCCAGGTGAGAAGGATGAGTTTCTTGAAATGTTCAAAGATTTCCCTGACCTCTTTGCAACTAGCTACCACCACCTTCGCCATGTGACTGCCATAGAGCACAAGATAGAGCTGAAGTCGGGGATGCGAAGCCTGTGGCTCAGAAGTATCGGAGATTAGGGCCCCTGCAGACCGATGCTTTGCGCTTAGAGTTGCAGAAGCTTGTAGAGGCAGGGTTTATTGTTCCGGTTCACAATACTAAATGGGTTTCACCAGTGGTAGTCATCCCAAAGAAAAACAACAAGTGGCGGGTCTGCATCGACTATAAGAAGCTCAATGCTGCCACCAAGAGGGATCATCATCCTCTGCCCTTTCAAGACCTCATTCTTGAGAAGGTAAGTGGTCATGAGATGTATACTTTCTGTGATGGTTATTCTGGGTTTTATCAAATCAGAATTGCCGAAGAAGATGTGCTTAAAACCACATTTGCCACGCCCTGGGGGACATTTGCATTCAAAGTAATGCCATTTGGCCTCACCAATGCTCCTGCTACCTTTCAAAGATTTATGCAGATGGTGTTTGCTCCTTATTTGGGGGATTTCTTGGAGGTGTTTTTAGATGATTTCTGTATATTCTCTTCATGTAAGGAGCACATCATGAAGGTTAGATTGGCCTTCCAAAGGGTCAATGATGCAAATGGCAGTCTCAACCCTGAGAAATGCACCATTAGAGCCACTCAAGGGAGGTTATTGGGACATGTTGTCTCATCCGAGGGCATCAAGCCTGACCCCGAGAAGGTAGAAGCCATCCTCAAACTCTCCCCACCTACAACCAAACGTCAGGTACGCTCATTTGTCAATCTAGCAGGATACTATCGCCGCTTCATCGATCAGTATGCTGCTTTGACACGGCCCATGACTATGCTATTAAAAGATGGGGTTGATTTTTCCTGGGATGAGGATTGTGATCATGGATTTGCACAAATCAAGAATGCTCTGGCATTAGAACCCATTTTGCGCAATCCAGACTGGTCAAAGACCTTCTATATCAATCCTGGGTTTGGTGAGCACACTCTGGCAGGTATTCTTCTCCAACAAGGGGAGGATCGGTTCATGTACCCCGTTCGATTTGCTTCTCGACAATTGCTCGACACTGAGCGACGCTATTCAGAGGCTGACAAGCATGCATTGTCTTTGGTGTTTTGCATTGAGAAATTTAAGCATTATGTGGCTGGAAAGTCCTTCTTTATACTCACTGGCACTGGTCTTGCAAAGCAGGTTCTTCAATCACCAAATCCCATGGGCCGGTTGGCCAAATGGTTGGCAGTTCTACAAGAATATGATTTTTCTTTCAAAATTGTAAAAGGGGGTTGTTCCAACTTGAAGAATGCTTTGATTGATTTAGAGGAGTGCCTTGATGTAACCCTTGTAGCAGCCATAGAAGTTGGGGATCCTTGGTATGGTGGTATCTACAAGTTTTTGACTGCTTTCTCCTTTCCTTCAGAAAGTACTAGCTATGAGAGAAAGAAGATCCGCAGAGATAGTAGGCGCTACACCCTCCTTGATGGGGTGTTGTACCGTCAAGGCATGGATGGGGTACTCAGGCGGGCCATTGATGTAGATGAAGTGCCTAAGGTATTGAAGCATTATCATGATGGATTTTGTGGAGGCCACTATGCCAGTGACTATACAGCTAAGAAGATTTTACATGCTGGGTACTATTGGTCGACCTTGTTCAAGGATGTCACTTTGTATTGCAAAACCTGTGAACCATGCCAATTCTTTGGTAGGAAGGATTTGCGTCCTGGGCAACATCACCCAGTGATGTCCATCCATCCATTTCAGAAGTGGGGAATAGATTTTGTCGGGCCCTTGCCCATGACTGCCCGCAAAAAGAAGTATCTTTTGGTAGCCACTCAATATGTCACTAAGTGGGATGAAGCTATCGCCCTCTCTGCTGCAAATGGCAAGGCGGTTTCAAATTTCATATTTGAACGTATTTGCACAAGGTTTGGGACACCCATGGAGATAGTCTCTGACCATGGGAGTCCATTCTTAAATGAAGCAGTGGAGTTACTCATGGATCGCATGGGTATTGATCATCACACTTCTAGCATCTATTATCCAGCATCTATGGGTCAAACAGAGAGGACCAATAGCCTCCTTTGTAAAACCATGGGAAAAATGGCCGCAGGGAACAGGAGCCAATGGGATCAGAAGGTCACTGAAGCCGTGTGGGCTTACAACATCACTCATAAAACATCTACAGGTCACACTCCTTTTGAGTTGGTGTATGGTACTGAGGCAGTTTTACCACTAGAGATAGAGATTCCGGCCTTGAGATTGGCACAGGAACAGAGGATGACAGAAGATGAACATGTAGAGGCCAGATTGGTACAACTTGAGAAGTTAGATGAGACCCGACGCCTTGCACTACACCAAACAGAGATCCAAAAGAATCGTCAAAAGGCCCGATTGGATGCTAAGATTCGCAAGGGATGGGAAAGACACTTTGCTGAGGGGGATGTTGTGCTATGCTTTGATAATAGATTGGACCACCAAATGGATAAGAAGTTTCTGCCACTGTGGGCTGGTCCATACAAAGTCATCAAAGAACGTAGCAATGGGTCTGTATAAGTTCAGGAGCTGCATGAACCATATGGCAAGAAGGTGATCAACAAGCGTTACCTCAAGCCTTTCTTTGTGCGTGATGGTCCCAGGCATGGAAATGCTGTGCATTCCCTGCCTGGGGGGGGGGGACTGTTATGGATAAAATTGTCTAAGGAAAAAGGTATTAATATGTATGTGTGTTTGTATATGTGGCAATAGTATAATAAAATATGGTGTGCATAGGGCCCAAGGTTGAGGTGGCAGGGCATGATCATGTGCCACCCTTCCATGTAAGAGGACCCATAAGGTGTGTTGTACATAATCCATGATAGTAATAGTATAAAATGCAAGGTGGCATGGCTCCTCCATGTGCCACCCCTCCACCTAGGCTGCATTTATTGAGATATGGCTCAAAGTCCATGGGAGAAGCAATATAAAATAGGTGGAGATAGATATTATATTGTGTTATTCCCTCCATATGGGATAGGCCCATGTGGGGGAGGTATAGAAGGACCAAGAGAGCTAGTTAAATAATGGGGAAAGTAGGATGAGGTGGCAAGATTCCTTGTGCCAATTGTCCTCCTAGAGGTTTGAACATATTATAAAATTGGAAAGAGACCAAGGGAGTATCATAGACTTGAGATATGGGGCTTGATTTATGTGGAAAATTGAGGCAAAGGGTTGTCGCACACAATTGAGAATGCGTAACCGCCTAGCCCACATGGGAGACTTTTCCACACACACCATGCATGTGGGAGGATACATTAATGAGGAGAGACCCCCTCTCTTGGCTATAAAAGGAAGGGGCTATTCCTTGATGAGACACGCTCATTCTTGTAAAGCCACCTAGCTAGTATTTTGATATTTCCCTCTCTTCCCTTCTTTCAAATAAAGTATGGTTCTCTTCCCTTGATGTCTACATCTCGACATTCCTCCTCCTATCATGTACATGCTTCTCTTCCCCCTCTCCCTTTCCCCTTGTGTCATAGTCTCCCGTTTCCTTCCCTCCACTTGTAATTCCTTTCTCTCTCCTATGACATCCCTTCGCCCTCTTGATCTCCTTTTCTCTATGGCCTTTGAGCGTCGCCATACTTAGCCTCTAGCCTCTGGTCTCGAAAACTTTTTCGGCTAAAAGTACTCAGATAGTATGACATATCTACACACTATGGATCTTTTTCTTTTTTATTTTAATAAAGGTTGTTCCACAAAAAAAAACAAAAAAAACCGAATAGGTCCCCCGTGCGTGAAAAAATGGGAAATTCAATTAATTAGTTGCCGCACACATCAAATGAAGGTATTAAGGTAAGGTTTGGACCCTGAATGAATGCATAGAATGAAAGTATTTGCGCTCGCATCTTCTCGATCCTTCTACCAGCTTCGGCCTCTCGATCCTTCTGCCACCAGCAGCTTCTCTAGAAGCTTCTCCGCGCATGCATATAGAGACGAGCCCCCCCAAAGCAGGAGGGAAAAGAGGGAGAGGGGAGGAGAGATTGAGCGAGGCGAAGAGGGGAACTGCAAAAGGGATGAGAGAGGGTTTAATATTCTGAATTAACCTATGATAATGCTTGGCACGAGCGTGCACAAGAAACTAATTAATTGAATTTAAATTAATTATTCCGAAAGGACAAAGCTATCTATATGTGTGACAAATCCATTGCGAGTTCCAACAAGCAAATCTAAGGGTTCCGGATGTCACGCATAAAGTCCACCAATGAGTTGTATGGCTTGCTAGTAGATTCTAGCAATGAGTTGTACTACTTGCTCGATTTACGATGTAATCCAATTGAGGTCTCTAAGGGGGGTTTTGCACCACCAGCCAAAGTCCCAGGTGGACCAATCAAAAGAAAGGGCCTAGACTTTAGTTCCCAAAAAATATGCTCGGTAGCTTGAGGCCACCCATCCGATGTGAACAGCTACCATGCCAACTGAGTGAGAGTGGCTCCTCTTTCCACCCAACCAATCAAACCTTGATATGGTAGCTCATGTTTATATCTTTTCCTCCAAATGGTGTGAACACCACACCCGCCTGGACATCGTCCATCAATCTCTCTCTCTTCCTGGGTGGGCGGGTGGTCTGAATCCACCCTAAAGTGTTATAAGGACGCTTTTAAGCTATGTTGCTCTTTGGAGCATTGCTATTTTATGGCCAAATTGGCATTAACTTGAATCATTGCTACTGCTTTTTTGTATTTATTACTGGTGTTCTTTTCTCCATTAGCATCTACTTGTCTTTGATGCCATTCCTTCTACTGAGATGTTTGTCATCCACAATGTGGGCAATGAGTTGAATTGTGTGCAAAGAGATAAAGGAGTGTCGATAAGTGAGAAAAGCTTTTGCTAAGATTATGCTTGCAAAGGTTAGTGTGCAACAAATATGCCAATACAGAGTCTTGAAGTGGCTGGAAATTGAACAAGCTTTGTCTGCAAACCATATGAAGTCTGATGAGCAAATGGAATGTAGGTGCTTATATAATTTTTGTTGAAAAGATTGGTTGAAATATTTGGTTGTCTATTGATGTGCCGTGGGTGCTTTGTATTAAACCGGATAGTTGGTTCACCTTGGATTGCCTTTATTAATCTCTAGTAAGTTGCACTTAGGTGGTACTTTGCTTTGTATTGTAGTCGGGTCTCATAATACTAGTATACAAACTCCACAGGAGTGATACCATTGGGTGCTTTCTATTCAATGGCTAGTTGGTCCACCCTAGATTGCCTTTATTTGATCTCTAGTAAATAACAATTAGGTACTACTTTGCAGTTCCAGATTCATTATGCTAGTATACACACCCTACAAATTGGTACCATACCCCCTACTACACTCTCTCTTTTCCCCTTTGGATGCTACTTGGCAAATTAATATCAAGTGTGGCAATATAGACTTGAATGACTCGCCACAACATATGCAAACAAGTTGTTTTCCATCTTGCTTCATTACATAGAGGTTAGCATTAGAAGCACTTCTCAGAAAAACACAGTTTAGGAAAAAATTATCTATCCTTTGATACCATGCTCGTGGGGCCTGTTTTAGCCCATACAACAATGCCTTCTTTAACCTGCACACTTTATTCTATGAATGGGGCAACTCAATCGCTGGTGGCTGAGCTACATACACCTCGTCCTTGAGATGTCCATTCAAGAATGTAGACTTAATATCTATTTGAAAAACTACCCATTTGTTATGAGCAATGATAGCAAGTACCGTACAGATAGTGGTCATTCTAGCTATGGGTGCAAAAGATTCACTTACATCAAAACCTTCCACCTGTGAGAAGCCTTGTGCAGCAAAATGAGCTTTATACTTTTCTAGACTACCATTAGCTTTATATTTGGCTTTCCATACCCACTTTGTACGAATTAGCTTTATCTTTGCAAGGTCGATTTACAAGTTCCCAAGTGCCGTTCTTCATTATGCTGTCATATTCTGACTACAAAGACGCCTTCCATTTTGGATATGTCAGTGGCTCCTCCAAGTTTGTTGGCTCCTTGACTGTCTATATACTCTCAGCCATCAAGGCAATGTTAACTATGAGATCAGCTGATCGGTGTTGCTCCTCTATTGTCTTTGATCTTTGAAGTCCATCGGGTTGTGGACTTTCTTGCACAGATTCTGGGTTATGCTAATCAAAGAACTGTTGCACCCACCTTCATTGTGGCTTGCTTTTGTTGTGGTGTGATTGGTGCAACAGGCTGGATTTCTTGCTTTTGTTGTGGTGTGATTGGTGCAACAGGCTGGATTTCTTGGTCCTCACAATCAGAGAACACCTCCTTCTTGATACATTCTTCATACTTTTGGGTCGGCAAATGGTGAGTTCTTTCTTCAGTTGATGATGAAATGGCTGAAATTGTATCCACCATTGAGTGTGGTCGTGCAACAAACACCACATCTTGGCTTACGAGGATATTCTTTGCCTCCACATCATAGAGTCGATAGGCCTTTGACTCCATGCTATATCCCAAGAAGATACATTTCCTGCTCTTGGCATCTAGTTTGGTTGTCACTGCATCCGGAATGTGTGCATAACAATCACATCCAAATGTACGAAAATGAGGAATTGAGGGTTTCTTACTCGAGTAGGTCTCTTGTGGAGTCATCCCTTTGAGAACCTTTGTATAGCATCGATTGAGAATATAGACTGTTGCATTTATTGCCTCAGCCCCGAATGTGTTGGGCAGCCCCTTCGCCTTCAACATGTAGCATCCCATCTCAACGACTATTCGATATTTTGTTGAGGTGTATGGGGAGTAGTAAGTTTCCACTTAAGGCCACGCTCATTGCAATACTTGTCAAATTGCTTTCACATGAACTCTCCTCCTCAACTAGTGCGAAACTTTTTTACCTTCTTTCTTGTTTCATTTTCTACAAGCTTGTGCCACAATTTAAACTTTCCAAGAGCTTAAGCCTTATCCGGAAGGAAATACACCCACATCTTTCTACTATAATCATCAAATATGAGCATAAAATAGAGAGATCCACCCAAAGCAGTAGTAGACATCTTACCACGGAGATCAGCTTTAGAGGTGCCTTTGCTCGATTTATGGTCTCATGTGGAAATGGATTCTTGGCTTGCTTGCCCATCAAACAAGCTTCACATGGCTCCCACTTATTTGTGAGTGTAGAAAAATGTGCAACCATCTCTTTCCTTCAGCACAGCATAGCCTATGTGGCCAAATTGCTCGTTCCAAAGCCTTCTTGTCTCCAAATATGAAGCGACTGAAAGTGCAGTGTGCTCATACAAGTTGTTTTTCCTAGAACCTGTGTCCACAACATTGCCTTTGGCATCTAATATCTGGGCTTTAGATTTTTTGAAGCGAACTTCAAGATCTTGATTAGTTATTGTAGAAACAAAAAGTAGATTTCTTTTTATTTATGGAACAAAAAGTACATAGACAACTTCTTAGACTTGCCATTGGCTGTCGCGAGTGAGATGGTACCGGTCCCTTGAACTACACATTTTGCATCATTTCCAACCACGACATTTGTAGGTTCTTGTAGAGGCTGAAGAGAACTATACCATTCTTTCATACCTGTCATGTGTCGAATTGCACCGATATCCAATACCCATGAAGTTGTTGCTTGGTGAAGATTGAGCCATGGAGCATATCTCCTCAATAGCCACAAATAGCTCGAGCTCAACTTCAGCATTGGTGACAGTGTCCTTGCTCTTCCATGAAGCTGTCAAGGTCCTATTCTTCTCATCGTATTGCTTCTTTCTACAATCTTTTGTAGCATGACCTTTCTTGCTACAATAGTAATATGACCCTTGAAACTTCTTCTTCTTCGGCTTCTTCTTTTTTGAAGAATTGGCACTTCTCCCTTTGGTAATAGTAGTGAAAGTAGCATCGCTCCCACCATCACGACTCTTCGGCTGTATCTCCTCCTCAAGTAGTAATGCACAAAATTCTTCAAATTTAAGTGCAAGAGTTCAAAATTGAGTGTTAAGTGCAGTTATCAGACCATCAAATTTCTATGGAAGAATTCGAATGCACCTCTGAGCTAGCTCTTTCGCTAGTCTTTGCAATGCCCACAGTAGCCATTTGATCATGCAGATTCTTGATCCCTTGTGATGAATGTCTCAACAGTTTCCCCTTCTGCAAGCGTTTCGACAACAAGTTGATTTTCCAGATTTTGAATCCGAGTCTGATTGTGGGTCTCGTACTGATTCTTCAAGACGTTCCAAGCCTTAAATGCATTGGATGTGTGTTGAATCAACGTGAGCATCTAATCAGATACACTTGTGACGATGGAGCAAAGTGCATCAGCATTGCATTGCTTCCATGCTTGGAGAAGAGTAGCATCAGGAGGAATTATGTTGCTAGGATTTGCAAGATCGGCAATGCCAATTGGTTCTGGATCACTCCCGAGAATGGTTTCTAGCAGCTCATATTAGTCTAGAATTGCACTTATCTTAAATTTCCAAATAGTATAGTTTATACCATCAAGTTTGCCTTTCATGAAGGCAGGTGGTTGAATGCAAATTGTTGGAGTAGGATCAGTAGCAATAGTAGTAGCAGCAGATACTCCAAAAGTTCCACCAGAAGCAGCCATCATTAGGGAAGATTTGGGGTCTCAAAAGGGCCTCATAAGGAATGGATTAAGAAATGATTAAGTTAATTGGAATTGAACCCACCATGGTAACCCATGGTCTAAGGGCCCCGTAGCATTGACTCAACTGACATGCGTACTTTTATTTTGAATTTGGGAAACCTTTGCCTTTGGATGGAGGTGGATGGTGGATGGATCAAAGGCCTAGGATGCTCAAAATTGTGGGAGACTTAAGGGAGGCACCTTTGGTGGGCTCCATACTAGCAAACCTTAACAAATAGGAGGGGTATTGAAGAGGGAGATGGCACCTCTAGTTGTGGACCCGGATTGAAGTGCCTTTTGTTTTCATGTCCTCCCTTGTATCTCCTACAAATCAATGGCTAAGATTGTGGTGCTTCCTTCTTTCATCTCATCCCTTGGATCCATTACTTGATCAAGGGATTATATTTGATCCCTCTCATCCTTTGATAGTATCCCTTAGATCTACCCCTTGATCTAATGGCCAGGAGTGCTCTACCACAAATTTGAATTTGACCCTTGGATTAGAGATCATGATAATCAATGGCTAGGAGTGAGGACCATGGGTCTAAACCATGGGTGAGAGGTCTCCCTACCCATAAACACTCATCCTAGCCTTTTGTACACCTCAACACACCATTGCCCCACACAAAGGAGCACTCTCATTGGTACACCTCAAATCTCTCTCTAATCCCTTGAAATTAGGAAACACTAATTGGAGGCCCTTGAGACCCCATTTCTCCCCTAATTGGCACCAAGTGCTAAAGCTTTGTTGTAAACTAAGTTTCTTGCAATATCATTGCTCAAAGCACCTACTGATCTAATACCGTATAGAAATAAGATGCATCAGAGAGATCATTTGACAACAACAATAGAACAATACCCAAATAATGGACACATTAGAGCAGAATAATCACCAAACAAGATACAAATGATGGTGTTGTCCACTTGTACGCTCTCCAATAGAGCTTCGATGGTGATCTAGATAGATTCTAGTTGGAGAAGTACTTAAGGTAGGGGTATTGGCAATCGATGTTGAGGCTTGAGAAGTGACCTCCTTATATAGCCCTTTGTAGTAGAATGATTCCCCTGCACTGGTGGGCTGGCGGTGGCACGTGCATATTGACTTAGCACATTGTGTGACTAAGTGTGAGGATGGTCGCACATGTTTTCTTGAATTTTTCCACCGACAAAAGACCATTGACCATCGACCATCGACCACGAGCACATAAGCAAATTCACATGCAAATGTTCGCACGCATCCAATGGAGGGCATACCATCATGGACCGAGGCCTACCGATAGACCTCGGACCTTACTCCTAGGGGCGTTTCCCCTAGACCCCCATTGGAGGTGCTCCCCCTGAACCCCCAAGGAGTATGTTGCACTTGCTCACACATCAAGAAGTGAGTTATGTATTGTTCACACACGAAGGGAAGCTAGAAAGTGAACTTTGATGATAATGAGAGCTACATCCCATACTTTGACTGGCCATAGATTTCCCCAGTGTGTGATTCTAACCTCCCACCAACTATACCAAGTATCCAAGGATGCTATATTCTTTTCTTCTTTTGTTGCACCTTCTACTCTGCACCAATTTCATATCTTAAGGCCTTTCAAACTATTGCATCATCCCTGATCCTCATGTTCTCCACTTCCCACACATGGAAATATGCTCCTCACACAAATCTTTCTTTATGTGTTTTTTGGTGTGTTATTGCAAGCTTTGAGCCCAATGAAACAAACAAGATCTTTCTCGACAATCCATTTCATTTTTCAAACCACCATGGTACACTTTGGCCACAAGGTCAAAACATTCCAAATCTTGTTAAGAACACCACTCTAGAATAAGACTTGTCCACAAGGCAAAAACTTTGTGAGGCCTTCCAAACCGTCTATGGGGGATGACATCTTGAACCAAATGTGTGAATGTTTGGACCTTGTGGCCAAAACTAATCAAGGGAAACAAGCTCACAAAGAGTATCTCACGAGAAGAACTTCTGACCCATGATGATTTTGCCACAAGGTTAAAGCTTTTCCTCATCTTGTTCATAATATTTGGCTATAATGTCAAAACTTTCCCATATACACTCACACACACATACATGTATACATATGTAGACACTTGAAAAGTTTTGGCCACAAGGTCAAAACTTTTCCATAGCTAGTTTATGAGGTAGGAGATAAAAATTCTCCTCATTCTCCATAAAGACTTGGCTCATTAGATTTGGCCATAAGGTAAAAACGTTTCCAAATCTTGTTAATAACACCACTCTGGAATAAGATTTGGCCATAAGTCGAAAACTTTGTGAGCCTTCCAAACCGCCCCTAGGGGATGACATCTTGAACCAGATGTGTGAAAGTTTAGACCTTATTGCCAAAACTTTCAAGGGAAACAAGATCATGAAGAGTATCTCACAAGAAAAACTTCTGACCCATGATGATTTTGACACAATGTCAAAGCTTTTCCTCATCTTGTTCCTAAGATTTGGCCACAAGGTCAAAACTTTACCCCACACACACACATATATATACATATGTAGACACTTGAAAAGTTTTGGTCGCAAGGTCAAAGCTTTTCCATAGCTTGTTTATGAAGTAGCAGATAAATTTTTTCCTCATTCTTCATAGAGATTCGGCTTATTAGATTTCGGCACAAGGTCAAAACATTTCCAAATCTTGTTAAGAACACAACTCTAGAATAAGATTTTTCCACAAGGAGAAACTTTGTGCGGCTTTCCAAACCATCCCTAGGAGATGACATCTTGAACCAGATGTGTAAAAGTTTAGACCTTGTGGCCAAAACTTTCGAGGGAAACAAACTAATTAAGATTATCTCTCATAAGGTTAAAACTTTTCTAATGCTTTATGAATATGTTTACACCTTTTAATCATCATGACTACTTCACCATATTGTCAAAACTTTTCTAAGCTTTGTGTGTATATGAGAGAGAGAGAGAGAGAGAGAGAGAGAGAGAGAGAGAGAGATTGGTATGGGGGAGTGGGAGAGATACTACCATGTGGTAGAGTTTGTTATTTCAAAATTAATTTACTAACTATGAACTCTCATTTTATCTTTTAGGAGTCATGGGTGAAGAAATCCAGTTTGTATATATGGTCAACTTGATTGGTTAACCATGAAGTTGTGGTGGCTATGGGGAAGGTACATGCAATAAATCCATTTGACACATGCCATGGGAAACTTCTCGATGTTGGGTGTGCCTATCGGTGTATGTGGAGAAATGTCTCAATAGTAGTGCACTTTCCCATTCCCAAATGATGATGCATGCAAAGTTTATGATGTTGTTGGTAGTTTTGTCAAGTGGACTGGTAAAAATGTAATGAAGGTGGTACAAAATGAGGACGAAACACAACACAATGCTTTGGACCTTGAAAATGGCAGAACTGATCTATGCAATGATGGTGGGATACTAATTCAATGTGAGGAGATGCTTGAGAATTATGATTGCATTAGTGTACATGATAGTTGGAGAGAAAGGAGAGTGGTACTATGGTTAGAGAAAAAAACACAATACCTTGGCACAGGGGTCATCCTTTTGGCTTACCCATACGAGGCTATTGATTTTGAACTACTAGGAGACCTTAATGTGGGTGTAGTGGTGGATAGGACATACAATGCCAATGCATCATCAACTTTGATTGATGATCTAAATTGTGTCAATTTTGTGAGGTGGCCTATCAATAGACTCTCATTTGAAGATGAAAGACCATTGCTAGAGGATGAACACATGGGGGATAACATGTATGAACAAGATAGAGTTGATGGAATAGAGGGTTCTACTGAGGATTTCATCCCAAGTAAGAATTAAATATACATTAAAAAGAGAACGTATTGTATGGTGAATCGAAAGGCCAGGGTTGTCGTTCAAAAGGCTTCTACATTGAGGTTATGTATGGATGATATTTTACAAGTGGCTACAACTGAATGATGTGCTAACAAATGTTTCCAACTCACTAGCCGAGAAGCAATAAAAGATATTTGCAACTAATTTTGGAGCTTGAACTTGGAAGCACGCACTAACTATGTGTATAATATTTTTTACTCATCGAATCATATTGATAGTGTGGGTACACGAAGATATAATTTTGTGGTTAATGGGAAGGATGTATTTGCAATGGCATGGTATAAGATATATGGCATCCCAAAGACCTCATTTTATAGGTACAGAGGGCAACGGGGTATGTGTAGAGCCATCCATGGAAACAAAGGAGTTTTAAGGAAATCTTGGGATCACACTCAAAATTCGAATAGGAGAAGATGAATCAAGAAATACACAATTAGTAATTTCAGATATGTATAAGCAAATAGACATCTTCAATTAAGTTTATAGCACCTTATGACAATTGAGGTATAAGGATATGTCTATGTCCACATTCAATCGAATATGGACCACGGAGTTCAAGCATGTAAGTCTTTCAAAGACAAGTGAGTTCTCTAAGTACAGCACTCGGAGATCAAAAGGGGGCAACAAAATGTATACAAGAATGTGATAAATCCTTGAGCTAACGTCGATGTCACATGCTACAGCAACAGAGCTGTAGAAACCTCTATCATGCATGGCACTTGGCATCACAATTGAATCCAGAAAAAAACTTGTGTATCATACATGACAAGATTGAGGGTGTGATCAAAGAGACAGACAAATGCCCTCAATTGTCAGTTTCACTAACATGAGTTATTACACATGGGCATGGGGAAGAGTAATATGGTTACTTCGCTTTGGGACTATGGCCTCATCAACCAAAATTCACTATTGCAGCATTGTCCATGTGTTTACAAAACTTAGAGAGGTTGGAGGGACATGAGAAGGGTGATCTGGCAGAGGATGGTATGCTGAGATCAAGCAATGCACTTCTACTTGCACTAAATTCATGAAAGGCACTCGATCATCACCAAGGTAATGCATACACATAAGGACATTGATACCATGTTTAGCAAATTCTCTGAGAATCTCAGAACAAGCATGACTTTCACCTTCCCACACCTGATGCATCATTTTCAAATGTGTCTATCTTCAAGGTCCGCACCATTCCTAATAATCCACGTCCCTAATTTCAAGAGTCACATTGATGGCTTCTTGTGTTATGGGAAGGATGAATTGGTGGGACATTCAAAGCCACTGCAATTTAGTTTTTTTATGAAAGGAAACATGCCAAACATGTAGTACAGGATGCATCCAAAGTTAACTGAGTGGCTTTCAAGAGAAGATCGCATTGAATTGTGGAAGATGGAAATTTTTGGGGAACCCACACTTCCAACATGGTTCCCAATGCTAGTACCCATGTTTGAATACATGAAGGATCACCAAGAGGTGGTAGGAGGCATCAAAGGATACCTAAGGTACTAGGAAAAATGGTCAACATCACAAGATCTAGAATTCAAGCATAGCACCTATGATTGAGTATTAGAGAAATATGGTGGGTGCTCTACAAATTCCAAATATGCAGGAAGAGGAAGTATTCAAAGATTTTTGGCCAAGGACACATGGTGAAGAAACATCTGTTGCAATGGATGACAAAATGACTTTGAAGAGTTGGAAGAACTTGATGACCACTATTGTGGGCCTTCACGAAAAAGGCCCAAAGATGAATTTAAGCCAATTGTGGATGTCAAGAATGGTGATTTTGTGCTTATTTGACCACCACTCTCAATCTACTCAATATGGCTTGGAGTTGTAGAAAGTGACATAGATGTGAATAGGACATTAGAGAATTCGAAAAAGATACTTGTACAGTATTGGGCACCAGTTTGCATTTGACGAAATGGTACAGATGAAGAAGTGTATTTAGGGTGTTGAGATAAATTTTGGATGTGCAACACAAAGGATCCTCAGCGATGGGAGAGTATAGATAGTATTGTATTTTCATGGATGCATACAAGTTCTAAACTCCCTCCAAAAAATAAAAATCCCATCAAAACATGCGGCAAAGGCCCAAGAAAATCTACAATTGTTCTCAGGATATTCATCATTGTGATGTAACAAGGATATGTAAGCCTTATAAATGGTTTTTATAAACACTGTTATGGATAAAATTGTCTAAGGAAAAAGGCATTAATATGTATGTGTGTTTGTATATGTGGCAATAGTATAATAAAATATGGTGTGCATAGGGCCCAAGGTTGAGGTGGCAGGGCATGACCATGTGCCACCCTTCCATGTAAGAGGACCCATAAGGTGTGTTGTACATAATCCATGATAGTAATATTATAAAATGTAAGGTGGCATGGCTCCTCCATGTGCACCCCTCCACCTAGGCTGCATTTAGTGAGATATGGCTCAAAGTCTATGGGAGAAGCAATATAAAATAGGTGGAGATGGATATTATATTGAGTTATTCCCTCCATATGGGATAGGCCCATGTGGGGGAGGTATAGAAGGTCCAAGAGAGCAAGTTAAATAATGGGGAAAGTAGGATGAGGTGGCAAGATTCCTTGTGCCAACCCTCCACTTGTCCTCCTAGAGGTTTGAACATATTATAAAATTGGGAAGAGACCAAGGGAGTATCATAGACTTGAGATATGGGGCCTGATTTATGTGGAAAATTGAGGCAAAGGGTTGTCGCACACAATTGAGAGTGCGTAACTGCCTAGCCCACATGGGAGACTTTTCCACACACACCATGCATGTGGGAGGATACATTAATTGGGAGAGACCCCCTCTTTTGGCTATAAAAGGAGGAGGCTATTCTTTGATGAGACGCTCATTCTTGTAAAGCCACCTCCCTCTCATCCCTTCTTTCAAATAAAGTATGGTTCTCTTCCCTTGATGTCTCCATCTCTACATTCCTCCTCCTATCATGTACATGCTTCTCTTCCCCCTCTCCTTTTCCCCTTGTGTCATAGTCTCCCTCTTCCTTCCCTCCACTTCTAATTCCTTTTCCCCTCCTATGACAACGGTTCGCCCTCACGATCTCCTTTTCCCTATGACCCTCGAGCGTCGCCATGCTTAGCCTCTAGCCTCTGGTCTCGATTTCTTTTCTGGCTAATAGAATTGGTGTGGCTGCTGGGATACGAATCTCCATGGCTAGTGGCGAATCTTCTACTCGTACCGGTCGCATCTACAAAACTATACCATCTGTGCTCCTTCTAAGCTACTGCGCACGCATTCGATTCGCGCGTCTCCTATGTTTGACTGTGCGACAGTTTTCTGGGCTACTGCATCTTCTTCTTCTCTTTCTCTTCTCCTTCTCCTCTCCTCTCCTCTCTTTTTATTAAAGAGTTGGATTTGAACCCAAGACCTCCCCCTTCACAAAAGGGAGAAATCATTGGGCCAACAAGTTGGAAGTGGTAAAAATGTAATGATTTTTGTTCATATATTGAAATCGCGGGAACTGTAACTCTCTAACCGCAGGGAGTTTGCTCTTGCTGTAAAAAGCAAAAATACTTCATTTTATGTGCTCTATCCACATCTCCTGCTAGATCGCCCATTCAGAACTTCTCTAAGCTCACTTCACGGATGCACGCCACACGAGGAGGGTGGACATTTATGTCACTTCTCGACGCGTTTAAGGAATTGGTGCCTGGTCCTCTGCACCTTACGGCTACCAATGCATGAGATGTCTTCCTTGATCTTCATGTCGACCTTCAACGGCTGATTGTCTAGTGCATTGTTCAAGGAGATGACGGGTGGAATGATACACCATGGATGATTCATGGTGAAGAACTACTGATACGCTGGGAGAATTTTGATTTTACTTCTACTCATTGTGCGGTGATCGAACTACTTGCTGCTTAAGAGGTAATTAAAACGGTGTCCTTCATCGAAGGGTGGGATGCTCCCCAAGCTTGGGGGGAGATTTGGCACATCTGCTTGTTGATTCCTGTGGATAAGCTCGTCCTGAATGGTTTATTCTCAATCTCACTACAAAGGTTTCTAGGCCTCGGCTATGGTTGGTAATGTTTCGACCAAGGAATCCATTTGTACCTAATCAACCTTTTGTGCCTCATTTCGAGCTTCAAGTTGTAATTTGTTTTGGTCTTAAGATAAACTATCAACAAAGGATTGCAAGTTTCTTTGGTGTTGAATGTTTGGCTCAAGTGTTGAATTCTCCCCACCCTCTCCTCCTACCTATCTTGGACTACCGAGAAACTTGGGATGTCTGAATTTTAGTCTTGGTGTGATGACATCTTGGATTCTTCAATTTGATGGAGCTTACAAACCTTCGACAAAGGCTGCTGGCGTGGGTGTGAAGCTCACTTCATCGGGTGGTGAGGAGTATTGTTACAGCAAGTCTTCACCTGCAAGTACTTGCAATCAAGATGAGTACTCAGCGCTCATTTTTAGGCTACAAAAGGCACAAGAACATCATGCCAAGCAACTGGAGGTGCAAGGAGATTCTCAACTAGTGTGTGAATAAGTTAGTGGAAGGTGGAAGGTCCGGGCAAAGGCTTGGTTCCACGACATCAACAAGCATTGGAACTTTGAAACCAATTTGAAGAGGTAAAAATTCAGCATATCCCTCGAGCTCAAAATCTAGTTGCTGATTTCTTGGCACGTGAAGCTTGTACTTCAATCACACATGACGCGAGTGGAAGCACCACCCCAACAAAGCCGCAAGCCACGAAGGAGGGTGATCATTTGTAAGGAATGCAAAGGTTGTGGTCATCATGAGACTAAGTGTTGGGCATACTTGATGCAACATCGTGCCTCTAACCCTCGCTTGTAAAGATCGATGTGATATCATGAGGGTTGGTCCTTTTAAGATTGTCTATGTGCTATTCTATGCTGAAGATTCTTCCCGTGTAGTATTTCACACTACACCAGTCACACCCTACCCTGCCTATGTGTGCTTTGTGGATGTATCTTCACCCGATTTTCAGTTCAAGCTTCCTCTTACTATTGTTTGTCCATAGATAAGCCTCTCTTTTCCATCTTCCAAGCATGGCTGAGATACCCGTGTTTTGTGGATGGGTGGAAGAAAATCCAAATGAGTATCTTGTGGCCTTCAAGCGCCGTTGTGTTTCTCTCAACTTTCTTACTGAAGACAAATGAGTGTTGGTTCTTCCCACATTTCTAGAGGGATTGGCTCAAGTGTGGTATGAGAAGCAGGCCGAAGACGTTCGCCAAAGCTGGCCAAGGTTGACAACAGCGATGATTGAGTATTTCGGCAAAGAAGAGGAGCCGGAGAATGTGTACCTGCAGGTGGCAAACTTGAAGCAGTCAGAAGGTGAGACGGCACGTCAATATGTGGATCGAGCAGCCGTACTCCTGGACCGTTTGATTGCCATGCAGGAGGACAATGCCGGATTTCGAGTTGGAATGACTCAGCATGTGCTGGGCTACCTTGTAGCAGGAGCGAGTGATGAATTCCGCCTCAAGCTTAAATGGGAGAATCCAGAAACTATGGCGCTAGCACATGAGATTGCTCAAAAGTTTGATAAAGTTTAGTCTGACCCCGCTTCAAAGAAGACGATTGTCCCTCCGCAACCCCCTCAATTCCTGCAACAACAACCTGGGGGGTCTAACTCAGGGGCATACCCCCACCCCTCATCAAGGATGTATCCATCGCCTCCACCTCAAATGTATGGTCCTCCCTTAGATGCTTACCCTGAACAAGGTGTATATCCTCACCCTCTGCCTCGAAGATTTCCCCAGCCTCGCCCACGAGCCTCCTCCTCTCTACTCTCGTGGCCCCTCCAACTAAAGAGGCCCCCCCTGCAAAAGAACCTGGAGTCAATGACCTAGCCAAGGCCCTGAATGATCTTCGGCTTGAGATGGTGGGCATTAGAAATCAAGCCAACCGCCCTCCAAGAGACCGTGCTAATGTTGTATGCTACGAGTGCCACCAGAATGGTCATTATCGCACAGAATGCCCCAATATCCCGAGAGTGAATCTTCTAAGTGAGTCGAGCAGTGAGGATTCTGATGTAGAGATCCTTGACCTCGAGAAAAGAAGTCGTGCCACCTCGGACCCCTCTCCAAACCGTGGACCGGGTCGCCCCAGGAAGAAGGTGTCCTTCTCCGAGCCTCAGATGCTGCAATGGTAGACCCACCAACAGAGAAGACTAAAAGATCTCGCAGGAGTAAGTGGTCACCCTCGGATTTTCCCATCGGCTCAGGGCAAGAGGACTATTCGGTCTCGTTCAGGACCTTGCTCATTGGTCTTTGAGCATCACACTCCCTCAACTAATAGCATTAAGCCCTAAGGTGAGACGTGAGCTGCAGCAAGGTCTCTCAACAAGGAAGAGCAAGAAAAAGGGAAAGGTACGAGAGGTATCTTCTATCTCTGAAGAAATTGATCGGCACCCACATACAGTAGATGTCATCATAGATAATTGCCGTGTCAAAAATGTGTGTGTTGATGGGGGAGCTGCATGTAATATCATGGTGCCCCGAATCATGAAGAAATTGAATTTGAAATGTACAAGGCGTTCCTCCACTCGAATCAAGGTAGCAGATGGTCGACAACTTGCCACCATGGGAGTCATTGAGGATTTGCCCATCACTGTCAATGGGTTGACCACCACTGTCAATTTCTATGTAGTGGACATTGAAGATACAAGCAGAAGTTACCCAGCCATACTCGGGAGACCATGATTGAGAAAGAGTGATGCAGTCAGCTATTGGAAGACAGGACACATGTCTTTTGGTGCTTCCAAGGAGAAGATCCCGGTGCAAGCTGGTGCCATAGAACCGGAAGAAGAAGAGGAGCATGACAGTGATAATCTCTCATCCTCAGTGTCTGAGTCCATGGAAGAATCAGACGGGGGGGAGGAATTCTCAGAGGAGAAAGTTTACATGATGGGGGTGTCTCCGACCCTGCCACCTGCAGAAAAGATAACAGCTAGTCCTCAACAGCTCGAATCAATGCTTTCTCTAGACCTCACTCCAAGTGAGAAAGATGAGTTTCTAGAAATGTTCAAAGATTTCCCTGACCTCTTTGCAACTAGCTACCGCCACCTTCGCCATGTGACTGCCATAGAGCACAAGATAGAGCTGAAGCCTGATGCGAAGCCTGTGGCTCAGAAGTATCGGAGATTAGGGCCCCTGCAGACCGATGCTTTGTGCTCAGAGTTGCAGAAGCTTGTAGAGGCTGGGTTTATTGTTCCGGTTCACAATACTGAATGGGTTTCACCAATGGTAGTCACCCCAAAGAAAAACAACAAGTGGCGGGTCTGCATCGACTATAAGAAACTCAATGCCGCCACCAAGAGGGATCATCATCCTCTGCCCTTTCAAGACCTCATTCTTGAGAAGGTAAGTGGTCATGAGATGTATACTTTCTGTGATGGTTACTCTGGGTTTTATCAAATCAGAATTGCCGAAGAAGATGTGCTTAAAACCACATTTGGGGGACATTTGCATTCAAAGTAATGCCATTTGGCCTCACCAATGCTCCTGCTACCTTTCAAAGATTTATGCAGATGGTGTTTGCTCCTTATTTGGGGGATTTCTTGGAGGTGTTTTTAGATGATTTCTGTATATTCTCGTCACGTAAGGAGCATGTCATGAAGGTTAGATTGGCCTTCCAAAGGGTCAATGATGCAAATGGCAGTCTCAACCCTGAGAAATGCACCATTGGAGCCACTCAAGGGAGGTTACTAGGAGATATTGTCTCATCCGAAGGCGTCAAGCCTGACCCCGAGAAGGTTGAAGCCATCCTCAAGCTCTCCCCGCCTACAACCAAACGTCAGGTATGCTCATTTGTCAATCTAGCAGGATACTATCGCCGCTTCATTGATCAATATGTAGCTTTAACACGACCCATGACTATGCTATTAAAAGATGGGGTTGATTTCTCTTGGGATGAGGATTGTGATCATGGGTTTGCACAAATCAAGAATGCTCTAGCTTCAGAACCCATTCTATGCAATCCAGATTGGTCAAAGACCTTCTATATCAATCCTGGGTTTGGTGAGCACACTCTGGCAGGTATTCTTCTCCACCAAGGGGAGGATCGGTTCATGTATCCTGTTCGATTTGCTTCTCGACAATTGCTCGACACTGAGCGACGCTATTCAGAGGCTGACAAGCATGCCTTGTCTTTGGTGTTTTGCATTGAGAAATTTAAGCATTATGTGGCTGGAAAGTCCTTCTTTATACTCACTGGCACTGGTCTTGCAAAGCAGGTTCTTCAATCACCAAATCCCATGGGGCGGTTGGCCAAATGGTTGGCAGTTCTACAAGAATATGATTTTTCTTTCAAAATTGTAAAAGGGGGTTGTTCCAACTTGAAAAATGCTTTGATTGATTTAAAGTAGTGCCTTGATGTAACCCTTGTAGCAGCCATAGAAGTTGGGGATCCATGGTATGGTGGTATCTATAAGTTTCTGGCTGCTTTCTCCTTTCCTTCAGAAAGTACTAGCTATGAGAGAAAGAAGATCCGCAGAGATAGTAGGCGCTACACCCTCCTTGATGGGGTGTTGTACCGTCAAGGCATGAATGGGGTACTAAGACGGGCCATTAATGCAGATGAAGTGCCTAAGGTATTGAAGCATTATCATGATGGATTTTGTGGAGGCCACTATGCCAGTGACTATACATCTAAGAAGATTTTACATGCTAGATACTATTGGCCGACCTTGTTCAAGGATGTCATTTTGTATTGCAAAACCTGTGAACCATGCCAATTCTTTGGTAGGAAGGATTTGCATCCTGGGCAACATCACCCAGTGATGTCCATTCATCCGTTTCAGAAGTGGGGAATAGATTTTGTCGGGCCCTTGCCCATGACTGCCCGCAAAAAGAAGTATCTTTTGGTAGCCACTCAGTATGTCACTAAGTGGGCTGAAGCTATCGCCCTCCCCGCTGCAAGTGGTAAGGCAGTTTCAAATTTCATATTTGAACGTATCTGCACAAGGTTTGGGACACCCATGGAGATTGTCTCTGACCATGGGAGTCCATTCTTAAATGAAGCAGTGGAGTTACTCATGGATCGCATGGGTATTGATCATCACACTTCTAGCATCTATTATCCAGCATCCATGGGTCAAACAGAGCGGACCAATGGCCTCCTTTGTAAAACCATGGGAAAAATGGCCAGAGGGAACAGGAGCCAATGGGATCAGAAGGTCACTGAAGCCATGTGGGCTTATAACATCACTCATAAAACGTCTATAGGTCACACTCCTTTTGAGTTGGTGTATGGTACTGAGGTAGTTTTACCACTAGAGATAGAGATTCCGGCCTTGAGATTGGCACAGGAACAGAGGATGACAGAAGATGAACATGTAGAGGCCAGATTGGTACAACTTGAGAAGTTAGATGAAACCCGACGCCTTGCACTACACCCTCGGGGGGGTCACTATTTATAAACCCTCTATATCACGTGCGTTCAAGGCCTATATTTAAAATTCCTTATCTGTAAAATTTTTCATTAATAAAATGTACCCCTTTTCTATACAAATCTGTAAATTTTTTCCAAAACTATTTTAAATAGTCCCTTATGTATATTTATTTCTGTAAATTTTAGACATAAAAAATATCCTTCTATTGAACTCACGTGATAGGGTTACATATGATGAGTGACCCCCCCGAGACTACACCAAACAGAGATCCAAAAGAATCAACGAAAGGCCCGCTTGGATGCTAAGATTCGCAAGGGATGGGAAAGACACTTTGCTGAGGGAGATGTTGTGCTATGCTTTGATAACAGATTGGACCACCAAATGGATAAGAAGTTTCTTCCACTGTGGACTGGTCCATACAAAGTCATCAAGGAACGTAGCAATGGGTCTGTACAAGTTCAGGAGCTGCATGAACCATATGGCAAGAAGGTGATCAACAAGCGTTACCTCAAGCCTTTCTTTGTGCGTGATGGACCCAGGCATGGAAATGCTGTGCATTCCCTGCCTGGGGGGGGGGACTGTTATGGATAAAATTGTCTAAGGAAAAAGGCATTAATATGTATGTGTGTTTGTATATGTGGCAATAGTATAATAAAATATGGTGTGCATAGGGCCCAAGGTTGAGGTGGCAGGGCATGACCATGTGCCACCCTTCCATGTAAGAGGACCCATAAGGTGTGTTGTACATAATCCATGATAGTAATATTTTAAAATGTAAGGTGGCATGGCTCCTCCATGTGCCACCCCTCCACCTAGGCTGCATTTAGTGAGATATGGCTCAAAGTCTATGGGAGAAGCAATATAAAATAGGTGGAGATGGATATTATATTGAGTTATTCCCTCCATATGGGATAGGCCCATGTGGGGGAGGTATAGAAGGTCCAAGAGAGCAAGTTAAATAATGGGGAAAGTAGGATGAGGTGGCAAGATTCCTTGTGCCAACCCTTCACTTGTCCTCCTAGACGTTTGAACATATTATAAAATTGGGAAGAGACCAAGGGAGTATCATAGACTTGAGATATGGGGCTTGATTTATGTGGAAAATTGAGGCAAAGGGTTGTCGCACACAATTGAGAGTGCGTAACCGCCTAGCCCACATGGGAGACTTTTCCCCACACACCATGCATGTGGGAGGATACATTAATTGGAAGAGACCCCCTCTTTTGGCTATAAAAGGAGGATGCTATTCCTTGATGAGACGCTCATTCTTGTAAAGCCACCTAGCTAGTATTTTGATATTTCCCTCTCATCCCTTCTTTCAAATAAAGTATGGTTCTCTTCCCTTCATGTCTCCATCTCTACATTCCTCCTCCTATCATGTACATGCTTCTCTTCCCCCTCTCCTTTTCCCCTTGTGTCATAGTCTCCCTCTTCCTTCCCTCCACTTCTAATTCCTTTTCCCCTCCTATGACAACGGTTCGCTCTCATGATCTCCTTTTCCCTATGACCCTCGAGTGTCGCCATGCTTAGCCTCTAGCCTCTGGTCTCGATTTCTTTTCCGGCTAATAACACCACCATATTGATCTTTATGCAAGTTCCATACTATCTCTCTTTCTCTCTCTCTCTCTTAGGATGACTTTCTTTTACAGTAAGATTGAGCATGCATGTTTTGACGTATTGTCTTCTTGTGTCGTTCATTAATTTATGATTTACCATTGAAATATGGTTGGACGTAGGATGCAGAACTCTACACTAGAAGTGCCACACCCTCACTCAAACATTTCAAGCATACCACAAAGAACAAGACAAATTTTCAAAGCTAGTCCATATCAATGGCAATAGTGGATAATCTAAAGACATCATTGAGTCTTGTAAAAAGAGTAGAAAGTGCTAATAAGTTAGCTCTGCAAAGAGAGCAGCTCTCCACATGATTGTTAACACTTTAGCATTTAAAAAATATAGTGATAGGAAAGTAGCTAAAGCCCTTGGAATTCAAGCACGGAATCTAAAGAAACATCGCTTGGACATAAAACAAGCTTCCTTCAAATGGGCAGATGAAGGTCAAAAGCAAAGACAAGATTCCTTAAGTTGTGAGGTTTTTCAATGTGTTGTCTAGTTCTGGAAAGACAACACCAGGGTTTCCCAAAACAAAAAGGATGTTTGCAGGCATAGGCTTGGCCCAAAAAAGTATGCAATACATCCCACCCATTTCTTGGAGCTCACAGAGGTGCATCTTCCTTCTTTCAATGAAGCCCAAGTTACACACTATTATTTGATACTCTTTACAACTATTCAGTATTGTTAGGGATAATATTAGTATTGTTCTGATGTTAAATCTAATATTTAACACTGTAACAGACTCTATATGAAGCGAATTTAGCACTAAATCATAGAATCACTGTACTAAATAATACACCGGGGACTTAATACGTTTATAGAATAGACCATATTTTAGAAATCAGTCCTAGGAATAAAGATAGGACAAAATAGTATCAATTGTTTGCTCTTTCAAGCCAGTTATTATGACTAAATAGAATACTCGTTATGACTAAATAGTACTATTTAGTGTTAATTAGTAGTGTGTGATGTTTGAAATTGTTTGTATTAGAGAAGGACTTTAAGCGTAATCATTCTCTCCTTGCACTAACCCTGCTACTAGTTCTATTTAGTACTATCCCTTGCACTAACCCTACTACTAGTACTATATAGTACTGTTTAGATATTATTCTCTTCATTGCCTTCACTCTACTATTACTATTATTAGTTCTACTTAGTACTATTTTGTAGTATTTTAGCACTATTTAGTACTATGTAGCACTTAGTAACATTTAGCACTGAGTAAGTACTATTTAGGACTCAATAATTCTTAGAGCTTAGTAATACTAGCACTTAGTAAGTACTCTTCAATACTATTAGCACTTAGTAATATTAGCACTTACTATTCAATACTAATAGTACTATATAACACCTAGTAATATCACACTTACCATCTAGCATTTGCTATTTAGTACTAATAGTACTACAGATCAAGCATTTACTATTTAGTAATATTAGCACTTGCTATCCAGCACTTACTAAGATTAACACTTCCTATTTAGTACTATCTAGCAGCGCACTTACTGTTTAGTAGTATCCAACACTGGTAATATTAGCACTTACTAATATTACCACTTAATATTTAGTTCTAATGGTACTATCTAGCACTTAGTAATATTAGCACTTACTAATAGTACTATCTAGTACTTAGTAATGTTAGCACTTACTAATAGTACTATATTAGCACTTACTAATAGTACTAAACTAGCAGTTAGTAATATTCGCACTTAGTACTATCTAGCATTTAGTAAAATATTTAGCACTTAGTACTATGTAAACATATTTAGTACTATCTAGCATTTACTATTTAGTACTATCTAGAATTTACAACAATACTTTGCACCTAATACTATTTAGCATTTAGTACTATCTAGCACTTACTGATATTTGGCACTACTAGTAGCAGTTAAGACTTAGTAATTGAGTGATAGAACTTAGAAAAATAATGATGGCACTCTAAGTTTTAAATAACTTATTGTTGATGATTGATTTTGCAGGTAGAATTCTTCCTTAATTTCAAGGAGGAGCATCCTTCGATAGATATTGGTTTCCGTTCTTTTCAGAATCTGAAGCCCTATTTCATTAAAAACTTGAAGGAAATGAATACTTGTTGTTGTATTTACCATACAAGAATAGATTTATTCTGACTAGCAGTAAATTCCATGAGGCAAAATAGCACATTGTTGCATGGAGATATGTGTGATTGCTTATGCAAGGTTTGTAGGCCCCAAGGGGTGGACACATGTGTTGCCCACACCAGCAGTTGTTCTTCTATGTCAAATGTTGCATTCGGCAGTATGTCCAAACGAAGAGGATGCTGAATGGCACAAGCTTGAATGCTTATTGCACAAATGTGACAAGTGCCCACAACTATTTTTTTGCCCATGTGAGATGGATGATGCAAATGGTGCATTGATAAGATGGAATACATATGAATATGTCACCGAAGATACGAGAAAAGGTGAGGCAAATAAAAGAATAAAATTCTTATACAAGGAAACTCCTCCATCCATCATCATCCCTCAATACTTGCAACACTTAAATGTGTTTATGACTCACAACTTCCATAGTTACTGGCAACACTCTCAATTCAAAGAGTGCACCATAAATTTTCTTGATGATGTGGTGCTTTCAGTTGTTGACTTTGCAAAGAACTATACATTTAAAGTGCAAAACAAGGTTCAATCAATGCATTGGCATGATGACTAAGTGACCATCTTGGTTCATATTTGCTATTGGAAGGAGACGAGCGAGATAAAAAAGCAATCTATCTTTTACATTTCAAATGACAAAGAACATGACATCTATTTGTGTAGCATTGCTTTATGCTCCACCATCAATGGTTGGTGTCTAAAGGCTTGAAGTTTAAAAGACACTGGGTTTGGTCAGATGGGGCAGCATCTCAATTTAAGTCCACTCGCCCATTTTACTTTGTTGCAAGGTAAGACATTGGACACTGCCCCCTTATTTTCTACATCACGCTGAAGATGTTGCACATTTTAAAATGCAATATATTTGTTTTTTGTTATGCTAGGTATTGCTCTTTGACTGGCATTCTGATGATGTGGAACTTTTTCAAAAGCGATCATGGCAAGGGAGAACATGTTGGGGCTGGTGCAGTCATAAAGTGTTCACTAACCAATGAGCAATTGGATGTAAATGGTGCAAAGCTACAAAATGCACACGATGTTGTGGAATGGTTGGCATGGAAGATTGGAGATAATTCTAAACAAAGGCTCTTCATAGAAGTAAAGGTTGGTGATGTTGACAGGTCTAAAGCATGGAATTGCCAGACCATCAAAGGAAGTCGTTCAACACACTACATATTGGGTTTTAGTAACAAAGATCCCACACAAGCCTTATTTAGACATTTGTCATGCTTTTTTCATTCTGCATGGATGAAACATGGGATAAGTGCACCAATTTATCTCATGCAAGTCCATGGACCTTGAAGTGGATGGAGCCCATCAATGGATATACTTCATCAGACATGGAGAAGGAATCTGTAACATATGCGATTGATAGAGACCAGCTGACATGCTTCAGATGGGTGACCATTTGACAGTACTACAGTCCCCTACAAAAACGAAGATAATGAGGATTATTATGTGGTGCTATGCTCAAAATAAAAAACAGTCCTCATAGAGCAACAGATGGATGGATGGGGTAATGTCTTCAACATTGGGGATCAAGTGGTTTCTAGAATCTTTTATGCAAAAATCCCAAAATGCAAAAGCAGTTATGCATTACTAAAAGATGCACCTCCTGCTATAGTGCATGCTAATGCGGTGTTGGCAATAAAGTTCCAAATGTTGCAAGCAAAGCACAAGGTTAAAGGCTAGAGAACGGTGTATTGTGTATCCCAGGAGGTGCACGAACGAATCTTGGTAAACATTTCTCTATAAGAACTCTTGCTAAGCATGTATTTTTGCAATGGCTCGTACATATTTTTGTGTGCGTTTTGTATTTTTAGCTGCCCCTTTGGGAGCTGCTTTTTGTAATACAAAGGCATCTTGTCTTCACAAAAAAAATTAAAAAGTTAAGTGTGTTTTTTTCCAAAACATTGATTAAATGGGAGTGTTTCGATGCCAAGTGAATATGGGACAAATGAGACAAATGTTTAAAATCAAGTGTTTAAATGGGACAAATGAATATGCATCTACTGGTAAAGAAAAGGAATCCAAAAATTGTGCAAGTGTAGTGATAGTGGAGCTAGCAAACAAATCTTTTCACAACATGACTTATTTGTTTCTCTCGGGGATGCTCCGCAGTGAGGAACTTTAAATGTTTTTAGTACTATTAGTTTTAATTGTGTACTATTATATTATTACTGTTTAGGTATTGCTATCATATGATATTATTAGCCCTATTTTTTAGTGATTGTGTACTATTATAGGAATTTTTGTAGTTCATATTAAGTCTACTGTCATATCATCCTACTTATTACTATTTGGTTACTACTATTTAGTACTATATACTACTATCTTAAGTAACTCATCTGCTATTAATTGAGAGAGAGAGAGAGAGAGATATATATATAGAGAGAGAAGAGAGAGAGAGAGAATCATTGTACTACTATCATATCATACTACTTAGTACTATTTGGTTAGTACTATGTGATACTATGTAGTACTATCTTAAGTAGCACATATGCTATCAATTGAGAGAGAGAGAGAGAGAGAGAGAGAACCATTGTACTACTGTCATATCATATTTTTGTAATGTTGTTCCTCTTTTTAATATATTGCACTTATAATTCAGAATGAGCCATACAAAATCAGAAGGTGCCATATAAAATCATAATGAGACATATAGAATCAGTAATATGACATTACGGAGCCCAAATGGCTTGGATACAACAACTTTGCGCTACCCTCCACGCACCCCAGTATAGAACTCGGTCAAGCTTCGATACATATAGCAACTCTGCAGTGCTGCACTCCACACACCCTAATATACTATGTTCTAGGAAGGAACGACCCTAGAACATAGGAATTTTTTGCCCTTCTTCCTTAGCATCCTCGTTAGTAGCCGACCCGAGGGACTGTCGTCTCACATCCGAAGTTGCTATTTCTTCTGAGCCATACCCTGTATTTGTAAGGTCTCTGAAGATGTTATCATCCCTTTTTGCAATTCCATCCTGTAGCTCTAGAGAAGAAGAGTGTATAGCTCTATTACACATTGATGGATCTATAATGCCAGTCAAAAACAACCAACTATATGAGCACCATAACAGACATTGCACATGATTCCTTAGCTTAGACCTAACTAATAATTAGTATTATTTTGTCCAAAACCAAAATTGGTACTGTCAAGGGGAGAGAGAGAGAGAGAGAGAGAGAGAGACCCAACCACACACACACACACTTTGTACACTTATCTCACAAATCCTTTAGAAATTAATAAATCGAGCTTGGACAATCATCAATTAAGCCAATGTGACACTTTAAAGAGGTTTAATAAATATTGTAGTCTATATTTATTTTTTCTAGATATGTTAAGTCCGTGTGTGTGTGTGAAATGATGTTTAGCCATTTCTCTTATCCTTGACCTTTAGCAATGATGACTGGATGTGTACGCAACAAGTTTTGAGAAAAGAATCGGATTTGAAAAAAAATTCAAATTTACAAAAACTTGATTCTTACAAGTTCTTGCATATGCAATAGGTTGGAAATGAACTCACCTCTTGCAACATTTTGAAAATTTTGAGAATCCTACAAGAGGTTAATGAGAGGAGAGAAGTGTGGAGTGTGAAAGAATGAACTTTGAATGAAAGAGAGAATGAAAAACGTTCTACTTATAGTGAACCTAAAAGAACTAAAAAAGCCTAAAAAACTAAAAAAAGCTGACTTGACATAAAAGCTACCAATTTCCTATAAAACTCTACTTCCCCTCATTCTCTCTCACAACTTTCTTAGAGCTCCTCCACCAGCTCCCCACCCAGGTACTCCCTCCCTCCCTCCCTTTCCCTCTCCTCCCTCCCCTCCCTTCCCCTCTCCTCCCAGCCGCTTCCCCTCTCCTCCCTCCCCTCTCCTCCCTCCCCTCCCATCCCCTCTCCTCCCTCCCCTCCCTTCCCACCTCCTCCCGCTTCCCATCCCCTTTCCTCCCACTTTCTCTCTCCCCTCCCTTCCCCTCTCCTCCCGCTTCCCCCCTCCCCTCCCCCCTCCCTCCTTCTGCTTCCCCCTTCCCCTCTCCTCCGTCTCCCTCCCCCCCCCCCCTTCCCCTGTCCTCTCCCTCCTCCCGCTTTCTCTTCCCCTCCCTTCCCCTCTCCTCCCGCTTCCTCCTCCCCTCCCCTCCCTTCCTCCCTCCCCTCCCCCCCTTACTCCCTTCCCCCTCCCTTCCCCTCTCCTCCCTCTTCCTCCTCTCCTCCCCTCCCTTCCTCCCTCCCATCCCCTCCCTTCCCCTCTCCTCCTACTTCCCCTCCCCTCTTCTCCCGCTTCCCCCTTCGAGCGGTGAGGGGGAGGTGAGGGGAGGAGAGGGGAGACGGGAGGGGAGGGGAGGGGCAGCAAGGGGAGAGGGGAGGGGAGGCGAGAGGGGGGGAGGGGCGGGGAGCGGGGAGGGGAGGCGAGAGGGGAGGGGCGGGGAGGCGAGAGGGGAGGGGAGGGGCGGGGCGGGGAGGGGAGGGAAGGGGAGGGGCGAGGAGGCGGGAGGGGAGGGGAGGGGCGAGGTGGGTAGGGGAGGAGGACGGGAGGGCAGGGCAGGGAGGCGAGAGGAGAGGGGAGGGGCGGGAAGGTGGGAGGAGAGGGGAGGGGTAGGCAGATGGGAGAGGAGAGGAGGGGAGGGGAGGGGAGGGCAGCGAGGCGGGGGGATTAACCCCCCCTAACCTGTTGCATGTGGGCCAATAGGTTAGGGGGGGTTAATCCGCCCACCTCGCTGCCCTCCCCTCCCCTCCCCTCCTCTCTTGTCTGCTTGCCCCTCCCCTCCCCTCCCGCCTCCCCTCCCTGCCCCTCCTTGGATCCTCGCCCCACCCCTCCCCGAGGAGCAGGGCGAGGATCCGAGGAGGGACAGGGAGGTGGGAGGAGAGGGGAGGGACGGGGCTGGGAGGGGGGAGGGGAGGGGAGGGGTAGGGCGGGGAGGGGAGGAGAGGGGGGACAGAAGAGAGGGCAGGGAGGAGGACGAGAGGGCAGGGTGGGGAGGCAGGAGCGAAGGGGAGGGGGGACAGACAGGAGGGCGGGGCAGGGAGGCAGGAGGAGAGGGGAGAGGGGAGGGGCGGGGAGGGGAGCCAAGATGGGAGGCGAGAGGCAGGGAGGCAGGAGGAGAGGGGAGGGACGGGCAGACGGGAGAGGAGGGGAGGGGAGGGGAGGGGAGGGCACGGGCACGGGGGGATTAACCCCGCTCTAGGGGGGGTTAATCTCCTCCTCTCCTTAAGTGGGGGCCCTTCGGGGCTCCAAAAAAAAAAAACGAAAAAAATAAATTTAATTAATTCAATTAAAAAAAAATAAAAAAATGATAAATAAATAAAATGTAAAAAAATTAAATTAAATTTAAATATATAAATAAATAATTAAAATAAAATAAAATAATTAAAAAAATAAAAAAATAAATTCAATATAATTTAAAAATTAAAATTAAATAAATAAATATAAATTAAAAAAATTTAAAATTTTTTTAGAAAAAATAAATTAAAATGTAAATATATAGATATATAAATAAATAAATTTAAATAAATAAAATAAAAATTTTTAAAAATGAAATAAAATTTTAGGAAAATTAAATTAAATTCTTTTATCTATGTTTATAAAATATTTTGAATTGAATTATTTATGTAGAAAAATATTAGATTAAAAAATAGTATCTGGAAATATAAAAATATATTTAAACTTTTGAAATTTTATTTAATTTTTTATATTTAATATTTAATTATTTAATTGTAAAATTTTTTAATATTTTGAGTTTGAAAATCATTGTAATTTTCATTTTTTGTTTTTGATTGCTTTGTAGAAAAATATGGCTTTGAGTTTTGGTTCCAAGGTGTCTTTCAAATATCTTGAACATGCTTGGTATTTTATGGAGTGCAAATCAAAGTATTTTTTGGTGATCACTGTCGAGAATGTGTCAAGCATGAAATATTCTCCAGAGGCAATAAGAAATGGTGGCATGGTCTCAACCATCAACATTAAAGAAAAAAATTTGATAGAAGTTGTGTTTAAAGGGAAGAATGACGATGTGGTCTATAAGCTACGAGTTACGCATAAGCACTTCTTGAAGCCCTTACCAGATTGAATTGAGGGATCCCAAGAATTACTTATTGCCTTGGAAGCATTGAAGAAAATGTGGGATGCATTTCCAAGTGGTGGTGTTGTATCTTTAGCAGCAGTAAGTATGCCATCTATAACATGTAACCCTCAAGTTGTACCGTCAATATATGTGGCGATAACTATGATATCTCCAGCAAGAGTAGCTACAATATCTACGATAGTAACTACAGTATCTCCAACTATACCTACACCAAAAATAACTCCTACTCCATGTGCAGATCATTCAAGTGCAGGTTATTTAAAACTAGGCGAAAAATTGGATAGTGATGATCAGGAGGATCCGCAAGAAGAAGATACAAGTCTCGTAGACTTTTCTATAAGTGTGGCAGACTTACATCCTCCAAAGGATGAGGAGTACATTTGGGGATTTTCACAATTGAGCATGGACACAATGCTTATTGATCAAGCTTCGTTGTTCACAAATCAACGAAAGCTAGATAAGACATTTGCATGAAAATTGTATGAAGATACGAGGAAAACAAGAACTCCAGTTGCCACTAATATCACTCTTCATCTTATGGCATTTAAGAGACTTCAAGAAGATGATCCTACATTGCTGATGTCACATTTCAAAAGCGCGTGGTCTTTCTTGATGCTTTTGAGAACTTTAGAAGGGGTGACTTTGTTCATGGAGAGTCTTTGTACCAAAGCCGATATGGGACTGACATCGAGAAGAGATACATGCTGGCAAAGAATAGATTCTTGGAAACATGTAGGTTTGAGTGCATTGATGGGCAACACTTTTGTGAAGCTTGCAAGATCACCCTTGATGAGGGAAGAAAAGGAAACTTGCCACAGATTGAGTGGATGGAAAAGTTTCAATGGGTCATTTTTCATGTATGCATATTTAACGATGACTTGAAGTACATTCTAGAATCAGAAAGGCTGATTTCTGCTCTATTTATGAAAAAAAGCTCTTCTCTTTCTGAGATCCTAATAAAGGCAAGGGAGTTATGGGTGGGCTGTGGAAAGCCACAAACAGTGAAGGGCAGGACACCTACATTTGAGTACATGGCAAAGAGGACTCGGTTCTATAGACGCTTGAAAGGTGTTGTAAGCAATACGCAAGGCATACCAAGTAATAAGGTTCAGGAAAAGGATTTGAACACCGCCGTTGCAAGATACATGGATGTTACTTGCATTGTCTTCCACGAGGACTCAATGTTTCAGAGCATGGTGGATGTTTGCCAAGCATATGAAATAGGAAAGATATCCTTTGAGGCACCATAGCACATTGCAACTCAGAGGACAGAAATAATGAAACCGATGTCTATTGTTTGGTGGAGAGCATTAAGGCTTGTTCTAGATGCAATAACAGAAGAAGTATGCAAGAAGATCCTAAGCGAGGACTGCTTCTTTGGAAATAAGAGCAAGCGTAGCAACTTGGATGAAGTGGTCACCCGAATGATTCAAAGTGAGGCTTCTCTCTTGGCACTATTTTTTTTATTGAAATCTGATGATGAGTTAGCTGGCAAGTCAATTAATGTGGATAAGAAGAAAGCACTTAGCCTAGGTCAACTCCTTGATAAGACATGGGCTAGAAAGTGGTTGGCTTCAATGGATGCAGATGCCACACCAACAAAGGATCTAAGAGCTAAAATGCCAAAGGTTGTTGAGACATAATATATGGACATCAAGAAAAAGGCCTTGCAGTCCACTGCCCAAGGTAGATCAATTGGTGGTTTAGATGATGGTTCTCCATTCAGCTTCTCCTATGATATCTTGCTATCAGAGAATGATACAAATTTTGCACACATCAATGGCATTGATATAGAGCATTTTATAACAATGAGCGGTCATGCTTGGGAGAAGCCATGTGTATTTTTCATAGATGAATTGCAAGACCTTGTAGTATCACGGATAGTTGAACTTGTGTGGTTTATTATAGAAGGTCCTATGGCAGATAAGAAAAGATCAACGTTGGTCCTGTTCGTGATAGAGATGCCTTGTATGCAAGCTTGACATCTGCATTTGGGTATTTACTTTCAAAAGTATACCATGGTATAGTCCTACGCAATCATATGATTGTCTTGGAAGGCACTGCCATTCAAGTCTTGTAGCCTTTCTTGATGTGCTTCTTATCCAGGGGTGGTGGCAATCTAATCAAAATTCATTTAAGGACTCTCGAGCTTCATTACTTTGAGGACAATAAGGTTAAACTTGATGCAACAATGGTGGATTATAGAAAGCCGATGGATCCTGATGTGATACTAGAGATGACATAATTTACTAAATGATGGGTGGGAAGTAGCATTGTATCAAATGGGTTTTGCTGCTGAGAAATTGCTACGCCAAGGTAGAAATATAAATGTCATTGAGAACCCCCCATCAGATTGAGTTCTTTGACATATATTACAGTTGCACTACCTTCTTTGAAGAGGAGAATGTCAAAGAAGAGGGTAGTGAGGAAAATGTCGAAGACGAGGGTAGTGAGTCTGAGGGTGATGATTCTAGCTCAGGTGATGATGAGGATGAAAGCTCTGCATCCGATAACTTACGCCAAGAATAAATCCACACAAAGAATAAGGGTGATCAATTGTCAACTAGATTCAAGGAGGTTCCACTCATCATACGGGAAGGCTCGCGGTAGCAAGAAGTAGTAGTACAGCATGTTATAGGAAAAGGTAAGGCTAAAGAGGTGGAAGCACTTCCCTTGAAATTAAAAGTGAGGAAGGCATCTTTGATCTTGGGTGAAGGACATGCAAGTGGATCAAGCAAGGAAGCCTTACCCAAAGAAGGTATGGATGAGGCAAAGCATGACCAGGAGGAGTTACCAGGAGGCATAGATGGTTCTTCAACCATGATCTTACAGACTCTAGAGCCGGCAGCGGATGTGCATAGTTTCCATGCAAAAACCTATGAGCAGAAAAGTCCGAGCAATAGTTTTTGACACAAACCATGCTTGTATATTTCTCAAAGGAATATACAATTCTTTCTTAATTTCTCATTTATGGAACCATATACTTACTTATTTTTCATTATAACCCTCATTTTAGAGAACATCATCTATATATGAACAATTAGTGAACACTTTAGAAACTCCTATAAATACCTCCCTACCATAATGTCTTTTGAGTATTATAGTTATTCAATCAATTTAAAATACTTTCCCTAATCTTTAGCAATCCCATATTTGAAGCTCTTATATAACAATGTATACCATATTCCTTGGATAAGTAGGAAAAAGATATTGGAAACCTCATACTTGAAGCCATTATAATCGATCATAAATTAATCTCAAATACATTATCAAATATGGGAAGGCAAGGTAGGGATTTTAAAAATATTCCCAATTCTCTAAACCTAAGTACTTTTAAGGAAATGTGGTCTCTATAGAAACTCCTTCCTACCATAATATGAATTAGGGAGAAGTTATAACTCTCATATACATCTTGAAATTTTTCGTTTTTCTCTTTTATAACTACAAAAAGTATAATTTTAAGCCCACCATTGCATAGTCATTAAATTTTGAACATTTTTCCTTTTTACAGCTCCTCAATCTGAGCTAAGGAGCAAAAGTTATGACCCCTTCTACATAGTCTCTCCAAGGGTATTTCGCCGGCGGAATAGGGTTGGGGCAAGTTCTTCAAACCATATTCCTCTGGCAAAATACACTTAGAGGGTCTATTAAAAAGGTACTATTTATTTTTCTTAGGTCATCCCGAGGAACCATAAAGAGGATATTTTCTCAAAATTTCATGATCCAAGCAATGGTGAAAGGAAAAGAAAGGATTTTTGAAAGTCATAAAATAAGTCACCACTTGGACATTATATATGTATATTATATAAAGGTATATTTATATCTATATCTATTTATCAATGTTTCATATTTACTTACATATTCCTTGAAATAATTTGGAATTTTTTGCTCCCCAAAAATGACTTGAGCCTATGTATTTTGACCCCTCCCACCTTTTGTCCACTCGTCGCTCCGAGGTTTCTGCTCATAAAATGGAAACCCTCTACAGCCTACTAGTCAGGAACCTAGTAGCCAGGACCCTACTCACCAAGAACTTGGACATGAGACTTTAGAGGTAGCCTACTAGTCAGGTGCTTGGAACTGAAGAGCAAACTACTGAGGACCGCAGTACTGAGACTCCAGTCTTAGAGCAACCTATTAGTCAGGATCCTGGTAGTCAAGGGCACATTGAGGACATTGGTATTGTCTTAGAGTAGCCTATTAGTCAGGACCGTGGTAGTCAAGGGCCTGGCATTGAGGACATTGGTATTGAGGAACATGATGGCTGATGGCTTTGTAATCACAAGTTTTGAACTTCGCAAGTTTTGAACTTCTATGTAAAGCGAATATCTAATAAAAAGTTAACTGCTTTTTTGATATCTTTACTCTCATTATTGTGTATAAAGATTGTTTATGAGGTCCATTTTATACTTAATGGTGTATTGTAAACTTTATGTCAATGTATTTTTATAGTTAAGGGTGTTTTTTAATACCAAGTGAGGTGTATATGTACACCACTTACACATAAAAGGATCTATGTACACTACCTTTCTAAGGGGTTTATGTACACCACCTTTCTAAAAGAAATTGTCATAAAGGTGTGTGCACACCACTTATACATAAAGGTGTTTATTTACACCACCTTTCTAAGAGAATTAGTCATCTATTGATGTTCTTAGGTGGTAGTAGCTCAATTCATAAGAAGTTATGAAGATGTTTATGTAGACCACCTCTGTAAGAGATTTGGTTATGCATTGATGTTCTTAGTACTTAATCACCAAATCTTTTGTTTGGAGTTGTCAAATCTAGTTCAAAAAACAACATTATTTGTATATTCAAAAATTTTGGACTATTTTTAGTCCATTTCTCAAATTGGACTTTACACAAGTCCAAAAAATTTGAATAGTGTGTTTAAACTGGCCACTTTTTATGAGTAGCCACCGATAGTACTGTGTGAATAGTGGTCATTCTGGTAGTCGGAGTGAAAGATTCCTAAAAATCAAACCTTTCAACCTACAAAAATCTTTGTGCAACCAATTTCACTTTGTACTTTTCCAAAGTCCCATCGGCCTTGTACTTTACCTTCCAAACCCACTTGGTGCTAATAACCCTTCTGTTAGGTGGTCGATCTACCAGCTCCCAAGTTTCATTCTTCATGATGCTATCATATTCTACTTGCATAGTGTTTTTCCAATCTCGGTCTACAAGTGCTTCCTCCAAACTTGCAGGCTCCTTAACTTCTGCAATAATCTTAGCCATCAAGGCCATATTGACTATGTGAACAGAAATCCCTCCTTTGCTCCTCGATTCTTTGAGACTGCCTTGGTCCATCTGCATGCTGCTCAACAAACACAGGCATCTGGTTATCATGGTCATAGAGCTACCTTACCCATTGCGACAATGGCTTTTTTGGTGGTGTGACAACAGGTTGGTGACTTATACCTTCATCATCAGATATTTCCTCCTCCTTTATAGCTCTTGGGATAGGTCCATAGTGAATTACCTCTTTGCTTGATGATAAAGTGGAAGAGCTCTTCTCTGCCTCCACTGCATGTGGCTGCTCCCTGAACACCACATCGCGGCTCGCTATGATCTTCTTTGCCACTCAGTCATACAACTTCAGGCTTTCTGTTAGATATCAATGCTCCACTCTCGTGTAACTACGCGGGAACCAGCTAACTCTACTTGTAAGCCCTCCATATGAGGAGAAGGCATTTGAGTAGCTCGGTTATCCGGTAGGTCCTGGTTTGGACACCAGACGGGAGCCATGTGTGGCCAGATGGCTGGACGGCTTCAGATAGAGTTGGCCCACCACCTCGGGGGGGTCACTATGTATAAACCCTCTATATCACGTGCGTTCAAGGCCTATATTTAAAGTCCCTTATCTGTAAAAAATTTCATTAATAAAATGTACCCCTTTTCTATACAAATCTGTAAATTTTTTCCAAAACTATTTTAAATAGTCCCTTATGTATATTTATTTCTGTAAATTTTAGAAATAAAAAAAATCCTTCTGTTGAACTCACGTGATAGGGTTACATATGATGAGTGACCCCCCCGAGCCCACCACCGACTAGGCTACATGCAAGTGCGGGAAGGCATCCCATGACTGACCGCACTGAGGGTGGACGGAGCATTTCGCGAGGCAACCCACTCTCGAGTTGCGGGGCCCGTTTGGAGATTTTAGATGATCTCGAATGGCTCTGGGCCGAACGGTTGCTCTATTTTGCACACTGATTCTATCGTGTGGTCGGTGGCCCGACCCCTAGTCGACCGTTTTGGGTGGACTAGGTCGGTCACCCAATTGGGTTTAACCGACTACGACTGGTCGCTATATAAGAGCAAGCCCATGAAGCCCATTTCATCACTGGCTATAGCAACCCTGATTCCTTAGCATCCAGCCTCCGTGTTCTACTGTTTCTAGCTCACCATTGAAGCTTCTTTCACGGAAGTGCATGGCTGGGAGGCAGTGCCATCTATTGTATCAGTTTTACAGTAATCAAATTTTTGATTCTCCATACTATCTATTTTCTCTCTTGCGTACGAGATCCTGTTATTTGTTGAGCACAGACGTTGTATTGTTTTCTTACATGGTGGCAAGACTATGAATCCCACCGCTCGGCGAAAGCGGAAAGTTGGATGGCACTAACTATCCACTCTGGAAGTTCAAGATGAAGACCATCCTAAGTGCATACGAGCTTTGAGATACTGCTACTGGGGTGGACTCGGTCTCGAGACTGAATCCAGCCAATGCAGCACAACAGATAGTACCAACTGTGGATGAGATTCTCATGTGGACAAGAAGAAATGCAAATGCGCTGTGTTCTATTGTTTGCAGTGTAAGTGACTCTATCATGGCATTAATTCAACATGTCACCATTGCAGAGGAGGCATGGACGGTCTTGAAAAATTAGTACGAGACCACGAATCAGATGCAGATTCGAAATCTGGAGACTCAACTCACGAACGAGAAACTGTCTGGGTCTGAAATGGCAGAGAAGTTCATCACCAGGATGAAGAATCTGCGCGATCAAATGACTGCGATTGGCATCACCATCACCAGAGAGAATCTAGCGAGAAGGTGCATACGGATTCTCCCACCAAAGTACGACGGTCTTGTTATGGCGCTGAATATGCAGAACAGAAATCCACCCCTCAACTTTGAGGATTTCAGTGCGATGCTTCTAGAGGAGGAGATGTGTCAAAAGACGAGGACTAGAGAAGATTCGGCTTTCTATGCTGGATCAAAGAAAGGTAAGGGTAAGGACTCTGGTAACCCATCTTCTTCTGATGATAAAAAGAGAAAGAAGAAGATCAAGTGCTTCTATTGCAACAAGGCAAGGCACAAGCAGAATGAGTGTCGAAAGAAGATTGCAGATACTTTAGATGATTATCATGTCTTTGTGTACCATCTAGTAAAATTTAATGCACCAAAAAATGAATTTGTGGTCAATTTGCTACATTGGTAAGATTAGTGGGAGGTAAGAATAAATCATTAGGGAAGGATATTTTTGTAGTCACAAAGAAACATGGGTTTTGTTCCAAGAGTGAATAGAGTTAAAAAAGCTAAGCATTTACATATGCATGGAATCTAGACTAATCCATGCAAGGAGTCCTTGGAAACAAACTTGATGGAAAGAGAGCAGTAGGGTTTGTCTTTGATACAAACAATGACTTGGAAATTAAACATACAAACTGTCTCATGGATGATGTGAAATTAGTGTTAATGGATTCAAAGTTATATGCATGTTTAACCTTCTGGCAGAGGGAACATATGCAATTTTGAATAAGTCATTATTTTTTGCTACTAAAATGGGGGATTTATAAATCTTTTATTGTTTTTTATCGCTCGCTTTTTTTGGCTCGCTCGCTTTTTGTCGCTCGCTTTTTGGTAATCCTCCAAAAGTCACGGGATCAAGAGGCAAAAACCCTTGCCACATACATCACAGCAAAATGGAGTAGCAAAACACAAGATGCGCGTCATCTACGAAATGGGCAGGAGTATGATGAAAGGGAAAGATTTGCCAAAGACTTTCTGGGCTGAAGCATGTAACACGATAGTTTACATTCTGAATCATAGCTACACGAAGGCTGTGAACAGGATGACTCCACTGTAGGCCTTTTTTGGTAAGAAACCTTCAGCTGCACATTTCAGAGTTTTTGGAAGTGACTATTTTGTGCATGTCCCTGATGCTAACAGGACCAAATGGGAACCAAAGAGACAGAAGTGTATTTTCTTGGGCTACAGTGAAGAGGCGAAGGGTTATCGTCTCTATAACCCTATTACCAAGAAGGTAATAGTAAGTCATGATGTGGTCTTCTCAGAATAGCCGCATCAATTGGAGGAGGATGCTTCCTTCCCAAACAACCAGGAACAAGATATCCATCCAATACAACCACCAAGAGTAGACCGAACTCCCCCAATGGTGCTTGGGAGGATTCAAGATAAAGAAGAGGAAGAAGAGCTTGTAGAACCAAATGGCAACGGCCATTCCCGAAGTGGGTAAAGTAGCTTTTGGATGGCAGAGAACCTCCAGTCATTGAGGAGGAACCATCCAAACACTGCCGGTCCAAGAGATTAGAGGAGCAAAGAAGGGCGCAGGAACACTTGGTCAACTATGCTTTGATGATAGAGGTGATCCGTCCTGAAGAACCCAAGTGTCTTGAATAGACACAGGGTGATGATAGGTGGATGGAGGCTATGCAGTCGGAGTATGGCTCCATAATGAAGAACAACACTTAGGACCTTGTGGATCGACCACCAAAACGCAAGGTAATCAGCATCAAGTGGGTGTACAAGACCAAGTACAAGTCCGACGGCATGTTGGATAAGTACAAGGCTCAGCTCATGGCAAAAGGATTCGCACAGATACATGGTTTTGATTATCAAGATACTTTTGCTCCCACAACTTGACTAACCACAATTCTCAATGTTTTGGCTTTAGTTGCCCAAGGAAGTTGGCCCGTGTTTTAGATGGATGTAAAATCCACCTTTCTAAATGGAGATCTCAAGGAGGAGGTATACGTGGAACAACCACTAGGTTTTGAGATCCCCGGTTCAAAAGGTAAAGTTTGTAAACTAAAGAAGGCACTTTACGGGCTGAAACAAGCCCCACGAGCATGGTACCAATGAATTGATGCCTACTTTCTACAAAACGGGTTCAGGAGGAGCCCATCTGATGCAAATTTGTATATTTTTAGAGGAGGAAAGTGTATGATCATGGTCCTTTATGTGGGCGACCTTGTCATAACAGGGAACCATGAAGAGAAGATCTCGCAGAAAAAGCATTTGCTAGGAAGAGAGTTTGAAATGACAGACCTCGGACTGATGCATTTCTGTTTGGGGATTGAAGTTTGGCAAGAGCCCGAAATAGATCTTCATTTCACAGCTGAAGTATGTCGGAGCGATACTGAAGGCATTTGGCATGGCTGAGTGAAAGATAGTTGGTACCCCTATGGAGGTTGACGTGAAGCTCTCAAACAAGGATTCATCATCACTGGTGGACGAAGCGAAGTACAGAAGGCTTGTGGGTAGCTTGATTTACTTGTGGACATCAGCTTTGCGACTGGTGTAGTCAGCAGGTTTTCCAATAAGCCTCGGGAGAACCATTGGAGAGTAGGGATGCAGGTGCTGAAATACATCAAAGGCACACTTGATTATGGCATCACTTATACCAAGGGCAACATCTTGACCGGATTCTATGACTCGGATTGGGCAGGAGACGTGGACAGTAGGAGATCAGTGACAGGTTACTATTTCTCACTTGGATCTGGAGCTGTGTCATGGGTCAGCAAGAAGCAATTACCCACAGTTGCTCTTTCTTCTACTGAGGCTGAGTACAAATTAGCATGCTTTGCTTCTTGCGAGGTAGTATGGTTGAGGAGGATTTTAGGGGACATGGGTACAGTGCAGAACAAGCCTATGCAGTTATCATGTGACAATCAGAGTTGCATGGCGATTGCAAAGAACCCTGTGTTCCACGCTCGGACAAAACACATTGAGATTCAATATCACTTTTTATGCGAGCTCATCATGGATGGAGAGGTCGACTTGGTGTACTGTTCGACTACAGAGAATGTTGCAGACATCTTCATGAAGGCTCTTGGAAGAGACATGCTAGAGAGGCATCTTCATTGACTTGGCATTGGACCGAAAAAGTAAGTTCACTTGCGGGTGGACATTGAGGGGGGGTGTTAGATATCAATGCTCCACTCTCGTGTAACTATGCGGGAACTAGCTAGCTCTACTTGTAAGACCCCATATGAGGAGAAGGCATTTGAGTAGCTCAGTTATGTGGTAGGTCTTGGTTTGGACACCAGATGGGGGCCATGTGTGGCCTGATGGCTGGACGGCATCAGATAGAGTTGGCACACCGCCGACTAGGCTACATGCAAGTGCAGGAAGGCATCCCATGACTGACCGCACTGAGGGTAGACGGAGCATTTCCCGGAGTAGCCCACTCTCGGGTTGCGAGGCCCGTTTGGAGCCTCAGATGATCCCGAATGGCTTTGGGCCGAACGGTGACCGTAGTTCAGTTGCTCTATTTTGTGCACCGGTTCTATCGTGTGGTCGGTGGCCTATTTCAGGACCGTTCGACCGTTTTGGGTAGACTGGGTCAGCCACCAATTGGGTCTAACCGACTACGACTGGTGGCTATATAAGAGCAAGCCCGTGAAGCCCATTTCATCACTAGCTATAGCAACCCTGATTACTTAGCATCCAGCCTCCGTCTTCTATTGTTTCCAGCTCGCCATCGAAGCCTCTTTCACAGGAGCGCACAGTTGGGAGGCAGCGCCATCTATTGTATCAGTTTTACAGTAATCAAATTTTTGATTCTCCATACTATCTGTTTTCTCTCTTGCGTACGAGATCCTGTTATCAATTGAGCACAGATGTTGTATTGTTTTCTTACAATTTCTTCTCATCACAATAGCCTAAGAAGATACATTTGATGCTTTTTGGTTGTAGCTTGTTTCTCTCTTTGTCTTATACATGCGCATAGCATTCACACCCAAACGTTCTGAAATGGGAGACGGATGGCTTCTTACCGCTGTAATCCTCATGTGGTGTTTTACCTTTGAGTGCCTCTGTATAGCTCTATGATTAAGGATGTAAACCATAGTATTGACAACCTCAGCCCAAAAGTGGTTTGGCAGTCCATCACCTTTCAAGATACACCTCCCCATCTCCACGGTGGTCCGCATTCGGCATTCAACAACCAAATTTTGATGTGGCGTATGTGGTCGTCGTTTGTCACTTGATCCCTTTGCTCTTGAAAAAATCTCCAAACTCTGTAGAAACAAACTCACCACCACCATCCGATCTGATTTTCTTCACTTTTCTCCCTGTTTCATTTTCAACAAGCTGTAGCCATTCTTTCAATTTACCAAAAGCTTGAGCCTTTTTGCGAAGAAAGTACACCCACATCTTCCTACTATAGTCGTTGACAATCAATAAAAAATAGGAAGATCCCCCCAAGGCCTGTGTAGGCATCTTACCGCACAAGTGAACATGCACCAACTCTAGAGGAGCGTTTGCTCTATTTTTGCTTTCTTGTGGGAATGCCTTTCTCTGTTGCTTGCCCATCATGCAAGCTTCACATGGTTCTTTGATTTCTGCTACTGTAGGTAAGTGAGCAACCATACCTTGCTTCTGCATCTCCTTTAGCACTGCAAATCCAATGTGGTCGAATATTTCGTGCCAAAGTCTGCTTGTGCCCACTCCAACGATGGCCGTAAGAGAACTTATCTCATACAGGTCGTTCCTCCTTACTCCTGTGCCAACAAGATTGCTAGCACTATCTAGAATTTTTGCTCCTGTCTTGTTGAAGCTCACCTCATAGTCAAGATCAGTTATGGAAGCAATTGATAGCAAATATCTCTTGATTTGTGGAACATACAACACATTAGATAGTTTCTTAACATCTCCATTTACAGAAGCAAATGAAACCATACTTATACCCTCAAGAGGGCATTTTGTGTTATTTCCAACTGTCATAGTGATGGGTTCTTGTAGAGGCTGCATGGAACAATATAGACCCTTCTTGCAAGTCATGTGACGGGAGGCACCACCATCCAACACCCATGAATCGGTGGTTGACACTTCTTGAACCGAGGAACACTCTTCCTCAATGGCCAGAAATAAATCCAACTCTACTTCCGATGTGCTAGCTGTCTCTTTCCCCTTATCTTCTTCTTCAAGGTACCATTCTTTTCATCTGCTTTCTTGACCCGGCAATCTGCAATCACATGACCCTTCTTCTTGCAGTAGAAGCATTCTCCTGAAACTTCTTCTTGCCACCCTTCTTTTTGTCACCACTAGTAGAGGACTCACCTTTGGTGGTGGAACCACCTTTGCCTTTCGCAGTGGCAGAGAACACAACATCCCCATTGCCGCCTCCATCTCGAGCTTTAAGCCTCAATTCCTCCTCCATAAGTAAAGCATAGAACTCCTCAAATGACAATGGTTGAGGTCTCACCTAAGTGTTAAGAGCTGTTACCAATCCATCAAACCTTGGTGGAAATATCTGAAGACACCACCAAGCTAGCTCTTCGCTAGTCTTTTGTATCCCAGCACTAGCCATCTGATCACGTAGATTTTTGATGCGGGTTATGAATGCCTCCGCTGTCTCTCCTTCATTAAACTTCTCAGCTGTGAGCTGATTCTCCAGGTTTTGGATCCTTGTCTGATTCCACATCTTATGTTGACTCTTCAATATGTTCCAGGCCACAGTTGCCTTAAATGTATGCTGAATCAAGGTCAAAACACTATCAATAGTACTTGTAACTAGGGCACACAGAGCATCTACATTCCTACATTTCCAAGCTCATAGAAGGTTGGCATTAGGAGGTATCATACTCCTCGGATTTGCTGGTGGGTCGAGGGTTCGTTGTGGTTCTGGGTTAGTCCCCAGTACTGTCTCCAGAAGCTCATATGAATGCAAAATAATAGTAATTTTAAACTTTCATAGAGTGTAGTTCGTACCATCTAGCTTGCCTTCAGTGAAGGCTTGTGGGCGAATCCTCAATGCCTGGATTGTTGCTGTAGTAGCAGCTATGCTAAACTTGAGCCGCTTCCTCTTGAGCCGCTTCCTGTTGCCATCACTCCGTATGCTGTTGAAGCCCTTGCCTCTCTTCTATTTCTTCAGTTGAATATTTCCTATACCGTCACCTTGGGGGCTCTCGCCCCTGAATCCCCACCAGGGGGACCAGTTGGCCCCCAAGCACTACTACACACAGATCCTATTGTGATGTTTAAGTATCAGCATTTAGCACGTGTGGGGCGCTAATCATCGGTATGGGAAGCATATCCCGTAAAGTGTTGCTATATAGCGACTTTAAGCAAATGTCGTTATATAGCGACAATTTCTAAAGTCGCAATATAGCGACATTTGTCAGAAATGTAAGTGTCACTATATAGTGACACTGAGATACTATTTTATAGCGACATTTTCCAAAGAGCTTTTTTACTCATATAGGCCTTAAAAGTTAGTTTTTTCCAATGATAAAATTTTTAAAATTTTCATACATGTTTGATCTTTTGAGAGAATAAAAGTATGAGCACATGTACATCAAGCCTTTAAAGCTCATATATTCATGTCCAAGTTTGAGATGAAAAAAAATAATGAAGAGCATTTACATCAACTGTTTCATCTTGAGCCAAGTCTAACATGCCAAACAAGTCTCTATCTCTAACTCTATACCAAGTTGATCTCCTATATCATCATCGTACTCTAGCATCGTACGTTCACCTAAAAGTACTTGATCATCTTCTTCAATAAAGTGTGGTGATTCTTGATGATCGTTGTCTTCTTCCATAATATGGTGATCTCCATCTTCCTCCCGTGCGATGTCATTATGCGCATCTTCCTCTTGGCTCATATTGTGATCTTCATCTTCTTCGCTAGATTCATCGGAATCAATTGGATCCGGCATTGGTAGTGGCATCTCCATATCCACATCTCTATCTTCAAAAGTTTCTTACTTCATGGTGCAACTTGGATCATGTACCACCATCTTGGATCAGAACGATCCGGAAGAAAAACCACCTATATTAAAGATGGGTGCTAAATGTCATCAATTATATATATGAAATTATGCTTAAGTACATGTATCAATGGATCTTTAAAAATGAAACTTCGATTAATTAAATCATTAGTATGCACCTACTCACAGTGCTTGGGAAGAACAAAAGTATCACTTTCATCGGTCCAATTTTGGTGGAGTCTATTGCAAAGAAACCGCTACTATCTTTTCTCACTGTCGCATGGGGACTGTTGTAAATAGTTCTAAACCATTTTACATCAAGAATGAAAATACTAAATCGTCTAAAATCAACTTCATAGATTTCACGTATGGTTCTTTCTACTTTGGCCACTTCATATCTCTCAATCCACTTCTACATCTCAGGGCTATTGAGGATACAAAACTTATTGAATTTCCCCATTTGCTCTTCGCTCATCTTTGTTTCAATCCCTTTTCCTTGGGGAACCTCGCCAACGATGCGACCATCATCCTTGTTATGCCAAGCTTGTGGCATATCGGGATCCGTGGATGCAAGAAACTCTGTGATATATACTAATGACTCTTGCACAAGCCATCCCTCTGCCATGGTTCCTTCTGGTCTTGCTTTCTGTCTTACAAATCCCTTCAAAGTTTTCATAAACCGCTCGAGAAAAAACATCCATCGACTATGAACAGTACCTGCAATAGCCACCTCATCAACTATGTGTACAAGCAAGTGGACTTGAGTTGTCAGAATGCTCGAGGGAAAGTGCTTCTCAAGCAAGCATACGGCTTCAATGGATTCCACCCTAGCCTTATCGATGCTCGATATGGAGATCTCTTTTTGAGATATCCACCTATTTCACATGTCCATGTAAGATATTTTCATAATCAGTCTACAGATTAATCAGCTTAAATTGAAGAAAATGCAATCAATGTGATTTGATAGTAAGCATACCTCACAATACCACTGATCTTGAATATAGCATTTCTAACATCTGCTTGTAAGCACCCTTTTATTGTAATTGGGAGGATGAACTATCAAAGCAACAAAGAAGTCATGTCAACAATATAACATAATCATAATTACGCTAACACATCACGATTATCGGTATACTAATTCTACATCTGAGGATACGTGTAAGACCTTGTGGCAATCATGGGAGGGACTTGAGCCCACTAAGCTTATTATCCTTTGAAAATGCTCCTTTCAAGCAACGCATGTACCCTCCCAAAGCATGTAGTTGGGGCCACAAACGAGACATCCTATTCATAGCACACAAGTCTTCTGGCACTCCTCTTGAGTCTTTGGAACCAACCAAGTGTGCCCAAATAGTAGCCCCCACATTCTTGAAGATATGCATGGGATCCAAGAGATGATTGATTTGTAACTAACCCCAATAAGGAAGCTCGTGAAAGATCGATAGCCTCTTCATACTAGGAGGACGTTCCTCTCCATTCGCCCTCCAAGCTTGAATCTAGTCACTTGCCTTCAAATATGATGGTGGTGGATCAAGCTGACCTCCACATGTGAGGAAGGTATCAAGCATGACCATACACGTGGAGGAAGGTATCAAGCATGACCATAAACATTTTTCCTCATATGTTTGGGATATCGTGCAAGCGATTTCAAACCCGGTCCACAAACAGGACAAGCATGGTACCCACTTGTAACAAGTCCTGCACGCGTGCACGAATGTGTTAGTATAAGACATGCATGTGAAAAAGAGTCATAAAAGCATAATCCTATATTATACTTGTAGAGACATAGCCACGCACCTACGCACTCTCCATATCGTGGGTAGTCATGCATGGTCCACATCAAGATACCCCTGACCAAAATATCATTGGTATGTCTAGGAGCTTTGGAAATATCAAAGACCCACACTCCTCTCCATAATATCTGTAACTCCTCTATCAAAGGTGCCATGTACACGTCCATATTTTTTGCCTTGTACTTCCCTGGCACAAGTAGTGCAAGCATGAGGTGTCTCTTTTTTATTGTTAGCCATGGTGGGATATTGTAATTCACCACGACTATGGGCCATGTTGACTTAGATGTCAGGCATAATCCGAAAGGATTCACACCGTCCATGGCGAGCCCAAGTGTGGGGGTTAAAGGTCACTGTGCCTTTACCCTGGTGATGTACAATACTCAAACACATATATAAATGAATGAAAAAGAAGATTAGGGTGTTCTGCACCCGCTAAAACTTGTGTGGCTCTTTGTTTCTCTCTCTCCCTCTTCCGTTCTTGCTTTCATTGAGAGCACTCTCAATTGGTATTAGAGCCCGGGTGATCTAGCTAAGCATGCGTGAATGCTTGGAAGCTCAGCAGCTTTGTGGGAGGAAGGAGAAGCTCTGTGGGAAGCTTTGTGGGTGACTTTACTTACATCTAAGTGTGCAGAGACCTTGGAGGAACCTTTGGAAAAGTCACTTTGATTTTGCGAAGTGGTTTTGAGAGCTTGTTAAGTGTTTTCAAAGAAAAAGTCGTTTTTTGAGCTTTTTCCTGATCCGTTCGATTACAAAGACTCCGTATTGACTTGTAAAGGCAACTATTGCTTGCTTTTGGTGTCGACTTCACTTCAAGAGCTTGGAAACACCTTCATTCTTGAATCTGAGATCATTTTATCGGATTTCTGACTCAATGTGTCAGTTTCTGCGTTTTTTTGCTTGGGTGTTGGAACTCAAGTTTGGAGCAACCATTTGTAGATTTGTAAGATTCGGTGGACTCAGGAGGTTCTAAAACTTCTATCTTGCTCATCATTCACACTTCGGTGGAGTTTACAAACAGTTCTGTTTCCAAAAACGTTCTTCAGTCCATGTGTTGGACCCAATGATTGAGACCACGGTTTCCAAAACCATCTATCCCATTGTGTTCAAGATGCCCAAAAACCCCTACCTATTAGTTCTTGTGCAATTTGGTAGAGTATTTTCAGAGTTATAGATCTCTGTGTATTCGATTTCATCTCTCTATTATGCATTTTTCATTCTAAGGTTTTGAAACCTTAGATTTATGCCACATGGCAGTGGATAAGTGTTGACTCCCATTTCTCACTCATTGGTTGGTATTTTGGAGTTCCAGTAGAAGAGAGATATTTGCAGATTTTCTTGCTGAGTCCGATTGTGCAATGGCGCCCATGTTTTGAGGCATCTCAGGTTCAATTTTCAGTAGCGGTCTTTTTTGTGGGACCATGATTTCTTGAGCATACCTTATGCATATCACTCTGGTTGTAGTTTGAGCCATGTGCACCCATTCGTGGTGTGCATTGGGTTGCAGTGGATAATTTATAGGCCATTTGGATGCATTGCGATCCTTATTGGATGCGCTGATAGGCCCAGATTGCCTTGTGGGATGTTATTTTTATGGACGCTTTGCACATGGATGCTATTTTATGTTGAGGGACAGCTTTGACACATTGTAGGTGATGCATTGATAGTGTTATGCTCTCTTGGATGAGATATTATTGATGCATATGCCCATGGACGGTGTTTATGCTTGAGCCATTTGGCACCTATTGGCATTTTGGATTGCCATTGCAGTTGGCATTTTCTTTTGGGCCAGATTTGCTCATATGAATGCATAGTACATGCACATGAGTCAGGTCGATCTTTTGATGCTTTGAGCTTTGAGTTTTGGTGACATTTCACTCGATTGTGGCATACACATGTGGGTGCACCTGGTACTTGGTGTGATTCTCTCTTGCAGGTACTAGCATTTGGGATTTTGCTTAATTTGCATCATGGCATCCTCTTCTATGTCTGAAAAGGAGTTTTTCAACATTAAAAAGTTTGATGGGACAAACTTTTCTTTGTGGAAAGAATAGATAAGGGATGTGCTTATTCAAAAGAAGTAGATTAAACCCTTGGTAGGGATTGAAGCTAAGCCTACAAATATGTTTGAGGATGATTGGAATGAGTTGGATGCATTAGCAAAGTCTACTATTAGACTTCATCTTGTAGAGTCAGTTTATTTTACAGTAGTAAATGAGCAGACCACGGAAGATTTGTGGAAGAAATTGTGTGCCACTTATGAGAAGGAAACTGCCTCTAATAAAGTTTACCTCATGAAGAGGTTGTTTGAGCTGCAGATGAAGGAAAGGGTCCCCATTGCCTCTCACTTGAATGAATACCATATTATTCTCAGCCATCTTCAGGCTCAGAAGATGAATTTTGATGCGGAGACTAAGGCAATATTTCTCTTATGTTCATTGCCATCCTCATGGGATACCTTCCATACAACTATCAGTAACTCTACACCTAGTGGAGTACTGAAATTTGATGATGTTGTGGGTAGCTTGTTGGCCGAGAAGATTAGACGGAAGTCTATGGATGGCAAAAAGCAGGATGCAGCCTTAAATGTGCAATGGGGTAGATCACAGTTCAGGGGTAAGTCCCAAGAAAGAGGGAAGTCTCGTAGCAAATCTAGGGCACTGAACATTGAGCGTTACCACTGTGGTAGGAAGGGCCATATGAAAAAGGATTGCTACAAGCTTAAAAGAGAGCAAAAGGATAAGAAAAAGAATGCAAATTGGGGTGCAAATCAAAAGGAAGAGAGTCCAAGGGAGGACAAAGAAAAAGTGAAGATCTCGGAGATCAATGCAGTCACACATGATAGTGACAATGACGTTCTCTTCATGTCTACTTTATCTGCAGAGTTGCTTACCACTTCAGATGATGCATATTACCAGGATTGGATTTTGAATTTTGGTGCTTCATTACATGTTACTCCCCATAGGGAATGCTCGGGGGGGTCACTCATTATATGTAACCCTATCACGTGAGTTCAACAGAAGGATGTTTTTAATATCTAAATTTAACAAAAGTTAATTTACATAAGGGAGTATTTAAAGCAATTTTCAAAAAAATTTACAGATTTGTATAGAAAAAGGGTACATTTTATTAATGAAAAATTTACAGATAAGGGATTTTAGAAATATGCCTTGAACGCACATGATATAGAGGGTTTACACATAGTGACCCCCCTGAGAGGGAATGGTTCTCCACTTATGACAGTGGAAAGACAGGTTGTGTGCATCTTGGAAATGACTATGCATGTGACATAGTGGGAGTAGGTGACATAAAGTTTTCTTTTGCAAATGGCTCTGCATTTATTTTGAAACATGTGAGACATGTGCCTAAGTTGACCAAGAGTCTTATTTCAGTGGATCAGCTAGATGATATTGGTTTTCACACCACTTTTGGCTTTCAGAGTTGGAAAATTCAGAAGGGCTCTATGCTTTTGGCCAGGGGTGCCAAGTGTGGGACTTTGTATCCCTTACATGTATCAGGGGTATTTGATCATGTTGTTGCAATAACCGAGCAGCCAAGCACGTCTTTGTGGCATTGCAGGTTGGGGCACATGAGCCAGAATGGAATGAAACTCTTATGCCGTTTGGGTTATGTACTGCATTTGAGTTTCTCTCATTTTGAATTTTGTGAGAATTGTCTCTATGGGAAGAAGACTAAATCAGCGAATAAAAGAAGGGGAAAGAAAGAGCTTGAAAAGCTTGATTTGGTGCATTCAGACATATGTGGTCCCATCCCTACACAGTCATTAGGCGGCGGCACTGAATACTATGTGACATTCATTGATGATGCAACTATGAAAGTATGGGCTTATGCTATAGCTCGAAAGAGTGATGTGTTCCAGGTATTTCAGAAATGGCTGGCCTTGGTTGAGAATCATTCAGATAGAACACTTAAATGCCTGCTGACTGACAATGGTGGAGAGTATCTCTCTCATGACTTTTAGCATTTCTATGATACACGTGGGATTAAGAGGGAGCTCACATCCCCTCATACTCCAAAGCAAAATCCAGTTGCAGAAAAGATGAACCATACCATTCAAGAAAGGTTGCAATGCATGCTTTTTGGTGGTTTCTAGACTGAGGCAATGAAGACTGCAGTGCATGTGATCAATAGATCACCTAGTAAGAGTTTGGATGGTGGTATTCCTGAAGAGGCATGGAGTGGCAAGAAGCCCTCTTACTCTCATTTGCATATATTTGGGTGTGAGGCATATGCACATGTGCCAAAAGAGCTTCAAAAGAAGCTAGATCCTAGGTCTAGGAAATGCATCTTTCTGGGTTATGGTGAAAGTGGAGAGATGGGCTATCATCTCTGGGATCCAGAAGCAAAGAAGATCATATGCAGCCATGATGTAGTCTTCAATGAGAAGAAGATGCATAAGGCACCCATAAGGGATGTTGAAATGAGGAGAATCACTTTCCAGGATGTGAATCCACCTGCATATGTTGATAGACAACAAGCTATCCATGCACCAAATGTGCAAGAAATGGTACCACCAAGTACTCCCATAGGTATACAATCAAGGGTAGATGATGGATCATCTATTGGTGGAAATGATGAGCCAAATGTGGCTAATATGCAGGTGGGATAGTAAGCTAAAATGCCCTTGAGAAGATCATCTAGAGTGTCTAGACCGCCTGATAGGTTTGTTCCAGGGGTAGACTATGTGATGCTTACTGATTGCGGGGAGCCTTCTTACTACAGAGAGGCTATGATGCACGAGGATCAACGCAAGTGGGAGTATGCTATGCAATCAGAGATGAGTTCACTTATGAAGAATAAGACTTGGGACTTGGTTTCTTTGCCATATGGAAAGAAAGCATTGCCATGTAAATGGGTCTACAAAATGAAGGTCACAGGTGATGATGTGCCTAGGTACAAGGCCCCCGTTTGGTCGCTAAAGGGTTCAAGCAAGAGAAGGGTGTGGAATTTGATGAGATATTCTCTCCAGTTGTGAAGATGACCACACTTCGATGCATGCTTGGACTAGTGGCAGCAGAGGATATGGAGCTTACACAGATGGATGTCAAGGCAGCTTTCTTGCACGGGGATCTGCATGAGGAAATTTACATGGTGTGGCCGGAAGGCTTTGAAGAAAAGGGCAAAGAGCATTTAGTTTGCAAGCTGAAGAAGAGTCTCTATGTTCTTAAGCAAGTGCCTAGAGAATGGTATCAAAAGTTTGATGCTTTCATTCGGTCCTAGGGTTTTAGGAGGAGTGAAATTGATCACTGCCTCTACACTAAAAGGGTTAAGGATAATAGCCTGATAATCCTGGCACTATATGTGGATGATATGCTATTGGCTAGCAAGAATACTTATGAGCTAGATGAATTAAAGCCCAAGTTGCATGAGGCCTTCTATATAAGGATTTGGGACTTGCAGGTCATATTCTTGGTATGCGCATCACGCGTGATCAGAGTAGGAAGCTCCTTTGACTTTCACAGAAGGAGTATGTTACAAAAGTATTGCAGCATTTCAATATGGAGGGGGGGAAGGAATTGAGTACTCCATTGCCTCCATATGTGAAACTGAGTCATACAGATAGTCCCAAATCAGATGAGGAGAGGGCCATGATGGCCAAGGTTCCTTATGCATCAGCGGTTGGGAGTCTTATGTATGCTATGATAGCTACTAGACCAGACATTGCATTTGCAGTGGGAGTTGTTAGCCAGTATATGGCTAATCCAAGAAAGAGGCATTGGGAGGCAGTTAAGTGCATCATGAGGTACATGAAGGGTACCAAGGAGATGTGCATCTGCTTTGGTAAAGGAGACATGCATGTACTTGGGTACACAGATTCAGACTATGCAGGGCATGTGGATAGTAGGAGATCCACTTCTGGTTATGTGTTCACCTTTGCAGGTGGTGCAGTGTCGTGGATGTCTCGCGCACAAAAGTGCATTGCTTTTACTATCATAGAGGCTGAGTATGTTGCAGCCATAGAGGGTTGCAAGGAGGCTATATGGCTTGATCGGCTAGTGGGAGATTTGGGGATTCATACAAGTGTACCGACATTGCATAGTGATTCCATGAGTGCTATTCAGTAGCACGGAATCCGGTCTTTCATGCAAAGACCAAACACATTGAGGTCAGGTACCATTTCATCAGGGAGGTACTTGAGGACAAGCGCATAGAGCTTGTCAAGGTTCATACAGATGATAACCCTGGAGATATGCTGATGAAGAGTCTACCTAGTCAATGGTTTGAGTATTGTTGTGTATTGATGGGCATTGGATAGTATACTCACTGGTTGTTCTCCCTTAAAGGCACATTGTCCTTTAAGTGGGAGGTTGTGGGGGTGAAACGTCGCTGTGCCTTTACCCTGATTATGTACAATACTCAAACACATATATAAATGAATGAAAAAGAAGATTAGGGTGTTAGGCACCCACCAAAACTTGTGTGGCTCTCTGTTTCTCTCTCTCCCTCTTCCATTCTTGCTTCCGTTGAGAGCACTCTCACCAAGATGAAAGTTGCATGGCTCCCTCGCAAAGTCCAGCCACTGATTGTCTATGTGCTTCCAAGCTGCACAATCTGCGGGAATCCTCAATGTGTCATCAGTGGACCGATGAGGTGCATGCCATGTCATCAACTCCGCTATGTATTTGCATCGGAACATGTGCTGTATTATTGCAATGATGGGAAAGTGTCTCAAGACCTTCACCCGTATCTGCTCACCCTGCAAGTCATCTCTATATCGTTGTTCCCCACACTTTGGACAACTAGCCAATCTCCATGCTCATGACAAAAGAGAATACAATCATTATGGCAAGCATGGATGGTATCATAATCCATACCCACTATTGTTAGCATCTTTTTTGCTTCATCTCTTGATGAGGGCATGGTGTTTGGTGCAGGCAACATCTTTTGGAGCAACCTATCACAATTCAAACATACATAGGCTTCGAATAATGATGATTCGATACACTAATCCATACATGATGATTCTCAAAACAAACAATATCCAAATAATGAGTCAAATTAATGCAAGAGCTAACCTCATTAAGGCCGAGACACTTGTATCTGACCACCCATACTTTACTTGCAGATTCAAGAGTGAGAGACAAGCACGTAGTTTAGACATCCTACCACCTTCGTACAATTGTGTTGATTGCAACTCTCGCATTTTGACCTCAGACTCTGACATCATGTGTACATGGGATGTAGTGCCCCTAAAAATAGAATCCATCATATCAACCATACCCTCCTCATCATCCGAGAGACTATAGTCTTGCTCAAAGTGTGAATGTATATGCATACCTTCATCAACCTCCTCATCCTATTTTAAGATTTCGTGTAAATATAAGATCTTGTCTCAAGGTTTCATACCATAATGGTATCCAATATTAACCGCGAACTTAAATAGCTTTGACTTACCAATAATCCATCAACACATGCAACACCAATGGTGGGTACTGGTTCGGGCTCCTCCCCATACATCCGCAAGTGGCACATGATAATACGACGTTGATGTCGTATGTCTCGCTTGCATAAGCCACTTTGTACTCCCGAGCATTGACGTATCATTGGATGAGCTTCCACTTGTCCCTTCCATCTACACTTATAAAATCACAACATAAGTTGCAAGGAAATATATTAACAGTTATAAAATAGCATCTATGAGCTTCTTTTTTAACTTTAAACATAAAGTGTCCTGAAGCGTCGCTATGTAGTGATGTTTTGACCTGTTCCATCGCTATATAGCGACGATTTGCTTTGTTCCGTTGCTATATAGCGATGCTTTTAAATAAAAGCATCCCTATATAGCGACTAACCAGCATCGCTATATAGTGACGCTGTGGGTTAAAACCCGAACCTCGCGACGCATGGCACTTTCTTTAGCAATCTCTATTGTAAGCTACAATCCCTCCTCCCACCTATTTCCGATGACCTCCCACTCTATTCTCCACTCCTCACCACTACTCACCCCTCTCCTAACACTTGTGCTCCCTCTCCAGCCTTCGCCCTCTTTGCTTTCTTGAAAAGAAGTTTTTCAGAAAGGCGAGTCTCTTTGAACAATGTAGGTTTGTTTTTTGTGAGATTTCGTTTTGTGAGTGTTGAAGCATGTTTCTTCTTGTATTGCTAAGGCTATGTGCTAGTTTCCGTGCTTGATTTCAAAGGATTGAAGACAAAAAAGGAGATTTTGTGAAAGATAGAAGTCTCACCTCTTCTAGTTTTTTTTGTATTTCTCTTCCTTCTCTTTCTCCTTGTCTCCTCAATCCAATCTCTTTGAGAAGTTGCTTCTTCAAACTCCTTCGTCTAACTAGTTATTTGAAAAATGGTATGTTTCTCTCTTTTGTAAAGCCAATCCACAAAACACCGAGCGGGACATACTATTCCAGGTAAAAAAGTGCTTCCTCTTTTTTTCTTTTGTTATTTTTGTTATTTGCATTGGCCTGCAGCTAGCGCCTTAAGCGCTAGCTGCAGTGATGGGCGTAGGAACCCTCTCTTCCCCTCTCTTTCCTTCTCTTCTTTTTTTCATCTTTCAATCTCTTTTTACCTCTTCTTTTTTTCCCCTCTTTCAATCTCTTTTTCCCTCCTTTCCTTCTCCTTCTCCTTCAATCTTTCAATCTCTTTCCCCCTCTTCCAATCTCTTTTCCTTTCCCTCTTCTTCTCTCTTTCCCCCCCTCTTTCCCCTCTTCCAATCTCTTTTCCTTTCCCTCTTCTTCCTCTTTTCCTCCCTCTTTTTCCCCCTCTTTTCCCCCCTCTTTCCCCTCTTTCATGCTCATGCTCTTATGCTCATGCATAAGCATAAGCATAAGCATGAGCATATGTCTCTTTCTCTTATGCTTATGCTTATGCTTATGCATAAGAGGAGACATATGCTCATGCTTATGCTTATGCATGAGCATAAGAGAAAGAGACATATGCTCATGCTTATGCTTATGCATGAGCGTAAGAGAAGGAGACATATGCTCATGCATAAGCATAAGCATGAGCATATGTCTCCTCTTATGCTTATGCTTATGCTTATGCATAAGAGGAGACATATGCTCATGCATAAGCATAAGTATAAGCATAAGAGAAGGAGACATATGCTCATGCTTATGCTTATGCATGAGCAGAAGGGAAGGAGACATATGCTCATGCTGAGCATATGTCTCTTTTTCCCTCTTTCCTTTCCCTCTTCTTCTCTCTTTCCCCCCCTCTTTCCCCTCTTCCAATCTCTCTTCCTTTCCCTCTTCTTCTCTCTTTCCCCCCCTCTTTCCCCTCTTCCAGTCTCTCTTCCTTTCCCTCTTCTTCTTCTCTTCCCCTCTTTTCCCCCCTCTTTCCCCTCTTTCATGCTCATGCTCTTATGCTCATGCATAAGCATAAGCATAAGCATGAGCATATGTCTCTTTCTCTTATGCTCATGCATAAGCATAGGCATGAGCATATGTCTGCTTCTGTTATGCTTATTCTTATGCTTAAGCATGAGCATATGTCTCTTTCTGTTATGCTCATGCATAAGCATAGGCATGAGCATATGTCTCCTTCTCTTATGCTTATGCATAAGAGGAGACATATGCTCATGCATAAGCATAAGAATAAGCATAAGAGAAGCAGACATATGCTCATGCCTATGCTTATGCATGAGCATAAGAGAAGGAGACATATGCTCATGCATAAGCATAGCATATGTCTCTTTTTCCCTCTTTCCTTTCCCTCTTCTTCTCTCTTTCCCCCTCTCTTTCCCTTTTTCCAATCTCTTTTTCTTTCGCTCTTCTTCCTCTTTTCCTCCCTCTTTTCCCCCCTCTTTCCCCTCTTTCATGCTCATGCTCTTATGCTCATGCATAAGCATGAGAATATGTCTCTTTCTCTTATGCTCATGCATAAGCATAAGCATGAGCATATGTCTCCTCGTATGCATAAGCATAAGAGAAGGAGTCATATGCTCATGCTTATGCTTATGCATGAGCATAAGAGAAGCATAAGCATAAGCATAAGAGAATGAGACATATGCTCATGCTTATGCTTATGCATGAGCATAAGAGAAGGACACATATGCTCATGCATAAGCATAAGCATGAGCATATGACTCCTTCTCTTATGCTTATGCTTATGCTTATGCTTATGCTTATGCATAAGAGAAGACATATGCTCATACATATGCATAAGAATAAGCATAAGACAAGGAGACATATGCTCATGCTTATGCTTATGCATGAGCATAAGAGAAGGAGACATATGCTCATGCATAAGCATGAGCATATGTCTCTTTTTCCCTCTTCTTCTCTCTTTCCCCCCCTCTTTCCCCTCTTCCAATCTCTCTTCCTTTCCTTGTTCTTCCTCTCTTCCCCTCTTTTCCCCCCTCTTTCCCCTCTTTCATGCTCATGCTCTTATGCTCATGCATAAGCATAAGCATAAGCATGAGCATATGTCTCCTTCTCTTATGCTCATGCATAAGCATAAGCATGAGCATATGTCTCCTTCTCTTATGCTTATGCTTATGCTTATGGAGTGCTTATGCATAAGCATGTCTCCTCTTATGCATAAGCATAAGCATAAGCATAAGAGAAGGAGACATATGCTCATGCTTATGCTCATGCTTATGCATAAGCATGTCTCCTCTTATGCATTAGCATAAGCATAAGCATAAGAGAAGGAGACATATGCTCATGCTTATGCTTATGCATGAGCATAAGAGAAGGAGACATATGTCTCCTTCACCTTCTCCTTCTCCTTCTCCTCTTTTCCTCTTTCCCCTCTTTGAATCTCTTTTCCTCTTTTCCTCCCTCTTTTCCCCCCTCTTTCCCCTCTTTCATGCTCATGCTCTTATGCTCATGCATAAGCATAAGCATAAGCATGAGCATATGTCTCCTTCTCCTATGCTCATGCATAAGCATGAGCATATGTTTCATCCTCTTATGCTTATGCTTATGCTTATGCATGACCATATGTCTCTTTTTCCCTCTTTCCTTTCCCTCTTCTTCTCTCTTTCCCCCCCTCTTTCCCCTCTTCCAATCTCTTTTCCTTTCCCTTTTCTTCCTCTTTTCCTCCCAGTTTTCCCCCCTCTTTCATGCTCATGCTCTTATGCTCATGCATAAGCATATGTCTCTTTCTCTTATGCTCATGCATAAGCATATGTATTTTCCTTTCAATCTCTTTTTCACTTTCCCTCCCTCTTTTCCTTATCTCATGAGCATGTCTCATTTTCCTCTTTCGATCATAAGCATATGTATTTGCCTATGCCTATGCCTATGCCTATGCTTATGTTTGTTTTTTGTTTTTTGTTTTCGTGTTTGTGTCTATGTTAGACATGGGATCACATCGCACGTCTGACGAGTACGGACAACCTCGCAGGAGGAGACATCACAATCTCTATGCTCCAGAGGACTTTGATTCCTCTTAAGCGATGACACCTGAGGGGACTACCGACTCCTCTCGAACGTAGCACTGCAACTCCTCTCGGACCTAGCACTATGACTACCCCTTGTTTGAATCCTCTCGGACGTAGCACTGCAACTATCCCTCGAGGAACTCCTTTGCTAGTAGCACATGGCTTTGTCGAGAGTCCGATGAGTTCGTAGTGCAGATGACCGATGAGGAGGCAGCGAGATTCTTCTCTTTGCTATCTCAGAGGACCTCAACCATTCCCTCTCCTACACCGATGGCTGGACCTACTACCCAGCTATCCCCTCGTGCCCCTTCGATCGAGGGGTCATCACCTGCGCTACCTATCATAAGGGAAGGAAGAGTAGGAGGGGCTGCTTATGTTGTGCTGACTCGGGAGACGGTAGACGAGTCAGCACACTCACATCCCTACAGGTCTCCACTTGGTCTTGAGACACAGTATCAGTCAGGTCCCTTGCCCTCTCCTACTCCCACTGGTACTCCTCACTCCGGAAGTGCTCGCACAGTTTTCAATCGCTTTGACTCTGCCACTACCATCAGTCCTCCTTACCTAGACAAGGACCTCTCCTATCAAATCACGGCTTTCAAAGAGATAATAGAAGATAGAAAGGGCAAAGCAGTGATGGCCACCATGATGCAGTTAATGAGCCATCACTTCAAGAGCGGCATTGCTACCGATTGGCAGTATCAAGATGACCAAAAGAAGCAGGCGGTCATCGATGAATTAAAACAAAAATACCCTAACCCGCCAAATTGGGAGTTTAATGAGAATTATATGCGAGAGTGCATGGGTTTGGTCTTGAAGCATCGTAGATCAACCTTGCGTACTTCCATCGCAAAGGGGATGGCTAAACCCAACTGGGCAAACAAAGCTGATTGAAAGTTCTTCAAGAAGCAGAATAGGGACCATCCTGAAATGTTCGAGGGTCAGAGGAGGGCTGCGAGGAGATGGCTGGACACCGTAGGTACTTCGCACTTTGGTGGAGGCAGACGGTTGGCATTTGAGGCAACCGTGGTAAGTCTACTTCTTCTCATTTAATGTATTGTTCTATTTGTTTTACTACATATTACATGCATTATATCTAACTCTAACTCTCGTAAATTGGATCCATAGCAAGCTGCGATGGGTCATCTTCCTACAGATGCAAAGACGCGATGCGCGTTTTGCATAAAAACAAAGCCGTGGTTTATTGAGCAAGAGGCAATGGGAGCGACAATCGATTGGACTGAGGTGGCTACTCACACGGTATAAGTCTACTCCTACTTGTAATCTCACTTTTTAAATTGTTTTATTCTTTAAGTTCCAATCTAATTTTCAATTTATATGGTTCACTCTTAAGGTCAAAGCTCAAGTGTCCCATCACCGGAGGCGAGCGATAACCAGGGCCAGGGATGAGACACATGTGACGAGGGTCAAGGAGAAGACACAGCTCATGAGGACCAAGGATCAAGCCAACAAGATGAGGACGAGGACGAGGACGATTCGAATGAGTAGTAGTAGTAGTAGTAGTAGTAGTAGTAGTAGTAGTAGTAGCAGTTTGCATATACTTTGCCATGTATGTCATTTTGTATATCCGCTCGTTTGAGAGATTTTGTATCACCCTTTTAGAAAGGGTAATTTTGTAACAAACAATGTTGTATATGTAAATATGTATATTCTTTTGTTGCTTGATCATTTCATTTGAGTGATTTTATATCACCCTTTTCGCAAGGGAAATTTTGTAATTACCAAAAAAAAACATTAGTGGGGCAAAACAGGGCTTGCTATGGCCTTGTTTAGCCCCACTAATGCTTTTTTTTTAGTTGTGTTAATCGTCGCTATATAGTGACGTCTACCAATGTTGCTATATAGTGACCATTATCAGTGTCGCTATATAGCAATGTTTATCAGTGTCGCTATATAGCGACGGTTTATAGCGACCATTCTTTTCTGACACTTTTAATGACTTTAATAACGACATTTGCGCCCGTTTAAAAAAAAAATTAATGTAAAAAGCATCGGTATTTTTGTCGAAAAAGGGCCTATGCCTTGTAGTGAAGCCCCAGCAAGAATAAGGAGCTCCCACACAATCACTTTTCTACCATCAACGGTCTCATTGATAGACCTCATTTTACATGCAAATCAGGATCCATCCAATGTCCCGGGCTCACACATGGCTTCTCCTCATATGGGGGCCTTACAACTTGAGCACCTTGGACCACTGGTGGTTACTAGGAGGGTGGTGCATTGAGCATATCTAACAGTTGCTCATGGGGGTTAGCTTGCCTTGCCTAGTCGATAATCATGATACATGGAAGGTAGACTCATAAGCAAGTCATTAGGAAATGGGCTAGACAAAATGGGAGCTAGTGCCATTTCTGGTGCGAATGGCAAATTAGCAGCAAGTATGCCCTCTTGGCATTTTGAAAGTAGTGTTTATGGAGGTCGCTAGAATTGACTTCATTGTGTCATTCATCATGCTTAATATGGAGGAAACCATCCCAAAGTATAGCTTTTTATTGGGACTCCCCTGGTTGTGGCAAGCTAAAGGCAAATAGATTTGGGAGCTCAACACTTTGTCGCTACTGTGATGGGGCAAAAAAGTGCGCATGCCAATGGGCATGGTAAGTGTACTTGAAGGGGCAGTGTGGCCAATGATGGCAGAGACATTCAATATGGAAGATGGACTAGAGGATGATGAAGAAGAGGGATTCCTATGCCACAATGTTCACCCCATATCCTCCATCGACAAGTACTTGTGCAAAACTTTGTCCATGTACTATTGTGTAGATAACTAGTATCTACATATCTGTGAGAGGAACTGCCACAACTGGCACTGATGCGGCATGGAAAGCATCTACCACGGGTGCTTGTGGTGCTCTAGTCAATAATTATATGAGTGTTTTATGAAGTTGTAGTACCATCTGTAGCAACTTTTCCAAGGAGACTTGAATTGGTGCCTCGAGAAGGTCCTCCATTCCTTCTTCATCTTTTTGGGGAAGTATCCCATTCCACGTGCGCATCTGCCATCTTTATTCCTGATGACACAAAATCTAGAATCGCCTTAGAACTTTGGGTATGAACTCCTACCGAGATTGGTTCTTGCATCACTATGGCATGTGGTGCTACCTCAAGCTGCACTTTTTGGACTTGCTTCGGTCTCAAGGTAGGTGTCAGTGTGTTGTCCTTTGGAGCTGCTTCTTGAACCCAATCTATTACTTGTTATCTCACCGCTCCTTGAACAAGCCACCGGAGTAGTGTTGGTTTCTTACCAGCTTTGATCCACATTACTCTAACTGAACGAGTTATGAAATTAACATCTGGCATGATGGCCAGGTTGTCTTCCACAATCTACACCATTGATGTACTGGGCATCTTGCCCACCACATCGTTTGACGTTCTAGTTTTTGGTTGCAAATTGGTATGATATATCACACACCATTTATGGTTCAAGGCGTACTCCATTGCGGAGTGCCCTGGATTCTTGTAGTAAACACACTAGAGATTTGCATTTGGATGCCCCGTTGAGTGACTTTCAGACACCGCAAAACTCAATTTTCCTCCTTTAGAAGTCTTCTTGGGTTTTTCTCCTCTTTTGAAGGAAGCTTGTTTTATGTCCACGCAATGTTTCTTCAGATTTCGTGCTTGAATTCCAAGGGCTTTAGCTACTTTTCTATCACTATATTTTTTGAATGTTGAAGTATTAGCAATCATGTGGAGAGCTGCTCTCTGTAAGAAAATAATACAACATCTGTGCTCAACAAATAACAGGATCTCGTACGCAAGAGAGAAAACAAGATAGTATGGAGAATCAAAATTTTGATTACTGTAGAACTGATACAATAGATAGCGCTGCCTCCCAACCATGCGCTCCTGTGAAAGAAGCTTTGATGGTGTGCTGGAAACAGTAGAAGACGGAGGCTGGATGCTAAGGAATCAGGGTTGCTATAGCCAGTGATGAAATGGGCTTCACGGGCTTGCTCTTATATAGCTACCAGTCGTACTCAGTTGGGCTCAATTGGGTGACCGACCCAGTCCGCCCAAAACGGTTGACTGGGGGTTAGTCCTGAAATAGGCCACACCATACGATAGAGCCGTTGCGCAAAACAGAGCAATTGACCTATGGTTATCGTTCAGCCTAGAGCCATCCGAGATCATCTGAGGCTCCAAACGGTCCCTGCAACCCAAGAGTGGGCTGCCCCAGGAAATACTCCATCTACCCTCAATGCGGTAAGTCAAGGGATGCCTTCTCGCACTTGCATGTAGCCTAGTTGGCAGTGTGCCAACTCTATCTGAAGCCGTCCAGCCATCAGGCCACACATGGCCCCCATCTGGTGTCCAATCCAGGACCTACCGGATAGCCGAGCTACTCAAATGCCTTCTCCTCATATGGGGGGCTTACAAGTAGAGTTAGCTGGTTCTCCCATAGTTACATGAGAGTGGAGCATTGATATCTAACACCCCCCCTAAATGTCCACCTGCAAGTGAACTTACTTTTTCGGCCCAATGCTAAGTCGATGAAGATGCCTCTCCAGCAAGTCTCTTCCAAGAGCCTTCGTGAAGATGTCCGCAGCATTCTCTATAGTCGGACAGTACACCAAGTTGACCTCTCCATCCATGATGAGCTTGCATACAAAGTGATATTGAATCTCAATGTGTTCTGTACGAGCGTGGAACACCGGGTTCTTTGCAATCGGCATGCAACTCTGATTATCACATGATAACTGCGTAGGCTTGTTCTGCACTGCACCCATGTCCCCCTAAATCCTTCGCAACAACACTGCCTCGCAAGAAGTAAAGCATGCAGATTTGTACTCGGCCTCGGTAGAAGAAAGAGCAACTGTGGGTTGCTTCTTGCTGACCCATGACACAACTCCAGATCCAAGTGAGAAACAGTACCCTGTCAGTGATCTCCTACTGTCCACGTCTCCTGCCCAATCCGAGTCACAGAATTCGGTCAAGATGTTGCCCTTGGTATAGGTGATGCCATAATCAAGATGTATTTCAGCACCCGCATCCCTGCCCTCCAATGGTTCTCCCGGGGCTTATTGGAAAACCTGCTTAGTACACCAGTTGCAAAACTGATGTCCGACCATGTGTTGCACAGGTAAATCAAGCTGCCCACAAGCCTTTTGTACTTCGCTTCGTCCACCAGTGGTGATGAATCCTCGTTTGAGAGCTTCGCATCAACCTCCATAGGGGTACCAACTATCTTGCACTCAGCCATGCCAAATGCCTTCAGTATCTCTCCAGCATACTTCAGCTGTGAAATGAAGATCTGTTTCGGCTCTTGCCAAACTTCAATCCCCAAACAAAAATGCATCAATCCGAGGTCTGTCATTTCAAACTCTCTTCCTAGCAAATGCTTCATCTACAAGATCTTCTCTTCATGGTTCCCTGCTATGACAAGGTCATCCACATAAAGGACCACGATCATACACCTGCCTCCTTGTCTAAAGATATACAAATTTGCATTAGATGGGCTCCTCTTGAACCTGTTTGGAAAAAAGTAGGCATCAATTCGCTGGTACCATGCTCATGGGACCTGTTTCAGCCCGTAAAGTGTCTTCTTCAGTTTGCAGACTTTACCTTCTGAACCGAGGATCTCAAAACCTAGTGGTTGTTCCACATATACCTCCTCCTTGAGATCTCCATTCAGAAAGGCGGATTTCACATCCATCTGAAACATGGGCCAACTTCCCTAGGCAGCTAAAGCCAAAACACTATGAATTGTGGTTAGTCGAGCTGTGGGAGCAAAAGTATCTTGATAATCAAAACCATGTACCTGTGCAAATCCTTTTGCCACGAGCCGAGCCTTGTACTTATCCAACGTGCCGTCAGACTTGTACTTGGTCTTGTACACCCACTTGGTGCCAATTACCTTGTGTTTTGGTGGTCGATCCACAAGGTCCCAAGTGTTGTTCTTCATTATGGAGCCATACTCTGACTGCATAGCCTCCATCCACCTATCATCGCCCTGTGCCTCTTCAAGACACTTGGGTTCATCAGCACGGATCACTTCTGTCATCAAATCATAGTTGACCAAGTGTTCCTGCACCCTTCTTTGCTCCTCTAATATCTTGGACTGGTGGTGTTCGGATGGTTCCTCCTCAATGGCTGGAGGTTCTCTGCCATCCAAAAGCTTCTTTACCCACTTCGGGAATGGCCATTGCTATTGTGGTTCTGCAGGATCTTCTTCATCTTCTTTGTCTTGAATCCTCCCAAGCACCGTTGGGGGAGTTCGGTCTGCTATTGGTGGCGGTACTGGATGGATATCCTGGTCCTGGTTGTCTGGGAAGGAAGCATCCTCCTCCAATTGATGCGGCTGTTTTGAGAAGACCACATCGCGACTTACTATTACCTTCTTGGTAACAGGGTTATAGAGACGGTAACCCTTCACCTCTTCACTATAGCCCAAGAAAATACACTTCGGGCTCTTCGGTTCCCATTTGGTTCTGGTAGCATTAGGGACGTGCACAAAACAGTCACATCCAAAAACTCTAAAATGTGCAGATGAAGGTTTCTTACCAGAAAAGGCTTGCAATGGAGTCATCCCATTCACAACATTTGTGTAGCTACGATTCAGGATATAAACTGCATTGTTACATGCTTCAGCCCAAAAAGTCTTTGGCAAATCTTTCCCTTTCATCATACTCTGGCCCATTTCGCAGATGACGCGCATCTTGCGTTCTGCTACTCCATTTTGCTGTGATGTATGTGGCGGGGGTTTCTGCCTCTTGATTCCGTGACTTTTACAGTAACTTTCAAATTTAGTTGATGTGAACTCTCCACCTTTGTCTAATCTCACTTCTTCACCTTCCTCCCCGTTTCTTTCTCGACCATTACATGCCATTCCTTGAACCTACTAAAAGCCTCGTCTTTAGTCTTCAAGAAGTATATCCATATCCTTGTTGAAAGTTCACGCTCAACATCATGTGATCATGTGTGCATAGCACCATCACGTGATCATATGTGCATAGCACTAACCTTATAGAGTGCTATAAAGGAAAGGGTTAGATCCCCTAACCCTAACCTAAAAGGGTTTGTATATATTCTATTTTTTCAACTAATTCTAGTGTACAGTTAATCATTTGTGGTGTGCTCTCTAGCTGTGCCCTCTCTCCTCATCTCCACTCTTCTCCTCTCCCCTCTTCATATTTTGTCAATCCTTCTACTGTAGTCGTCGATCAGTGTCATGAAGTAGTAGGAACCAACCAAAGCTTCCATCTCCATCTTTCCGCAGAGGTCTGTGTGAACGAGCTCTAGAGGAGCCTTTGCCCTGCTGGCCTCTTTAGGAAAGGGATGCCGATGCTGCTTGCCCATCATGCAAGCTTCACATACATCGGGCAGATCTGAAATTTCTGGTAGGTCCGCAATCATTCCACTTTCTCGGGGGGGTCACTCATTATATGTAACCCTATCACGTGAGTTCAACAGAAGGATGTTTTTAATATCTAAATTTAACAAAAGTTAATTTACATAAGGGAGTATTTAAAACAATTTTCAAAAAAAATTACAGATTTGTATAGAAAAAGGGTACATTTTATTAATGAAAAATTTACAGATAAGGGATTTTAGAAATATGCCTTGAACGCACGTGATATATAGGTTTTTACATAGTGACCCCCCTGAGTCCACTTTTATGCATCTCCTTCAAAGAACTAAGGTTTAGATGACCAAACCTCTCATGCCACAGCTTAGTGTTCTTCACATCCGCTCGAGTAGTGAAAGCTGAGAGTTCGTAAATGTTATTGTGCCGTGTACCTTTACCAACAACCTTCCCTTGAAGATCTAGAATTTGTGCACCATTCTTATCGAATTGAACTTTGAGGTCCCGATCCGTGATCGCGGAAACGGACAACAAGTTCCTCTTGATATCTGGCACATAAAGAACATCGAACAACTGTTTTACAACTCCATCTGACTTGAGAGCAATCATACCTTTTCCTTTTGCTGGACATTTTGCATCATTACCAACTGCTACCAGGATGTCATTCCCTACCGGCTGTAGAGAGGTATACCAATCCTTCCGACTGGTCATGTGGCATGATGCACCACTGTTAATGATCCACGGTTCATCCACAGGTACATGAACTGCCTCCGTGCAAATCTCCTCAATTGCGACGAACAGCTCTACTGGTACTGCCTGCGCGCTATTGCTGGACTCTTTCTTTACTCCGTTCTTCTCATCTGCAATCTTCTTTCGACACTCATTCTGCTTATGCCCTGCCTTGTTGCAATAGAAGCACTTGATCTTCTTCTTTCTCTTTTTATCATAAGAAGAAGATGGGTTACCAGAGTCCTTACCCTTACCTTTCTTTGATCCAGTCCAGAAAGCCGAATCTTCTCTAGTCCTCGTCTTTTGATGCATCTCCTCCTCTAGAAGCATCGCGTTGAAATCCTCAAAGTTGAGTGGTGGATTTCTATTCTGTGTATTCAGTGCCATAACAAGACCATCGTACTTTGGTGGGAGAATCCGTATGCACCTTCGTGCTAGATTCTTGCTGGTGATGGTAATGCCAATCACAGTCATCTGATCGCGTAGATTCTTCACCCTGGTGATGAACTTCTCTGCTGCTTCAGACTTAAACAACTTCTCGTTCGCGAGTTGAGTCTCCAGATTCTGAATCTGCGTCTGATTCATGGCCTCGTATTGATTTTTCAAGACCATCCATGCCTCCTCCGCTGTGGTGACATGTTGAATTAATGCCATGACGGAATCACTAACACTGCAGACAATAGAACACAGCGCATCTGCATTTCTTCTTGTCCATGCGAGAATCTCATCTGCAATTGGTACTATCTGTTGTCCTGCATTGGCTGGATTCGGTCTCACAACCGGCCTCACGTCCACCCCAGTAGTAGTGTCCCAAAGCTCGTATGTGCTTAGGATGGTCTTCATCTTGAACTTCCAGAGTGGATAGTTAGAGCTGTCCAACTTTTCGCTTTTGCCAAACGGTGGGATTCACAGTCTTGCAGGCTGGGCCATCTCTCACAATCTGCTCGCAAACAGAAAACACACTACCAAATCTTCTTGCTAGAGTCCAGGCTCTGATACCATGTAAGAAAATAATACAACGTCTGTGCTCAACAGATAACAGGATCTCGTACGCAAGGGAGAAAACAAGATAGTATGGAGAATAAAAAATTTAATTACTGTAGAACTGATACAATAGATGGCGCTGCCTCCCAACCGTGCACTTTTGTGAAAGAAGCTTCGATGGCATGCTAGAAACAGTAGAAGACGGAGGCTGGATGCTAAGGAATTAGGGTTGTTGTAGCTAGTGATGAAATGGGGTTCACGGGCTTGCTCTTATATAGCTACCAGTTGTAGTCAGTTAGGCTCAATTGGGTGACCGACCCAGTCTGCCCAAAACGGTCGGTCCCAAAATAGGCCACCGACCATACGATAGAACCAGTGTGCCATCCGAGATCATCTGAGGCTCCAAACAAGCCCCGCAACCTGAGAGTGGGCTGCCTCAAGAAATGCTCCTCTACCCTCAGTACGGTTAGTCAAGGGATGCCTTCCCGCACTTGCATGTAGCCTAGTTGGCGGTGTGCCAACTCTATCTGAAGCCGTCCAACCATCAGGCCACACATGGCCCCCATCTGGTGTCCAAACCACCGGATAACCGTGCTACTCAAATGCCTTCTCCTCATATGGGGGGCTTACAAGTAGAGTTAGTTGGTTCCCGCATAGTTACATGAGAGTGGAGCATTGAAATCTAACACTCTCTTCACAACTAACTTATCAGCACTTTCTACTCTTTTCACAAGACTCAATGATGTCTTTAGATTATCCACGATATCGACTAGCTTTGGAAATTTTTCTCATCAACAACCTCTTTTATATCACGATGTTTTATAACCTTAGACAAAATGTTAGCCTTCGTTGTTGAAAGCGTAGATAGGATTCCTTAAGTTGTGAGGTTGTTCAATGTGTTGTCCAGTTTTGGAAAGACAACACCAGGGTTTCCCCAAACAAGAAGGATGTTTGTAAGCATAGGCTTGGCCCAAAAAAGTATGCAATAAATCCCACCCATTTCTTGGAGCTCACAGAGGTGCATCTTCCTTCTTTCAATGAAGCCCACATTACACACTATTATTTGGTACTCTTTACAACTATTTAGTACTGTCAAGGATAATATTAGTATTGTTTAGATGTTAAAGCTAACATTTAACACTGTAACAGACTCTATATGAAGTGAATTTAGCACTAAATTATAGAATCACAGTACTAAATACCACACCGGGGACTCAATACGTTTAAAATATAGACCATATTTTAGAAATCAATCCTAGGAATAGAGATAGGATAAAATAGTATTGTTTGCTCTTTCAGGTCAATTATTATGACTAAATAGAATACTCATTATGACTAAATAGTACTATTTACTATGAATTAGTAGTGTGTGATGTTTGAAATTGTTTGTATTAGAGAAGGACTTCGAGAGCGTAATCATTCTCTCCTTGCACTAACTTGCTACTAGTTCTATTTAGTACTATCTAGTACTATTCCTTGCACTAACCCTGCTACTAGTACTATATAGTAATGTTTAGATATTGTTCTCTTCCTTGCCTTAACTTTGCTATTACTACTATTAGTTCTATTTAGCATTATTCTACAATAGTTTAGCACTATTTAGTACTATGTAGCACTTAGTAACATTTAGCACTGAGTAAGTACTATTTATTGAGTACTATTTAGGACTCAATAATTCTTAGCGCTTAGTAATAGTGGCACTTAGTAAGTACTCTTCAATACTATCTAGCACTTAGTAATATTAGCAATTACTATCCAATACTAATAGTACTATATAGCACCTAGTAATATCACACTTACCATCTAGCACTTGCTATTTAATACTAATAGTACTGTAGATCAAGAATTTACTATTTAGTAATATTAGCACTTGCTATCCAGCACTTACTAATATTAATACTTCCTATTTAGTACCATCTAGCACTTACTATGTAGTACTATCTAGCACTGGTAATATTAGCACTTACTAATATTACGAATGTGGACACTTTCTGAGCAAAAACCTATGAGCAAAAAAGTTCCAGCGATAATTTTTGACACCAACCATGCTTGTATATTTCTCAAAGGAATATACAATTCTTTCTTAATTTCTCATTTATGGAACCATATACTTACTTATTTTTCATTATAACCCTTATTTTAGAAAACATCATCTATATATGAACAAATAGTGAACACTTTAGAAACTTCTATAAATATTTCCCTACCATACTCTCTTTTGAGGATTATGGTAATTAAATAAATTTAAAAGAGTTTCCCTAATCTTTAGCAATCCCATATTTGAAGCTCTCATATAACAATGTATACCATATTCCTTGGATGAGTAGGAAAAAGATATTGGAAACCTCATACTTGAGGCCATTATAATCGATCATAAATTAATCTATAATACATTATCAAATATGGGAAGGCAAGGAAAGAATTTTCAAAATATTCCCAATTCTCCAAACCTAAGTACTTTTAAGGAAATGTGGTCTCTATTGAACTCCTTCCTACCATAATATGAATTAGGGAGAAGTTGTAACTCTCATATACATCTTGAAATTTTTACTTTTTATCTTTTATAACTATAAAAAGTATAATTTTAAGCTACCATTGCATAGATCATGAAATTTTGAACATTTTTCTGTTTTATAGCTCCTCAATCTAAGGAGCAAAAGTTATGACCCCTTCTGCATAGGCTCTCCAAGGGTATTCCGCCAGCGGAATAGGGTTGGGGGGCAAGCTCCTCAAACCATATTCCTCTGGAAAATTACACTTAGAGGGTCTATTAAAAAAGTATTATATTATATTCTTAGGTCATTCTGAGGAACTATAAAGAGGATATTTGCTCAAAATTTCATGATCCAACCAATGGTGAAAGGAAAAGAAAAGATTTTTGAAAGTGATAAAATAAGTCACCACTTGGACATTATATATGTATATTATATAAAAGTATATTTATATGTATATCTATTTATTAGTATTTCATATTTACTTATATATTCCTTGAAATAATTTGGATTTTTTTGCTCCCCAAAAATGACTTGAGCCTATATATTTTGACCCCTCCTACCTTTTGTCCGCTCGTCGCTCGGGGGTTTTTGCTCGAAAAATGGAAACCCCTCTAATATTACCACTTAATATTTAGTACTAATAGTACTATCTAGCACTTAGTAATATTAGCACTTACTATTAGTAGTTAGTAATATATGGGACTTAGTAATATTAGGACTTACTAATATTAGCACTTACTAATAGTACTATCTAGCACTTAGTAATATTAGCACTTACTAATAGTACTAAACTAGCAGTTAGTAATATTCGCACTTAGTACTATCTAGCATTTAGTAAAATGTTTACCACTTAGTACTACGTAAACATATTTAGTACTACCTAGCATTTACTATTTAGTACTATCTATAATTTACAACAATACTTAGCACCTAGTACTATTTAGCATTTAGTACTATCTAGCACTTATTGATATTTGGCACTACTAGTAGCACAGTAAAGACTTAGTAATTGAGTGATAGAACTTATAAAAATAATGATGGCACTCTAAGTTTTAAATAACTTAAAGTTTTTTTGTTTACTATCTAGGTTTAAATAATACTGATTGTTGATGATTGATTTTGCAGGCAGAATTCTTCCGTAATTTCAAGGAGGAGCATCCTTCCATAGATATTGGTTTTCGTTCTTTTCAAAATTTGAAGCTCTATTTTATTAAAAAATTCAAGGAAAGGAATACTTGTTGTTGTATTTACCATACAAGAATAGACTTGTTTTGACTAGCAATGAATTCCATGAGGCAGAATAGCACATTGCTGCATGGAGATATGTGTGATCGCTTATGCAAGGTTTGTAGGCCCTAAGGGGAGGACACGTGTGTTGCCCACACCAGCACTTCTTCTTTTGTGTCTAAAATGTGGTGTTCAGCAGTATGTCCAAAGGAAGAGGATGTTGAATGGCACAAGCTTGAATGCTTATTGCGTAAATGTGACAAGTGCCCACAACCGTTGTTTTGCCCATGTGAGTTGGATGATGTAAATGGTGCATTGATAAGATGGAATATGTATGAATATGTCAGCGAGGATACGAAAAAAGGTGATGCAAAGAAAAGAATAAAATTCTTATACAAGGAAACTCCTCCATCCATCATCATCCCTCAATACTTGCAACACTTAAATGTGTTCCATAGTTATTGGCAACACTCTCAACTCAATAAGTGCAAGGCACATAGGCGATGAGAGGAGGGGCGCACAGGCACCATTGGCTGTGCCTCCCTAGGCCAATGCTATGCGCGGGCTCCACTGCGGGCACCTTGGCCTTTTGGTAGCAAGGGCTTTTAAGCCCTTGCTTATATAATAAGGGGAGAAGCGGCCGTCGAGGGGGTGGGGGGAGAGGGAGACAGAGAGGGGGGGAAGAGAGAGAGAGAGAGACAGAGAGAGAGAGAGAGAGAGAGAGAGAGAAGAGGGAGGGGGAGGGAAAGAGAGAGAGAGGGGGAAAAGAGAGAGAGAGAGAGAGAGAGAGAGAGAGAGAGAGAGAGGGGGGGGGAGATGAGAAGAGGGAGCAGGAGGGAAAGAGAGAAAGAGGGGGGAAAGAGAGAGAGAGAGAGGGGGGGTGGAGGGAAAGAGAGAGAGAGGGAGAAAAGAGAGAGAGAGAGAGAGAGAGAGAGAGAGAGAGAGAGAGAGAGAGAGAGGGGGGGTAGAGAGAGAGAAAGAGAGAGAAGGGGAGGGAAAGAGAGAGAGGGAGAAGGGGGGAAGAGAGTGGTGGTGGAGGAGAAGGGGGGGAAGGGGTGGTGGTGGAGTGGATGGGGGGGGGTGGGTGGAGGGGGGGCAAGGGGTGGTGGAGGGTGGAGGGGGAGAAGGAGGAGGGGGGGGGGGGGAGGGGTGGTGGAGATGGAAGGGGTGGAGGGTGGAGGGGGAGATGGAGGAGGGGGGCGGGGGGGAAAGGGGGGTGGTGGAGATGGAAGGGGTGGAGGGTGAAGGGGGAGATGGAGGGGGAGGAGAAGGGGTGGTGGTGATGAAAGGGGTGGAGGGGGAGATGGAGGAGGGAGGGGGGGAAAAAGGGGGGGGTGGAGATGGAAGGGGTGGAGGGTGGAGGAGGAGATGGAGGAGGGGGAGGGGGAAAAAATAAAAACAGAAAAAAACTTCACGAACGAAAAACTTTGACGGAAATCCAAAGGGAGGAAGAGATGGTCACATGAACGATCTCCAAGTCTTTCTCGATGTAATGGAATTGTTGAGGATGAATGGATGGTGGGTGGATGGCTAGGTTATTGCTGCGAGATGGGCTTTCAGAACTAACATACCATGTGAGGATGGGAGTAGGGTGGTGGCCGTTGTTGAGGACGAATGGGCAGTGGGTGGATGGCTAGGGTATCGCTGCAACATGGGCTCGAAGTAAAATTCACCGTGTGAGGATGGGAGTAGGGCGGTGATTGATGGAGAGGGAGGAGTGTCTTGCGTAGGGCTTGGAATGGGGAAGAGGATGGAGGCAAGATGTGAAAAAAAAAGTATGAGAGGGATGGGTGCTCTTTTATAGGGACCGAGGGGGAGCTGTGAATTTAGTCAAACACATGTGCACCTTTGAATTTGTCCACTTTTGAGTAGTCAAATACATGTACATCTTTGAATTTTTCCACATTTGTCCAGGGAGGTGGATTTAATTTCTCTTTTCGGTTATGGCATTTAGAACCTTTAATCATTGATTGCCCATAATTTTTGGTGGTTGTGTCAGAATGTGCTTCCGTAAAAAGGAGAAATGTTCAGAACTTTAAGCTCTACACTCTGACAACCTTCACATGGTCTGATTTATTTCTTAAGGTGTTGTTTTTCTATAAAACATGCATTTTCCTAAACCGGTAACAAAGAGTTTTAGCTAGGAATTATTATTTGTTTATTTTTTTACTTGAAATGGAAAAATTTTAGCTCTCTTAGCTCTTGAGTAATATGTTCATGAAAGTTCTAAGTAGTTTGTTTTTTACACATACTTGCGTGTGTTTACTAAGTAGCTTTACTTGAGACAGTAGTCTCCCTCACAACGGCACCAAATGTTGGCTCTTTCCCACGCCTTTTGCAAGAAGAGCAAGGTTTTCTCGGTATGCAGTGTTTCGAGGCTTTTTGTCACCTACAGATATATCGGGGTTGTTGTTTGTAGTATACATGTAGCTTAGGACCTTGATTCGTATTTCGGTGAGAGACGTAGGCTTAAGTGTGGTAAGCAAACATAGTGCATGCATGTATAAAGGGAACGTGTATCATCATGGTTGGGGTAATGAAGGCTTTCGCCTTCATTGGGGGTTGCAAGGTTTAGGAGGAGTTCAAGGGTTAGAGGGAGGTTCAGGGTTTAGAAGAAGGTTCCAAGGTTTAGAAAGAGGTTCCAGAGTTTAGAAGAGGTTCAAGGGCTAGAGGGAGGTTCCAAGGTTTAGAAGGAGGTTCAAGGATTAGAAGGAGATTCCAAGGTTTACAGAGAGGTTCCATAGTTTAGAAGGGGTTTGAGGGTTAGAAGGAGGATCCAAGGTTCAGGGTAGAGTACATGGTGAAGAACTCGTCTCCCTCGTAGGTCATGGAGGTTAAGGGTTGAGGAACTAAGGGTTTAGGGGGAGCATAGGAGTGGGAGAGGAAGAAGGTGTAAGAGCATGGGGGAAAGAAGAGAGAGGAGGGAGGAGGAGGAGGGAGGAGGAGGAGAAGGGAGGAGGAGGGAGGAGGAGGAGGAGACGGGAGGAGGAGAAGGGAGGAGGAGGAGGAGAAGGGAGGAGGAGAAGGGAGGAGGGAGGAGGAGACAGGAGGAGGAGGAGGAGGGACGAGGAGGAGGGACGAGGAGAGGGAGAGGATGGACCGCAAGGTTGGAGGAGAGGGGAGGAGGAGTTGCGAGGTTAGGACATGCTTTTGGACGTGGAGTGCAAGGAAGCATGGACACTTAAGACAATTGCTTGGAATACCAAAGTAGAACTCAACACAATGCCCCAAAGAGTCTAGGCTTCATTCCATTATGGGGTATTTATACAAGTTGGAGAGCTTCTCTCTCTGCATGTAGGAATTGTAAGATATTCTCTCTCTGCGTGTAGAACTTATAGAAGTTGCAAGTTGCATGGCAGAGAACTCGTCTCCCTCGTAGATCATGGGGGTTAAGGGTTGAGAAACTAAGGTTTTAGGGGGGGCATAGGAGTGGGAGAGGAAGAAGGTGTAAGAGCATGGGGGGAAAGAAGAGAGAGGAGGAGGGAGGAGGAGGAGGAGAAGGTAGGAGGAGGGAGGAGGAGGAAGAGACGGGAGGAGGAGGAGGAGAAGGGAGGAGGAGGAGGGAGGAGGGAGGAGAAGGGAGAAGGAGGGAGGAGGAGGAGGAGAAGGGAGAAGGAGAGGGAGAGGATGGGTTGCAAGGTTGGAGGAGAGGGGAGGAGGGGTTGCAAGGTTAGGATATGGATTTGGACATGGAGTGCAAAGAAGCATGGACACTTGAGACAATTGCTTGGAATACCAAAGTAGAACTCAACACAATGCCCCAAAGAGTCTAAGCTTCATTCCATTATAGTGTATTTATAGAAGTTGGAGAGTGTCTCTCTCTACATGTAGGAATTGTAAGACATTCTCTCTCTGCATGTAGAAGTTGCAAGTTGCATGTAGGAGTTGCATGTTGCATGTAGAACTCGCATGTAGAACTTGCATGTAGGAGTTGCATGTAGAACTCGCATGTAGAACTTGCATGTAGGACTTGCATGTAGAACATACACATAGGAATTGCATGTAGAACATGCATGTAGAACTCGCCATGTAGAACTTGCATGTAGGAGTTCCATGTAGAACTTGCATGTAGGAGTTGCATGTAGAGCTTGCATGTAGGACTTGCACATAGAACTTGCATGTAGAACATGCATATAGAAGTTGCATGTTGGCTCTTTGCTACGACTTCCATAGGAAGAGCAGGGTATTCTCAGTATGCAGTGTTCCGAGGCTTTTTGTCACCTACAGATATATTGGGGTTGTCATTGTAGTATAGTGTAGCTTAGGACCTTAAGTGTGGTAAGCAAACGTGGTGCATGCATGTGTAAAAGGAACGTGTATCATTATGGTTGAGGTGATGAAAGCTTTCATCTTCATTGGGGGTTGCAGGGTTTAGGAGGAGTTTAAGGGTCATTAGGGGAGAATTTGGGTCTCAAAAGGGCCTCATAAGGAATGGATTAGGGAATGCTTAGTGGGCTAATGCAAGGGGCTTGGAGGGTCCCAAAGAGACCTAACCAGCCCAACCTAGGTGGGTTAAGCCCACATTTGAGCCCACCTCTCCCCCCATCAATGAGGGGAGGGGGCCACTTTTTGAAATTTGAATTTCAAATTTCGAATCTCCCTCCCTCCCTCTCTCTCTTTCTCCCTCCCTCCCTCTCTCTCCCTCCCTCCCTACCTCCCTCCCTCCTCCTCCTCCATCTCCTCTCCCTCTCCCTCCCTCCCCCTCCCTCCTCCTCTTTCCTCCTCCGTCTTGCTCCTCCTCCTCCCTCCTCCCTCTCCCCTCCTCCTTCTGGCTCCTCCTCCTCCTTCCTCTCCCCTCCTCCAGTCGCCCAGGATCCCTCTCCTCTGCTCCTCCCTCTTGCAAAATCGCTCCCCTCCTCCTCCCTCTTATAGCATCTCTCCCCTCCTCCTCCCTTCTATAGCAACTCCTTCCCTCCCTTCTACACCTCTCTTACACCTGCTACTCTTCTCCTCCTCTTCCTCTTGCCCTCATCTACTTCTCCTTCTCCCTCTTCCTTGCTACTCTCTCCCTCTTTAATTGTGGATGGGCATGGAACATTTCAAGTTGAATGGCATCTAGCTGGTGATTTGAAGACCCTCAAATGCTTGTATGGTTGTGATACAGGTGCAGATGCAAAATGGACATGCTTGTATTGCACCCACTCTCAGAAGATGCAAAAGGGAAGCCTACAGTGGAAAAATGGCATCGTTTCTTGCAACCAAAGTGCAGCCCCTGATCATCACAAAAAGGATCCTAAGTGGGACCCCATTCTACCAATTCCATTGGAGCGGGTACACATGTGTACTTTGCATGCTGAACTGCGTATACTTGATAAGTTACTCTATCTCCATCTAGTTTATGCTTGGAATTTGAGGCCACAGCAAGTATCTGCACAATGCATTGCAAAAGTTGAAGAACTACTCTCACTAATGGGACTTCATGGAGGCAATGTGAAGCTTAAGCAAGACAAGAAACAATCAAGAAAGACACAAAATCTTCCTGCTAAAGTGTCCATGGGTGGAGGAAAGGTAAGGAGGTTCTTGTCCAACCACAATGCTGATAAAGAAAAACATACATTGGCTCAAAGCACCCTAGGTTTGGAGTACTGGAAAGATTTGTGTGAGTGCACCACAAATCAAGATTCACATCCGCGAATTGCTACTTTGAGAGCAAAATTGTGGACAAAGCTTGATGCATTTATAAAGTTGCTTAGACAAGGTCAAACAGATGAGCTTTATTATGAGAGATTCACGACAACATTGGGAGAATTCATATCATTGATGGTAGAAGCATGGGGGGAGTCACATATTACACATTACATGGTAATCCTCCTTAGGTTGAAATTTTGTGCTTTAAACTTGAGTCAGTTTATGTTTGTAATACAATGTTTTTCTTTACAGCATATTCTTTACGCACATGCACCATGAGTTGTGGAGCAATGGGGCCCTCTGTCCATTTGGAATACTCAATGAATGGAGAAATCACACTACAGAGCAAAGGCAACATACTTCAAGAATACAAGGCATGGGAATGGTATCGCGTGAAGCAATGCACTACACGAAATGCTCGATTGGTTTTATAGATGTCTAGAGGCCAAGACTCTCAAGCACGATAAGGTAGAGGTCTCAAGTCTCGCAAAAGCGGTTCAACATGTCAAGAAGACAAGGAGATGTGCTACTTGGAAGTCCTCAATAGGGAGGCCCCTCCCCCTTTATGGCTTGCAAAACCACCTCTAGCTTAGCAAAATCACTTGGGCCTCCATTATGAGCCCTCCACATAGGATGCGATTAAGTTTCCTAATCCTCCACTAATCCATTCCTAATGAGGCCATTTTGAGACCCCATTTCTCCCCTAATGGAGTAGAGTACATGGTGGAGAACTCGTCTCCCTCGTATATTGTGGAGATTAAGGGTTGAGGAACTAAGGGTTTAGGGGGACCATAAGAGTGGGAGAGGAAGAAGGTGTAAGAGCATGGGGGAAAGAAGAGAGAGGAGGGAGGAGGAGAAGGGAGGCAGAGAGAGGAGGAGGGGGAGGGACGAGGAGGAGGAAGAGGGAGGAAGAGAAGGTAGGAAGATGAGGGAGGAGGAGAGGGAGAAGGAGAAGGGAGGAGGAGGAGGGAGGAGGAGAGGGAGAGGATGGATTGCAAGGTTGGAGGAGAAGGGAGGAGGAGTTGCAAGTTTAGGACATGCTTTTGGACGTGGAGTGCAAGGAAGCATGGACAGTTGAGACAATTGCTTGGAATACCAAAGTAGAACTACACACAACACATTCTCTCTCTACATGTAGAACTTGCCTATAGAAGTTGCATGTAGGAGTTGCATGTAGGAGTTGCATGTAGAACTTGCATGTAGGAGTTGCATGTAGGAATCATCTATAGAAGTTGCATGTAGAACTCGTGTCATTTTCTGCTGATGGAAGCACAAGTAGTGTCGGAGGTGATGATGGGGTAGGGAGAGAATCTGGGGACATGGGGGAGAAATATGGAAGAGTGTTAGTTGCGGAAGGGGGAGCAGAGGGAAGGGGGGGAAGAACTAGGAAAATGGTTTGAGCAGCTTGGTAATCCTCAAGGGTAGGATTAGCAGGGGAGGGGAAGAAGCTAGGTGTGAGGGGCTCATAAGTTTGTGACTGTTGGGTTAGTTGAGAATGGTGAGAGGCATGAGCAAAGAGAAGTTTAAGAGGGTGGTAGCATCAACAGTAAGTGAGATTATGATGTTGGCAGAAAGAGTGGTTAGATATGGGAAGTTGGATGTGAGATAGGCCCGATCATCTTTCGACACTTCTTTTTGTTGATGCAATGGGATCATCAACTGCATGGGTGGGATATCGGTTATGTTGTGCCTTGCAAATAATAGTGATGGCCTTTGTAGCAATGGCAACAAACCTGCGATAAACCTGAGGGGGGGGACTACCCATGAGGCATACATATGCAATGAAAGCATCCGTCATGAGTGCTATAAATCCGGCATGTGTAGACAAGCAGAAGATATTTTTCTCATCTTTAGTCAAGTCTTGGCAAATTATGAGCAGGGTTTTAGTCCAAATGGAACGTTCCCATTTGATTGTAGGATGAGCAGATATGATCTTGATTTGGAGTTGCCTCCATTGGGTAAGCATGTGTGCATTGAGGTAATCTTCCAATTGTAGAGTAGCCACAAGCTCTTGGTACACCACCATTGTGCATTGTAGTGGGGCTTCATTGGTGTTGTCTTCCAATGCCTCATTGTTGTGCACTAGGAATTGGAGTTCAAGCTTGGAGATGATTATCTTTTGGGAGTGCATCTCATTCATTTTTTCTTTGTATTGACGGTAGATGGTTGTATATGTCTCCTTAAGCTTTCTCATTTGCAAGGTGACCTTTGCCTGTTGAGGAATGTCTTCAGTGGTATTGGACCATTGGTCCAAGACTTGTGCTTGTGAAGTGCTGGCCCCTTGAGCGGTATCAAGTTGGTCTTTTAAGATTTTGCATTCCTTTGTAAGCTCGTCAATGCTGAAGGCACGTACTACCAAAGACTGTTTCATGTCTTCGAGCTTTTCTTTGCAATCCTAGAGCTCTTCTTCTTTGTCAATTAGAGTGAGTTGAGCTTGTGCCACTACCTCCATCTGTTGAGCATGTGCGGATGTCAAGGAGTTATAGTAGGTCTGTAGGATTGCCGTTGCTTGTACTGCTTTGTTGTTAGTTTTGTTTCAGTTTGGTGGAGGTTGGAGGTCACATCCCTCACTGCCTTCTCTTGAGCTTGGAGAGCTTGGTTCACGCGCACTTCTTCTACCTCCTTCTCATTTATTTGTGCTTGAAGTGCCTTGACCTCTATGGCGATTGCCTGGAATTGGTCTTCGATTTCTGTTGCAGTCTGCCTGTCCAATTCTCTTGCATATTCTTCCTTGGCCAAGCTAGTGAATAGTTCTAACATTTGGATCATTTGGCTAGCTTGATGTTGGAGAATAATAGATGGTGATGAGGTCTGGCGATATTGCTGATACAAGTGGTGCCCATGTAGGCATACCGATGATTCTATAGTACTTGGGGGAGGTTGTTCCAATGGCATTTCAGTCCCTTGTGTACAATAGTCATACTATTGATTTGGCACTAGCTCCCCTTGTGGCTCATCGACTGGCATGGCATCGATTGATGGTTTTAGTGATGATGTAGTCTCAAGCTCTGGTGCCAATATTTTCTCACGTTCTGGTGCCGATCTTGCCACGAGCTCTTGTTGCTATTGTTGGAGATATATTGGTTGCAATTGTGCATCGAGCTGTAGCATCTTGTGGGGAAATTCCTCAATCTCGACCTCCAGAATGAGAGTGCTCTCAACGGAAGAAAGAACGGAAGAGGGAGAGAGAGAAATAGAGAGCCACACAAGTTTTGGTGGGTGCAGAACACCCTAATCTTCTTTTTCATTCATTTATATATGTATTTGAGTATTGTACATAACCGAGGTAAAGGCACAGTGACCTTTAACCCCCACAACCTCCCACTTAAAGGACAATGTGCCTTTAAGGGAGAACAATCAGTGAGCATAATATCCAATGCCCATCAATACATGACAATACTCAAACCGCTGACTAGGTAGACTCTTCGTCAGCATATCTGTAGGGTGATCATCTGTATGAACCTTGACAAGCTCTATGCGCTTGTCCTCAAGTACCTCCCTGATGAAATGGTACCTGACCTCAATGTGTTTGGTCTTTGCATGAAAGACAAAATTTGGTGCTAGCTGAATAGCACTCATGGAATCACTATGCAATGTCGGTACACCTCTATGAATCCCCAAATCTCCCACTAGCCGATCAAGCCATATAGCCTCCTTGCAACCCTCTGTGGCTGCAACATACTCAGCCTCTGTGGTAGACAAAGCAATGCACTTCTGTGCGCGAGACATCCATGACACTGCACCACCTGCAATGGTGAACACATAACCAAAAGTGGATCTCCTACTATCCACATGCCTTGCATAGTCTGAATCTGTGTACCCAAGTACATGTATGTCTCCTTTACCAAAGCAGATGCACATCTCCTTGGTACCCTTCATGTACATCATGATGGACTTAACTGCCTCCCAATGCCTCTTTCCTACATTAGCCATATATCGACTAACAACTCCCACTACAAATGCAATGTCTGGTCTAGTAGCTATCATAGCATACATAAGACTCCCAACCGCTGATGCATAAGGAACCATGGCCATCATGGCCCTCTCCTCATCTAATTTGGGACTATCTGTATGACTCAGTTTCACATGTGGAGGCAATGGAGTACTCAATGCCTTCCCCCTCTCCATATTGAAATGCTATAATACTTTTGTAACATACTCCTTCTGTGAAAGCCAAAGGAGTTTCCTACTCTGATCACGCGTGATGCGCATACCAAGAATATGACTTGCAAGTCCCAAATCCTTCATATCAAAGGCCTCATGCAACTTGGCCTTTAATGCATCTAGCTCATAAGTATTCTTGCTAGCCAATAGCATATCATCCACATATAGTGCCAGGATTATCAAGCTATTATCCTTAGCCCTTTTAGTGTAAAGGCAGTGATCAATTTCACTCCTTCTAAAACCCTGGGACCGAATGAAAGCATCAAACTTTTGATACCATTCTCTAGGTTCTTGCTTAAGACCATAGAGACTCTTCTTCAGCTTGCAAACCAAATGCTCTTTGCCCTTTTCTTCAAATCCTTCCAACTGCACAATGTAAATTTCCTCATGCGGATCCCCGTGCAAGAAAGTTGTCTTGACATCCATCTACATAAGCTCCATATCCTCTGCTGCCACTAGTCCAAGCATGCATCTAAGTGTGGTCATCTTCACAACCGGAGAGAATATCTCATCAAAGTCCACACCCTTCTCTTGCTTGAACCCTTTAGCGACCAAACGGGCCTTGTACCTAGGCACATCATCACCTGTGCCTTCATTTTGTAGACCCATTTACATGGCAATGCTTTCTTTCCATGTGGCAAAGAAACCAAGTCCCAAGTCTTATTCTTCATAAGTGAACTCATCTCTGATTGCATAGCATACTCCCACTTGCGTTGATCCTCACGCATCATAGCCTCTCTGTAGCAAGAAGGCTCCCCGCAATCAGTAAGCATCACATAGTCTACCCCTGCAACAAACCTATCAGGCGGTCTAGACACTCTAGATGATCTTCTCAAGGGCATTTCAGCTTGTTGTCGCACCTGCATATCAGCCACATTTGGCTCATCATTTCCACCAATAGATGATCCATCATCTACCCTTGATTGTATACCTGTGGGAGTACTTGGTGGTACCATTTCTTGCACATTTGGTGCATGGACAGCTTGCTGTCTATCAACATATGCAGGTGGATTCACATCCTGGAAAGTGATTCTCCTCATTTCAACATCCCTTATGGGTGCCTTATGCATCTTCTTCTCATTGAAGACTACATCATGGCTGCGTATGATCTTCTTTGCTTTTGGCTCCCAGAGACGATAGCCCATCTCTCCACTTTCACCATAACCCAAAAAGATGCATTTCCTAGACCTAGGATCTAGCTTCTTTCGAAGCTCTTTTGGCACATGTGCATATGCCTCACACCCAAATATATGCAAACGAGAGTAAGAGGGCTTCTTGCCACTCCATGCCTCTTCAGGAATACCAACATCCAAACTCTTACTAGGTGATCTATGTAGAATCCCGTAGGATAGAATAGATGCATCTTGCAAGAGGTGTGAAAGCACAATGAAAGCAATATGTTGTTCTCTATTATGATTTTGTGAGATAGGTCTCTCTCTTATAGAAAGAGGGAGAAGGTAATACCTTCCCCACATAAGTGGCAATCAGCCCCTACATCAGTGGGAATCAATCCCTACATCAGTGGGATTGCCTTTGTCTTACATCATCAATTAGGTCACACACTAGACACATCATAGCACTTGATGTGCCTTTACAACACACATGTGACTCCTCTAGATGCACACATGCACCATAGAGCAAGCCCTTGATCATACTTATCCCAACATACCCCCTCAAGGGGTTGCCTCTTTTAGTGTCAAGGATACATCTAGTCTCATATTTTCTCATGCCATCTCATGGTGGTCAAGGAATCTAGAACCTAAAGTTCTGATACCAAGTGTAGAATCCCATAGGATAGAATAGATGCATCTTGCAAGAGGTGTGAGAGCACAATGAAAGCAATATGTTGTTCTCTATTATGATTGTGAGAGAGAGGTATCCTTTGATCAATAGCGAACAAGATTGCCATATCTAAGGTAACTATTTGTTGCTGTAACACATGGTGTCCAATCCTCACCTCCTCACCGCCAATCCTCATTGACAAGTCGACCTCATTGAAGGTTGGAATCCTTATCGTGTTAGAGATTCCATTCCTGCCCTCTCTTGGATGTGGTGGCAGTTGGATTGCCTGGGGCAGCAAAAGAGGCAGCGCGTTAACGCGCTGCCTCTTTTGCTGCCCCAGGCAATCCTAACGCGCTGCCTCTTTTGCTGCCCCAGGCAATCCAACTGCCACCACATCCAAGAGAGGGCGTTAACGCACTGCCTCTTTCGCTGCCCCAGGCAGTCCAACTACCACCACAGCATTTGAACTGTGGGAAGGCGTACACACCATAGCCTGGGGCAGCAAAAGAGGCAGTGCATTAACACGCTGCCTCTTTTGCTGCCCCAGGCTATGGGATGTATGCCTTTCTGTATAGTCTAATTAGTCTGCATTTTGGCATCGGATTTTATCTCCTCGGGCTCTTCACGACTTTTGCTTGCTCCATTTTGTTTTGTTACTCCATTTTGCTTGCGTTGCTCGGTGGTTGTTGCTTAGGACTCGATGGTGTTCACAGGTTTTTTGTTGACTTGGTTGTGTAGCAGCCCGAGGTATCATTTCATTTCATAGGACTTGCCGTCAAAAATTTGTGCCCATATTCTACAAACCATATATACGAGGCATGTATTATCCTTGATGCCAATTATTCGAGGAGGAAAGAACTATACTTCTCAACCAACCAAACAACAACCAAAGTTAGAACTTTACTGATTATTGAATGGGTGCCAGGCATCCAAGCATCCTTCCCTCGCTTGTTATTACTGTCACAAATAATATTCATCAAAACTACAAGTACCTAGGCTAATAAATGTCATACATAAGGAACAAATTTTTAAAAAGGTTTAAAGGAACGGGTTAGAACATATAAGGTGCAAAAAGATAGAGGTAAATTTATTTAACGAAATACATTAATTTTCTAGCCTTCCATAAAGGAGGGATGATAAAAGTAAAAACTTTTTAAGCCTACCATATAGGAGGCACTGTAAAATATAGGTTAGTGAAATAATTTCCTAGCCTACCATAAAGGAGGCATTACAGATTAAGAGAAATAATGCAATTACTAGGCCTTCCATAGAGGAGGCAAGTTAGAAAAAAGTTAGAGAAATTAATTTATGAGCCTTCCATTAAGGAGGCACAATAAAATTTTGAAAGGTAGTAGATAACTGGTCCAAGGGCAAAAATAATTAACATTAAAATGAAGTAACATAAGATGTTAATAATAATCAAACAAGAGAATTGTGTATGTGTGTGTGTATCAATCAAGATAATAATCAAAGTTAGAATTTCATTGAATGGTTGACAAGTGACCAAGCATTGCCCCATGCTTGTTATTGCAGTCCCTAAAAACAAATATATAAACAAATATATATACAATTGTCCAAAAAAAGAATGGAGAAGATCTTATAACTACACATCTACCATTATTTCAAATGTGTCGGCATTTCTAAGGAGGTAAGGTCTAGTCCTAATAATTTCTCCATTTTTTGAAATTCTTTTCAACCCTTCTAGAAACTAATTGATCAAAAATTATTGGGATATCCACGGGTCAAGTCTTTGTGCCAAAGCTCTAACTTGCAAGACATAATCCTCAAGTGTCTAGCATTCCTGCATCATCGTATGAACAAACCTTTCTTAAACTTTATCTGAGCTGTGGGTTGAAATCAAATCAAGATTATCACTCGTAGTTGTTGATAGAATGTTGGACAAAATGGTAGGTGAAAAGGGTATCAATGGTGTAGTATCGTGGATTCTATTGTTAATTTGTATGAGAGTAATTAGCATCTCAACATCAAGAGCAAACATAACCGCTAATGGCAAATTGTCAACTTGATCTTGATACAAGTCAATAATTTTGTATATATCTTCTATACCCTCAATAAACCATTGGATATGTTGTTCCTACGAAGCATCATTATCAACTGCTTTTTTCAGATACATCTGAGGAATCAGATGTATCTGACACATCATCTTCTTCTTCTTCCATAATATATTCCAAAGCCATTCCATAGCCATCATGTTAACTTCCACATCGGTTAAGACACCTAACCAATCCAAAATCCCTTGATCAGAGTCTTCATTGTCACTGCAATCCACTTGTAGGACACCTTGATCATTGACATTGATCTGCAACACCACATAATTCGAATTGGTCTTAGACAAATTCTGAGATTTTGCATCCAATCCTTGATCGATTGCTTTCCCCTTTTCTTCCCAAGTGTAATTCCTAGTTATTGACGAATGTACATCATTCTAACTAGGTTGTTCCTTCATTACCTTCTTTATAGCTATTTTCCCCTACTTTGTTGGCTGTACGACTGTTGGTAGACTACAGTTGTCATTTATGTTTTCTTGGTTACGTTAACACCCATACTTTTGGATTCTTTCCCTCCCGGGGTATCACCTTGAGTGCTCGTGATTCTTGAGTCATAAGTATCCGAATTGTTTTGGCTATAAGATAGGTTGTGAAAAACCAACCTAAATTAGTACCTAATAGAGAATCACCAGGAAGCTCTTCATTGCATTGGCATCGTTTAGTGTGCTCCACATCCTCCACATGAAGTGTCTCTATAGGATCTTCTTGTACCACCACCTTGTTCCCTCCTGACTCATCCCGATCAGCACCAAGACAAAGACCAAGGGCCACTCCTTCCACCTCACCCTCTGAGTTGGGCTCCTTGGAGCTACACCCTGTCTCTTCTTCTTCATCGGTTAAGTCAGAGCTCTCGAACTCTCTGATGTTGAAGACTCCTCCTTGACAACTTCCTTTTTGCAACTTCTGATGTTGTAGCGCACCTTGCACGACTTGTAGTAATGCGACAGTGGGAGTGTTATGCATACTACCCGCTTGCATCGTCAACAAAGGGTTTTGTATCATAGGCATCATCATACTAGAAATTCCATTAGAATTAGGCCACAGGATTATTGGAATAACCGATTGGTTGCGTGACTGCTTGGTTAACTGCCGTAAGAGACAATGGAGACATAAATTGTGACATGGCTGCACTGCCAAATGAGCTACTTCGTTTAGTTATTTCCCAAATCCCTACAATGGTAATTGCTCCACCTAGAGTGGTAAGTCATTTCATCTTCACATAAAATTTCACCTCATCAGGCAAACCTTTTATGAACCAATCGACTTGGTCCTGCAGAATTGATGGCTGCGCCCTTTTGTTGATTAGCCACTTGACTTTATTGCATATATTTGAAGAGTTTCTGAAGGAAGTAATCGTACATTGGACAACTCATCTTATACTCTTTTTGCATAACCAATCAGATGGAATGAATTTAAGAATGTCATTCTCAACGCGTCCCATGTAGCAAAATGTCCGACAAGAAATTGAGCATACCAATCACTGGGATATCCATCCAATGTGGCGGGAAATACTCTAAGATTGTTTGCATCCACAGCTTGATTGTTAGCTTGTGCAACCATATTGAAGCGATTGATGTACACATCTAGATCTTCACCTAGCCCTTAAAAGACATTGTGTCTTACAGTTGAAACTGGATTGGCCATGTTGTCAAGCGTTTGATTAGTATTCACAGTGGAAGTACTACCATCTAAATTAGAGATTAACAGAGTTGACTGTCGAATAGTTACTGGTCTACTCAAGTTAACACTCTTTGTCACTTGCTCCTTGAACCTAGTCCTTGTGAATCTCATTTAGGAGGTCTCTCACGTGAGCTCTTCTCTCGTCTTCCAACATACTCGTCCAAGGTCATCATCATAAAACCCTAATTTCAATGACTTGAATTTACTACAATCCTAAGATACACTTCTTTCCCTGGCAATGGCGCCAAAAAGTATGTCGCAGGCTAGGGCAAACCTAACCCATGCACAAAGATCCAAGATCTTAAATGGGGGGAAGTATATCCCACTAGTGTACCTATGCCACTCGTTATCGTCTCGTAGTGCATACTCGTCTCTATCAATCAACTTTTGCGAAAACTGCCTAGGTGTTGCCTAAGCTCATCAACTCCATCAAGTGAGGTTTCATTGCCACTCCAGGCATAAGACTTTTGTGTTCCATCATAAGTATCGTGCATAATGCCAGTGAGTGCGTCGTTTCGATATCTATGCACAAACAAGTGTATGCATGCAATAATCAAATGATGCAATGGTATTTTCATGCATTCCAAGCACTCGTTTAACCCCCTAGACCTCAATTCCTTCTCATTTACATGCCATCTCAACTCGAGGCCGTAGCTAGACCTAAGTATAGTAGGTCAGAAGGGTCGAAGATACTGTTCATGCTCGTTATCCAAAGCGACCCCTACCCCGGTAGGCCTAAACTAAAATCTAATACTACAAGCCTAAAGAACACCTAAAAATAAGTTCACTTTGTGTTCGAATCATTTCTAGCTGCCATTATACCCAAGATCTTTTTAGTGGTCAAGTTCACCACAAAAACCATCTCGTAATAGCTACTCATGGCCAAATACTTAGAAATTGATCGTTCCAAGCTTCGTTTGGGTATCTGACCGCTTGTTTCAATACTGCTCAAGATGTTAAGAAGGCTACTAAGGTTCGTCACACTAGTATACGGATGCAACCATGTAGTACACCTATGGCGCCAAAAATCTATCCACGTTATCAAAGAGACTATTACTATTTTGGTTGCCTCTCCTGGCCACATTGTACCCTACCCCTCTAGGTTGGAACCAGCATTAAAGCAGACCTAAATACCCTAAATACAAGTGCTCTAATACCTTAACACCTTCCCATGCAGAAGCATCATGAGGTATAGATGCCACTTGTGTATTAGTGCCTCTGGGTAGATAAGGGTCAAAACTTCCAACTACGGACTTCTTACTATGCAGCTTCCATGCATCCATGGGACTATGTTGCAAGCCTTGAGACCTATCTTAACACTCCATATAGAGCCAAACCATCTACACATGTAATCTATCACTCTCGGCCATTCCTAACCTAATTCTCTATTCCACAGGCTACCCCCACACAACCCAGTCAGTTGTAACTTTATTCCACAACTCCAGCCATAGTTGTAAAGGATTTCTAACCTAACATGTCATGGGGATCTTGCAAAAAGCCTACAAGGAGCTCATCCCTTGTGTAACCTCTGTTTGGAAGCAATTAAACTAGTCGATCGACAAGAGTGTCAATCTTGCTCCCATCTTCGCACAACCAAATGTCTACAAGAGAGCAAGGAGAGAGTAATGAAGAGAGAATTGCATCATGATTGTGGTGAATGAGGAATGCATATGCATAGCACCTATGAAGGGAGTAGAAGAATGAAAACCACAACAACACAAGTGGAGACAAGGTTGAAGGAAGTGTGATCTTCTATTGCCAAGAGTGAAGAATGATGAGGCCAAATGCCCAAAAACTTGCTTATATACATAGGCTTTTAGGGTTTATCCCTAACCCTAATTTCCTTTTAGTCCTCTCAATAGAGACCAATTTCTTGCATTTACATGGTCCAAAGGCAAGATCTTTACATAGCTAGCTTCCTATGCTATTCCTAGTGTTGGGAACAACATTATCGGTCCTTCTAAAGACACAAATGGTCACAAAATGCCAGAGTAGACTTGGAAGTTAACATGCCCCCCTTCCTAATGTAGATTACCTCCTCATAATCTTTTAGGTTCCTTGGAGTAAGTGCTCTCATTATATCCAATCGATTAGATTAAATCAAGATAATAGCCGGTACTCCTTGCTGCAAAAGGCATAATATGGCTTCCAAAAATTGGTATCATGCACATGCCTAACCAAATGATAGAAATTCCAAAATCATGATGTGTGAGATGCAAAGAGAGTATGCAGTATAAGGGAAATGTAATTGCAGTTACAGTCAAAGTGCCTAATTGCAATGAACAAAGTGAGTACATATGCAAACATAAAGCTGATAGCCGATGTTGACAAAAGATAGAAAGTCACTCTACTCACTCACCACTCTCGGTTGCACTGTCTTGAGGTTTCATCCCACCCCTACCATCTCTCAACTAGTAGATTGCGGCAATTCCCAACGCACACCCACGGCTCACTATCTCAAGATGAGACCTAAACAACAAATATCTCCAGATCAGAATAACAGCTCAAAAAATAACAAAAGTGCATGTGAAAAAGATGTGAGTGCACAGGCAAAGCGATTGCTAGGTGATGGGTCTAACATGGACTAGGCCTAGGCCCACCATGTCTCTCCCATCTGTCGATATCCTAGCAATTGTTGTGCAAGTGCAGTGCGCAAAACAACATGGAAAAACCCAAACAAAAAGCACCTAGTCTAATCCTAGATGTCGACATGGTCGGAATGATGTCGGAGTATCCAATGGTCCATCCTTTGAGCCTCACAATGTCCTCACATATAACTAACAGAGTGAACTAACTCATCGACCACTCGGCACCATCCCCACTCAACTCACTAAAGGTTGGGAAGATAAAACATTGTACCCTAGCCTCATGAAATACCCGTTGATAGGTAACCATATCACACACATTGGCCAACACTAAAACAAGACCAAGACATAGCAAACCTCACAAAATCAAACGACGACCACACCAAAAAGCAGCAATCAAAACAAAAGTTAGAGAATGATCCGAGGTAGGCTAACCCTAGCTATCACACATGTCTACACAAGGTACATTCTCCCCTACACCCCTCTCAAATTCATTTTTCATCTCAAGCATTCATAGAAGTTGATAGAGATTCCAAAAGGCATGAAAAGAGAGAAGAAATGGAAGGGAAGTGGGTGGGAGTGCTTACCTTGAGTGGGAAGGGATGCTTGAAGAAGAAGAAGTCCACAAATCCTCCTCACTTGAAACGGATGCACTTGGAGAGGGAAGGGAGGAGAGGTAAGGGATTGGGAGGGTAGGAAGCAAGGGAGGGGAGGGCTTGGGCATGAAGTGAGGGAGATGGATGGTTTGGGCAACGATGGAAAGGGGCAAAGGAGAGGCAGTGATGGTTCGCAGGTTTTTGGGATTTTTTTCGTCATTCATCGATGTAGTTGAGATATAGCCACTAGTATTCTCACTACAAAAGACCAGCTAAGGGCTAGTATAAGCACCAATATAGTCTTTAGTTTGCCTGATGACTACACCATCAAGTATACCAGTGCTTTGTTGGTCTTTTATGACAAGCATACTGGTGAAACAAGGTTTCCATGGAAAAGAATCGCAATTCCAATAGCTCAAGTTTTTTGATATGGGAATGTGAATTGATGCAAGTCATGCCTTCCACTAGCACTTTCATCATCCAGTGTGGTAGCTTGCAATGGTTGAAAGAAAGAATATCGTGCTCTTGTAGCCATTGCAAAGTACAAATCATGAGACACCTAATTGTAATGAAGCATGTTTGTGACTATGGTGAGGTGGTTAGAGATGCTATCCAGTCCTAAGATTATAATTCATCAGTAAGTTGTTTTCGTTACAATTGGAGAATGCTTCTTTTTAAAATTTTAGAGACATGACTCATGCACTGACATAATGCACATTTTGTATAACCCGATAGAAAGAGGATATATCTAGAGCTCAGGGTAGGCGAGTAATATAACCCAACATAGCCATGCGCACATAGATTCAAATGGGCATACTATTGTATTGACCATGAGAGAGTCTACATGGATGGTGATAATGGGGAAGAGAGAGTGCCAGATATCCAAGATCGAGTGATTGGTGACCTCAATAGTAGAGACACGGGGTCATGCGGCATAACCATGGCATAAAATAACTTCATGAACAATAATTATATAGGTTGGGGACCTCCTTGAAGTAGGGCGATTTAGATGGGCTGTTCCTCATTAGTTTTACCCAACAACAGTAGCAAACAAGATAAAAATTTGATTTTTTTTTCTCTTGCAGCAACCTACTAATTGAAACATTCACCACAGTCAATATTCAGCACTAGCCAGCATCTTTCCAACCCTCCTTCAGCAAGGCAACCTCAAGAAGAGTAGCCAGCAAGCGAGAAACCAATGAAATAGGACATCGACACCTACCTCAAAGACCCTAGGTCACAATGGCAACCTTGGCAGGTGTTGTCCATGTATCCTTAGCTTTGTAAGCTCTCGTCTCCTTCTCCACAAGTTGCATCTCCTCTGGTTTAGCCCCCCCATACAGTGGACAACTCCCTTCTTTTGTTTTCTCCAAACCCTAGGGTTTCCTACATTTCTAATCTCTACTATTGGATCAGAACCCTTGGATGAGTGCCATGTGTCACAAAGCCTAGCCTCTCTCACCCTTCATCTTATCATGATCAAGCTACACTTAGAACCACATATATCTTATGTATACACGACCACAACTGCCATACGAAAACCACCCTCCAAGGTCGTAACCGCGACCCTTTAAAAAAACTAATAATCGACCGTGTCACGGCATCATAAACCAAGTAAAAACCATCATAGCAATCCAAACAACACAAAAATAATAGCAACTAATCCACAGCATCACTGATATTATCGTATCACCCACCAGCCCTAGTAATGATGGCATAAATCCAATGACCGCAGGCATAAAAGCCCATCATAAATGGCATCAAAACACCATCTTGGCATGGCTGTGCATATCCACCACATACTGATGAGACCAGGCTATCCCATCCTATCACCATAATCAACCACTCGGTGCCATAACCAAATAAAAAACCTATTGTGGCAAGGATACTGCCACCTACCTTGACCTACCGCAATCATGGTTGACTAATCCACCTGTCATACCATCCAATGGCATAAAAAACTAGTTGCATGTAAATATAGCATCAACAACATCCACACCATATCAACTTGAATATCACAACCACAATGCATCATCTGCTATCTCTGCGACCAATCCATGTGGCAAACCCTAAATGAAAATATGCTCATAGCATTTAACATCATTGGAATACACAAGGCATAAATCCTCTTGATACGACCCAGGGCATATACGGCCATCACGAACTAGCTCAAAACCACTACATCGTGCATAGAAATCCACAAGAAACCAATGGAAACAAGAGGTCCTACCACCGCATCGTATTAGAGTAGATATAACCTGCATAACCCAAGATCTAATCCATAACACTCTACATCAGGCATACCAAAGCATCATCGCATCAAATCCCATATGTGCCTTGATCCAAGATCCATTGGTGTCAACACCAGAATCTCGCGGCAACATGTCATGACACACAAATCATGAAATTCCAAAATCATTATTTAAAAGATTAGGGGATTCAGAGAAAGTACTCATTCAGATCTACCCCACAACATAATGGGGTTGTAAAAAGAAAGACCATGCACATTGCAGTAGTTGCAAGTGCTATGCTGATTGAAAAAAAGATACATGATTATTTCTAGGCTGAAGCAATAGCAACTGATGTGCATATTATGAACAGGACTCCCACTACAGCTATCCATGGCATGACACCTAAGGAAAAGTATATAGGCAGAAAACTAGATATTTCGCACTTGAAAGTATTCAGTTGCATAACTTGTGTTCATGTTCCTCTTGTGAGGAGAACTAAGCTGGATCCAAAGGCACAAAAATGCATCTTCATTGGGTATTCTCTGCAATAAAAAGGATACCATTGTTATAACCCTTCCACTCACAGGATGCAAGTGAGCAAGGATTTTGTTTTTTATGAAATGAGTTGCTGGTATGGATCTGCAAAAGTGATAGAAGATGCATATGCAAGAAATGGCAATGCTATTATAAATATAGAGTAGCAATCACAAAGTCTAAGTGGACCTGGTGAGTCCTCAAACAATAGATCCAATGCATGGGCAGGGAGACTATGATCTAGTGGCACTTCTCATGGCAATCCAGATAGTGGTACACATGTATCATGTAAAGGGAAGGAGAAGGTGGGCGCTATACCATGTGGTCACTCTCATGTTGATGGAGATTCTAGTGGCTAAGAAATGAGCCTTGATAAGGAACTTGGGATTCCTTCAGTTATTATTCCAGGATCAAGAAAAATCAGGAATGTGGTTAAGACTCATGGAGGTGATGCAGATCCACACGTGTGAAGTATCCAGTTGATAGGTTGAGATATTATAGTTTTTCTGCCTATCATTATGCATTGCTTTAAGGATGCAGTTGGAAAGAAAATCTGGAGGCAGCCTTGGATGCAAACCACACTTTGCCTAATGCTAAGAAGGCGATTAGCTGCAAGCGGGTGAAGCACAATGCCAATGGGTTTGTGAGCAAGTATAAGGCAAGGTTAGCTACCAAAGGATATGCACAGACATATGGCATTGACTATGAAAAAACCTTCAGTCCAGAAAAGGATGGCAACTGTGAGAGCAATTATTGCTATGGCTACTACAAAAGGATGGTCTTTGCATCAAATGGATGTAAAGAATGCCTTCTTGCATGGTGATTTGCAAGAAGAGGTTTATGTGATGTAGCTAGAAGGTTACCAAGATGATGTACATCCCCATTTTGTTTGTAGGTTGCACAAAGCCTTGTATCACTTGAAACATATGCACCCAGGGCATGGTCATACAAGATAGGCCAGTATCTTGTCACAATTAGATTTTTCACTTTATGTGAAAAGGACAGACAGAGGGACTGTGTTGGTAGTCATCTATGTGGAAGACTTAATTGTTACAAGTGATAGTGATGCAGAAATTGATGAAGTGAAGCTGATTTTGAAGTAGAAATTTGAAATAAAGGATTTGAGAGAGCTACGTTACTTCCTAGGCATTAAAGTTACTAGATCCCCTAGTGGGATATGGCTGGTTTAGAGGCAATGTGGCTTGGATATGTTGTCCAGGTATGGGATGACAGGTTGTAAGCCCATCTATGTTCCATTGGAGTAGAATGTGAAGCTCAGTGCAGAAAAAGGGGAGCTTCTTAAAGATGTCATTGTGTACAGATGCATAGTTGGTAGTTTGATATACATGACTATCACTAGACCAGATTTAAGCTATGATGTGGGATTGGTGAGTCAGTTTATGCAGGCGCCAAGGAAGCCAAATTTGGATGCGGTTAGGAGCATATTGAGAGATGTGACATCTACTTTGTAGTGTGGACTTTTTCATGAGGTTGGGTGTCTAATACAGGTACATGGGTACACTAATGTTGACTAGGCTAGTACTATCTACGATAGGAGCTCTACTGGCAGATTTATCTTTTCCCTTACGAGTGCTGCCATCAGTTGGAGCAACAAGAAGCAACCGACATTTGCCTCGTTGAGCATAGAGGCCAAGTATAGGGATGCAACTATGGCTACATGTGAGGTAGCTTGGTTACAAAAGCTACTTACTGATTTGGGCCAATCAATACATGGTGCAATTGTCATTTATTGTGACAACATTAGCAGCATTATGCTGGCTAATAACCCAGTTTATCATGTTAGAACAAAGCACATTGAGCTGCATTATTTCTTTGTGAGAGAGAAGGTTCTAGCTGGAGAGGTTGATCTGGTATATGTCAACACCGAGGAGCGAGTGGTTGACGTCTTCACGAAGGCCTTGGGTACAAAAAAGCCTCGCAAATTTAGGAGCTTGCTTGGTGTACTCAAGTTGGATTTAAGCTTGAGGGGGAGTGTTGAGATATCAAGCTCCACCTGTGATGTATATCCTAGGTGACTCTCATTTGTCACTGCCTCTTGTTAGTTGTACTTGTGGAGGTTGTACTTGTAGCATAGTTAGATAGCCACATATGTTTGGATTGGGTTTTATGAACCGTGTATTCTAGGGTTACACATATAGTGTATACCCATCTCTCATTGTGTCCTTGTTGTGTGCTAAAGTGAAGATAGGCTTCAGCCTCCAACTTTCAGCCTCCAACCGTGTGTCCTCTCTCTTTTGTGAGTTGTGAAGAAAGCTATAGTTGAGTCTCATCCCTCTCTCCCTACTTTACATCTTCATCATCATTTGTAACATTAGTTTGCATGGTGCCTTTCACATAAGGCCACAAGCCCTTATACATCAGCAAATACTTGACTTGCATTTGTCAAGTATGGAAGCCATCTCCCTCAAAAGGTTTGATGCCTCCCACACTAATTTCTTTCACATACATTTTAAAATGCTTCAACTCCACAAAGAACATAGAGAAATATTACTAGACTTCAACCCAACAACAAAAAGCAACTTCTGGATACTACATATGCTGCTTTGAATCAGGTCAACTCTGTTGCATTGATTATAGAGACATGTTAAATTGCTAATAATAGATCTATAACTTCATAAGCTTGTAGAACTTATTGTCCTCTTTGATTTGAGCATTTGGACATCCCAAAGTGACATTGGATGCAAAAGTTATGACCAAAATAGTGAACAATTGCCTTGCAGTCTAGTGACGCCTTAAGTGACTTTACAAAATTGCTTCCTAATAATCATAAAAGGTGAATAACCACTCCCTATTTTTTAGGATACAAATATTGGTGATAATAAGGTCTCAATTACTTGCACAACAAGAACTCTAAACTTCATAATCAACCAGCAACCTTCAAGAAACAACCTTTAGCCTGCTCTCAACAAACCAATACGTGGAGGAGGAGTGAGCAACCTAGTGCTCTGATACCATATAAGAAAGTGAAGGATCGATTGCTCAACTAGGGAGAGAGGAGAGAGAGAAGCACGATGGAAGAAGCTCAATAAACAAGAAGACTCAAGCAAGAAGAAGACATGAGAGCCACACGTACCCAACTACAAGATTGGATTTCATTTCCACACCATACACTTCAAAGTGCATGTACATATACAAAAAGTAGGATTAAGGTACTCACCTTAGATCCACAAATCTGACTCTCATTGGCTACTCACATGCTGCCCATAAATCACTCTCCCATACATTTATCTTGCTTACCTTTAATTCAGCTATTCTAATAGGAATGAAGTCAATAAGCTTGTTTCCAAACAATAATTATTGGAGACCTGGCCATTGGAGGTTGATGAGGCGAAGGGTGGCAGTAGCCAAGGCAAGATGAGGCGATCAGGTTCCCACCAAGCCCTCGATGCACTTGGCCACTAGAAGATCACCAACTACAGAGATGATGGCGTCCACTAGCACACCCGTGAAATCTACATAAATATTTATGGCAAGGCCCCTCACCATAATGAGATAGCAATGTATTTTGCAAAAATTTTGCATGTATAATTCATCAAAAATATCCACGTAGACTTCTCATCCTACAAGGATAAGCGAATAAGAGGACATGGGAAGGTGGTCATCACATAGCACCAATTATCTGAGGCATTTCAAGATGCACAAGGGACACTAAAGCAACAAGTGGAGATTCTAGGCTCCGAGAATGTGGCTCACTTCAAGGAGACACAACGCTTGCAATCGGAGAAGCAACAAATGGAGTTGGAGATCTTGAATGAGAATGCGGCCCTCCATGCTTGCTTGAACATGTTGGAGGATTGGAATGTGTGACTCAAACAAGAGGCTCGTGATACACGTGCAACCTTATGTGGGGAGATAGGCAAAGAGGTGCAGCTACCCTGGCATTGTCATCCCACGGCACAACCCTATGCATGCGACCCTTTTCTTGAAGGCCACCCCAACCTCTTCTTATGCCCTATATGCCAAGCTTCTTTTGATGCCTCTACTTGTTCGTATTCTTTACCTTGTAATCATAAATACCATTTTGTTTGTTTATTACAAGCCATGCATCCATCCTATCAATGCTCACCTTGCAAAGTAGATATTCCAAAAGCATTGTACATGATATCAAGATTACTAGAACTGTATCCAAGACCTTGAAGCACTTATTGAAGTGATGCGACAATCTCATTACATTTTGACTCATCATGTTTTTAACAATTTTGGAAAACATGTTCTCCTTTGTTAATTTAAGTATAGTTTTGCAATTCAACAATATTTTCTAATTTAAATGCTTTTTAGCAATTGAGTACATTTTGGTAATTAAAGTATATATATATTTAATCTAAGTATGTCTTGGAAATAAATCAAAGCAATTGATATGAGGATTCGAAGCATTAAATCAACACATTTGCAATGACAACATTCAAATCATCAATGACATTCAAAACATGTGCAATCATAACAAAGTATTATACATAAACTTCAAGAAATCAATTAAAGCATTCATGATCTCTTTAGGCCCATACTGTCAAGTACGGGCCATTTGCAATCACAACATTCAACACAAGTGCAATCACAACAATTTGAATGTGACTCTACAGGGAGAGCTTTCTGATTAGGAGGCAAAAGACTTGCAATACAACCCTCAATAAAATGGAGTAGCTAGGAGAGAAAGACACATCAAAAGTTGCTAGAGCTTGCATAAAGAGAAAACTACACCTACATAATGTTGGGCCAAGGCAATGGAGAAACTAAGTTTTTCCTTGTAAGCATGCCTTCACATTAATTGTTTAAAATGAGACACCAAGTTAGCAAAGTCCTATACAAACATGTAAGACCCGCAAAAACATATGATTATAGAAGCGTTCTTGAATCTCCACTAGACCTTTGCTATGAGAATCCTCCTTTGAATATAACCAATATTAACACTCAAGAATCACTCATGGCTCATCTTTCACTTATTCCACATCTTCCAGCTTAAAGTTTAAAATGCACTTCATTAAAGTTTATTGAGCTCTGCATCTTCCCTTTGAAACATTTTGTGAACATCATTCTTCAAGAGTCAACATTTAGAGACACTACTCCACATGTTAGCACTAGTCCACATAAATCATGGGTTGTAACCCCTCACAAATGATACACATCTAGTGTCACTACGAATATAAAAAGCCATAAAAAAATTTCCCCATGTAAAATACTAACAAAGCCCTTCAATTGCTTAGGAAATTTTGATGTGCCTCTTGCTCACCTATTTAAGTCTGTTAGATACACATTTAAACAGGATTTGGTAAAAGCTTAGATATTGGTAACATGATAAATGTTGGGCTATTTTGGCATTTAGTGGCTAGCTAGTTGCGAACACAAGCATGTTGTAAACCTTGAATAGATATGAATGATCTATTGTACTGCATGAAGGAGAGGTGGAATTCCACAAGCGACTCAATTTGAAAAATACCCATATAGGATTCCATCATATAAGGTGATAATATGTAAAATAACATGGCATAACTCTTTTGAAAATAAAATGGTATTGCTTACCTTTCCAAAGATCGTTGCAGACATGACACTTTTCTATTGAAACATGGAGATACTGCCTTGGATGCTTCTTGACCACTTATGAATCTAACAATGTAAGATGCTATAATAGCATGCATCCAGAAAAAGACACACTTTGGAAATGCCCATATGAAGCAAACAGATCATGTAACAAATAGTGAAAGCAATTGAAGATCTCGATCGAAAAGAGAAATACACAAGCTCATGTAGTGTGGTGGGACATACGTATAAATATATGATTGAAATGAAATTAGATGTCCTTGAATATTCTCTTCAAGTGCTTTGAGTCCTAAATGCTTGTTGTAGCTGAAGCACCTGCTGTCTCTGCTCAGGTGGCAAGGAGTTGATTTGCTCAGGTGTGAGATTAATCACTTGCTGTAACAACGCCTTCTGTTGTTCCAACTCCAGTGGTACCTGAGTCTGAAGAAATCCCCCTCAAAATTTAAATTAAAAGGCCATGATAGCCAGCCTTCACACAAATCATGTATTACAATTGACCATGCCACAAAATAAACTAGAATTTTTGTAGCATCAAATGTTCACATAAACTTGCCCAAAATCATCATTATGAAGCAAAGAAAAAAGTGACATTTCTGAGCTTCTGATAGGCATTAATTAACTTGAATAGGAGGGAGAAACTAACTACTATGCCATAGACATTAAGTTCATGAGCACTCTACACACAGCATGAACATACGTGTGCAAACGCTTACACACACAGGTAAACAATGCACTCAATCATGAAATGGTTCCACCCAGACAAAAAGGGTGCTTTGTACACAAACCTGGGGCTTCTGCTGTGATTGTTGTTGAGTTTGTGGTTGTATCAGTGGCTGACTGTGTCCTTGGGAATAAACCATAACAGACCCCTCAGTATCATAATATAATCTACTGGTTCCTTGTTGAATTGGTTGTGCTCCATTACTTGCAAGGACTCCTCCCAAAGAAGAAACAGTTCCACTGTCAACACCACCCAAAGACTGGGCAGAAATCATTTGAGCAGCCATACCCATTGAGGTCGTTGCCTGGGGAGGTATGTTAGTGGATCCACTTGAAGGCAACAATTGGTTCCATGAAACAGAACCAGTGGAGAGCCCCATAGTAGGCCCTCTTCCATCTTGCAAAAGTACACCACTAGGTAGACCACCTTGGTCAACAAGGTCAGCTCCACCCCGAGACATCTGTGAGAAATAATAAAGAGTGAATATCCAACATGTTGATAATAGGGAATGACAAAGACTGGACATAAACAAACCTGGAAGACCTTCTGTGGAGGTGGCTGATTAGGCAAAGGCGGCTGCATTGGTTGGTATGATAAGCCTTGGGACATTCCGCCTGATTGCTGCACAAATAGTTAGCTGAGTCAAGACTAAGAATTTAAGGGGTAAGGCAAAGATTCATGAAATATTTTTTGAATAGCACAAAAATATGCCATACCTGGAATGAAGACTGAGGAAGGTGTGACTGCACACCAAGAGGTGCTTGCAGACTCATGACCTGTGCACTCTGAGGCTGCAACTGCACTGGGGTACTGAAGGGCGAGGCTGTTGCGGCAACGGTGGTGGGTGTAAATGCAGGGTTGGCTGAGGCTGAGCATGTTGAACAGCTGGATTCTGAGGCTGCAGACCCAGGCTATTGGCTGGTGATGAGGCTGGAATAAGGTTCTGAATATTCGGTGGCACATATGTATTTACTGAGTGTTGGGATTGAGGTAGTGGAACATTCTGAGCTTGAGACAGCTGTTGTAACTGTTGTGGCAATCGACCAACTGGCATCTGCAGCTGTCCCTGTTGAACAGATGTCTGCTGAACAGCCGGAAGCTGAGGAGCATTTTGAACCTGCACAGGCTGTATTCGAGGTTGCTGTACCGGCTGCTGTTGTGGATCTTGGGCTGCCACACTTTGAAGAGACTGCATCAAAAAATCAACAAGATTGTGATTATCCTTGTGCATAACACATCCATCAGCAATAATTACAGAGCAACCCCCCCCCCCCCCCCCTAAAAAAAGGATTTTGCTTACCCTCTGTGGGGCCCGCACCAAACCCAGAATTATCTCTATCTGTCAGACCAAAAAGTTACATACAGAGTCATTTCACTTAATCTGAATCCTGTGAGACTACATGAACAAGACCAAGCATTTCTTCACACCTGAAAAAGCGCCTTAATTAATTGAGGGTTTGATGTCAGAATCTCACGTGCTTGCTGCTGATTTTGTACAATAAAGTCCTGCACAAAATACTTGCATCATCATCTACTCAAAACATAATAAATCTATTCCCCATAGAGTGTATGCGTAGAATCGAAGTACCTTCATCTGCAAGATAATGTCATATAGTTCATGCCTTGACATGCCTGCTAAATGAATTGTCAGTGCATCAGTACCCAAAGCCATTCCACCACCCCCACCATCTTGTTGACCAGTTCCACCCATATTTCCTTGGCTTGTCACGCTAGATACTTGTGGAGCTCCCAAAATTCCAGCCATAACTGTAGCTGCTGAATCTGCTGCTGCAAGTCCAATAGGCTGATCAAAAGAAGAATCTCTGACTGCTCTTGGGGCACTGGTTTGCTTGTGGACATCTGCAAAACAAAGTTATCGTTTGTCTTAATAATGCTGTCCTTGCAACCTCTGTGATTGGCCCCTGACAGTACCTCGTACATATTTATCTCTTTGGCTTAGCCACTTTTTTGTACCAGACATGACCTCGTACAAATCATTATTATTTTTTGTATCAGCAGTCCTTTCTTGGAGACTACAACATTGCACTTATTTATCTATATGTACGTGGGATTGATGGTCCGTTGTTAAGGCCACCCCCGCACAGTCCTTTGTAACAGTTTTGCTTTAGTCTCGTAGACCTTTCATGGTCTTCCAAAGACTTTGAAAAACTCTCTCTCTCTCTCCCCGCCCGTCCGCATGTTTGTGTTCTCATACAATTGTCCCAACCACAAATCCTATGCACTCAAAGGACCATAGTTACAGGAAATGGAAATGGAAATCGTCTCAAGAAGATGGCCGAAACAGGGAGATGCCACATCAGCAACAGGTTTAAGGAGAAGGTAAATGAGCCAAAAATACTCGCACTTGACATAACCATGACATCGCTCGAGCCAAAATTCACGAAGTAGTGCACATTGTTACCACATTGTTACTACACATGTCATGTAATATATACCACAATGAATCCAGGAACATGCCCAAGTCAAGTAAATTTTGGTTTCATACATGAGAGACGTGCCTGATGCTATTGCTAATGCACTATGCATATAAAATGACAATCAATTAAAATACCTAAAACAAAATGACATTTCCCCTCCACAAAGTTTGATCACCAATCATCAATGTCATCCTCCTTCACATGAGACTTCAGCGAGCACAACAGAACTTACAATGGTTGTTTGGATTACAATGGTGCCCTTTGTTCAAGACACCAAAAATTCTGAAAGGGGCCTACCACCAAGGTGATTGGCTACAAAAGGATCCTCTTTACACAAAGGAGACAAGAATAACCAAATAGCATCTCTTTTAATGGCCACCTAAGAGGAACTTTGACAAATATATGAAAATGCACGTTTTTTTATGGTTAAGATTATGTCCACCGATTATGGGTAGCACACATTGAAACATGCTACTCAAAAGCTTATGTCCATGAGATCAGCCAAGATGACTCACCTTTTATGCCGTTATTATCAAATACTATGGAGTTCTCTACACAAAGGGTAGTTCTTCTACCAGGGCACCTCAATGCTTGCACAACCAACAAACAAGTGCATTTGGTAGACTACAAGAGGATTCCATTGTACTCCTAGACATTGATCTGTTTTACATAGGTATCATACACTCTAAGGATACAAGTGTAGTCGTGGCATACGGACTAGTGATTATAATAGGCTGCATACATGGACCCTTTTTGCAAGGACTCACATGGGGGTGGTTTTAGTATGGTCAACTATGTATTAAAGTCCCTTGCTTTCACAACACATGTTGTAACACCCACCACCACCCAAAGCTGATCACGCTTACCCTTCTTTTTCTATCATGGATTGTTACCACACATTCTCCCACCCTCTACATTCACTACAATCCAATTACCCACAACCCTGAAATCGACCACAATATTTTTGAGCTCCTTTTTTTACAAGACAAGTTCATGCTACAACCCAATAATTCTTCTCCTATACCAGATCCAAAACTCCACCTCCCCTTGGTACCATTCTGATAAATGGATCGTACAATGAACAGTGCAAGCCCATTCTACAAGCCTTTGAGGATCCAAAGACTATGCCTAATGATGCAACCAAAGTAATAGCAGTTAATCAAGCTTTGTAACCCCACTGAATTCTCACTTTGGAATATATATCCTTTTATCTATTTATTTTGTGCACTTTATTTTTTAGCAATAAATTTCCTTACTATTTTAGATAAATGATGAATGATTATGTGGACAAGAATATGGAAGTACCTTTATGGGATTATGAATGTATGCACAAAGGAATCGCATTGATGCACAAGTTGCATCCATAATATGGCCAAGAATGAATGAATGATTGACGACTTAGATTATGGTTAGGGTCCGATTGACCCTCAAAGAAAAAACCCTTATATGGGTAATGATGAGTGATGCCACAGACGCAGGTGTTTGTTGACCGGTCATGAAGAACACGAACGCAAGTCTATGTTAGCCAGCCATGTTAAACATGGACATGGGTTCTCGTAACTATCCATGTATGAACAGAATGCAATACAACCATGAAGGAAGGTGGCAAGATCGAGATCTATATGTGTGATAGGAGGACTAGGAGACCTCCCAAGAACATTTGCCTCAGTTGTGAAGTTTTATGCCTTTTTTTGGTTAGTTAGTATTCTGCAAGTAACGTCCTGCTTTTATAGCATATGGCTAAATTACAAGGCCTTGCCAACCTTATGATGGCATACTAGGTTCTAGTCTAACTGGGGTGATTTGAATGAATTTAAAGGATGTGACTATTACTTGTGAATGAAGCTTTGTATGTAAAAAGTGACATCGAATTTGGAATCAACACGTCAAAATTAGCCTAGGGGGACTGCCTCCTTAAAATATGGAACGGACTGCTTTTTGGCTTTCGTGCTATTTGGTGCTTTTTAGTTTTAGGGGGGAAAGCATACTATTTTTAGTGGGACTGCTTTTTGGTCAGATGCTATTTTGGGAACCGGAGATCCAAAAATAAAGAGAGAACAAATTTGGAGCAACCAAAAGCGAGCAAGGATTTGCTTCTGTTTTGATGCCTTTGAGCCTTTTTCTGGTTGAAAGTGAGGATGATACACATTAGAGTACTATTATCTATGCTGCATTCGCATTCTGGAAGGGAATTATGATTATTGCAAGACCTTGTTGAAATTTTATGCAATTGTTTTTTTTCATGACAAACTGTCATTTTCAAAACTGATTATCTCTTCACCTGTGCATAATTGAGCTTTGGGATAAACTAAGAAATCCTAGTTTAGTGGATAGATTGTAAACTTTGTTTTGGAAGTTTTCTCATATGAGCTATGCACAAAGCATTATAGAGCTCACAAAATTACAGAAACTTGCAGTTTATAAAGAAAAACTGATGTTGCTGCTGTTTGCATGATAGAATAGCATGTTTCGGGGCTGCATATCTTTTTTCTTGTGCAAAATTGGGCATAGTTTGAATAGAGAAGTTTGAGATTAGTGTACTAGCTACAACTTTGCTCTTGAATTTCTTTTGAGCCGAGCTATGCAACAAAAAGTTATCAAGTCTGCAAAATTGCAAAAAGTCACATTTTGTACAAAGTTTGGTCTCCTTTGACATTCTTGTCCTAAGCTCCCTGCACTCATAACATACAATCGACCTCGTGACCCATTCACTCCCTCATCATAGAGCTCAACTCTCTCTTTCTAGTTATGTAGGTTCATACTTGTGGGTTGCAAGTACATCAGTTTGGCAGTGACACATGCCAATGGATGTCAGCACACATGCATGCGTGATGTGATAGGTTTGTCAGAGTGCAGTCAGTACATGCTGCAGTGGTCTATGCATTTTTTATTGGATACTTGGATAGTGATTTTGGCACTTAGTTTGAGGTGGATATACTGAGGTTTTACAGGGAAAACTCTGTCCAATTTTTGCCACATTGGTGTTGTGCATCATGACTTCGTCACATTCAGAGTGCGAACTATACAACATCAAGAAGTTTGACGGCATGAACTTCTCACTCTGAAAAGAGCAGATTCAGGATGTGCTCATTTAGAAGAAGTAGTTGAAGCCCTTGAAGGGGATAACTGCAAAGCCAAAAGACATGGAAGATGATGATTGGAATGAGTTGGATGCATTAGCAAAGTCTACTGTCAGACTTCATCTTGTTGAGTCACTTTTTTTTTCAGTGGCCAATGAGAAGAATACGCATGAGCTGTGGAACAAGCTATGTGCCATATATGAGAAAGAGACTGTGTCAAACAAAGTCTATCTCATGAAGTGGTTATTTGAGTTGTAGTTGAAAGAGGGTGGATCCATTGCATCACATCTAAATGAATTCAACATTATTTTCAATCAGCTTCAGGCACAAGAGTTGATCTTTGGTGAGGAGATTAAGGCAAATTTTCTCCTATGTTTGCTGCCATCATTGTGGGATACATTCCACACTGCTATCAATAACTTTGCACCTGGCAGATTACAGATCTTTGATGATGTCGTTGGAAGCTTGCTTGTAGAAGAGATCAAGAAGAAGTTTGTGGATCATGGCAAGCAAGATGTAGCTCTAAATGTTGACCGTGGTAGAAGGCAGTTCAGGGGGAAGTTTCATGATAGAGGCAAGTCATGCAGCAAGTCACGCAGTCGCAAGGATATTGAGTGCCATCATTGTGGCAAGAAGGGGCACATAAAACGTGATTGTTATGCATGGAAAAGAGAAAAAAGGGAAAAGAAAAAGGATGCAAATAAGAATGAAGATGAACCAAAAGATACTGATAGGAAAGGCAAAGTAAAGATTAAGGAAATCAATGCAGTCACCACTGATAGTGACCATGAGATATTGTTTATGTCTAGTCTACCTGTAGAAGCACTTGCCACATCAGATGATGTATATTCACAAGATTGGATCCTTAATTCTGGTGCTTCATTTCATGTCACTCCCCGTAGGGATTGGTTTAGCACTTATGACAGTGGAATGCATGGCTGTGTTCATATAAAAAGCAACTATGCATGTGACATAGTGGGAGTGGGTGACATCAAGTTCTCATTTGTCAATGGTTCATCATTTACTTGGAAGAATGTACATCATGTACCCAAGTTGATTAAGAGTCTCATCTCAATTGGTAGGCTGGATGATCAAACCATCTTTGGATCTCAGAGTCGGAAGATTCAAAAAGGCTCTATGGTTTTGGCTAGAGGTGCCAAATGTGTGACATTGTTTCCCTTGCATGTATCAGGTGTTTCTAATCATGTTATTGCTATAACCGAGCAACCAAGTACTTCTTTATGGCATTACCAATTGGGCCGTATGAGTCATAATGGAATGAAAAGCTTATGCCATTTGGGTTATGTGCCGAGTTTGAGCTTTTCAGATTTTAAATTTTGTGAACACTCTAAATCAGCCCACAAACTACAAGCTAAGAAAGATCTTGACAAGTTAGATTTGCTTCATTCAGATGTGTGCGGTCCTATCCCTACACAATCATCAAGCAGGCTGAATATTTGTAACATTCATTGATGATGCAACGAAGAAAGTTTGGGTTTATCCTCTGGCTTGTAAGAGCAATGCAATCAATGTGTTTAAGAAACGGTTGGCTTATGGAAAGCTTAAATGCGTGAGGATTGATAATGATGGCGAATATGTCTTTGATGAGTTTTTGAATTTCTATGACACACGCGGCATAAAGAGGGAGATTACTACTCTGCATACTCTAGCTCAAAATGGAGTTTCAAAGAGGATGAACTAGACTATTCAGGAGAAGATGCAGTGTATGCTTTCTCATGCTAGTTTGTCAGGTGGATTTTGGGTTGAGGCATTGAAGACTGTAGTGAATGTGATTAATAGATCGCCAAATAAGAGTTTGGATGATGTGCTCCCGAAGAGGCATGGAGTGGCCCAAAGCTCTCTTACAATCACTTGCACATATTTGGGTGTGAGGCATTTGCACATGTGCCAAAAGAGCTTTGGAAGAAGCTAGATCCAAAATTTAAGAAATGCATCTTTTTGGGTTATGGTGAAAGTGGTGAGATAGGATATTGTCTTTGGGATTCAGAAGGCAAGAAGATCATACGCAGCCATGATGTGGTCTTCAATGAGAAGAAGATGCATAAGACACCCATCAAACATGTTGAAATGTGCAGGCTCACCTTTCAGATGTTAATCCATTGGCACATGATGGTAGAAGGCAAGATGTTCATGCACCCAATGTGGATCAAATGGTACAATCACGTACTCCTAGTGGTTCACAACAAAGGGCAGATGATAGTTCATCAGCCAATGGATATAATGAGTCGGATGTGGTTGATATGCATGATGGATAGCAAGTTGACATGCCTTTGAGAAGGTTGACTATAATGTCAAGGCTGCTAGATAGATTTGTGCCATGCACAGACAATGTATGTTGACTGACTATGGAGAACTATCATGCTATAAGGAAGCTATGCTTTGTGATAACAAGTGCAAGTGGGAGCTTGATATGCAATCAGAGATGGATTCACTCAAGAAGAATGACACATGGGATCTTATTTCTTTGCCAAGCAAGAATCATGTGCTTCCCTGCAAGTGGGTTTTCAAGATCAGAGTCACAGGTAATGTAGTGCTTAAGTATAAGGCCCCAATTAGTTGCCAAGGGATTCAAGCAAGAAAAGGGTGTGGACTTTAATGAAATTTTTTCATCAATCATGAAGATGACTACACTCAAATGTGTGCTTGGCTTGGTGGCAAAAGAGGACATGGAGTTAAAGCAGGTGTGGATGTCAAAACTTCTTTTCTTCATGGTGGCTTACATGAGGACATCTACATGTAGTAGCCTAAGGGTTTTGTGCAAAAAGGCAATGAGAAGTTGGTATGTGAGCTTAAGAAAAGCCTATACGATCTTAAGTAGGCACTGAGGGAATGGTATCGCAACGTTGATGCATTCATGAGATCTCAATGCTTCAAGCAGAGTGAGTTAGATCACTGTCTTTACACCAAGAAGAGCATAGATGGCAGCTTGCTTATACTCATTCTTTATGTGGATGATATGCTACTTGCTAGCAAGAATAGCTATGAGCTAGATGGCATTCGGGGCAAGTTTCATGAGGCATTTGACATGAAGGACTTGGGAGATGCAGGACACATTTGGGCATGCATATTACACGTGACAAAAAACAAGGACTCTTATGGTTATCCTAGAAAGAGTATCCCCACAAAGTGCTTGAGCGATTCAATATGGCGAGGGGGGAAGGCATTGAGTACTCCTCTACCTCCATATGTGAAACTCAGCCGTAAAGGATACAAATGCCATGGGTGCAAAGCTAGGAAATCATAGAGGAGATGGAAAAATAGTGGGTTGAACAAGATTTACAGGCGGGGGGATAAAAGGTGCGATGATTCTAAAATCGTGTGCTAGAGATTGTGGATAAAATGAGGGCATAAAATGTTGTGCAATAGGAGGATGTGGCTGCAACGACATGTAAGGGGACAAAACATGTGTAAGCAGGATGATAAGTTAATGTTGGTACAAGTGGTGGTGGTGGTGGTGGTGGTGGTTAGAAGGTCATATGGAGTGATGGATGTGGGAAAAGAAGCGACTGATGTGGTTGATGGACTATGAGAGTTGTTGGTTGGACAGATGTTAATGGATGAGGCATTGGAGGAGGAGGTAGTTGGAATAGTGGTGGCGCTAGTGGGAGTGGTGGTGATATTTGTGGATCGATATCATCGGGTTGCATGAATGTACCTTTACCTTTTAAGCTACACCACAAGTCTTTGATATATTGTACTCTATTTTCTATATTTTGACCTTCCCTTTTTGTCTCACAAGCTTGAATTTCTTGGTCAATTTGATCGATACATCTTCTAGATTCGAGCTCAAAAAGACTTAAAAATTGATCTCTAAATTCATCTCTGACAATGCCATGAAATCTCTATCGCAAAGCTCTCAAGCCATTGCAACTTCAAGCTAATGCACACCAGCTTCTTCGCTAGGAAAAGCTTTCTCTAGATGAGTGTGACTGACAATCATAAAGTATTGAACATATTCGTTATTGAATACTTTTTTTTGAGACCGTGAGTGCTAAGGACACACAATGCTCTTTCTTTTTTTTCCCACATGAGCCATATTTGGTTCACAAGTGCATGCTACTCCAATACTGCAAGTTGCAACATAGAAAAAAAATTCATTGAGTGTCAACTCTAAAACAATAGACATGCGATTAAAAATTAAAGTATATCACAAATTTTGAAAGTAGAGTTTGCATAATCACTAAAAGATAATTGCTTCACTCACTAAAACTATTAGAATAACATCGCTCGCTTTAGAAGTATGGTGCACACAGCTCTCGATTCAAATATGAATGTCACTTATGAAGCCTAAGAAGTGAGTGTAGCACACAACTCTTGATCAAGAGATGAAAGCCACTCCTTTGACCTAAAATAAGTGTAACATAAAAAACTTCATAGAAGGATGAATGTCACTCCTTTTAACCTACAACAAATGTGCAAGTCAACTCCCACTAGAGAAAAATATAACCCTAAACTCTAAACCTACAAAGAAAATGAAGCACACAGCTGATGAGAGATAAATGCCCCTCCTTTTTCCTACACCACATTAACATAGAAGTGTAACATAACACTCTTAAGCGAGAGATGAATGTCACTCCGATGGCATTAAATATGAACACAAGCAAGACACACAATCACTTTTAAATTTATATAATAAAAAGCGCAATGACACAAAACTCTTGTGCAAGATATGAATGCCTGTAGCATAATATATATAAAAGTAAATAAATAATTAAATAATATGCTTACCAAGGAACCAAAAGAAAGCAGAAAGCATGCAATCAAAAGCTAAAATGGGCTGAAGACCAGACTAAACATGACAAAGAGGAAAGAAAGAATGAAAAGCAAGAAGATGGAGGTTTAAAAATGGTGGGTTCTATCTAGTTATATATGAGTTATTTGTATGAATAACTTTTATTTGTATGAATAAAATGGGCTAAATCAAGAAATCTGTTTTGAATAAACAATTTTATGTTTTTTTATTTTTTTCATCAAAAAAAATTGTTTGAATTATAGCAATAGAGAGGTTCACCCGCTTGAAATCCCTAGCTCTCTCACTTCCACCCACACACCTAAGGTTGTTATATCTCACTCATATGTCCTTAAGAAAATACAATATTTTTCTCAATTATTTAATCTATCTTGATTATAATTATTCAATAATATATTTATTAACTAATAAAATATTTAATTATTACATCAAAATTGGATTTAATTAATAAAATTAAGTACAATTGAATTAAAATTATTTTATTTGATATTAAATTTTGTATTGAAGATTGAATCTGTTGGTTGGTTTTGCCATTGACGCATCACTAACCCATTACTAGCATGTTTACTAAATTAAAGGTGGGGTTAATAAAGGTTAATGAATGATGAATAACAAAGTTTTAAAGTTTTACTAAAAGGATAACAAAGGTTTATAAGTGTTAATAAGGGGTTAGTAACAGCCAGTAAGTGTTTTTTAAAAAATGGCTTTTTAAGTGGTTTTTAAAAAAATCTACTTTATAATCCCAAAATGGCTTCTAGAGGAAGGGTAATTAGGGTAAGTTAAGGTTAATAAGGGTTGATAAAAGTAGGTTTAAGTTTTGTGAAATGCTTTTTAGGAAAAAAATTGGGGGGGGGGGGGGGGAGAGAGAGAGAGAGAGAGAGAGAGAGAGAGAGAGAGAGGTGTCTCACAAGTGGAATAAATGGAAAAAAACTTGTTGGATGCCAATAAAAACTTGCTTAAAAACTTGCTTCTTACCCTTCCCCATTCTGCACAAGTTAGTCGGATGGGAAGCGATGATGGATGCTCGTTATAATATGGTTTCTATGGCCATGCCACAGCCCAAGAAACTACAAGGAGAATCAAGCCAACAATTGCCACCTCAAAGAAATGGGCCCAAACCCACTTCTTTGGATACTTGGAGGTTGGAAGAGGATAGAAAAGAGAGAGCAGATAAAGAGGCACATGATACAGAGGATGCAACAAGGAAGAAAGTTGAAGAAGAACAAGCAAAAAAAGAGACACATAACAAGACTCACAAGTGGAATAAATGGAACAAAACTTGTTGAGGTCTCACAAGTGGAATAAATGGAACAAAGCTTGTTGGTTGCCAAAAAAAACTTGCTCCAAAACTCGCTTCTTGCCCTTCCCCATCCTGCACAACTTAGTAGGATGGGAAGTGATATCAATGGATTCTCTTTATAATATGGTTGCTATGGCCATGCCATAACCCAAGAAACTACAAGGAGAATCAAGCCAACAATTGCCACCTCAAAGAAATGGGCCCAAACCCACTTCTTTGGATACTTGAAGGTTGGAAGAGGATAGAAAACAGAGAGCAAATAAAGAGGCACATGATATAGAGGATGCAAGAAGGAAGAAAGGGGAATAAGAACAAGCAAAAAAGGAGACACATAACAAGACTACAAAAGACAAGGGACAATGACGTGAAGCACCAAATAAGGAATATCAAGGCACCATAGAATAGAAAGAGAAATACATGCACAAAGGTGTAGAAATGAGCAACGAAGGTCACATGAGTTTGAGAGATCAATAGGCCCTCATTTCTGCACCCATGAAGGAGCACATTAGGTACCACCTAAACCACATAAAAAACAGGCCTCTCAAGGCTTATCTCAAGAGAAAATTTTAAGCTTTTCCACACAACGATCTAGATCATGAGATGGACAAACCAACACCCCATTAGAGTTCAAATGGAGCATTATGCAAATGGCCAAGGGATAGTTAATGGAGTAGACATGCATCAAGAACATTGATAATCAACTCCATTAATAAAGCCTAATTCTTTAAAAACCCACGCGGATATAGATTCAACCATTGCAGCAACAACAACACAACAACAACAAGTACCCCCATGTTAGCCACAACCACCAGCATGCCAAGCCCCATTCCAATTTTAGCCTCAGTATCAAGAGCCACCTATATAACAAGATGTGGAGTTTGAATTTATCGATCAACCTCAATAGCCCCAAGTACATCACATGATCCCTACAAGGTTCAATCTGATTGAAGCAATGAAGATGGTCTGGCATCACATATTTGATGATCATATGAACTACTTGCGAGAATTACACCGTAGCCCTCATAGCGTATTCCAAGTAGAGAAGGGTTTATCATGCTTCAAAAGACAATTATTGATATAAATGAGAAGGTTTTCCATTAGGAACAAATGGTGCAAGGTCAAGCACAATCAACTCTAAGCCACCTAGCACTGATTTAGAATCAAATGACAAACATAAACTTCAAGTATGTATGGGTCGAGGTTGTAGAAAAGACAATGGCAGAAAAAGAGGCAGAAAATAAGGCCCTATGGAAGCTAATAATGGACCTCCAAGCTATAGTCCAACAAAAGGGTCAAACCATACATGAGCAACATGCCACATTTGAACAAAACAATAACCGCAACAAGGTAGTGAAGAACTTAAAATGATGGATCAAAACCCTTGTAGAGGAACATGAGCACCAACAAGCCAACTTGGTGGAAGAGAATGAAGATCTAGCAAGAAGCTTGACCATGCCAAAGAGGAAATCAATGACAAGATCGAGGCACTTGAAGCACTAAATACAATGTACCTCAAGAAGTTGACAGAAATGGCCAATGAAGAACTAAGAATAAAAGGGCAAAGATAGCTTGATATGCAAAGCAACAGATCAGCTCAAGGCACTAAACCAGGGCATGGCCAAGGTTTACATTGAGAATTCCAATCTTCAAGAAGAAAGCCTTATCTTGAAGTAGTAGCTGCAAGCAAAAGATAATGGAAAATATGGAGCATCCATTCCATGGGACTATGTAGATGGACAACAATGACTAGAATAGTAAGTCTCATGGATGTTATAAGCAAGGTCAAAGTTGGCATCAACACCAGTCAATGTGTGCTCACCCCAATCCACCCTAACATCATACCATTGGATATTAATTTATAGGATTCACTGCACCCACATCACTTCATCACCATCGTACACATCTTTTCAGATAATAACCAATGCATTTTGGATATGCTACACTCAGGGGGAACTTATTTTAGGAGATCTGAGTGATATCTATAGACTCCATCATCATCCCGTCCAGTATACCATGGACTAATGTAGCTTCCACATCACAAGCGCCACCACTAATTTTGAATGCACGTGAATCTCACTTTGCACCATTAGTTCCACAACCATGACCACCTCCACCACCAGAAATGCCTGACCTAATCGAGCCGTACCGATTAGCATCGATGGTGGCTTTTGCACCAAATGACAACTTTCCAACAGAGTTACCATACAATGACGGTCCAAGAACTTAATCCACCATCGCTCTTCTTCTTCATTGAAGAACCAGAATCAACAATACGTGATCTCACCCACTCTTCATGTCAAATTGTTTGGCCTTCCCTCTTCTAGTGTGCAAAGTGATGACTCCTTTTTTCTAGCTCTAGATAGCTCCCACCTGACTTAACCATGGTCCTCCTAGAATAAGTGGATATCCCCCAATCCTATAGGCATGAAGTGACAAATTATATTATAGGACACACCAAACACATAGATCTCCCCACACACAACATTTGCATGATTGGCCAACCTAATTCTGAAATCAGATTGAGTATTTACCTTCAATCCCATCCTCTCCATTCATTCCCGTGTCATCATACTTATTTAAGCTCCTCCATCAATATATGCCTCTCTGATATCAAATCATTTGCACCATGCATTCATTGTTAGGCATAAGTCAAGAATGTCTTCCGCTACTTTCAAATCCATCTCTCCTCTCATGTGCTCTTGTTCATTACTCTTCTATGGGTTGGAAAGCCTCTTACACTCTCTTTTTAGCTTCAGACATAGACCAAGTGACTAAGAAAATGTTATGTGAGCTATCCTCTCCTTTAGATATTGCATCATAGCATATTCGTCATGTCTTGAAAAATATACAAATTTGAAGTTTTGTACCTTCTTCAGACCTTATTTTTTGGTTGAGGGCTAATATCAGCCTCCACTTGCTTCCTAGTCCAGCTTCTCTAGTTGAAATCCTCATTATTTTTGGTATAGGCATTATTTTTGGGATAGAATCCATGCCTATTAAGTTGATTGTTTTTCCCTTCCCTTTGTCTTCCCATTCACTCCACTGGTTGAAGGCTGATTTGTATCTTTCACATCCACTCCATAATCTCTTGACCTATCAATTATTTACTTTTGGCATGATAGGATACACATCTCCTCCCATCCTAACTGACTTATCACAATGAGGGTTGATGTGACCCCACTCACCACAATTCCATCATTTAATGTTACTTGGATAGCCTCCCCCTCTTCTTGCACTTGGTAAATTTCCTTCTAAGCTAGATGAAGCATCAGTCCTATTGCCAAGAACCTCTGCCTCTTCCTCTTCCATCGGCCACAAGCTAGCAAGAAAATGTGAACTAGAAGGTGAAAATGGAGGCAAGCATCAAATGCTAGGGGTGGTCACAAGGCAACTAAGCTAAGCATTTAATGTTGGAGGTAGGAAAGGCACTAGGGCTTCACATAAAATTGGGGGGACTACATCATCATGCTCCACATTATAACTCGATATAAATATTGTTTTCATGTTGGATGCTATGCAAGAAGATCTTGTGCCACCTCAACAACTCGAGCCCTCCACCTAGGTACCACTGTTGACATGTCACTAGTGCATGTGCCACATAAGCTAGGGTGGATTTGCCACCTAGATATCTCGATCTAGATATTTGATAGTGTGTTTTCCATGTCATTGGAAGGGGTGCCACATCAATAATTTGCATTTCCACCTAGATAACTCAATTTAGGGATGTGTTTGCCATGTCACAAGGGGTGCCATATCATCAATTCGAGTTATCCACTAGATAACTCGATCTAGATATTTGAAGGATGCACTTGCCATGTCACTAAAAGGGGTGCCAAATCATCATTCCACCTCTATATCTCAATATAATTATTTGGAGCATGTGTCTGTCACGAAGATTTGGTCCTAGTGACCATTCATTATGTGCTTTGTAGTCAAGGTACACATTGTGGACCTTTTTGAAAAAAAAAGCAATTGAAATCCTCACAACCACCGAGGCAGAGTTTGCTAAAGTGAAAGTGGCTCTAAAAACATCATGGGGTGTGGAGGAATGTGAGTCACGTCTTACTTCAAGGCTTGAGATGCAGTCTTTTTAAAAAAAAGTTTGCATACACAATGTCTGTGATTAAACCTTTGTCGCTATTAGACGATGTTCTAGATTCGATGGTAACATCACGATGTGTCTTGTACATGTATGAAACCTATATTTATTAATTAGACTAGATGCATCCACATTTCATTTGCCATTGCTCATTCTCTCTAACAGGTGTGGTTGTCCAATGATGAAATAGGTGGTGGTTGATGATATGGAAAGTAAGCTTCTTATCATGCATATCAATGATAGCATGAACATGATACATCCAAGGCATCCCCATCAAAACATCACACTCAGGTAAAGGCATCACAAATCCTCATAATCCACAAAGCCCTGAATGTGAATCCGCAGCTTCAGGAAGAGCATGAAGGTGAGAAGGAAAAGGAGGACAAAGAATGGGTTTCCAAATGTGGAGAACCGGCAAGCAAGAGTAAGTCAAACGAGATGCACACAATGATGTTTAGCTTGGAGAATATCTCTAGGAGTGAAGATACTCCACCTAGTAGGCATATCCTCTATTTTTGGAAGTGAAGATATTCCACTTGGTAAGTATGTCCTTTGTCTCTAGGAGCAAAGATACTCCATGTAGTAGGCATGCCCTCTAGTTTTGCACACACAATCGATTGTGTTAGGCTGGTGGCATGGATCTAACAACTTTTGTATATTTACAATAAAATTTGGAGATGTCCACAAATGACACCTAGTCATAGGTGAAAGCATAATCTGATTACCACATATGTATGATTTGGGTTAACACTATGGACCATGTACTCTACGGTTAGTGATGTTGGGTACACCCCTCATTCATGTATGGTTGTTATGTGGCTTTCACAAGTAAGGAGGAAGATGGCTTTAGCCTCCACCGCTTGTGTCTCCCCTGTTAAGTTGTTGTGAGATAGCTCCATACAAGTCTCCTATCTCTCTCAAGGGATTATTCCATATTGAATTTTCATCTAGGGGTTGTGGGGGCATGTAGGGCCCAAAAGGACTTACTCCTGGAGCATAGCACTAGGCATTGAAATATTCAAATTTAGGGCCTCGGTATTTACCTTGAGCTCCTAAGATCTACTTGTTGGCCAACTATGCCTCTTGTTCTTCGTGATTTTTTTGCAAGGCCTCTCAATAGGCTAGATGCTCAAAGGGTCTCACATCTTCCATAGAGTCAGCCTCACCATGGTGAATGTGTTCACAAAGTCTAGTGGTGTGACAATAACCGTAGGAATGAGTCATCTTGGACCCATTCCCAACATGTTGGATATGCAGCCAAGAAGGTCCCTTGCTAGCATAATAATTGAAGAGATGGGACTACTAGGGTCCTCCTAAACTCTTGGGCCTCGATATTTGTCAATACATGCTCATGGACTCCCTGATGTGTGAGTTGTCACAAGTCAAGGGCCAATTCCTTGGGTAGGACTCAAACTTAGAGTATGAGTGAAGTGAACTCGAGAGCTTCCTATTATGTGCGAGGTAAATCTCAATGTATGGCTTGATGTGAGGGTGTTGGAAGCTATTTCCTTGGGTTCTAAGCTTACTTCAACCACTCTTCTTGATCTTTAGTGCATGCGTCAATCGGCACAGCTGAGGACTCAATCTAGGGTTGAGTATACCTTGACATGGGATCAAGTGGCAGCTTGAGTTCAAAGCACGCATAAATTCACAAGAATCTCAATGTGGATAGGCTGAGATATACCTCATGGGTGTCACTTTAATGTTTTGGAGGTCATTAATTTATGAAAAAATACCACAAGAAATATTGAGTTCCACGTGTAAAAATGTGCTTGAGTTCTCCATGTGGAATTGTGTCTTAGCTCTATGCTTAGAATTGTGCCTAGGATTTGCATGTAGAACTGAGCCCAAGATCTACATTTGGAACTATGAGATATGCATGTAGAATTGAGCCCCAGATCTAAACTTGAAACTCTGTGAGATTTGCACATAGAACTTACTGATAGGCAATTAAGGGGACGGGCAAAAAGTCAGTTTTTTTTGGCAACCAATGAGTTTCTGGTTCACGTAGTACACTTATTCCCCTCCACCCCCCCCTCTCTCTCTCTCTCTCTCTCTCTCTCTCATCGCTCTTCCCATGATGTGTAATTGAATCTCTCTCTTTGTCTCTTCTCTTGTCATCATTTGTACGACCTTGTAATACTCTCTCTCTCTCTCTCTCTCTCTCTCTCTCTCTCTCTTTTGTGACTCTTCCTATGATGCGTAAATTACTCTCCCTATTTTACTCATCTCTCTTTTTCTCTCTCACCCTTCTCTTATTATTATTCATGCAATGTTTTAATCTCTCTCCCTCTCTCTCTCTCTCTCTCTCTCTCTCTCTCTCTCTCTCTCTCTCTCTCTCTCAAAACTACCAAGCAATGCACACACATATATGAAACTTGTTCTCATATTTCATCAAGGTCCAAATTGTGACATCAAAATTGATCCCAACCTCTAACAAAAACTCGGCCTTAGCACCACCTAGTGAGCCCCTGCATCAAATGCATGTTCTGGCCTAGGTCCTACCCCATTTATGTTTTAAAACTTTAAGTATATTTTGTTTATTCTTCCATGTGACACATGGAAGGGCCTTTGGGATACAAAATCTAGAATGGTCCTCTAAGAGAAAAAATAATTGAATGTATACATTATTCACTATGATTAGTCAAGAGAAAGTGATACTTATTTTTTTAACCCTTTCCCCCTCTTCTTTTTTATATTACTTCTTTTTGAATATATTCTTAGGTCTTGTTCTATATGAGTTTCCAAAAGAGCACTTTGATCTAGGCATCTATCATCTTGATCAACACTATTTCATTCATGTCAAATTTAATGGATCATACATTGTACTATGTGTGTATCTTCTATGAGATAGTCATATGGCTTTTTGTTATTAATCTTTTCTAAGGTCCTTACATACTTGTTTTTGCTCTTAAAAATGATGTAGAGGGCATCTATAGGAAAACCAGCATGCACATAAACACACTAGAGATGGAATTTCATAAAACTATTAATAGAAATGAGCTCATTTGACGTATCTCGATTGTTTTGACACCAAATATGACCATATTTTGACATTTCTAGCAAGAGTTGGGATTTTTTCCCCCTCTAAAAATGGCACCAGGAAGAGATGCGCTGGTAGCCCCCTTCTTGGCATCATTTATTACCATAAAATTTTTTGAAGATTAGTTTTTAAAAAATCCTTTCCCCCTCCCCTTTTTTATATCACTTCCTCTTGAATATATTCTTAGTTCTTGCTATATATAAGTATCCAAAAGAGCACTTTGATCTAGGAATCTATCATCTTGTTCAACACTATTTCATTCATGGCATATGTAATGGATGAAACATTGCTCTCTCTCTCTCTCTCTCTCTCTCTCTCTCTCTCTCTCTCTCTCTCTCTATCTATCTATATATATATATATATATATATATATAGTTATGTAATCTTTAAAGTACTTCTATGAGACAGTCATATGGCTTTTTGTTATGAAGTTTTTTAAGGATCCTTATATACTTGTTTTTCCTCGTAAAAATGATGCACAGGGCATCTAGAGGAAAACTAGCATGAACAGAATCATGTTAGAGATATAATATCATAAGAGTATCTATAGAAATGAGCTCATTTGATGTATTCTGATCGTTTTGATACCAAACATGACCATATTTGGACATTTCTAGCAAAAGTTGGACCCTCCTCCCCCTCTCTTGCCCCCCCAAAAAAAAAAGACGCCGGGAAGGGGTGCACCGGCACCCCCCTTCTTGGCACCATTTTTTGCCATAAAATTTTTTGAAGATTAGTTTTTAAAAAAACCATTTTTCCCTCCCCTTTTTTATATCACTTCCTCTTGAGTATATTCATAATTCTTGCTCTATGTAAGTATCCAAAAGAGCACTTTCATCTACGCATCTATCATCTTAATCAACACTATTTCATTCATGGCATATGTAATGGATCGAACATTGTACTCTCTCTCTCTCTCTCTCTCTCTCTCTCTCTCTCTTTGTGTGTGTGTGTGTGTGTGTGTATAATTATGTAATCTTTAAAGGACTTCTACGAGATAGTTGTATGGCTTTTTGTTATGAAGTTTTTCTAGGGTCTTTACATACTTGTTTTTGCCATGAAGAGAGAGAGAGAGAGAGAGAGAGAGAGAGAGTACAATGTTTGATCCATTACGTATGCCATGAATGAAATAGTGTTGATTAAGATGATAGATGCCTACATAAAATTGCTCTTTAGAATACTTACATAGAGCAAGAACTAAGAATATATTCAAGAAGAAGTGATAAAAAAAGGGGAGGAGAAATGTTTTTTAAAAAACTAACCTTCAAAAAATTTTATGGAAAAAAATGGTGTTAGGAAGGGGGCCACTAGTGCGCCCCTTCTTGGCGCCATTTCTGGGGAAAAAATTCCCAACTTTTGCTAGAAATATCCAAATATGGTCATATTTCATATCAAAATGATCAGAATACATTAAATGAGTTCATTTCTATTAATAATTCTACGAAATTACATCTGTAGTGTGATTTTGTGCATGCTACTTTTCTCTAGATGTCTTGTGCATCATTTTTAAGAGCAAAAACAAGTATGTAAGGACCCTAGAAAAGTTTGATAGCAAAAAGCCATACGACTATCTCGTAGAAGATACACAAAGAGAGAGAGAGAGAGAGAGAGAGAGAGAGTAAAATGTATGATCCATTACATATGACATGAATTTAATGATGACATTATAAGCTAAGCTTATATACCAATTAGCCTCTATAACCAAACAAAACTATATGACATTAGATTCAATCAAGAAATGAATGCAAAGTATCAAGAAATGTTGTTCTACGTGAGTTTCTTTCTTCCTTTCTTTAAAGAAATTCCACATATGAATAATGTACCAAGAAAGACTGGTCATGCATCTCTAGTTATGCTTCTAGAAAGTTTTCAAAATATGTTCTGCAATCATTTACAGACACAACAAATTTATGGTGAACATCAACATCCTAGGTATCTATTAGTCGGAAAAGAAATCGAGACCAGAGGCTAGAGGCTAAGCATGGCGATGCTCAAGGGCCATAGAGAAAAGGAGATCATGAGGGTGAACGGTTGTCATAGGAGGGAAAAAGGAATTAGAAGTGGAGGGAAGGAAGAGGGAGACTATGACACAAGGGGAAAAGGAGAGAGGGAAGAGAAGCATGTACATGATAGGAGGAGGAATGTAGAGATGGAGACATCAAGGGAAGAGAACCATACTTTATTTGAAAGAAGGGATGAGAGGGAAATATCAAAATACTAGCTAGGTGGCTTTACAAGAATGAGCGTGTCTCATCAAGGAATAGCCCCTTCCTTTTATAGCTAAAAGAGGGGGTCTCTCCCCATTAATGTATCCTCCCACATGCATGGTGTGTGTGGAAAAGTCTCCCATGTGGGCTAGGCGGTTACGCACTCTCAATTATGTGCGACAACCCTTTGCCTCAATTTTCCACATAAATCAAGCCCCATATCTCAAGTTTATGATACTCCCTTGGTCTCTTTCCAATTTTATAATATGTTCAAACCTCTAGGAGGACAAGTGGAGGGTTGGCACAAAGAATCTTGCCACCTCATCCTACTTTCCCCATTATTTAACTTGCTCTCTTGGACCTTCTATACCTCCCCCACATGGGCCTATCCCATATGGAGGGAATAACTCAATATAATATCCATCTCCACCTATTTTATATTGCTTCTCCCATGGACTTTGAGCCATATCTCACTAAATGCAGCCTAGGTGGAGGGGTGGCACATGGAGGAGCCATGCCACCTTATATTTTATAATATTACTATCATGGATTATGTACAACACACCTTATGGGTCCTCTTACATGGAAGGGTGGCACATGGTCATGCCCTGCCACCTCAACCTTGGGCCCTATGCACACCATATTTTATTATACTATTGCCACATATACAAACACACATACATATTAATGCCTTTTTCCTTAGACAATTTTATCCATAACAGTTCCCCCCCCCAGGCAGGGAATGCACAGCATTTCCATGCCTGGGTCCATCACGCACAAAGAAAGGCTTGAGGTAACGCTTGTTGATCACCTTCTTGCCGTATGGTTCATGCAGCTCCTGAACTTGTACAGACCCATTGCTACGTTCCTTGATGACTTTGTATGGACCAGTCCACAGTGGCAGAAACTTCTTATCCATTTGGTGGTCCAATCTGTTATCAAAGCATAGCGCAACATCCCCCTCAGCAAAGTGTCTTTCCCATCCCTTGCGAATCTTACCATCCAAGCGGGCCTTTTGTTGATTCTTTTGGATCTCTATTTGGTGTAGTGCAAGGCATCGAGTTTCATCTAACTTCTCAAGCTATACCAATCTGGCCTCTACATGTTCATCTTCTGTCATCCTCTGTTCCTGTGCCAATCTCAAGGTCGGAATCTCTATCTCTAGTGGTAAAACTACTTCAGTACCATACACCAACTCAAAAGGAGTGTGACCTGTGGATGTTTTATGAGTGATGTTGTAAGCCCACACGGCTTCAGTGACCTTCTGATCCCATTGGCTCCTGTTCCCTGTGGCCATTTTCCCCATGGTTTTACAAAGGAGGCTATTGGTCCGCTCTGTTTGACCCATGGATGCTGGATAATAGATGCTAGAAGTGTGATGATCAATACCCATGCGATCCATGAGTAACTCCACTGCTTCATTTAAGAATGGACTCCCATGGTCAGAGACTATTTCCATGGGTGTCCCAAACCTTGTGCAGATACGTTCAAATATGAAATTTGAAACTGCCTTGCCATTTGCAGCAGGGAGGGCGATAGCTTCAGCCCACTTAGTGACATACTGAGTGGCTACCAAAAGATACTTCTTTTTGTGGGCAGTCATGGGCAAGGGCCCGACAAAATCTATTCCGCACTTCTGAAACGGATGGATGGACATCACTGGGTGATGTTGCCCGGGACGCAAATCCTTCCTACCAAAGAATTGACATGGTTCACAGGTTTTGCAATACAAAGTGACATCCTTGAACAAGGTCGGCCAATAGTATCCAGCATGTAAAATCTTCTTAGCTGTATAGTCACTGGCATAGTGGCCTCCACAAAATCCATCATGATAATGCTTCAATACCTTAGGCACTTCATCTGCATCAATGGCCTGTCTTAGTACCCCATCCATGCCTTGACGGTACAACACCCCATCAAGGAGGGTGTAGTGCCTACTATCTCTGCGGATCTTCTTTCTCTCATAGCTAGTACTTTCTGAAGGAAAGGAGAAAGCAGTCAAAAACTTGTAGATACCACCATACCATGGATCCCCAACTTCTATGGCCGCTACAAGGGTTACATCAAGGCACTCCTCTAAATCAATCAAAGCATTCTTCAAGTTGGAACAACCCCCTTTTATAATTTTGAAAGAAAAATCATATTCTTGTAGAACTGCCAACCATTTGGCCAACCGGCCCATGGGATTTGGTGATTGAAGAACTTGCTTTGCAAGACCAGTGCTAGTGAGTATAAAGAAGGACTTTCCAGCCACATAATGCTTAAATTTCTCAATGCAAAACACCAAAGACAAGGCATGCTTGTCAGCCTCTGAATAGCATCGCTTAGTGTCGAGCAATTGTCAAGAAGCAAATCGAACGGGATACATGAACCGATCCTCCCCTTGCTAGAGAAGAATACCTGCCAGAGTGTGCTCACCAAACCCAGGATTGATATAGAAGGTCTTTGACCAGTCTGGATTGCGTAGAATGGGTTCTGAAGCCAGAGCATTCTTGATTTGTGCAAACCCATGATCACAATCCTCATCCCAAGAGAAATCAACCCCATCTTTTAATAGCATAGTCATGGGCCGTGCCAAAGCAGCATATTGATCAATGAAGCGGCGATAGTATCCTGCTAGATTGAAAAATGAGCGTACCTGATGTTTGGTTGTAGGCGGGGAGAGCTTGAGGATGGCTTCTACCTTCTCGGGGTCAGGCTTGATGCCCTCAGATGAGACAACATGTCCCAATAACCTCCCTTGAGTGGCTCTGGACAATGGTGCATTTCTTAGGGTTGAGACTGCCATTTGCATCATTGACCCTTTGGAAGGCCAATCTAACCTTCATGATGTGCTCCTTACGTGACAAGAATATACAGAAATCATCTAAAAACACCTCCAAGAAATCTCCCAAATAAGGAGCAAACACCATCTGCATAAATCTTTGAAAGGTAGCAGGAGCATTGGTGAGGCCAAATGGCATTACTTTGAATGCAAATGTCCCCCAGGGTGTGGCAAATGTGGTTTTAAGCACATCTTCCTCGGCAATTCTGATTTGATAAAACCCAGAGTAACCATCACAGAAAGTATACATCTCATGACCACTTACCTTCTCAAGAATGAGGTCTTGAAAGGGCAGAGGATGATGATCCCTCTTGGTGGCAGCATTGAGCTTCTTATAGTCGATGTAGACCCGCCACTTGTTGTTTTTCTTTGGGATGACTATCACTGGTGAAACCCATTCAGTATTGTGAACCGGGACAATAAACCTAGCCTCTACAAGCTTCTGCAACTCTGAGCGTAAAGCATCGGTCTGCAGGGGCCCTAATCTCTGATACTTCTAAGCCACAGGCTTCGCATCAGGCTTCAGCTCTATCTTGTGCTCTATGGCAGTCACATGGCGAAGGTGGTGGTAGCTAGTTGCAAAGAGGTCAGGGAAATCTTTGAACATTTCGAGAAACTCATCTTTCTCACTTGGAGTGAGGTCTGGAGAAAGCATTGATTCGAGCTGTTGAGGACTAGCTGTTATCTTTTCTGCAGGTGGCAGGGTCGGAGACACCCCCATCATGTAAACTTCCTCCTCTGAGAATTCCTCCCCCTCGTCTGATTCTTCCATGGACTCAGACACTGAGGATGAGAGAGTATCACTGTCATGCTCCTCTTCTTCTTCCGGTTCCATGGCACCAGGTTGCACTGGGATCTTCTCCTTCGAAGCACCAAAAGACATGTGTCCTGTCTTCCAATAGCTGACTGCATCACTCTTTCTCAACCATGGTCTCTCGAGTATGGCTGGGTAACTTCTGCCTGTATCTTCAATGTCCACTACATAGAAATTGACAATGGTGGTCAACTCATTGACAGTGATGGGCAAATCCTCAATGACTCCCATGGTGGCGAGTCATCGACCATCTGCTACCTTGATTTGAGTGGAGGAACACCTTATACATTTCAAATTCAATTTCTTCATGATTCGGGGCACCATGATATTACATGCAGCTCCCCCATCAACACACATTTTTGACACGGCAATTATCTATGATGACATCTACTGTATGTGGGTGCCGATCAATTTCTTCAGAGATAGAAGATACCTCTCGTACCTTTCCCTTTCTCTTGCTCTTCCTTGTTGAGAGACCTTGCTGTAGCTCACGTCTCACGTTAGGGCTTAATGCTATTAGTTGAGGGAGTGTGATGCTCAAAGACCGATGAGCAAGGTCCTGAACGACCGAATAGTCCTCTTGCCCTGAGCCGATGGAAAAATCCGAGGGTGACCACTTACTCCTACAAGATCTTTTAGTCTTCTCTATTGGTGGGTCTGCCATCTCAGCATCTGAGGGCTCTGAGAAGGACACCTTCTTCCTGGGGTGGCCCGGTCCACGGTTTGGAGAGGGGTCCGAGGTGGCACGACTTCTTTTCCCGAGGTCAAGGATCTCTACATCAGAATCCTCAGTGCCCGACTCACTTAGAAGATTCACCCTTGGAATATTGGGGCATTCTGTGCGACTCCTGTGCGATAATGACCCTTATGGTGGCACTCGTAGCATACAACATTAGCACGGTCTCTTGGAGGGCGGTTGGCTTGATTTTTGATGCCCACCATCTCAATCCGAAGATCATTCAGGGCCTTGGCTAGGTCATTGACTCCAGGTTCTGTTGCAGGGGGGGCCTCTTTAGTTGGAGGGGCCACGGGAGTAGAGAGGAGGGGGGCTCGTGGGCGAGGCTGGGGAAATCTTTGAGGCGGAGGGTGAGGATATACGCCTTGTTGAGGGTAAGCATCTAAGGGAGGACTATACATTTGAGGTGGAGGTGGTGGATACATCCCTGATGAGGGGTGGGGGTATGCCCCTGAGTTAGACCCCCCAGGTTATTGTGGCAGGAATTGAGGGGGTTGCGGAGGGACAATCGTCTTCTTTGAAGTGGGGTCAAACTGAACTTTATCAAACTTTTGAGCAATCTCATGTGCTAGCACCATAGTTTCTGGATTCTCCCATTTAAGCTTGAGGCGGAATTCATCACTTGCTCCTGCTACAAGGTAGCCCAGCACATGCTGAGTCATTCCAGCTCGAAATCCAGCATTGTCCTCCTGTGTGGCAATCAAACGGTCCAGGAGCACGGCCGCTCGATCCACATATCGACGTGCCGTCTCACCTTCTGACTGCTTCAAGTTTGCCACCTGCAGGTACACATTCTCTGGCTCCTCTTCTTTGCCGAAATACTCAATCATCACTGCTGTCAACCTTGGCCAGCTTTGGCAAACGTCTTTGGCTTGCTTCTCATACCACACTTGAGCCAAACCCTCTAGAAATGTGGGAAGAACCAATAGCCATCTGTCTTCAGTAAGAAAGTTGAGAGAAACACAACGGCACTTGAAGGCCACAAGATACTCATTTGGATTTTCTTCCACCCGTCCACAAAACACGGGAATGTCAGCCATGCTTGGAAGAAGGAAAAGAGAGGCTTATCTATGGATGAATAATAGTAAGAGGAAGCTTGAACTGAAAATCGGGTGAAGATACATCCACAAAGCACACATAGGTAGGGTAGGGTGTGACTGGTGTAGTGTGAAATACTACACGAGAAGAATCTTCAGCATAGAATAGCACATAGACAATCTTAAAAGGACCAACCCTCATGATATCACATCGATCTATACAAGCGAGGGTTAGAGGCGCGGCGTTGCATGAGGTTGTTCATCAAGGCAAACAAGAATGCCATGACAAATGTCAATAGTTGAAGAGCTTGCACATCACCTTCAGCTTCTTCCAGTTCTTGTAGTCGCCATGCTATTTCTTCAAGGGGTGTGCGGTCTGGCATCCTTCTTTTGAGCAATGTCCTTGAGAACCCTCCTGATGATCTTCCGAAGTCGGTGAACTCGTATCAAGTATGCCCAACACTTAGTTTCATGATGACCACAACCTTTGCATTCCTTACAAATGATCACCCTCCTTCGTGGCATGCGGCTTTGTTGGGGTGGCGCTTCCATTCGCGTCATGTGTGATTGAAGTACAAGCTTCACGTGCCAAGAAATCAGCAACAAGATTTCGAGCTCGAGGGATATGCTGAATTTTTACCTCTTCAAATTGGTTGCAAAGTTCCAATGCTTGTTGATGTCGTGGAACCAAGCCTTTGCTCCGCACCTTCCACCTTCCACTAACTTGTTCACACACTAGTTGAGAATCTCCTTGCACCTCCAATTGCTTGGCATGATGTTCTTGTGCCTTTTGTAGCCCAAAAATGAGCGCCGAGTACTCAGCTTGATTGCAAGTACTTGCGGGTGAAGACTTGCTATAACAATACTCCTCACCACCCGGTGAAGTGAGCTTCACATCCACGCCAGCCGCCTTGGTCGAAGGTTTGTAAGCTCCATCAAATTGAAGAATCCAAGATGTCATCACACCAAGACTAAAATTAGGACATCCCAAGTTTCTCGGTAGTCCAAGATAGGTAGGAGGAGAGGGTGGGGAGAATTCAACACTTGAGCCAAACGTTCAGCACCAAATAAACTTGCAATCCTTTGTTGATAGTTTATCTTAAGACCAAAAAGAATTACAACTTGAAGCTCGAAATGAGGCACAAAAGGTTGATTAGGTACAAATGGATTCCTTGGTCGAAACATTACCAACCATAGCCGAGGCCTAGAAACCTTTGTAGTTTGATTGTGAATAAACCATTCAGGACGAGCTTATCCACAGGAATCAACAAGCAGATGCGCCAAATCTCCCCCCAAGCTTGGGGAGCATCCCACCCTTCGATGAAGGACACCGTTTTAATTACCTCTAAAGCAGCAAGTAGTTCGATCACCGCACAATGAGTAGAAGTAAAATCAAAATCCTCCCAGCGTATCAGTAGTTCTTCACCATGAATCATCCACGGTGTATCATTCCACCCGTCATCTCCTTCAACAATGCACTGGACAATCAGCCGTTGAAGGTCGACATGAAGATCAAGGAAGACATCTCGTGCATTGGTAGCTGTAAGGTGCGGAGGACCAGGCACCAATTCCTTAAACGCATCGAGAAGTGACATAAATGTCCACCCTCCTCGTGTGGCGTGCGTCCGTGAAGTGAGCTTGGAGAAGTTCTGATTCGGCAATCTAGCAGGAGATGTGGGTTGAGCACATAAAATGAAGTATTTTTGCTTTTTACAGCAAGAGCAAACTCCCTTCGGTTAGAGAGTTACACTTCTCGCGATTTCAATATATGAGCAAAAATCGTTGCAATTTTACCACTTCCAACTTGTTGGCCCAATGATAAGTCTTTCTTTTGTGAAGGGGGAGGTCTTGCGTTCAAATCCTACTCTTTAATAAAAAGAGAGGAGAGGAGAGGAGAAGGAGAAGAGAAAGAGGAGAAGAAGAAGAAGAAGAGAAGGGAGAGGGGGGGCACGGGATCTTCTGTTACAGTTTTGCAGGAGCTCAGAAAACTGTCCACGACCGGAAGCCGCAGCAGTCCAGAGAATTGTCGGAACTGTCGCGCAGGTGAATGCAGAAATTGTCCGCAACCAGAAGTTGCAGCAGCCCAGAAGACTGTCGCATGAGTGAACGCAGTAGACGGGCGAAATGAGAAAACTGTCCGCGACCAGAAGTTGCAGCAGCCCAGAAAACTGTCGCACGGTCAAACACAGGAGACGCGCGAATCGAATGCACGCGCAGTAGCTTAGAAAGAGCACAGATGGTATAGTTTTGTAGATGTGACCCGTACGAGTAGAAGATTCGCCACTAGCCGTGGAGATTCGTATCCCAGCAGCCACACCAAATCTATTAGCCGGAAAAGAAATCGAGACCAGAGGCTAGAGGCTAAGCATGGCGATGCTCAAGGGCCATAGAGAAAAGGAGATCATGAGGGTGAACGGTTGTCATAGGAGGGAAAAAGGAATTAGAAGTGGAGGGAAGGAAGAGGGAGACTATGACACAAGGGGAAAAGGAGAGAGGGAAGAGAAGCATGTACATGATAGGAGGAGGAATGTAGAGATGGAGACATCAAGGGAAGAGAACCATACTTTATTTGAAAGAAGGGATGAGAGGGAAATATCAAAATACTAGCTAGGTGGCTTTACAAGAATGAGCGTGTCTCATCAAGGAATAGCCCCTTCCTGTTATAGCTAAAAGAGGGGGTCTCTCCCCATTAATGTATCCTCCCACATGCATGGTGTGTGTGGAAAAGTCTCCCATGTGGGCTAGGCGGTTACGCACTCTCAATTATGTGCGACAACCCTTTGCCTCAATTTTCCACATAAATCAAGCCCCATATCTCAAGTTTATGATACTCCCTTGGTCTCTTTCCAATTTTATAATATGTTCAAACCTCTAGGAGGAGAAGTGGAGGGTTGGCACAAAGAATCTTGCCACCTCATCCTACTTTCCCCATTATTTAACTTGCTCTCTTGGACCTTCTATACCTCCCCCACATGGGCCTATCCCATATGGAGGGAATAACTCAATATAATATCCATCTCCACCTATTTTATATTGCTTCTCCCATGGACTTTGAGCCATATCTCACTAAATGCAGCCTAGGTGGAGGGGTGGCACATGGAGGAGCCATGCCACCTTACATTTTATAATATTACTATCATGGATTATGTACAACACACCTTATGGGTCCTCTTACATGGAAGGGTGGCACATGGTCATGCCCTACCACCTCAACCTTGGGCCCTATGCACACCATATTTTATTATACTATTGCCACATATACAAACACACATACATATTAATGCCTTTTTCCTTAGAAATTTTATCCATAACAGTAGGAAGTTTTCTTACATGTACCATGTAAAATATCACATTGAGTAAGTGCAAGAAAAAAATTGCAAACTTTACTTGCAAAGAAAGAAGGAAAATTGTAAGAAAGTTGTACAACCATTCACATGCTCAAAATTTCTCGGAAGGATCACATCCTCTTGTCTATGAAGAGCAAACCTCGTAATAAACATGTTTAGACTATTTGGTTTAGATTGAATCTTTTATTAGAACTAATCCCTTAAGATTCCTCACATGGCTCTATACTTCTTTGTTTTGGAGGGAGAGTGAAGGGAAGCAATCCACAAGAGGTAGGATTTGAGCTTGTGATGTCTCCACTACGAGGCACATGCCACTCTTACCACACCAACCCACTTACACGCATGCATCCAATCTTATTCCTCTTTAATGTTAACCAAGATATAAAATTGTTTACTGCGCATGAATTTATGTTCCTAAGCAAACGTGTACACCAACTCTCAATACTTACTCCAACTTCCAAGTTATAGTCAATAAACAAAAAGTTGAGACAGGATCATTATAATGGTAAGTTACATCCTCGCAAGGCTGATCTTATCAATCCCTATCTCAACAATCAGTGCTGGTTACTGTGTCAGACAAACTATAAAAGAAGAAAATGTAGACGCATTTCAAATTTCAATGCTCCGGTGATCGCGTGAAGCCATGATTGTGGGCAAGCCATTTCAATGCTGTCACGAAAGGCTTGAATCTTCCCCTCGTGCTCTGTGATGACTTTGTTACTTTCAGGTTTCTCTCCTGCTGTGAGAAGGCGTGGGGGAAAGGATAACGTGTGAGACATGTGGAGAATAACGTGTAATCGGCCTTGCATGCGTAGCTCGAGCAAGAGCCTGATGGCATCATGCGACTTTTAAAGTTTTCTTTTAAGAAGTGACAAGCGATGCACACTGCACAGCCAAGGCAGTTGCAACTTGCATCTCATTTCTTCTTGTGCAAGGGCAACCATTCAGCTTCAATCCATGGCCGACGCACACTGTGAGAGCGGGCGCTTGTGGAGGAAATCCTTCCAATGGATCATACCCGCTCCGAGGGAGGATGTATGGGCAATCACGGGAGACTTCGTGCGCATCGACAAATGGACTCCGAGTCTGGTGGCCAAGTCGGTGTTAGCAGAAGGCATTGCGCAACAGCCAGGGTGCCTGCGCTACGTAGAGGGGCACAAGGATCCGTTGTTGGGGGGGTCGGCGAATTTGTATGCGTTTGAGAGGCTGCTGGAGATGGATGCGGACAACTATCGCTACAAGTACAGGGTGGAGGCGATGTGCAGTCGCATATTGCAGGAGGTGTTCGTGGAATACACGAGCACGGTGCAGTTGGTGAGGGTGGAGGGCAATTGCACGCGGCTGCTGTGGAGCTATGAGGTTTCTCCTGCAGCAGGCATTGCCGAGACCCTCCATAACGTGGTAGTGCAGTGGCTGTATGAGACCGCTGTAGCCGACCTCAAGAAGCACTTCATGCCATGACTCTCGCACCCATAGACTGATCTTATATACCTCCGCTCTGTGTAGTCCTCCTTTAAGCAAAGCTACACCGTATTGATATTGATGTTGATGCTGTGTTGATATTGATGTTGATATTGATGTTGATGCTGTATTGATATTGATGTTGATGCAATAGCATATCTCTCGCCTTGTTCATGCCTGTCTTATAAATGGACACTACTACTTTTGTTGCTATATTTGATCCAACTTCTATATTACCATTATTTCTACAAGTGAGGCATATGCTAGCTTACTAAAGTTGTTGATAAATCTTGTTTCTTTCATCGTTGTTCAGATTCTAGGTGAAAGTGTCTCCATTACCACTCCAAGTAGGCAGCCCGCACGATGTTACACTTGAGGACTTCTTATGATCGCTTCATTCCAAGGCACAACAAAATCTATTAATGTTATCCTAGAAACCAAACTCTATAACCCTAAATTTATAATTGAGTTTTCTTCAACCTAAACGCGTTTAGACTAAAACAATATATGGTGACTTCAGCCATATAATTGCATGTCCTTTACGATTTTAGTGAGAGCTTGTGATAGAGATACTTAAGTGAGAATTATGCATGCATGCTTCTCAATTTGATCTATCATGGATTTCTTGTTTGCTTTGAATTGAATCACACAACAACACAAAGCAACTATAGACGCGCTTGGTAGACGCGCAAAATAGCGAGCGCGTCTATAGTCGTTGCTTTAGTAGAGAAATTACGGGCGCGTCTAAATGCGCGGCTAAGCGCTCGTCTATTTGCACGTAAATCACCGCGTCTATTTGCGCGTTTGACCTGAGAAAATACGGGCCCGTCTAACATCTCGTTTATTAGCGCGTCTATTTGCACGTGTATTTGCGCGTTTATTTGCGCGTTTACACTGAGACTCAGACACGCATTTAGACGCGTAAATAGACGCGCTCCAAAGAATACAGAAAGTGAGATTTTGGTGTACATCATTGCTTTCCAAACATTGCCCATGATTACCAAAGCACATAATTTTTTGCAAGCCCACATATACAAGAATTAAGTGAAATGAGGAGAATGAGACAATATGTAAAATAGTTTTGCCAATATCAATTGTGGGGCTACGGTTCAATCTCATCCTCAATGAGATCAACCCTTGCCAAACTATCTACTTCAAAATCCAAACAAGTGTTTAGATCTACAAATACATTCAACCCACTACTACTTGTGCCACTCATGTGCTCATCGAAATCAGCATCTCCAATGGTATGCTCGTCCTCACGGGTAATGCCGGCCTCAATATCTATATCTCCTATCTCATGATCATCCTCCTCTCTTGTATCACGGTCATCATCACGTCCATGGCCATGATCATCCTCCATATGCTCCATATTAGTAAATGTACTATACATCACTTTGGAACATGGCATAATAGGTATGACATGCCACCATCTATTATTATCCACCATTGGTTGATAGACAACCTAATTCAAACACAAATACAATCATGTTACTTTTCTTGCATCAAATATTTAAAAGCGAGTATTTTTATGTGTGTGCACAGTACCTGTTCATATTGTTGCGGTAGTACTAGTGTGTCCTTCCTACTTTGCCAAAACTTTGTGGAGTCAATAGTTACAAAGCCACTTGCATGGCGTTTGATTGTTGCATTAGGGCCTCTTTCCACCACGTCCTTAAACCACTTTACATCCAAAACATACACAAAGAAGCGTCGAAAGTCAAGCATAATGATATCTTGGATTATGCCACAATAATCATCCATGGCTCCATTGGCTCCCTCAAAGCTAGCAATGACGCCGCAATCTTGTGTGTTTCTCTTATCATCAATCCGTTGTGTTCGAAAATGCTTGCCCTCACACCATATAGCATTGAACATAGTGCACTACACCAAGAAAAAATCAATTAAATAAGCAATCTAAATTATAAAAAGCTCCTGTGCACGAGGTAAAAAAACACGCCCATTTGGTCTCTCTTGAGGCCAAGCTTCACGCATCCTCCCTGTGGTACGTAGATCCTCCCTTATGCCTGCCGAATCTCGTGTCCCATTCAAATGCTCCCAAATGGTAGATGCCACATTCTTGAAGATATGCATGGGATCGAGCAGGTGATTGATCTTGAGGTGGGACCAATATGGTAAAAGATAAAAGATGGAGTATCTAAACAAAATAAAGTGTTAGCGTGCAATCTTTACTTTCAACCAATATAGCCAATCTTTACTTCCAGCCAATAGTTACAAACCCTTACCGGCTCATGCCAAGTGGTGGAGGAGTCGTGGAACCGTCCCAAATTCTCATCCAATCTCCCGCGATGAGTGATTGTGGGAGGACTTCATTCCAAGGGGCAACATATCTAGGATGATCAGGTGGGAGAAATCGATGGTGATTCTCATAGATGACCTTATTCAATGCGTCTGCCCGTGAGGCAACTAGCGAAGGACCACAAATAGGACATGCATGGTAACCCGATGTAGTGAGACCTGAACAATAGATGCAATTAAGAGTGGAAGGTGGGTTTAGGGTGCCACGTCCTTTGCCTATTCATAATTAAAAAATGAAATGCTTACCTGAACACTCGCCATAGCCTGGGAAGTCATGCATCGTCCACATTAAGACTGCTTTGCAGTTGAAGTCTCGTGACGAGGGAGGCCTGCTCACATCATGCACCTCGATACCTCTCCAAAGTATCTCTAGCTCATCAATCAAAGGCTCCAAATAAACATCAGGGTTTTTGACTTTATGTTTCCCTGGAATTAGAAGGGACAGCATGACATGTCCTTTCTTAATAGCCATAGAGGGTGGAAGATTGTAATTCACCAATACGACTGGCCATACACTGTAAGACGTGCTTTTGAGACCAAATGGGTTCACACCGTCCATACCCAATCCAAGTCTCAAGCTCCTAGGTTCTTCCTTGAAGCTTGGCCATGTGTCTTCAATATGCTTCCACGCAGGAGAGTCCGCGGGAGTTCTCCACTTGCCATCGGTTGATCGATGGGAGGAATGCCATGACATGAGCTCTGCAATAGATTTGCACTTGAACATATGTTGGATGCGAGGGATTATGGGAAAATGTCGCAATACCTTACGAGGCACATCCAAGGTTTTGAGATCTGCTCTATATCTTGCCTCTCCACAAGTAGGACACTCTCTTGCATCCTTATGTAGTCCACGAAACAAAACGCAATCGTTGACACATGCATGGATGCGCTTGTAATCTAATCCTCCAAGAGAGGTCACATGTTGCCTTGCCATATCTCTTGAGGTCGGTAATTTATTCTCCCTTGGAAGCATTTTACACAATAGCCTGCACGTGAAGACCATAAATGAGGAAAAGCATTCGAGTAATTGACCCACGCGCATAATTCACCATGTTTGCAAAATCGACTTTAAAGCTTACTTGAGTAATGCATTCAAACTTGCATTGCTCCATCCATAGATGGTTTGCAAGTTTAGTAACTCAAGGGAGGCACGTAGAACAGAGAATGTGCACCCCTCAAACAGTGGAGTCGATGCTGCGGTAAAAAGATCATCCTGCTCCATGCTATTATCCCTCCCTTGATGGACATATAAATCCCCCACCATATCATCAAACACCTCCTCCTCCACGGCTTCATGAGGTAATGGCGGAGGGCTACTATCACCATCACTCCATGCATCCGTAACGGTCCCTCCTGAAGATCCCACCTCATATCGCCGACGCTTCGCCTCCTCATGACGGGCATAGGGTAACATGTGCGGGTGTGGCACTGCATCCTGTATCAAATTAAAACGGGATCATAACTCAAACATATGAACACCCATAGGTATCTCAATCAACCTTAACTTACAAACCCTTACCCTGTTTACGGTCACATCCCATTCTCCATACTTTGAGATATGATTGAGCGTAATCATGCGTGCACGATACATGTTTCCTCGACATCGATCACACAGACATTTGACTTTTTGCTCCAACCACATTTCGTGATGGTGGATACGGAGGGATTCATCCTCACTGGAGCTACTTGTTGAAGATGGAGACATCCTACAAACAAACAACCCACCAAATTTTGCTCTTCTTCAAATGCTTAATTTAAACTCTGTGTTGCGTCTATCGCTGCGTCTATAGTCGCGTCTAACATCGCGTCTACTCTGTGTATTTAGACGCGCCTATAGACGCGCTAATAGACGCGACTATAGACGCGGCTTTTAAACCTGCTTTTCGGCGCGCCGCTCGCTTTGCTTTTCTTTTCATTACTTAAACTTCGCGAGCGGCTTCCTTCCTTCTTTATTAGCAGTTCCATAGATTCGAAGCTTAAGAGAGAGCCTCCCATACATAGTTCCAAGCTTTCACTCAAGAGAAAGGGACCGTACCTACACTTACTTCCAAGCCTAAAGAAGAGGAGGAGTACGAACAAGGAGAAGAAACAAGTTTGGAAAAGAAAGAACCTTCCATACCTTTATCCAAGTAAGTCCTTTTGAAGTTGTTCTTGTTTGCTCTTTCCAGTTTTGTACTTTCTCGCATCCAGGAAACGCAGGATCTAGGTATGAGCGTCACGTTCTTTTGTCGGGCGCAACGTCCTTTTCGACTTTTTAGTATTCTCGCCTGTCGGAGCGCGTCTATAGGCACGTCTCAGGGCGCGTCTACAGGCGCGTCTATCAGCGTGTCTGGCTTGTTGCAGACACAGACACCCTATTAAACGCACTATTAAACGCACTGTTAGACGCGCTTTTAAACGCACTGTTAGACGCACTGTTAAACGCACTGTTAGACGGACTGTTAAATGCACTGTTAAACGCTCGGTTAGACGCGTCTATAGACGCGCAAATCAGACGGGTCTATAGACGCGCTCTGACAGAGCCTCTTTTTTCTTCCCCTTTCTTCTCAGCTCCCAAAGTAATAGATTTGTTTCCTTTTTTCCAGTTCAACATGTGGCCAGGAAGTGCTTCTAGCTCACCTGATCCGCAGGAATCGATTTGGAAGGACTTATATAATCTTTTAGGGCACCCTCCTAGTCCTGCGGAGTTATACGGGTATATGACGGGTACCCTTAACATCCCCAGGAGTCGGCACTACAGACTCCGAGCCACCCCACACCGCCTGAGATCACCCCAGCGGAGTCAGCACAGCCGCCTTATGCCCCTTCCCCCGTACCATCTTATGCCCCTTCCCCCATGCCGTCTTATGTCCCTTCTGCCATCCCGTCTTATGCCCCTTCCCCCATGCCGTCAGGAGGTCCTTCTGTCTCGACGAGCCGTCGACGTACTCCCCAGTCATCGAGACTCGATTCTCCAGCTACGAGTGGTCAGCGACGTAGTCCCGTGCAGTCCCCAGCTACGAGTGGCCAGCGTACGAGCTCGACACGACAGGGTAGCAGGCGTAGTAGCAGGGAGAGCGGTGGCGGATGCATGACACAGTGCTTTGGGCCATGTGGCGGTGAGGAGGAGGATGATTCAGATGATTTAGACGTGCCTCTGGGTGATGGTACGATTTATTATGACATCACTCAGACAGGAGGCATCTTGATGGATGCGCGGGGGAAGGACATCATGGCCTTCATGCGCTCTGTAATTGCTAACAATTACAGAGATTGCTTTATCCACTATAAAGACCACCCAAAGAGGTTGGCTGATGAGACCCTCGCTACTGTTCGCTCTAGGTATCCTAACCCCCCCAATCGCCAGTTCACAGATAAATGGGGGAAGTCAAAGATTGTTACGATACTTAGCAATAAAAGATCTTCGCTTAAGAGGCAGGCACTAGCGGAGCTTGCCAGGCTTGAGGCAGGTCAACCACCAAGGGGCCCGCCCCACACCGCTCACAAGCGTGAGTGGAAGAAGGCAATGAAGTCAGCGAGGGAGGAGCCCAATCTGCAGCACGTGGAGGCACGGAGGATCCAGATGGAGGAATATGGAAGCGCGCATTTTGGAGCAGGGGGTGTTGAATCATGGGAGGCCCAATTTGTAAGTATCGATCTCAAATTATATTGCTTATGTAGTTTATTAGGAGGTTGGTTGTTTCTTTGTACTAATCCCTCCACAAAGTGTATCGCGGTCATGCAGCTTGAGATCGTGGGCAGATACCCTACTCCAGTGGAGACAGCCTACCACCGCCACCATCGCAGAGGAGATACATGGAGGCACTTCTATGATGACGGGTTGATTACTGAGGAGCAGTATACCCGAGCTACTGGACAGGCCCCCCAGGTATTTGAAAGTAATTAAATAATTCCAAAATTATAAGTAAAGATTTGATTTTTCATACATTGATATATGTTGTCCCTTGTTTACAGGCCCATGCACAAGACGACGAGGAAGACGAGGAAGGAGGCGCAGAAGGGAGCGCAGAAGGGAGCGTGGAAGGCAGCGAGGATTAGTCGTAGAAGTAGTGCTACTATTCTTTTTTGTACTTAAAGCCACTGGCTTGGCCTCGTGCCTCTTGTATATAGACTCCTCTTATTTTTTGTACTTGAAGCCACATGACATGGCTTAGCTTCCTTATTTTTTGTACTTGAAGCCACATGACGTGGCTTAGCTTCGTGCTATATGTATATACAAGCACTTTTTGAGCTTTCAATTTTATTGCGTTTTGGAGTTGTAATATTTTATTTAGAATTGTAATTAAAATGCGGTTGGCTGTAAGAATTGAATTACAGAATGTGGATATGGGATTCTTTTATCTATATAGCATACACAACATACACAGTATTCTGTAAAATTTATATATATAAAAAAGCGCGTCTATCAGTGCGTTTAAAAACGCGTTTATATTCGCGTCTGTCTGTTCGACTTGCGTCTATACGTGCGTCTATAAAAGCATTTATAAGCGCGTCTATTTATGCATCTTACTACGTGTCTATACGCGCATAAGTCTGATATATAGACGCACAATTAGACGCGGGTCTCCAGACGCGCAAATAGACGCGCCCGTAAGTTTTTTATTTAGTTCATGAAACGCGTCTATGCGCGCGTCTATGGGTGCTTTGTCTTGTTGTGTCACAATATATAATTCACCTATGGTCATTGCATATGTCATACACCCACGCGGCTCCAGTCCAATCTTCCTCTAAAAGTTTTACGTTTGTAGATAGAGAAACCAAGGATAAAGCATGGTTGGGTACCAAAAGGAGTGTCTTTGACATTGCTTTTTAAATCTTTTAAACTTCCTTTTGAAGAGTTTTAGGACAATTTAGAAAACACTAGCAATACTTTTCAAGTTTTTTGTCCATAAAAGTACTTTGAAGAATATTATTTAGAATTTAAAACCATAATGCAAACCTTGAAATTTCTCATCTTTTTCTATCTTGAAAGCAAAAAAGTGATACCATCGAACCCTGCTTTAATCCACCTTTTCTGTGGATGATTCAACGTAGTAGACCTATGATTATGATACCATGTTGCAGCATTGAGAACCATTGGTGAGGTGTAGTGAGTTTTTGTGAACCGTTGTACGTCATAAAGTGTGATAATATTAATTCATGGAAGGATCTTAGTTATGAGATGTGTGTTGCACCATTGAGAACCTTTGGTGAGGTGTAGCAAATTTGTTGTGAACAAATTCATGTCAATAAAGGGTGATAGGATCTCAATTCATGGGTGCATCTTATAAGTCATGATTTTTGCAACACCATTGGAGAACTATTGGAGGGTTGTAGTAAACAAATGCATGCCAATAAAGTGTGATACCGTAAAAATTGATGGGTTCATCTTAATTAAGAGGTGTGTGCTCATAATGCTTCTTGGTGTGTACAATTGATTGGCTCTCATACATTATAATTACTCCCTTGAAGTATCCTTGCCACTTGTGTGATTAACCCAAGGTTCCACCTAAGAAAAGAATCAACATGTGCTCAATTGGGAAGTGCGCTATTATGATGCTATTATTTATGTTTGATCATTGTAGAATACCAAATATGGAGTGATGTTTTATCTCTTAGGTACAAGTTAAGAAGCATATGCTCTTCTAACATGAGGTTTAGCATTCCCCAAGTACTCTTGAAGTATCTACCAAAAGAATAAAGAAAAACTCAATCATCCCACATTGATATGGTCATATGCTTAGGGAAATTGACCTATTTCTAACTTTTAATTGTATGAAATAGTCTATTTGACTAAGAAAATGCAAAACACCATGAAAGAAGATTTATTAAATAAATGTGAGATAATCCTAGAATAACAAAAGCTAATTGCTCCCATACAATAAGTAAAAGAATGAGAATAACATGAACATGGTGACTACAAAAGTTGATGAATCACCAACTTACTCATTAATCTAGTGGTGATGGAGATGATGTTCCCAACGTTGAAATAATGCAAGGTTTGAATTTTTTGGAAGTTATATACTTTATTACTTGATGTTTTCAAACAAAATCATGGTAAGTTGAATGTGTACATAGCCATGTCAATTTTTTTTTCAGAACAATATAAGGAGGTAGCAAGCTAAGGGTGTCCACTTCCGGACCACTTTCGGGTGAGTGTGACACCTGCTCGAGTGAAAATACAAAGGTTTTGCTTTGGTGTGCAATACCTCGATCGAGGTATTATCTCCAATGAAACTCACACACGAGGACAACCGAGCCAAGCCAATACCTCGATCGAGGTCCTAGACTTTTTTCACCGAGCCGAGCCTATACCTCGATCGAGGTCTCGTGGCATGCCACTACCTCGTTCGAGTATCGTGGCAATCCAACTATACCTCAATTGAGGTATTGTGGCAAGTCCACATACCTCGATTGAGGTATCATGGATAGATGTCTTCGATCATGTCAAATACCTCGATCGAGGTATGTGCCATCCGATAGGGCAGTTGACATACCTCGATCGAGGTAACGTGGCAAGTCCACGAACCTCGACCTGGTATGCTGGACCGATTGCTTGGCCGCATGTCCGATACCACGATCGAGGTATGTGGCATCCGGCTGGTAGCTGACATACCTCGATCGAGGTATCATGGCAGGTCCATACCTCGATCGAGGTAGATGGACCGATGTGTATGGGGCATGTCAAATACCTCGATCGAGGTATCGTGGATAGATGTCTTCGATCGTGTCAAATACCTTGATCGAGGTATGTGCCATCCGACAGGGCAGTTGACATACCTCGATCGAGGTAACGTGGCAAGTCCACAAACCTCGACCTGGTATGCTGGACCGATGACTTGGCCGCATGTCCGATACCACGATCGAGGTATGTGGCATTCGGCTGGCAGCTGACATACCTCGATCGAGGTATCGTGGCAGGTCCATACCTCGATCGAGGTAGATGGACCGATGTGTATGGGGCATGTCAAATACCTCAATCGAGGTATCGAGGTATGATGGAGCGATGTATATGTGGCATGTAAAATACCTCGATCGAGGTATGATGGATCCATATGTATGTGGCATGTGAAATACCTCGATCGAGGTAGTGAAACCCGAAATTTTCGTATATAAAGAGAGGGACCCCCCTCATTCTTCATACCTCGATCGAGCTCCTCCTCATCGAAATCGACGGATTTGCGAGAGCTCGACGAAATTGCGGCAGCGACGGAGAACGACCGACGAAGATGGACGGAGCGAGAGATTCTAAGTAAGGTTTTTTTAATGTAGCTTTTTTTTTTTGCGAAAATTTATTTAAATTTTAGTTTATAGGAATAATTATAAAATATTTCTAAATTTCAAATGCATTTTAAAGTTTTTTTGAATTACGTAATTTTTTATTTAAAATGTGAAAATGCATATATTTTGTTTTTTAAAATCATTTGTTAAAAAAAAAAGAGATTAAAGTTATTTTTTAAATTAGTGCTATTTTTATTTAAATAAAAAAATGTTTAAATTTTATTTTTTAAAATCATCTTTAAAAAAAAAAGAAAATAAACACCTATTTCATTAATTTTGGACCATCTGCATAATTTTATTTCATTAAAATCATCTGCATAATTTGACTCCCCATTGTCTTATTGCTCAATGTCATGATAGTCCCTTGCCAGGTGCCATCTTCATAATTTGACTCCCACTTGTCTTGCCAAGCCTTGCCCCTTGGGTGCATTGACTCCCCATTGTCTTATTGCTCAATGCGATAGTCCCTTGCCAGGTGCCATCTGCATTAACTCCCTATTGTCTTGCCAAGCCTTGACCCTTGGGTGACATCCAGTGCAAAATACAGGTGCCATCTGCATTAACTCCCACAAGTTATCTTGCCAAGCCTTGCCCCTTGGGTGCATTGACTCCCCATTATCTTATTGCTCAATGTGATAGTCCCTTGCCAGGTGCCATCTGCATTAACTCCCTATTGTCTTGGCAAGCCTTGACCCTTGGGTGACATCCAGTGCATATTTTGACTCTCATTTGACATAGGCTTCACCAAGTCGTCTTTAGGTAAACACTTTGCCGATTCTTCCAACATGTATTCTTTTCCATTCATTGTTTGCGTCATAATTCCAACCACTATTACCATTGGGAATGGCTCAGATATCTCACATGTTTGAAGAATAAGGGCAGGATCGATGAGCTTTCGAGACATTGCAAGGGTTGGACAGAGATGGCCGATCCAACTACCTGTATGTATCCTAAGTCCATGCATGGACACTCACAGTGTGAGCTTGTCAATTGCCCTTGGTGGTTAGATTTTTTAGGTGGTATTGTGCTTACATGAGAGCTTGATTTGTACAAGCGATATTCTACAACAAAAAGGACCAAAGAAATAAGCAAGGATCAGGATAATCCAAGAAGAACAACACAAAAAATAGAAGAAATACTGCAAGGAAGGTTGGTTTATTTGGTGTGTGTGAAACATGCTACAGGGGGGTAGGGTCAGTCAAACTAGTTGTAAATCAAAAGTATTTTGAGCTCGTTTGCTCTTTTTTTCTTGACAGCCAAGGATGTGGAGAGGACACCATCTCCGCCGCCTACAGAGCCTTCTATTGATGTTGGTGATGGGATAGATGGTATTATTTCAATTCCATCAACCTTTGAGTTTTTTTATTTGAAGTGGATAAGACTTGGGATGAGCTTCTTGCATATGTTTAGCAATGGATTGTTTTTGTCAACAGGAAAAAAGATAGTGAAAGTTGTCATTCCATTTATCTTCTGTCCACCACTATCGCTAGAACATGCTATGCATTATGGAGGGTTGGCTACGTATGGATGCTGTGTGGGAGACTACATTTTGATGGGCCAGGACTTTGCATGTGCTAGAAAAAATGATATGTATGCTAAGATCCATGAGTTCTTTTTGTCTGCATGTGACCCTTCTATGGAATACAAGAAAAAGGGGTGAAAAGTTAAATGGGCAGCATATTTTATTTTCCTAGACTTTCCCACAGGACAGAACTTGGGTGTCAGTAATCCATTACCTCCTTGGAATATTCTTTCTGAGGACCATGTGAAGTATGGTTTGGCCACAGCCGTAGCCATCATAGGAGACAATGGATGGCTTGCCATGCTTTGTCCCATTGCAGGTGGTGTGAGATGTTAGTAGGATTCTTGATATGTTTATGTGCATTTGTTAAGCTTTCTACTATGATTTGAACTAATGCAACAAATTTCCAGGCCCTTGCTTGACATGGATGGAGAGGTATGTCAAAGTCGAAGACCTCCAGATAGCAAGAAGAGTGATGGTGTTGGACAAGAATGAGTACGGCTTCGTTAAACAATTAGGGGAGGACATGCCGGTATACGCTTCATCTACTTTTTTGAAAGCCTTTCACAATTGGAAAAGTGAACAATGAAGCTGATTTAAGTATTTTTATGTAGATTCATACTTCCATGCTGGTATTTGCATGTCGCAATAGAGCCTCCACACCCATTTTCAAGGCCGAGAGCCATTCTCTATTTGATATGCATGGGGTGCAAGTGAGCGATGACATGTGGACCCACTACATGCCTGAGATAGAGCGGACTCGTGGTGCCTCATCTTCCAACTAGCAGCTTCAAGGTGCTAGGGGTGCTCTCGAGCACTCGTCAGGATTTGTCTCAATGATTTTGGCTTTGCTATGTGTGCCAAGAGGTCTGGTTCTAGAGATGGGATGTGGCACATGCCCTCTCATGAGGGCATGCCAAGCTAGTGGAAGATGTTGTTATTCATTTGATGTGGATACAATCATGGTGGATACATATGTGCTACCACTAGTGCAGGCATCCCTAGCAAAGAGGCCTCATAGGGATGAGAAGGATATGGGGGAGGATGAATATTCTTCAAATGCCACTTATAATCCCTTTGATGACTAGTGAGACACTTTGCTTTCCTATTGTCATGCTTTGCATTGGCTAGTGGCACACTTTTTATATTTTGTGCTTGAAAATTACATTTTCAGAGCTTATGTCATCCTTGAAGTTAGACGTTTGATTTTCGTTGGCATGGTGGAATGGTTGACTTGTCTTCGTTATCTTGTTACTCTGTGGTCAATGTTATGTAGTTCCAACTTACTCTCTATTAATTTTGCCCCTGTAGTGCTTTGCCTACATATGCTGAAGGAATGGCTAGAGCCATGGCGAAGGACAAGCGGTTTGATCAACTTGGAACACAACGTTCACGCATTTGTAGTCCTTTTGTAGATGATGAGTGTGAAGATAGTGGTTGAAGTGTTTTGTGAATCTTTGTGCCTTTTGGAATACTGAGTATATTGTAGGCCCCAAAGCCATATTAGCATTGCATAATGTAGAATGACATGGATTTATATTGTATTAAAAGCTACTCTTCATTTTCTGTTAAAGAGTATGTTGCTGTCTTGGACTCCATTGGGAAACCGCACTATAGAACACAATGGAGTTATAAACCCCAAATGCATATTGTGCCATTTGAGTGCATGGAAATAACCACTTGTCATGCTATGTGGTATCACTGAGATTTCTTGCTGGAATCATGTCCACCTCTCAATAAAACAAACTTCAAGAATGTAATCTATTTCCATATGATCAATGTGTTAAAAGAATCAATTGGAACCATGGTTTTAAACAAAGTTCGTCACAAGCATCGCTCGAACTCTGGACTCGCTTGAACGCGGTCGCTCGATGTTTTGACTTACCCTGTAAAGTTGATCATAGCATTGTGAGGCAGATGGCATCAGCTTTACCATTGGCTAAACAAAAGGCTTGGTCGCACAAATGGGTGAAGGTAGAAGATGATGGATCTGAATTACTCCTATGGCAAGTGACATTTCAAAAAATGTGCATGCATATGCACAAAAAGTCATTCAATGAGCACATTCTCAAAAAAGCAAAAACTTTGAGCAAGGGCTTGTTTTTCATACATGAGATCATTTCAGAGTCTGGAAAGAGTGTTGAGTGCAAGGGAGTTTCATTGAATGATTTCTTGTCTGAGGACTGCTTGGGAGAGGCCTCAGCTTTTCTTTGTCTATGAAATATCACCAGATGACATTCGTCAACTCCTTGACAGAATATTACATACCACCATTGGTAGAGTGGGACTATGTAACATTGTCATATTTTTTTATAAAGATGATGAGGAAAAAATATCTACTACACTAGAAAAACAATATGGCAATGAGCTTAAGATTTACAATGGTATATACTCAAGAAAGAGGGACAAGAGAGAATGCATGGTCTCAAGATACAGAGTCTTGAAACCTTTTTCTTGTGCATGAAGAGCCCTTACAATGATCACTCCTTATAAAACAACATAAAAGGAAATGCAAAGACATTGCAACTAGTGCTAGAAGAGCATGAAGCTCCAAGTCCCCTACATTGTAACGCTAATCATGGCTAGCAAAAAGTGTTGATCTTTTAATTAGTATGATGGAATTTTTGTTGCCGCCTAGATGGGAAGTCACATTGTGTCAAATGGGACATTTGTTTAAAGCTCTTATCAGGAAAGGATACCATGTAAATATTATTGAGATCCCTGCTTGCTTGGAATACCTTGATATTGTGGCTTCTCTCACAATGAAGTATGATAAGAAAGGTCTGATCTCACATGAAGAGGATGCTGACATAGATATGGCCATGTATGATGAGAGTAAGAAAGAGGATGAAAATGTTGAAAGCTCTGGATATGATAGTGAGGACACCAACGATAGTGAGGAAGCTAAAGGAGATGGATATGACATTGACCTTGCCTCAGAAGGTTACATAAAAAGACCATGAAGATATCTAGAGGTATGAAAACTTATCCTTAATTTTCTTTATTTATTTAAAAGCCTTTTTTAAATTATAATTAATTTAAAATTTTAAATCTCATAATTATTTTATCCTTTTATAGGAGGAGGAAAAGGAGGAGTATGAGGAGGACATAGCTGGAGTAGAGAATATAGGAAGCTCATCTTAAGAAAGCAAAGTTGCTTTGGCTATCCATCGGATGAGTCTAGAAAATAATCATACCTTGCAACAAATGGAGAAGTCATTTCAAGTTAGGTTTCAAGTTTGAGAACAACCTCTTACTTTTCTATTCGATGAAGAGGACATTTCAATCCTTTTAAACTCCAAGAAAGACACTACAAGGCATAGGCCATTTTCCGATGGAAATACCGACGCTTTTTACATTAAAATTTTTTTTTTCACGGGCGCAAAGGTCACTATAAAAGTCGCTAAAAGCGTCGAAAAAGGAGCGTCGCTATAAACCGTCGCTATATAGCGACGCTGTTAATCGTCGCTATATAGCGACGATGCAAAGGTCGCTATATAGCGACACTGGTAAACGTCGCTATATAGCGACGATTAACAGAAGTTAAAAAAAAGGTTTAGTGGGGCTAAACAGGGCTTCCTTTTGGCCCTGTTTAGCCCCACTAATCCTTTTTTTTTTTTGTAATTACAAAAGAAAGTTTTTTATAACAAAATTTCCCTTGCTTGCAGGGTGATACAAAATTGTTCTTGTGAATGATGAGGGAAAAATGCATATACATATACAACAGTGTTTGTAACAAAATTACCCTGTGAAAGGGCGATACAAAATCGCTCAAACGAGCGGATATACAAAATGCTACTACCACTACTCATCCGAATCCGAATCATCTTCGTCTTGTTGGCCTCTTCCTTGGTCCTCGACACCTGCGTCTTCTCCCTCGTCCTCGGCACCTGCGTCCGATCCTTGCCCCTGTTGATCGCTCGCCTCCGCCGATGATGGAACGCTTGAGCTTTGACCCTAAGAGTGAACCATATAAATCAAAAATTAGATTGGAACTTAAATTAAAAAGTGAGATTACAAGTAGGAGTAAACTTATACCGTGCGAGCAGCCACCTCAGCCCAATCGACTGTCGCTCCCATTGCCTCTTGCTCAATGAACCACGGCTTTGTTCCTATCCGAAATGCGCGCCGCGTCTCTGCATCCGTAGGAAGACGACCCATCGCAGCTTGCTGTGGATCCAATTTACGAGAGTTAGAGTTAGCTAAAGTGCATGTAATATGTAAGTAAAACAAATAGAACAATACATTAAATGGGAAGAAGTAGACTTACCACGGTTGCCTCGAACGCATACCGTCCGCCTGCACCAAAGTGCGAAGTACCAACGACGTCCAGCCGTCTCTTCGCAGCCCTCCTCTGACCCTCGAACATTTCGGGATGGTCCCTATGTTGCTTCTTGAAGTACTTCCAATCAGCTTTGTCTGCTCAGCTGGGTTTAGCCAACCCCTTTGTAATGGAAGTACGCAGGGTTGATCTACGATGCTTTAGGACCAAACCCATGCGCTCGAGCATATAATTGTCATTAAACTCCACATTTGGCGGATTAGGGTATCTTTGTTTTAACTCATCGATCACCGCCTGCTTCTTTTGGGCATCTTGATACCGCCAATCGGTATTTATGCCGCTCTTGAAGTGATGACTCATCAACCTCCTCATGGCGGCCATCACTGCTTTGCCCTTTTTATCTTCTATTATCTCTCCGGCAGATGTGATTTGATAGGAGAGATCCCCTGATGAGTAAGGGGGACTGACGGTAGCAGAGTCTGAAGGAGTGGAAGCTGCGCGACCGCTTCCGGATCGAGGAGTAGCAGTGGGAGTAGGAGAGGGAAAGGGACCTGACTGATACTGTGTCTCCGGACCAAGTGGAGACCTAAAGGAGCGTGAGTGTGCTGACTTCTCTACATCTCCTGAGTCAGCACAACATGAGCCGCCCGTCCTACTCTTCCTTCCCTTGCGGGAGGCATGCGCAGGTGATGATCCCGCGGTCGAAGGGACGCAAGGGGATGGCTGGGCAGTACGTCCACCCGTCGGTGTAGGGGAAGGAATTGCGGAGGTCCTCTGAGAGAGCAGAGAGAAGAATCTCGCTGCCTCCTCATCGCTCATCTGCGCTACAAACTCGTCGAGAGTCCCGACAAAGCCATGCGCGGCTAGCAAAGGAGTTCCCCGAGGGGTAGTCGCAGCGCTACGTGGAAGAGGGGTCCGACCAGGGGTAGTCGCAGTGCTAGGACCGAGAGGAGTCGGACCAGGGGTAGTCCTCGGGGTAGTCGCCTGAGAGGAATCAAAGTCCTCTGGAGCATATAGATCGTGAGCTCTCCTCCTGCGAGGCTGTCTGTACTCGTCGAATGAGTGACGTGATCCCATGTCTAACATAGACACAAACACGAAAACAGAAAACAAAAAAACAAACATAAGCATTCTCATAGGCATAGGCATAGGCATAGGCAAGAAGAAAGAACAGGGAAAGGAAAGAGGGAAAGAAGATGGAAAGGAAAGAAAAGAATGAGAATGAGGAAATAGAGGATGAGAGAAGGGGGAAATAGAGAAGGGGAAAGAGATGAGGGAAAATAGAGAAGGAGAGAAGGGGGAAATGAGAGAAGGGGGAAATAGAGTGGGAAATAGAGAATGAGCTTATGCGGAAATAGAGAATGAGCTTATGCTTCTCTCATTCTCTATTTTCGCATAAGCTCACGCATAAGCATGAGCTTATGCGGAAACTTAAGCATAAGCTCATGCTCATGCATGAGCATAAGCATGAGCTTATGCTTATGCTTATGCTTAAGCATAGGCATCGGATGTATAGAGAAGGAGCTTATGCGGAAATAGAGAATGAGTTTTCGCATAAGCTTCTCTCATTCTCTATTTCCGCATAAGCTTCTCTCATTCTCTATTTCCGCATAAGCTCATGCACAAGCATGAGCTTATGCGGAAACTTGAGCATAAGCTCATGCTCATGCATGAGCATAAGCATGAGCTTATGCTTATGCTTATGCAGAAAGCATAGGCATCGGAAATAGAGAAGGAGCTTATGCGGAAATAGAGAATGAGCTTATGCTTCTCTCATTCTCTATTTCCGCATAAGCTCACGCATAAGCATGAGCTTATGCGGAAACATGAGCATAAGCTCATGCTCACTCATGAGCATAAGCATAAGCTCATGCGGAAAAAAAGAAGGAGCTTATGCGGAAATAGAGAATGAGTTTCCGCATAAGCTTCTCTCATTCTCTATTTCCGCATAAGCTCATGCTCATGTATGAGCATAAGCATGAGCTTATGCGGATGCTTATGTATGAGCATAAGCATGAGCTTATGCGGAAACTTAAGCATAAGCTCATGCTCATGCATGAGCATGAGCATGAGCTTATGCTTAAGCTTATGCGGAAACTTAAGCATAAGCTCATGCTCATGCATGAGCATAAGCATGAGCTTATGCTTATGCTTATGCTTATGCATAGCATAAGCATAAGCTCATGCTTATGCTCATGCGGAAAAAGAGAAGGAGCTTATGCATAAAAAGAGAAAGAGGAGCTTATGCGGAAAAAGAGAAGGAGCTTATGCGGAAATAGAGAATGAGAGAAGCATAACCTTCTCTCATTTTCTATTTCCGCATAAGCTCCTTCTCTTTTTCCGCATGAGCTTATGCTTATGCTCATGAGTGAGCATGAGCTTAAGCTCATGCTTATGCTCATGCGGAAAAAGAGAAGGAGCTTATGCATAAAAAGAGAAAGAGGAGCTTATGCGGAAAAAGAGAAGGAGCTTATGCGGAAATAGAGAATGAGAGAAGCATAAGCTTCTCTCATTCTCTATTTCCGCATAAGCTCATGCATAAGCATAAGCTTATGCGGAAACTTAAGCATAAGCTCATGCTCATGCATGAGCATAAGCATGAGCTTATGCTTATGCTTATGCTTAAGCATAAGCTCATGCTTATGCTCATGCGGAAAGAGAGAAGGAGCTTATGCATAAAAAGAGAAAGAGGAGCTTATGCGGAAAAAGAGAAGGAGCTTATGCGGAAATAGAGAATGAGAGAAGCATAAGCTTCTCTCATTCTCTATTTCCGCATAAGCTCATGCATAAGCATAAGCTTATGCGGAAACTTAAGCATAAGCTCATGCTCATGCATGAGCATAAGCATGAGCTTATGCTTATGCTTATAAGCATAAGCATAAGCTCATGCTTATGCTCATGCGGAAAAAGAGAAGGAGCTTATGCATAAAAAGAGAAAGAGGAGCTTATGCGGAAAAAGAGAAGGAGCTTATGCGGAAATAGAGAATGAGAGCCGCATAAGCTTCTCTCATTCTCTATTTCCGCATAAGCTTATGCGGAAACTTAAGCTTATGCGGAAACTTAAGCATAAGCTCATGCTCATGCATGAGCATAAGCATGAGCTTATGCTTATGCTTATGCTTATAAGCATAAGCATAAGCTCATGCTTATGCTCATGCGGAAAGAGAGAAGGAGCTTATGCATTCTCTATTTCCGCATAAGCTCATGCATAAGCATAAGCTTATGCGGAAACTTAAGCATAAGCTCATGCTCATGCATGAGCATAAGCATGAGCTTATGCTTATGCTTATAAGCATAAGCATAAGCTCATGCTTATGCTCATGTGGAAAGAGAGAAGGAGCTTATATAAGCATAAGCATAAGCTCATGCTTTTGCTCATGCGGAAAGAGAGAAGGAGCTTATGCATAAAAAGAGAAAGAGGAGCTTATGCGGAAAAAGAGAAGGACACTACTACACACGCATCCTATTGCGATGTCGTTTACGTACCGACGATTAGCGCCCGCTTAGCGTTAATCGTCGGTATAAAAATCGGGTTTCGCAAATCGTCGCTATATAGCGACTTTTGTTAAAAGTCGCTATATAGCGACTTTCTTGAAAGTCGCTATATAGCGACACTGAGACAAAATATTATAGCGACGTTTTTACAGAGAGGTTTTTTTTTTTTTTAAGGCCTTAAAATTTAGTTTTTTCCAATGACAAAATTTTTTAAATTTTCATACATGTTTGAGCTCATAAAGAATTAAAAAATGAGAGCATGTACATCAAGCCTTTGAAGCTCATATATTCATGTCCAAGTTTGAGATGAGAAAAATCAAATAAGAGCATTTACATCAACTGTTTCACAAGTCTAAGGCGCCAAGCAAGTCTATCTCCAACTCTATACCGAGTTGATCTCCTATATCATCATCATACTTTAGTATCGTACGTTCACCTAAAAGTATTTGATCATCTTCTTCAATAAAGCTTAAGTGTGGTGATTGATCTTGATGATTGTTGTCTTCCTTGTCAATATCGTGATCTCCATCCTCCTCCCGTGCGATGTCATTATGCGCATCTTCCTCTTGCCTCATATGGTGATCTACATCTTCTTCGCTAGATTCATCAATTGGATCCGGCATTGGTAGTGGCATCTCCATATCCACATCTCGATCTTCAAAAATTTGCTTACTTCGTGGTGCAACTTGGATCACGTACCACCATCTTGGATCAGAACGATCCGGATGAAAAACCACCTATATTGAAGATGGGTGCCAAATGTCATCAATTATATATATATCAATGGACTTTAAAAACGAAAGCTTCGACTAATTAAATCATTAGTATGCACCTGCTCACAGTGCTCGGGAAGAACAAAAGTATCACTTTCATCGGTCCAATGTTTGGTGGAGTCTATTGCAAAGAGACCGCTACTATCTTTTCTCACTGTCGCATGGGGACCGTTGTAAGTAGTTCTAAACCATTTTACATCAAGAATAAAAATAGTAAATCGTCTGAAATCAATTTCATAGATGTCGCGTATGGTTCCACAATAATCCAACTGTGAGGAGAGAAGATTGGTATCCGAAGCACTTGCTCGGCTATCTTGTGTGAAGTTAGCCATGACTCCACAATCATACGTGACTCTCTTTGAATCGATGCGTTCCACGCGAAAATGTCGTCCATATGACCATAATGCACTGTACTTTTTGTACTGTAAAAGAGCATCATTAAAACAATGAAGATGCACCTATTTTATAGCATATATTGCCACAAATAATTACTTAATTACGTCAAGAGATAAGAAACTTACATGCACCATACATCCAGATGATAACTCCCGCTCGCGCTCGTTTATTGTCTCTCCATCACGTTCGGCTTTACGTACAGCCAGTTGTAGCCAATCAAGTGACATGTGAGTAGGGAGAAGAGCCAGATCTCGTGGATATGGTTGTGATCGCCTGTACATTACTCTGAATCTCGTCCTTGCATTTATTCTTTCTGCTTTGGCCACTTCATATCTCTCAATCCACTTCTGCATCTCAGGGCTATTGAGGATACAAAACTTATTGAATTTCTCCATTTGCTCTTCGCTCATCTTTCTTTCAATCCCTTTTCCTTGGGGGACCTCGCCAATGATGCGATCATCATCCTTGTTGTGCCAAGCTTGCGGCATATCAGGATCCGTGGATGCAAGAAACTCTGTGATATATACTAATGACTCTTGCACAAGCCATCCCTCTGCCATGCTTGCTTCCGGTCTTGCTCTTTGTCTTACAAACCCCTTTAAAGTTTTCATAAACCGCTCGGGAAAAAACATCCATCGATTATGAACGGTACCTGCTATAGCCACCTCATCAACTATGTGCACAAGCAAGTGGACTTGAGTTGTCATAATGCTTGAGGGAAAGTGCTTCTCAAGCAAGCATACGGCTTCAATGGATTCCACCCTAGCCTTCTCGATGCTCGATATATTGATCTCTTTTTGAGATATCCACCTATTTCACATGTCCATGCATATGTAAGATATTTGAGATATCCACCTATCTCACATGTCCATTAAGAAAATACATAATGCGATTTGATAGTAAGCATACCTCACAATACCACAGATCTTGAATATAGCATTTCTAACATCTTCTTGTAAGCACCCTTTTATTGTAATTGGAAGGATGAACTATCAAAGCAACAATGAAATCATGTCAAAAATATAACATAATAATAATTACGCTAACGCATCATTATTATCGGTACACTAATTCTACTTAGAATACCTGTAAGACCTTGTGCCAATCATGGGACTTGAGGCCACTAAGCTTATTGTCCTTTGAAAATGCTCCTTTCAAGCAACGCATGTACCCTGTCGGTGTTTGAAAAGAGGCAATGTCTGCCTTGATCGCTGCCTCCTCCCTCGTAGAGAGGATCCACGTTGCTTTCGGGAGGACAACTTTTCCTGAAGCATGCACTTGGGGCCACAAATGAGACATCCTATTCATAGCACGCAAGTCTTCTCGCACTCCTCTCGAGTCCTTGGAACCAACCAAGTGTGCCCAAATAGTGTGCCCAAATGGTAGCCCCCACATTCTTGAAGATATGCATGGGATCCAAGAGATGATTGATTTGTAACTGATCCCAATAAGGAAGCTTGTGAAAGATCGATAGCCTCTTCATACCAGGAGGAGGTTCCTCTCCATTCGCCCTCCAAGCTTGAATCCAATCACTTGCTTTCAAATATGATGGTGGTGGATCAAGCTGACCTCCACGTGCGAGATGGTCGAGCGGAAGGTATCGAGCATGACCTTCATAAACATTTTTCCTCATATGTTTGGAGTAGCGTGCAAGCGATTTCAGAGCGGGTCCATAAACAGGACAAGCATGGTACCCACTTGTAACAAGTCCTGCACGCGTGCATGAATATGTTAGTACAAGACATGCGTGCAAAAGAGAGTAAAAAAAGCATAATCCCTCATTGTACATGTAAAGACATAACCACGTACCTGCGCACTCTCCATATCCTGGGTAGTCATGCATGGTCCACATCAAGATACCCCTGACCAAAATATCATTGGTATGCCTAGGAGCTCTGGAAATATCAAAGACCTGCACTCCTCTCCATAATATCTATAACTCCTCTATCAAAGGTGCCATGTACACGTCCATGTTTTTTGCCTTGTACTTTCCTGGCACAAGTAGTGCAAGCATGAGGTGTCCCTTTTTTATTGTTAGCCATGGTGGGATATTGTAATTCACCACGACTATGGGCCATGTCGACCAAGATGTCGAGCGTAACCCGAAAGGATTCACGCCGTCCATGGCTAGCCCAAGATGTAAGTTGCGTGGCTCTCTCGCAAAGTCCGGCCACTGATTATCTATGTGCTTCCAAGCTGCACAATCTGCGGGAATCCTCAATGTGTGATTAGTGGACCGATGAGATGCATGCCATGTCATCAACTCCGCTATGGATTTGCATCGAAACATGTGTTGTATTCTTGCAATGATGGGAAAGTGTCTTAAGACCTTTACCGGTATCCGCTCACCCTGCATCCTCCCCATACATCCGCAAGTGGCGCATGATAATACGACGTTGATGTCGTACTTCTCGCTTGCAATGAGTGCAATGACAGTATAACCTCTCCGTAAGCCACTTCGTGCTCCCGGGCGTTGGCGCATCATCGGATGAGCTTCCACTCGTCCCTTCCATCTACACTTATAAAATCACAACATAAGCATGAAGAGGAGATATTGACAATTATAAGCATAGCATGTTTGAGCTTCTCTTGAGGCCATATAAAAAGAATGACGTCGCTATATAGTAAGGATTGAAACAAAAAATCCTATATAGTAAGGCTATATAGTAAGAGGAGATATTGACAATTATAAGCATAGCATGTTTGAGCTTCACTTGAGGCCATATAAAAAAAATGAATAGTAAGCGTCGCTATATAGCGACGCTCTGTTCCGTCGCTATATAGCGACGCTCTGTTCCGTCGCTATATAGCGACGTTTTTAATTAAAAACGTCGCTATATAGCGACGAATAAGCGTTGCTATATAGCGACGCTGTGGATTAAAACCCGAAACGCCGAAACGTGCGGCGTTTTGCTCAATCCATTCCTAATCTCTCAAGTAAGCAACCCAAAATCTCCTCCCACCCATTTTCGACGACCTCCCATCTATTCCAAGCAACCTCCCACTCTATTTTCCACTCCTCACCCTTCTCCTACCTCTTGTACTCCCTCTCTCTCCTTTTCCCTCTTTGGTTTCCTGAAAGAAAGTTCTTCAAGAGGTGAGTTTGTTTCAACAATGTAGGTTGTTTGTTTGTTAGCTTTGGTTTTGTGAGTGTTTCTACTTGTATTGCTAAACCTGTAAACTAGTTTTCATGCTTGATTTGAAAGGATTGAAACAAAAAACGAGATTTCAAGAAAGAAAGAAAGAAAACTCACCTCTTCTTTCTGTATATCTCTTCCTTCTCTTTCTCCTTGTCTCCTCAGTCTCCTCCTTTCCTTGTCTCCTCAATCTCCTCTTTCCTTGTCTCCTTTCAAGAAGTTGCTTTTGTAATCTCCTCTTTCCACTAACATCTTATTTGAAAAAATGGGTTGTTTTCTCTCTTTTGTAGGGCCAGTCCACTACACCGAGCGGGACATACTCTCTCTTTTGTAGGGCCAGTCCACTACACCGAGCGGGACATACTTTTACAGGTAAGTGCTTCCTCTTCTTTCCATTTATTATTATTTTTATTTGCATTGGCCTGCAGCTAGCGCCTTAAGCGCTAGCTGCAGTGATGGGCGTAGGAACCCTCTCTTCCCCTCTCTCTCTTTCCTTCTTCCCCCTTCTCTTTTTCTCCTTTTTCCCCCTTCTCTTTTTTCCCTCTTCTCTTATGCTTATGCTTCTCTCATTCGCATAAGCTCTTTTTCCGCATAAGCTCCAGCATGAGCATGAGCATAAGCATGAGCTCTTTTTCCGCATAAGCTCCTTTTCCGCATAAGCTCCTTTTCTGCATAAGCTCTTTTTCGCATAAGCTCTTTTTCCGCATAAGCTCCTCTTTCTCTTTTTATGCATAAGCTCCTTCTCTTTTTATGCATGAGCATAAGCATGAGCTTATGCTTATGCTATGCATAAGCATAAGCATAAGCTCATGCTTATGCTCATGCATGAGCATGAGCTTATGCTTAAGTTTCCGCATGAGCTTATGCTTATGCGTCAGCTTATGCGGAAATAGAGAATGAGAGATGCTTATGCTTCTCTCATTCTCTATTTCCGCATAAGCTCCTTCTCTTTTTCCGCATAAGCTCCTCTTTCTCTTTTTATGCATAAGCTCCTTCTCTTTTTCCGCATGAGCATAAGCATGAGCTTATGCTTATGCTATGCATAAGCATAAGCATAAGCTCATGCTTATGCTCATGCATGAGCATGAGCTTATGCTCATGTTTCCGCATAAGCTCATGCTTATGCATGAGCTTATGCATGAGCTTATGCGGAAATAGAGAATGAGAGAAGCTTCTCTCATTCTCTATTTCCGCATAAGCTCCTTCCCTTTTTCCGCGTAAGCTCCTCTTTCTCTTTTTTATGCATAAGCTCCTTCTCTTTTTACGCATGAGCATAAGCATGAGCTTATGCTTATGCTTATGCTTAGCATAAGCATAAGAATAAGCTCATGCTTATGCTCATGCATGAGCATGAGCTTATGCTTAAGTTTCCGCATAAGCTTATGCTTATGCATGAGCTTATGCGGAAATAGGGAATGAGAGAAGCTTATGCTTCTCTCATTCTCTATTTCCGCATAAGCTCCTTCTCTTTTTCCGCATAAGCTCATGCTTATGCTTATGCATGAGCATGAGCTTATGCTTAAGTTTACGCATAAGCTTATGCTTATGCGTGAGCTTATGCGGAAATAGAGAATGAGAGAAGCTTATGCTTCTCTCATTCTCTATTTCCGCATAAGCTCCTTCTCTTTTTATGCATTAGCTCCTTCTCTTTTTCTGCATGAGCATGAGCTTATGCTTAAGTTTACGCATAAGCTTATGCTTATGCGTGAGCTTATGCCGAAATAGAGAATGAGAGAAGCTTATGCTTCTCTCATTCTCTATTTCCGCATAAGCTCCTTCTCTTTTTATGCATAAGCTCCTTCTCTTTTTCCGCATGAGCATAAGCTCATGCTTATGCTCATGCATGAGCACGAGCTTATGCTTAAGTTTCCGCATAAGCTATGCTTATGCATGAGCTTATGCGGAAATAGAGAATGAGAGAAGCTTATGCTTCTCTCATTCTCTATTTCCACATAAACTCCTTCTCTTTTTCCGCATGAACATAAGCATGAGCTTATGCTTATGCTCATACATAAGCATGAGCTTATGCTTATGCTCATACATAAGCATCCGCATAAGCTCATGCTTATGCTCATACATGAGCATGAGCTCTTTTTTCGCATAAGCTCCTTTTCCGCATAAGCTCCTCTTTCTCTTTTTATGCATAAGCTCCTTCTCTTTTTCCGCATGAGCATAAGCATGAGCTCATGCTTCTCTCATTCTCTATTTCCGCATAAGCTCCTTCTCTTTTTCCGCGTAAGCTCCTCTTTCTCTTTTTTATGCATAAGCTCCTTCTCTTTTTACGCATGAGCATAAGCATAAGCTCCTTCTCTATTTCCGCATAAGCTCCTTCTCTATTTCCGATGCCTATGCTTTCCGCATAAGCATAAGCATAAGCTCATGCTTATGCTCATGCATGAGCATGAGCTTATGCTCAAGTTTCCGCATAAGCTCATGCTTTTGCATGAGCTTATGCGGAAATAGAGAATGAGAGAAGCTTATGCGGAAACTCCTTCTCTATTTTCGATGCCTATGCTTAAGCATAAGCATAAGCATAAGCTCATGCTTATGCTCATGCATGAGCATGAGCTTATGCTTAAGTTTCCGCATAAGCTCATGCTTATGCGTGAGCTTATGCGGAAATAGAGAATGAGAGAAGCATAAGCTCATTCTCTATTTCCGCATAAGCTCCTTCTCTATTTCCGATGCCTATGCTTTCCGCATAAGCATAAGCATAAGCTAATGCTTATGCTCATGCATGAGCATGAGCTTATGCTCAAGTTTCTGCATAAGCTCATGCATGAGCTTATGCGGAAATAGAGAATGAGAGAAGCTTATGCGGAAACTCATTCTCTATTTCTGCATAAGCTCCTTCTCTATTTCCGATGCCTATGCTTAAGCATAAGCATAAGCATAAGCTCATGCTTATGCTCATGCATGAGCATGAGCTTATGCTTAAGTTTCCGCATAAGCTCATGCTTATGCGTGAGCTTATGCGGAAATAGAGAATGAGAGAAGCATAAGCTCATTCTCTATTTCCGCATAAGCTCATTCTCTATTTCCGATGCCTTTGCTTTCCGCATAAGCATAAGCATAAGCTCATGCTTATGCTCATGCATGAGCATGAGCTTATGCTCAAGTTTCCGCATAAGCTCATGCTTATGCATGAGCTTATGCGGAAATAGAGAATGAGAGAAGCTTATGCGGAAACTCATTCTCTATTTCCGCATAAGCTCCTTCTCTATTTCCGATGCCTATGCTTAAGCATAAGCATAAGCATAAGCTCATGCTTATGCTCATGCATGAGCATGAGCTTATGCTTAAGTTTTCGCATAAGCTCATGCTTATGCGTGAGCTTATGCGGAAATAGAGAATGAGAGAAGCATAAGCTCATTCTCTATTTTCGCATAAGCTCATTCTCTATTTCCCACTCTATTTCCCCCTTCTCTCATTTCCCCCTTCTCTCCTTCTCTATTTTCCCTCATCTCTTTCCCCTTCTCTATTTCCCCCTTCTCTCATTCTCTATTTCCTCATTCTCATTCTTTTCTTTCCTTTCCATCTTCTTTCCCTCTTTCCTTTCCCTCTTTCCTTTCCTTTCCCTCTTCTTTCTTCTTGCCTATGCCTATGCCTATGAGAATGCTTATGTTTGTTTTTTTGTTTTCTGTTTTCGTGTTTGTGTCTATGTTAGACATGGGATCACGCCGCTCATCCGACGAGTACGGACAGCCTTGCAGGAGGAGAGCTCACGATCCATATGCTCCAGAGGACTTTGATTCCTCTCAGGCGACTACCCCGAGGACTACCCCTGGTCCGTCTCCTCTCGGTCCTAGCACTGCGGCTACCCCTGGTCCGACCCCTCTTCCACGTAGCACTGCGACTACCCCTCGGGGAACTCCTTTGCTAGCCGCGCATGGCTTTGTCGGGACTCCCGACGAGTTTGTAGCGCAGATGAGCGATGAGGAGGCAGCGAGATTCTTCTCTTTGCTCTCTCAGAGGACCTCCGCAATTCCTTCCCCTACACCGACGAGTGGACGTACTGCCCAGCCATCCCCTCGCGCCCCTTCGACCGCGGGATCATCACCTGTGCATGCCTCCCGCAAGGGAAGGAAGAGTAGGACGGGCGGCTCATATTGTGCTGACTCAGGAGATGTAGACGAGTCAGCACACTCACGCTCCTTTAGGTCTCCACTTGGTCCGGAGACACAGAATCAGTCAGGTCCCTTTCCCTCTCCTACTCCCACTGCTACTCCTCGATCCGGAAGCGGTCGCGCAGCTTCCACTCCTTCAGACTCTGCTACCGTCAGTCCCCCTTACTCATCAGGGGATCTCTCCTATCAAATCACATCTGTCGGAGAGATAATAGAAGATAAAAAGGGCAAAGCAGTGATGGCCGCCATGAGGAGGTTGATGAGTCATCACTTCAAGAGCGGCATAAATACCGATTGGCGGTATCAAGATGCCCAAAAGAAGCAGGCGGTGATCGATGAGTTAAAACAAAGATACCCTAATCCGCCAAATGTGGAGTTTAATGACAATTATATGCTCGAGCGCATGGGTTTGGTCCTAAAGCATCGTAGATCAACCTTGCGTACTTCCATTACAAAGGGGTTGGCTAAACCCAACTGGGCAGACAAAGCTGATTGGAAGTACTTCAAGAAGCAACATAGGGACCATCCCGAAATGTTCGAGGGTCAGAGGAGGGCTGCGAAGAGACGGCTGGATGTCGTAGGTACTTCCCACTTTGGTGCAGGCGGACGGTATGCGTTCGAGGCAACCGTGGTAAGTCTACTTCTTCCCATTTAATGTATTGTTCTATTTGTTTTACTTACATATTACATGCACTTTAGCTAACTCTAACTCTCATAAATTGGATCCACAGCAAGCTGCGATGGGTCGTCTTCCTATGGATGCAGAGACGCGGCGCGCATTTCGGATAGGAACAAAGCCGTGGTTCATTGAGCAAGAGGCAATGGGAGCGACAGTCGATTGGGCTGAGGTGGCTACTCGCACGGTATAAGTTTACTCCTACTTGTAATCTCACTTTTTAATTTAAGTTCCAATCTAATTTTCGATTTATATGGTTCACTCTTAGGGTCAAAGCTCAAGCGTCCCATCATCGGAGGCGAGCGATCAACAGGGGCAAGGATCGGATGCAGGTGCCGAGGACGAGGGAGAAGACGTAGGTGTCGAGGACCAAGGAAGAGGCCAACAAGACGAAGATGATTCGGATTCGGATGAGTAGTGGTAGTAGCATTTTGTATATCCGCTCGTTTGAGCGATTTTGTATCGCCCTTTCACAGGGTAATTTTGTTACAAACACTGTTGTATATGTATATGCATTTTTCCCTCATCATTTCACAAGAACAATTTTGTATCACCCCGCAAGCAAGGGAAATTTTGTTATAAAAAACTTTCTTTTGTAATTACAAAAAAAAAAAAGGATTAGTGGGGCTAAACAGGGCCAAAAGGAAGCCCTGTTTAGCCCCACTAAACCTTTTTTTTTACTTCTGTTAATCGTCGCTATATAGCGACGTTTACCAGTGTCGCTATATAGCGATGATTAACAGTGTCGCTATATAGCGACATTTGCATCGTTGCTATATAGCGACGATTAACAGCATCGCTATATAGCGACAGTTTATAGCGACGCTCCTTTTCCGACGCTTTAGGCGACTTTTATAGCGACCTTTGCGCTCGTGAAAAAAAAAAATTTAATGTAAAAAGCGTCGGTATTTCCGTCGGAAAATGGCCTATGCCTTGTAGTGGGAGCTTATGCGGAAATAGAGAATGAGAGAAGCATAAGCTTCTCTCATTCTCTATTTCCGCATAAGCTCATGCATAAGCATAAGCTTATGCAGAAACTTAAGCATAAGCTCATGCTCATGCATGAGCATAAGCATGAGCTTATGCTTATGCTTATGCGTATGCTTAAGCATAAGCATAAGCATAAGCTCATGCTTATGCTCATGCGGAAAAAGAGAAGGAGCTTATGCATAAAAAGAGAAAGAGGAGCTTATGCGGAAAAAGAGAAGGAGCATGAGAGAAGCATAAGCTTCTCTCATTCTCTATTTCCGCATAAGCTTATGCGGAAACTTAAGCATAAGCTCATGCTTATGCTCATGCGGAAAGAGAGAAGGAGCTTATGCATAAAAAGAGAAAGAGGAGCTTATGCGGAAAAAGAGAAGGAGCTTATGCGGAAATAGAGAATGAGAGAAGCATAAGCTTCTCTCATTCTCTATTTCCGCATAAGCTCATGCATAAGCATAAGCTTATGAAATATTTGAAATATACTACATATATTTCTATTTCAAAATGTACATTGTTTTTGTCACAAATATAGATAAACATAACTAAGGCATTCTAAAATGACAGTGTCTCACAATTCAACCTTACTTCTATCTTGTAAATTAATATACAATGCCATACAAGCTATCCTTCCAAAGGTTTGCCAACTTTGCTTGGAATCTTTCTTTTGACTTTGATTGGAGACCTTTTCTTCTTGAGATGAGGAGAAACTGAACTCTTCTCATCTTGTGCAAGAGTTGTTGTGCTCATAGTTTGCTCTTCAACTAATTTTTTGGGAAGGGCCACCAAAGAAGGCTCTTGATTCCTAATGAGCTTATGCTTTCCATTAGCTTGCAAAGATAGGGGATCCTTTACACCACAAGCTAGTGCTCAGGTAGTATATGTCAAAAAGTAGCCAGCTCTTGAGCCTTGCTTTCCAACATAACACCCAAAAATAAAGTAAAGCAAACTGCTTCTCTATCAGTATGATCTTATTTGTCTTAGCTGTAGACATCTCAGAAAATTATGCTTTCAAAGAACAAAATGAGATTCAATCAATGCACTGGAATTCAATAAAACTCTCAATTTTTGTGCATATAACTCACTTTTGTAAGGCAAGAAAAGCTATTGAAACAATTCACTTCTTCATTTTAGGAGATAAGAAGCATGACACATTATTTGTACAACATTATTTCATGCTACATGAGATGTGAAAGAATATGGAGTTAGGTCTGATGGGGTTGCCTCCTCGTTCAAGGCTTGCATGCCCTTCTATTTTGTTGCTAGGTATGGCAAAATGATAGGCATGAAAATGACTTGGAACTTCTTTACAAGTGGGCATTACAAAGGAGAGCACGATGGAGCAGGGGATGTTATTAAAAGCACCTTAACACATGAAAAACTAAAGGAAGATGATGCTATTTTAACGTATGCAAGCAATTTTGCTTTCTTGTAGGCCAACTTATCTAAGGGAGCAGTAGCCTTTTACGCATATAAGCAAAGGGAGTGTGCTTGTGTATTTTGGGAGATAAAGGTAGGAGATGTGAATAGGGAAAATGCGTGGAATTGTGAAGCTGTTCCCAATTCACATTGTTTATGTCATGTTTTTCATGGTCAATGACCCACAAGATCCATTAGGCCTTGCTACCAAAAAAAATTTATGATTTTGTGATGCATGCATGCATGGGCTTTGTAGCAAATGTACCAACAAAGCACATGTGAAACCTTGGGGTTTTCACATGTTAAGCATAAGCTCATGCTCATGCATGAGCATAAGCTCATGCTTATGCTCATGCGGAAAAAGAGAAGGAGCTTATGCATAAAAAGAGAAAGAGGAGCTTATGCGGAAAAAGAGAAGGAGCTTATGCGGAAACTTAAGCATAAGCTCATGCTCATGCATGAGCATAAGCATGAGCTCATGCTTATGCTTATGCATAAGCATAAGCTCATGCTCATGCTGGAGCTTATGCGGAAAAAGAGCTTATGCGAATGAGAGAAGCATAAGCATAAGAGAATAAGAGGGAAAGGAAATAGAGAATAAGAGGGAAATGAAAGAGAGAAGGGAAAAGAGAGAGGGGGAAAGAGAGAATAAGAGAAGAGGGAAAAAAGAGAAGGGGGAAAAAGGAGAAAAAGAGAAGGGGGAAGAAGGAAAGAGAGAGAGAGGGGAAGAGAGGGTTCCTACGCCCATCACTGCAGCTAGCGCTTAAGGCGCTAGCTGCAGGCCAATGCAAATAACAAAAATAATAAATGGAAAGAAGAGGAAGCACTTACCTGTAAAAGTATGTCCCGCTCGGTGTAGTGGACTGGCCCTACAAAAGAGAGAGTATGTCCCGCTCGGTGTAGTGGACTGGCCCTACAAAAGAGAGAAAACAACCCATTTTTTCAAATAAGCTGTTAGTGGAAAGAGGAGATTACAAAAGCAACTTCTTGAAAGGAGACAAGGAAAGAGGAGATTGAGGAGACAAGGAAAGGAGGAGATTGAGGAGACAAGGAGAAAGAGAAGGAAGAGAAATACAGAAAGAAGAGGTGAGTTTTCTTTCTTTCTTTCTTGAAATCTCGTTTTTTGTTTCAATCCTTTCAAATCAAGCATGAAAACTAGTTTACAGGTTTAGCAATACAAGTAGAAACACTCTTCATTGGACTTACCCCATGGACTTGAAGGCATGGACTCCTGCAGAAACAGCTAGGTATTTTGGCAGGACTTAACGGCAATGACACGTTGGCTATCTAGAGCTTACACCTGGGAGTCAGAGGTTTCACTCCTATCATCAGGGCTCGCAGGGTCACCTTTCAAACCCGTGACGAAGCGCCTTCACGAGCTGTACATGGAACCTCCTCGTGGATCATCGCCGTCTAATTGGCATTGTCTCCCAAGTTCCAAGATCGACCAAGAGCTCTAGCCTTGTTAGGCCGATCCAAGCCTCCATATGAGACTCTACCTGCTCATGGGTGTAGTCCCAAATGAGGTCTCCTTTCCACTGCTCATTCCCCTTGCTAAGGAATGTAAAGGATGAGGACGGACCGTTAGGAGGGGCCAAGGGGTGGATCCTATGGTTCGCCCCCTTTTGGAGGATCATGATAGAGATGTCCAAGCATGAGGGAAAAGTGCCCTTCTGTCTTACGTCCAAGCAGTCCCGAGTAAGTCAAAACATCGAGCGACCGCGTTCGAGCGAGTCTAGAGTTCGAGCGATGCTTGTGACGAAAAGGAGAGGAGGAGTCATGAGGTGGGACTATGAACAGTGGTACGTGAAGAGTGCTAAGTTTGTCATGATATTTAGCACGTGTTAGCACCTCATGAGGTGCTAAGTTAAAGATGCTATTTATCGCAAAAGCTAGGCCACCTTACAGTGCTTCCACCCAATGTTATGGGACATAGGACACATTAAGGGAGTTGAGAGATTAATATCACAAGGCCCTTTTTGACCTTCTATTTGTTATTTCCTACAATATCTATCATATCACCTCCTATGGCCTCAATGGCCTTGACCCACTAGTTGTAGGAATTTTGACTTATGGTTTGATGAGCAAATTGTATGAGGGAAAGTTAAAGGATTTTAGAAAGGAAGCATGAAAATGGAATTTTGCTTTGTTTAAAACCATGGTTCCAATTCATTCTTTTAACACATTGATCATATGGAAACAGATTGCATTCTTGAAGTTTATTTTATTGAGAGGTGGACATGATTCCAGCAACAAATCTCAATGATACCACATAGCATGACAAGTGGTTATTTCCATGCACTCAAATGGCTTAATATGCATTTGAAGTTTATAACTCCATGGTGTTCTATAGTGCGGGTTTCCCAATGGAGTCCAAAACAGCAACATACTCTTTAACACAAAATGAAGAGTACCTTTTAATACAATATAAATCCATTCTTTCATTCAATCCATGTCATTTTACATTATGCAATGCTAATATGGCTTTGGGGCCTACAATATACTCAATACTCCAAAAGGCACAAAGATTCACAAAACACTTCAACCACTATCTTCACACTCATCATCTACAAAAGGGCTACAAATGCGTGAACATTGTGTTCCAAGTTTATCAAACTGCTTGTCCTTCGCCATGGCTCTAGCCATTCCTTCAGCATATGTAGGCAAAGCACTACAAGGACAAAATTAATAGAGAGTAAGTTGAAACTGCATAACATTGACCACAGAGTAACAAGATAATGAAGACAAGTCAACCATTCCACCATGACAACAAAAATCAAACGTCTAACTTCAAGGATGACAATCTTCTCTGAAAATGTAATTTTCAAGCACAAAATATAAGAAGTGTGCCACTAGCCAATGTAAAGCATGACAATAGGAAAGCAAAGTGTCTCACTAGTCATCAAAGGGATTATAAGAATATTCATCCTCCCCTATATCCTTGTCGTCCCTATGAGGCCTCTTTGCTAGGGATGCCTGCACTGGTGGCAGCACATATGTATCCACCATGATTGTATCCACATCAAATGAATAACAACATCTTCCACTAGCCTGGCATGCCCTCATGAGAGGGCCTGTGCCACATCCCATCTCTAGAACTAGACCTCGTGGCACACATAGCAAAGCCAAAATCATAGAGACAAATCCTAAGGAGCGCTCGAGAGCACCCCTAGCACCCTCAAGCTGCGAGCTGGAAGATGAGGCACCACGACGAGTCCGCTCTGTCTCAGGCATGTAGTGGGTCCACATGTCATCGCTCACTCGCACCCCATGCATATCAAACAGAGAACGGCTCTCGGCCTTGAAAATGGGTGTGGAGGCTCCATTACGACATGCAAATACCAGCATGGAAGTACGAATCTACATAAAAATACTTAAATCAGCTTCATTGTTCACTTTTTCAATTGCGAAAGACTTTCAAAAAAGTAGATGAAGCATATACCGGCATGTCCTTCCCTGATTGTTTTACGAAGCCGTACTCATTCTTGTCCAACACCATTACTCTTCTTGCTATCTGAAGGTCTTCGACTTTGACATACCTCTCCATCCATGTCAAGCAAGGGCCTGAAAATTCGTTGCATTAGTTCAAATCATGGTGGAAATCTTAACAAATGCACGTATACATATCAAGAATCCTACTAACATCTCACACCACCTGCAATGGGACAAAGCATGGCAAGCCATCCATTGTCTCCTATGGTGGTTGCGGCTGTGGCCAAACCATACTTCACATGGTCCTCAGAAAGAATATTCCAAGAAGGTAATGGATTACTGGCACCCAAGTTTTGTCCTATGGGAAAGTCTAGGAAAATAAAATATGCTGCCCATTTAACTTTTCTCCCCTTTTTCTTGTATTCCATAGAAGGGTCACGTGCGGACAAAAAGAACTCATGGATCTTAGCATACATATCATTTCTTCTAGCGCATGCAAAGTCCTGGCCCATCAAAATGTAGTCTCCCACAGAGCATCCATATGTAGCCAACCCTCGATAACGCATAGCATGTTCTAGCGATAGTGGTGGACAGAAGATAAATGGAGTGACAACTTTCACTATCTTTCTTCCTGTTGACAAAAACAATCCATTGCTGAACATATGCAAGAAGCTCATCCCAAGTCTTATCCACTTCAAATAAAAAAACTCGAAGATTAATGGAATTGAAATAATACCATTTATCCCATCACCAACATCAATAGAAGGCTCCACAGGCGGTGGAGATGGTGTCCTCTCCACATCCTTGTCTATCAAGAAAAAAAGGACAAACGAGCTCAAAATACTTTTGGTTTACAACTAGTTTGACTGACCCTACCCCCCCTGTAGCATGTTTCAAACACACCAAATAAACCAACCTTCCTTGCAGTCTTTCTTCTCTATTTTTCGTGTTGTTCTTCTTGGATTATCCTGATCCTTGCTTATTTCTATGGTCTTTTTTGTTGTAGAATATTGCTTGTACAAATCAAGCTCTCGTGTAAGCACATTACCACCTGAAAAATCTAACCACCAAGGGAAATTGACAAGCTCCCACTGTGAGTGTCCATGCATGGACTTAGGATACATACAGATAGTTGGATTGGCCATCTCTGTCCAACCCTTGCAATGTCTCGGAAGCTCATCGATCTTGCCCTCATTCTTCAAACATGAGAGATATCTGAGCAATTCCCAATGGTAACAGTGGTTAGAATTATGAGGCAAACAATGAATGGAAAAGAATACATGTTGGAAGAATCGACAAAGTGTTCACCTAAAGACGACTCAATGAGCTGCCTGATCCAGTTCTGTCATCTTGGTAGCTACCTTCCCCTTCCCAACACCACTGAGTTCACTAAACTCTCTAATTTTCAAAGAGGTAAACATACACTTTCTTCCCTCCAATTTGATGTCATCAAAATACTGACCAAGACTGTACTCAGAAGGTAGGGCAAACAACCGCCCAATGCTTTTAAGCTCCTCAAGCACACCAATGGCATGAGTTTCAATCTTCTCCAAGAAAATTTCTCGGGCCAGCCACCTGTAAAGGCAATATGCCATCGCATTGGAATAACAAAACACAAGAAGTAATATTATGATTGCCGAAACAATAGCACAAAAAAAGAAGACTTAATTGGCTTACGCTCGGTATGGAATATCTGAAGGAGGCATGTGATACATATTCCGCATGATTGTGCTAGCCTCCAACAAAGACAGGTACTGAATTTTCCTCTCCAATTTCAATGGTGCAAGGGCAATGCACTTAATCTTTTCAAGAGTGATAACCTTCTCCGCCGCATCAAAGTTCAAAGAAAATAGCTTGGCTTTCCAAACATCCCATGCTCCCAGGGGGCCGCGATATCGCGGCCCCCTGGGAGCATGCTTTGCCCCATTTCATGGGGCTCTCAAGAGTAGGGGGCAGCATGCTTTGCCCAGCAGCCCATGGGGCTTTCAAGAGCATGCTTTGCCCCATTTTATCGCGGCCCCCTGGGAGCATGCTTTGCCCCATTTCATGGGGCTCTCATGAGCAGGGGGCAGCATGCTTTGCCTAGCAGCCCATGAAATAGGGCAACCCAACAGCCCATGAAATGGGGCAAAGCATGCTCCCAGGGGGCCGCGAGTTCATGCTTTGCCCCATTTCATGGGCTGCTGGCCATGAAATGGGGCAGCCCATGAACAATGATTGCATTTCAAGAGTAGAGGGGTGAGGCGGTGTCACTGGTTTTCCCCATCGTCCCAAGAATGTCTTCAACTTTTTGACCACTTATGTGGATCAGGATGGGAATCCAGCGCCTACAGTGAGTGCCAATGAATGGCATACCTCAGCATTTGACAAAGAGATCCGCAGGTCTATGCCAGGCAAAGGGGACAAGGCAATCCGCGAGTGGACTAGGCATTGGCAGAGAAATCCAGACCGCGCTTCAGTTGTTCTGGCCACAATGTCCACAGGAGTTTGAAGCTCTGAGGACACATGTTCTTCTAAGCCGAGGTGAATGTTAACCCTTGGTTAACTCGGCTAGCTAACTCGGGTCACCTTGACTCGAGTCAGGTTACTCGCTCGACCCCCTTACTCGGAGGAGTAAGAAGGGAGCTGCTAAGCAACAGAAAGCAGATCTCCAAGCCTTAGCTCCACCTTCTTCTCACGCCCCTCCAAATGAGAATGGAAGATGAAGCTGCCCATCCTTGAATTCTTTATAGACTCCCCATATCATGGGGCTCTCAAGAGCATGCTTTGCCCCATTTTATGGGTTGCTAGGATGCCCTTGAGAGCCCCATCGCGGCCCCCTGGGAGCATGCTTTGCCCCATTTCATGGGGCTCTCAAGAGCATCCTTTGCCCCATCTGTGCAAGGCTTGACTGAAACACTGAAACCTCTCGTGAGCTCCTCTTTCGCAAACGATGCCAGCGCATCCTCATGCTTTGCCGTAACTTCTTGTTCCCATGCAAGCTAAAAGAGATTGCTCCTGTTGAATGCCTTTCTGTGCAAGGTTGCTCGAATGTGACAGCTGAAGGTCATCCGTGGATTGCTCCACTTGAGAAGTCAATGCATGTGTTGCTGTTGTCGATGTGTCTCCTTTGCTTTTCTTTGCTCTTTGAACCTGCAATTCTCTCGGAGGAGGTCTTGGTCTTTTCTGCACATGTTCAAATTTACAATTCGAACCTTTTTTACATCCACCTTGTGTATTAAAAAACCTACAAGGCCTGCTACGACTACCAGCAGTGTGCCCATGCTGTGGTTCCAGCCTTGGAGGTTCCTGCTGCTGGGATGCTCTTGAGAGCCCCATGAAATGGGGCAAAGCATGCTCCCAAGGGGCCGCGATATCGCGGCCCCCTGGGAGCATGCTTTGCCCCATTTCATGGGGCTCTCATGAGCAGTTGGGGGATCTATTGCCAAGTTGCAAGGAGCGTTGTGTTGCTAGAAGAGATCGGAACATGCACACGAAAAAGCTTTGCGTTGCTAGAAGAGGCACTAATGAACAACGATTATCAACAAACTAATTACCGTCATTAACCTACCAAAAAGCTTTAAGAGCCCATATGCAAATACAAAGCAAAAGCGCTGGCATAAGCCAAAAATCTAAACTGCAAAAGGAGCCACACGCTAAGACGTTGAAGACACGTGATCAGCTACGCATGACAGGTTAGATATGTCATTACAAAATGGAAGACGAAGCTACTCTTAGCCAGAGGTAGAAAAGACGTGTTGAGCGTAAGAAGAAAGGGAGAAAGGTTGGATGCAAGGAGACAACCACAAGTCTCAGAGAGTTCAATCGAGCTCGCACAAAAGTAGAAGAGAGAGTTGGAATGAGAAAGAGAAGGAAGAAGGTATCAATTCAAAAATTCAGGCCTCCCCGCATCGCTACCCCAAATTAATTCGTAAGAAAACAATGAATCATACCTGTGCACCTCTCTTCTCCAGACAAAGATTTGTATTTGGCGCTCTCATAAAACCTAATAAGCCAGGAAGATGCACGCTTCCTCCCCTATCCACGCCCTTCAACAAGATCAGCCGAAAATCACCATATTCAGATCTCGATCCACAAAATTGCCCACCGCCCAGACGTTTAGATCCACCAAGATCGTTTGTAGCACATAGAGCGGCTAGCCTACAATGGTGGTGTTCTAGCTCGCCATCAGGCTACTCTTGCTGTCCTGCCTAGATCTCTTATTATATCAGCTACATATCCACAGGTCGAAGGTGCAATCAAGGAGTAGGGACGCGGACTCAGCGTTTGGGATACCTTCTGCCATAAACTCGGTTAGTGAACTTGCAACGTTCTCTGCATCCTTATGCATCGATCTATACGTGACGACCCAAAGGAGGTGATGACGAAGGAGATGGTTAGGAGGAGGGGAAGGAGGTGTAGGAGAGGAGAGAGGTGTCCAAAGATGATGGGATTGGGTTTAGGGAACTAGCACTATCTGGTTAGTTTTGAATGGCTGAATTTGTTGACACCTCACTTGCCATCATTTAGGCTACTGCCACCTTGTGAGCATCGACGACTTGCCATCATTTAGGGTAATGCCTCCTTGTGAGCATTTATACGTGATCTTTGCAAATCCCATGTAATGATAAGATGTCCTATTCAAAGATTTATTGGATGGTGGCTATGTGGTGTCCTGTTCAAAGATTTATTGGATGGCGGCCACCAAACCTTGGATACTCTGATGCGTCATTGATTTGGATACTCTGTCGAAACTCCTTCTTGGATACTCAGCTGAGTCTCCTTCTTTCGCGTCATTTGGGTCTCCTTCATGGATACTCAGCTGAATCTCCTTCTAGCTAGTCATTCATGTCTCCTTCTTTGATACTCAGTTGAATCTCCTTCCTGCCAATCATCCTAGCTCTTAGACCACTTGGATTGCTTTTCACTTGCTATCCATACTCGTATCTAACTATGCCATCTTTCCTTGTGATCAAGCATGGAGCTCAAACTTTGGATATTAGATATGACACAAGTATCTGCGAGGTTTCTCCTTTGGAGCTGAGAGATTTCTTTCAACTGCAAAACAACAACATTCTTCTCCAAGAGGAGATTGGACTAGAGGATGTTGGTGTCATTCATCGACCCATTGAGCTTGAAGCAGGAGAGCTTGGGTTCAAGATAGAAGCAAAGTTGGAATGTGTTTTTTCTATCGTCACAGAGCAAAGGCATGCACCTGTTTTGACATGTAAGGAGACTGTAAGTATGATGACCTTGCTCAAACAGCTCCCACTTAGTAGTGCTTTGCATGTTGCCTTTGCCTCTGCTCAGACTATAGAGCAAGTATCAGAGTTGCCACAAAACTATAATGGTTATGTTTTGTTTGAGCTCCCACCTTGTCTTGAAGGGTCTGCTATGTTTGGAATGGACCAAAAGAATGATGGTCATGCTTGGACATTGTACTCTACTAGCTCGCAAGAGTCATTCAACGAGATGGTTAGAATAAGTAGCTGTACAGGCTACTTGAGGTGTTGCAATTTGGATTGTCCATATATGGAACGGACTGGTCTCTACAATGAGACACAATGGAGGGGAAAACTAAGAAAAATATGTCCTGTGGGTCCAGTTGAAAGGGAATGTGGTTCCTTGCTTTGCATTCATTGTTGTCAGATTCCTATCTGTGTTTCGCAATGTAAAGCTTATATATACTACTGCATTCCACATGATCGTGAACATACTACAAGATGTGCCATTCATGTGGGAGTACATGAGCATCCAATTGGTGAGGGAAGTAGTCGAGGTAAATGGAGAAAAGTGGATGAAATGGTATCTGACCGTGCTAGAAAGAACCCTGCACTCTCTTGCAAAAATATCGAGGTGGATGTTGCCAAAGATATTGTTATGGAAATGATGCTTGGTGGCAAAGAGGAAGCCATAGAGGAGATGGATGAAGCTGGCTTCCATGAAGTTCTTGACACAATAACACCATTGTCACAAAGGAGGAGGCTTCAAAGAGCTGTGCAATCATCTAGACATGGATCAGAACGATTCGATTGTCGCCTGGATTCACTGTTGGAGTTGAAACGTCGATGTAGATACCCTCTTTTGCAAAGTGTCCTTTTCCCAGGACAACTATCAACTAATCAACAACCTCATGTCTTTAAGATGTCAACTATTGGTCTAGGTTCTGGGCTTGACTTGGTGAATAGGATGAGGCCAAGTGGTAACTTGGGTTTTCAATGGTTGCACTTTGACCATGTTCATCGATTGAAAGGATGGTCCACCATGGGTGCCCATGTGTTCCTTTCATCAGGGAGCTTCTCACCATTGCATTATGTGAATTTAAGCTTGAAGATGCTAGTGCACAAGTAAAGTTCTGGCAACTGATGAATGAGCAAATGTTGAAGAATGGATTCCCTTTGCCTGAATTCAGAGGGTTCATGGCAGATGGTGTGGGAGCGAATTGGCTTGGAGTTAGAATAGTATATAATGGTGGACCGGACAATGTCATGGAAGGTAAAGAGAGAACATGTGGTTTTCACTGGGAGATGAGCATGGTAGAGCATACTAGAAGATTAATCAGGGATCCATTTCAGGAAGAGCATAAGCATCTGTGTAGGAATTGGAGAAGAGCAACATCAGATAGTAGTGCAAGAATTTGTAAGGAGGCAATAAAGGAATTTTGGACACCTACTCATGTTAAGGAGGATGAGTTGTCTGCCCTTGAGACATGGTTGGCATGGTGGGATGTGCGGGTTTCCCAGTGGGGAGGTTCATTCATGCAACAACATAAGGACACTGGATTTGTGCCCTCTGTGAATTTAGTTGAGACCAAGCACTCTAGCATGAGGGCTGCTCATGGGTATGCTAAATACATAAGCTTCTATGAGGCCACCGCAACCAATTTGGCAATGTCTGTGCTTCAAAGTGCACACTACAAAGCTTACATGGAAGGCAAACACTTGGGAACAGGACCTGCATTGGAGAAGCTGAGGGAGAGGATTTTGATTTGGGATTCTGGCAATGTGTCAACAAAGAGACTTGTTGATGTTGCCCATGGTGTTATGGAAGAGGCTAGCCTTCACACACCTGAAATGAAAAGGCCCACAATGGAGCAAACTCAAATTAGAAGGAGAAGAGGTTCTGCCACTCCAACTACAATTAAGGAACATGATAGTCATAGGCCAGAGTATATTTATGTCTCTACTAAGCAACCAATGGGAGGGAGGAGACCTCCCACTAGAATTGTAAATGGAGATGAGATTAGCTGCAAGGAGAGTGTTGCGCATGAGACAAATTGGGCTATCAGAAGAACAGAGCCAAGAAGTGTGTTGACATGCTTTGGATTCATTTCTGAATCTAAGTCTCGTTGTGGAGCACTCATAAATACATTGGGTCGAAGTGCAACTGAGGGTGTACCTGCACCTTGCTTCAAGGGGAGAAGACAACATCCTAATGGTATCAAAGAACAGTTTGTGTGGTTTTGCAATACCTCTGTTGCCCATACGTGGTGTGTTGATCAGTCTATACTTGGTGTGCCTAGCCACTCCCCAGGGGTGTGGAAGGTGACCGTCGGGACTTCCATAAAGCAACATGAAAAGGATCAATTGAAGGAGGCAGGTTTTGTGCTTGAGGAGGATGAGAGTTTTCATGTGCAAGGACCTAACTTACAGAGGACTACAACACCATTGAGTCATGATCGGGCCAGTAGAAGGGATAACAGGATAGTGAGATGGAGATCCAAGCTAAGTAAGGAGTTTCAAGACAGGATTCAAAAAGCTCAATGTTTGATTGCAGAAGTGGTGCAAGAGAAAATTATATGTCCTAATGAAATGCATCTGTTCCATGTGCGAACAGAAAGCTCTATTGCAAAGGGCCTTACTTACACCGTGACAATATCAGAGTTTCCACGGTGTTCTTGCAAGGACTTCATTCAACGAGATGCAAAGAAAGGGATGTATATTCCATGCAAACACATGTACTTTGTCTTCATTGGTGTTTTGCAATTGAGTGACAAAGTGCATCAGTTTATGCACCAGGCAGCTCTTACAAAAAGTTGAATTGTTTCAAGCTCTTAGTTCTTGCAGAAACCAACCAAGTGTGTCACATCCACTTGGTTGAACTTTGGGACTATTTTGCATAAGCTTACCTTTGTAGTTGTTAAGGAAACCAAGCAACTGTTTGCCACATGCTTGGTTGATTTTTGAGATTGGGTTTATCTTTGAAAAACCATTTTGTACAATTGGCATATCTATTGTGTCAATTTGGGACATATACAAGTATATTAAGCTCTCAAGCGGCTTCGGAATGTATTTGGGGAAGCTTTAGATTATCTTTGGGAACTTATGGAAGCATATTGTATGCTCAAGCTATTTTGGATAATGCTACTTAATTAATGTTATTTGGCCGATGCTGTTAGACTTGTTAGAAATTTATGCTTGTAGTATTAGTTAGATGCTTAAATCAGATGCTTAAAGGTTTCCTATTTCCTATCTTTAAGAAAGTATTGAATATATCATGGATTGAATTGCTCTATTGAGGACATTACTACCTTTCTTTTTTTTTGAATGCTAAGAAATAATTTTTTCATTTTCCAAATTATAAGGGTGCCGTTTTATTTCTATGTAAGAACAAATTTTATTCAAAGTCAAATGACACTTTTGCAACATAAATATTTGCATTGAAATGTGGAAATCAATAGCCATGTTCGCTCGAACCTTCACCTCGCTCGAACGCAGTCGCTCGAACTTTGGTAATCCTTGGCAATCCCAAGGGCCAACACAGAAGAACTCAATGGGTAGTTGGTGAGGTAGGACTTGAACATCCCCCCGGCACCAGAGGGGCCTTAGCTAACAGACTATTGCTGTGAACCATTGTGGGGCGGGGTAATTGGCTCTTGGGATCTCTGATCGGTTGAAGCTCCCCCTACTTGGGGTGGGGTTGCAGGGGGTTGCCTGAGAGCATTGAGTAATTGGAGTGCTAGCTATCGGGGGTGGGGGTGGAGGGGGAACCTAAGAGCTTTGAGGGGTTGAAAGGTCAACTACAAGGGACAATATAGGAGAAGGGGGGGGGGGGAGGCTGAGGAACGGGAGAGACCACCTCGGGGGCCTGCAACATAACTGTGTCTGCGGGCTCCATCCCTTTCCTTGCCTTCTACTGGAGCTTCTCCTTTGGGGCACTACCTTGTGTTGCCTTCTGTTTCCCCCTTCTTGTTCTTTTTCTTCTTTACTTTTGTCCATCCCCCTTCGCCCACAGGAGGGGCTGTCGCTTGTGCCGTGGCTCTCCTACTTGCCCTAGGTACTGGCTCGCGCATTGGCGTAGGCGCCGTAATGAGGACAAACCCTAACATGGTGCCCAAAACCATGACACATGAGGCATCGATTGGGTTGCCTCGTCACCTATCCTTGGGATCAAAGAAGGGTCATGCACCACAACTCGAACTCTCCGAACCCGTGCACTTGCAAGTGTATTTGCAAAGGTGTCGTGCATGACCCATCCGAAATGATCCCCAAAATCTTGGATACAAGGTCTCGGCTCCGCTACAAATCCTGCAAATAGAAGTGTCACTGGAAAGTGGGGAATATGAAACTGGGAATCAAAGTTCAAAGCTCCGAAACTCTTTTACCATGGCATGAAGGAAAGTATCTTCCCATCCACCACGATGGGAGAGTGGGACACCGGGTTGCTTACTTACTCCATTGTGGAGAGCTTGAGCATGAAGATGCTCCTGCCCATGAGGGCCACCTTAGAGATGTGGTTGTCCTCTAGGCAAAGGCTGGCTTGAAGCTAGTCCATGATTTGTGCACGCCCACTCACTGTGAAGCAGAAGTAGTTGGAATTCCTTCACCACTGCAATCTGCTGCTTTAAGTGATACGGTAGGCCATTGGAGATGGGAGGTCTTGAGGGGCCTCCTGGTTCGGGCTTGAAGCCACCATTTTGAACTAATTAAGGCTCCCGTTGGAGAGAAGAAGCGGCTGGGGGTAAGTGACGGGTCATTCAGCCTGGGGGTGGTGAGGATGAGGGGAGGAAGTACAAAAGGAGGGGGGATCAAAGGGGAGAGAGGACTGCTGTGAACAAGGCTACGAGATTTTGCCAAGCTTCCACACAATGGAACTTGTAGAGGACGGGGTGCCCAACTCACCACAATGCGCACAGATGGAGGAGCACGCTCAACTCAAAACTATAGCAAGCAATGACCAGGTGCTGGTCAAGAAACATTGCGCACCCAAGGAGCTCCGGTTGGAACGGATGCACAAGAAACTTCGCACACTGGCGACCAGCAAGGAACGATTCCCTCCAACGAAACAATGCTCACGGAATGAATGGGTAGAAGGTGCGAGCAGGAAACAAGCCTGGCCGGCAGTAGGACGCGAGGGGCAGAGGAGATGATTGCGCGAAGGAGGGGGATAAGGTAGTTTGATGGAGGAAGGTGGAGCAGTAGCTCACGGGGTTGGAGAACTTTAGGCTTGCTTGTATTGAAATATGGTGGGTGCCCTTTTATAAGCCTAGGCTGCTTGCTTTAAGCTAGAAAAGTAGCTAAATTTGACCAAAAGCTGGGTGCCTAGTTATTCTGGCTTGGAACCTTCTGAAATGGCCCCCACAAAACAAAATTTCACCTCTTGTATTCTGGACCTTGCTTTTGCAACCTTTTTTTTTTAATATTCGTGGCTTGGGTTCCCTAAAATTGACAATTTTAATCGTACCACTTTTTAGTACTCTCATAGACCTTTTGGTCAGACTTTAATTAAGTTTGTTTCTTTCTCAATTGAGTAGGTGGACCAAGGAATTAATGCCTAGGGAATTAAATTGTACAACTTTATCTCTGAGTTCCACTCACGTGGCTTGACTCCCGTACTCTCGAAGCCATAGGTACTCACGCGTAACTTAAGAGAATCAAATTCCCATAAATTCATGTCAATGTGACATTGTACAATGTAAACGTCACTTTCATATGTGATGAATTTGGGCATGCTCTATATTCATCTGGGTACATGTATTTATGTTATGCACATGTGGTTGAACAATGCTCTATGACCATCCTTAGGCCTAAGGAGTTCAGGGCTTTGTAAAAGTATAATGATGTTATAATTGTACTTTCAATTTTGTTTATCATATAGATCTGTAGATTTGTGGACTCATCTTGACATATTTGAGCTTCAATGTAGTTTTTCAGTGGTTTATTGTCATTTTTATTTCTAGTCGTGGGAAAGCTTTTAAACCCACATCAACAGACATGTCTCTTTCTTTTTGATACTTGAAAGATGATAAATGTTTGTATTTTGCATGGTAGATGTAATGCCTTCTCACAATTTTGATGTTTTCTTGTGTGTCTTCATGTGTGTAACAAAAAATTGTTGTTTTGTAGACAAGACAACTTTTGACTAAGTATCCTGGTGTTATCGTATATGGGACTGCTCGAAATTCATACGCTTTTGAGGGTCTTCAGGCTTTGAAAAGAAGACATAAAGTGCGTTTGGAACTTAGCACGCTAGATGTCACCAAAGACGAGACTATGATGGCAAGTTTTCCTTAATTGGTAGCTGATTGTTATATTGATTTTTTGGGGTCACAAAGTATATGTTTGCAGCATATTCATTGACAATTTAAAAAAGTTCATTTTTATCACCTTGGTTCTTCCTCAAGGAGTGCTTGTCATTTGGAGTTTTGTAGCTCTTCAAACCAATGATTGTTTGCCTCTAGAGATGTTGAAGGAAGATTTAGATAAAGTTATGTGAAGGAAAATTTTCAATTAAGGTATTTGAAAATATAGTATTGCGCTATTTTTTATCAAGGATCTTCGAAAAATCAAGGTCTCCTCTTGGAATTTCTCTTTCAAGATCTCGAGATTAGTAACATCTATTGCATTTAATTGAAGCTCTTCTTGTGAAAATTTGCAAGAAAAATTTTAATGAAGGTCTTTGAAAATATATTATCGAGGTTATTTTTGATAGGGATCTATGAAAAATCAAGGTCTCCCCTTAGACCTTCTCTTTTCAAGATCTTGAGACCATTGCATTTCATTGAAGCTCTTCTTGTAAAAATTCTTGAATTGTAAAGTTAAGCAGATGGAGGATGCTGGTTTGAAGGCCAAAAAGCCATAGGATAAAGGTTTGTGAAATGAATTGTTCAAAGAACTATTGAAAGCTCAACTCCACATGACTCTAGATCAAATACTCAACTTGGTTTGAACGTTTAAAGATCATTTAATGACAACTTCCCTTACATTCCTTTCTTGATAATGTAGGTTTGGGCTCTATCTTGAGAATGCCAAAAGTCATGAAAGCACTTCCAAATAGTGTAGAAGGATTTGGAACCACCACATAGTTGCTTGGAAATATGTGAAGACTTTAGGCCAAAAGGCTTTCAATTACTTTGACATTGGTAGAAACCTTATGGAGGATAAGACATTAGCTATCTTTAGTAGCCCTTTTTGTTGTAGGGATTGGATATATCGTGTTCTTACAAAGGTACGTATAGAAAGTATGAAACTTTTGTGGATGATTCTTTATGACATGTAATTACAACTAATGCTTCAATCTTGCCAACTTGCTCTTTAAGGAATCTTTTCTTGAAAGGCGCTAAATTTCGTCTCTCTTCTTCAAAAGACTCTTGCTTATTACCAACCATTGAAAAGGGGATTTCAAAGTTTGCCTTGCAGATATAATAATCTTTAGGAATTCAAGGTCTTTTATCCCATTGGAAATCCATGGTTTTGAAAATAGTAGTTTCAAAACTTGGAGAAGCTTCTTTAATAGGTGACATGAACGATCACAAGAATCTTGTTATCTCTTATGATCTATCCATTTGACTTTGAGGAGCAAGGATAGTGCTCGTGCAAGTTTCTCATAAGGAGGATTGAGAATGGTGCATGAATGTTTTGCATAAAGAGTGCATGTTGAAGTTTGCATTGTGGGGCAGTTTGTAGGCATTGTGCTCCCTTCACCCTCAATAGTTGACCGTTCCACCCTTTCCAATTCTAAAAGCGAATGTGAAGGGGCTGCCTCCTCTTTTCTTGTGTCTTGGATTCAAATCCTCCTCATAGAATGACAATCCTTGCAAAAAGACGGTTCTACTATGTAAGCTAGTTTGTTGTATTTAGGAGTCTACAACAATGCAAACAATCAGCCTTGTTGAGTCATGCTTTTGCATCTTTCCAAGCTTGTGGGTTCCCACGATTGTCATGTACTTACTCTTGAGAATCCCTTGCAAGTTAGAGGTGAGCCCATGCTTTCATTGGCATCTTGTGGCTCTATGATAATAACTTGCTCGTTTTATCCTTTCATGCTCTTTCAAAATGGTTACCAGACATTCACATTCCACTTTGTGAAAATTTTATCCAAGTTGTGGCCAAGTGATATTGTGATAATTCTTTCTATCTTTCATGGTGTGTATGTCCATTTGTTGTAATAGTTCTTTCTATCTCTTATGCTTTTTATTTGGGGGAGAGTATAATGAAAAACACAGTCCATTCACAAGTCATTGTAGCTTGGATGAAGAGATTGTGGACTAATGTTTGATTAACCTTCTTTCTAAATGCTAGGCTTTAGTATGCTTGAGTTTGCCTATGTTGCTGTGATAAAAACTTGTAAGCCTTTATGTTATGGGAGTATCAGTAATGGCACCTTTTGCTCATCGCGAATCATCGCCCTTGACAAAAGGGTTGAGGTAGTCTAGAAAAGCAGTAAACTTTGATGGTGTTTGTGAATACACTGGATTATGATCATCCGAAAATGGTTGCCCATAAAGAACTAGGACCTTCTGATAATTGGATGGAGGGCCAACTTGGTGTCTTTTAGCTAGAACCATAGTGTCCATGCCGAAAAATCTCGAGAACAAACTTCATCTCCGTCATGACTTTGTTTATTGGTGGAGTATTGAGAAGGAACATGCCATGGAGAAATCTCTTGAAGACTTGATTTGGAGGAAGATATTTTTACAAGACCAATCTTCACGACAACCTAAGTGCCAAGGCACAGCTTACATGAGAACAAGTTGCTCTAGCTCGACTAGAGTGGCATTGTTTTCAGACACACTTCATGGACTTCCCATGAAGGGCTTTTTGACATACTTGTGAGACCAACAACCATGTGCACAACGCCTTTTTGGGGAGGGGACCTATTAGAGTTTGAGTGGCGGTGTTTCGAGAGGTTTTAGGTGATCATGGGATCTAGGATGATTCAAAGTGGTACACATGCATATCCATATGATTTGGTAGATAAGGTATTCATATGGACTACTTCCCCCCCTTTCAGTACACCCCTTGGTTCTACAAGAGGAAATCAACAATATCATATGGTTGGACCTTGGGGGAGGGACCTTGAACTCCCCACCCAAACCGAGTTCTACCACGACCAATTCTTGAGAGTGTTGGACTATGGAGTAATTATTTGACCCCATTACATGGAGGACAGACGAGTCCTAGATGCCTTGAGGATTGCCGTTGGGGTCTCATTGCACAAGTTGTAGATCGAGACATGGAGAGCTGCTGGTGCGCCTAGAGAGCAGCGGATTTGTAGACTATGCACATTGGGAGAAGTGGAATCAAAGGATGCACTTGCCTCATTTATTATGAGATTGGAGGATGATACCATTGTCTCTTCCAGGAAGGACTTGGTTTTGGGCCACTCTCTTGACTCATTTAGTTTCATGACGAGGTTTGCATTGGCGTTTACTTGATGGAGATGCAACAACATTGAGAGACCCTATTAAGTCAAATTAGACAATAGGAGAAGACATCACCACGAGAGATTGGAGGGGACTGAGCTTTGCGGCACATTACAGGGTTCTACGTTTCTGAATTTGCTTCCAAACATAGCTAAGTAAAGGAGGGGGAGAGAGGATTTGAGGAGGACATGGATTTGTGGATGAGACTACAAAGAGAGGCATAGCTAGATATGCATAGATAGACCAAAGCATGCAAGATGGAGGTTCAGCCCATCGCCACCCTATTGAAGGGTGGTCACTCGAGAAGAGGGGTCACTCTCGACATGACTCACCGCATACAAAGATCACGGAGACCATGTCCTCCGCCACAAGAACGACCCGACAAATGCAATCACATGATATTTTTGATACTCAGAGGATAGCCACATTGGCACTCGGATATGTATTTCAACTCTACGTTTGAGTACTATTTTGAGTCTAGAATAGTATAGTACATATTACTTAACATGGGGCCTCAACCAACCCTCTGCTTTTTTTTCTTTTCACCCCATAGTGGCATTTATGCACTATTTTTATCTGTCCTTTGTCTCATTGGCCCATGAGGCCTCATGAAGACAATAATACATCTTTCTTTCTCTCTTTCTCCCCCTCTCTATGGATTGCATTGATTGCTTGCGAACAGTTTAAATATATACATGATTCATAACTATTGTATGTTACACCTATATTCAAGCGTGAGATAGGCTTGTGGGGGATAGTAGGGGGGACTATATTTTGCCCCTCTTATTTATTATAGCAAGTGGCCATGTTAGAGGGTTAGTTTGGTCTTACATAAGACCAGCGTGGTTAGCTTATTTAGTTGTGGTTAGTTTGCTGCCTATACTGGGCTCTAGAGGCCCTATGCCTCATAGATGGTTTGCTTGCATTCCTCAAGGCAAATGCTTAGGGAAAACCTTCAAGAGCTGCCCTTTCAAAATTAAAAGAACGAAAATAAAATGGAGAGTGCTCTAATGGCCAAGATAAAGCAAGTGGACGAGTTTCTAGAGCCTTTGGCCTAAGGTGGTTGTGATTATCGTGGGGAAACTGGATGACCTGGCATCTAGAAAAGGCCAAACGTAAGGAAAATATACCATAGAAGATGTTATGCTAGAAAGATATTGCAAGGTAGTTGTACCTAATCAGAATGACCTCTAGTAGAGGGTCATTTGAGAGCGCCATGTCAAGTAAGTAAAGCAAAGCGGGTGAAGCTGTTAACAAAGGCCAATCCCCAAGCTAAAGGGGCAAGGGGATAGCCTAAAGCCAGTCCCCAAAGGCCAGACAAGTGGCTTGGCTGGTCGACCCTTTTTTTCCCCCAACTGGGACCTATAAAAATCCTCCTCTGACCCCTCATTTCTTGAGCATCTGCTGCTCCAGGTTTGGCCATGTCTCCCACATAGCTGCTGCTCCAAATCTGCCCCTCATGTTGCACCAAATCTTCATCATGTTGCTACTCCAGACAGCTTGAGGAGTTCATCCCCTTAGAGCATGATGTACGAGCAAAGTTCCAGACAGTTTCAGCTCATCATCTTCATCATCATCATCATCCAGCTTGCTAGAGGATTGCGGTCCACTCCCTCTGCTTTGCCTTCTCCAGCAGATTCTGCTTACTGGAGGACTGCATTCTGCTCCCTCTGCTGTGCCTTCTCTGATAGATCCTCTTGACCAAAGGACCGCATTCTGCTCCTTCTGCTCTACCTTATTCGACATATCCAGCTTAACAGAGGATTGCATTCCGCTACCTTTGCTCTGCCTTTTTTGACAGATCTTGCTTACTAGAGGAGTGCGTTCTGCTCCCCTTGCTCTGCCCTCTCCTACAGATCCAAGTGCTACCGCCCTTTTGCTAGGATAGTGTAGTCATCTTCTAGCTTGGCATCACTTTCTTTGTTTCACTTTTGCCACAGTCCTCAGACACGGAGGCTTGAGGCTCCTGTATTCATTTATCAGATTATATGAGTTTCGTTCTACTATTGTTTTTGAGTGCATACTTTCGGATCACTTCACTGCATCCCCTTCTGTTTCGCTGTAGAAGCCACCTTGAAAATGCCATCAAGTAGATGGGAGAGCATTTCCATGAACTTTATTGTTGATCTGCCTAGGTGGATATGATTCTAACCTTTTGGTGGATGACCGTCTTACGAAGATGACTCACTTATTCCCATGAAGGAGTCTGTTAATACTCTAGAAGTCGTGGATAAATATGTTACTCATATATTTCGTCTGCGTGGGTTAACTAGGGTCTAGTTCCATAATGTGAGTCAGGGATGCAAGATTCACCAGTCATTTTTGGACTGCTATATTTGATGCACTAAGAGTGACTTGGGAATGAGTAGTGGGGATCATCTTGAAACAGAGGGTCAGACAAAGAGAGTCAACTAGACCTTGGAAGATATGCACACATGTGTTTATTGAGGCAACATATGTGGAGCAAGTGGTTGCCATTGTTGGAGTTTGCCTGCAATGAAAGAAAGCATTTCTCTATTGGAATGAGTTTGTTTAAGCTAAACTATGGCTTTCATTGACCAGATACTTCCACCGTTTAGTCCATCAAGGATCAACTCAACACCACCTTTGAGATGACTGATCTCAGTCTCCTCTCTTATTTTCTGGACATGGAAGTTATCCAACATTTTGGTGGCATCTTTGTGTCTCAACAAAAGTATGCTCTCCAACTTCTCGATCAATTCAGCCCCATTGATCCACGGCCAGCGGCCACTCCTTTGGATCCTACAGTGAAATTATCAAAAGATGTGGATTCTCTGCCCTTTGATGAGCATCCCTACCGCTAGGTCATTGGCAAACTCTTGTGGCTGATTCATACCTGTCCGGGTCTCTCCTATTCCGTGTAAATATTAAGCCAATACTTCAATGCACCAAAATAGTCTCATTGGAATTCATGTATGTGTGTTTTGAGGTATATTCATGGTACTTATTCTTTTGGCTTGCATTTCAGACCAGGACTAACACTACAGGGATATACCAATTTGGACTAGGCCGGCGACTCAGATAACCGACGTTCGCATGGCGGCTACATTTTCTCTTTCGGTTCGGGACATGTTGCTTGGTCCAACCGTAAGCAAGACTCTATTGCTGGATCTTCCATCGAGGTTGAATATTGGGCCTTATATGATTGTACCACCGAAGCTCTTTATCTTCGTCAAATTATGGAAGAACTCCGCTTCCCGTGTACTGCGCCTACGATGATCAATGTCGACAACAAGAGTGCAATTGCACTTGTGGGCAATCCCATATTCTCCAACTGCACCAAACATGTCGGAGTACATTTTCACCTCACCCGCGAGCAGGTAGAATTGGGCACCATCCGTCTTATCTACGTGCCATCTGAAGATAATCATGCATATATTCTTATGAAGTCGGTCAACCGACCCACCTGTGAGCATCTTTGTCCGAAGATTGGAATTGGCACACCGACTTCCACTTCCCCCCCTTTAACAGGAGTTCCTTTTCCATATGCTTTCCCTTCCACCATTCGGCGGTGAGAGGGGGCGGCTCGATTCTCCTATTCTTCACAATGTTTTTTTTTTTTGCTTATCCCACACTGCATTGAATCGGGATGATCATACTTGTACCATGGCATTTGAGGAAGTGAGCAATTCCCTTGTGAGGGCACTCCTTAAGTGACCTTGATTGCTTCTCTGCATTGCATGTTTTGGGCATTTGGTAGGGATGAAAACCTACCCAGTAGGCATCCCCACCCAATGAAAACCTTTCTTTAAAAAAAGAAGAAAGAAAAAAAGAAAAAAAAAAGGCTGAAGATGAGAAAGATGAAGAAGAAAGATTTTTTCCCCCCCTACAACTTGGACATTGAGAGGGGGTGTTACATTGGCAATCCCGAAGCAAAGGGGTATAGCCTTAGGCCAACCAAAAAGGCCAGACTGTCAGCCAGACTAGCCGACAGGCCCTAACTTTGGCTGACATAAGGTCGGCCAAATCTGGCCAACCTTGGCTAGATTTGGCCGACCCCTTTCTTTCCCCAGCTGGGGTTATAGAACTCACTAGTGCTCCCTGTTTCTGGCACCAATCAATCACCAGAAGATCCATCTGCTGTTGCTGTCCAACCCACATCCTGACAGGTCTGCTGCTCCTCATCATCTACTATGGTTGCTTTTGATCCTCATCTTCCTGCTGTTCCAGACATTGCCCTTGACCGACATCCAATGGCCACTTGGGTCAGCTTCAATCTTGCTCTTGGTTGCTGTCCCAGAATCGATACAGATTCAGCATTTGACACTGCTTGTGGAGCCTACATTGACAGGGCACCTTGTGGAGGACTACGTTCCGCTCCCTCTATATCATTCTTTTTCCTTCTGTTGCTTTCCTCTGCCCTGGTCCTTGTGACACAGAGGTTTGAGGCACTGTTGTATCCAGAATTCTTCATTGAGATATATTCTTCTTTGGCAATCTCGTTACGTACCGTTCTCGTCTTTTGTATTTCTGAGCACTTTCCTCACAAAACCCTCTCCTCATTTCTCATTCATTCCTCCAATTGTACTTGTACTTCTCCGTCCTCCGGACTCAAATGCTTGAGTGTTTTCAGGCCTGATCTCATGTCCCTCTAATCTTTTCTCCTCTCAGTTCGCGTTCAGTTTTGAGTTCATCTTCTGGTGCGCATTTTGACAGAGCTCGAGGTTGCTTGATATCTTGGATATGGAGATGTCTAAGTAGGCAGTGGAACATGCAAAGGAACTGCAGCAAGAAAAGAGACAAAGAAGACACTGTATGCCTGAAATAGATCTATTGTAAATCAGCCCACAAAATGGGTCAGCAATTGTGAGAATACAACCTGAGAGAGAGAGAGAGAGAGAGAGAGAGCATCTCCCCATCTGTGAGCCCCCATATGAGTTGTGCATCTGGGAGGTGAGCTAGGAGACAACCCCTGTAGGAGAGATCACATCAGGGTGTGAGCAGTGCATCAGATCTGGAGACATACCTGTAGAGATGGTGGATACTGGGTAGCCAAGAAGTGTCCAGCAATCAGGAGGCCTTGCCATAGTCAGATTTGCATGGGGCAAGCTTGATCCAGGTGCCAGAGATTGCCAGAAAAGAGGCGACATGACAAGGCACCAATAGAGCATCAGCTGGACCAAGTTGGAGGAGGAAACAGTTCAGATCTGGGCAGCAACAAGGCCGGAATCAGGTCGGCAGTCTTTTGGGCAGTAGCAGAGTCAGTTGTAGGTGCAAGGAGCAGGGAATAGTGGGTAGGAACCTGTAGAAGGAAGGCCACTTATGTAGAACTCAGCTGGGGGGATTCAGGTTGTGAAAAGGGGGTCAGCTAGCAAAAGGGGTCGGCCAGATTTTGGGTAGACTGGGGTCTTTACAAGGAGCCTTAGTTGCCAGTTCATTTATGCAGTTTTTGGTACATCAGTTGCTCAAATAGTAGAGGGTTGCAAACACCTGTTTGCGGGGCTCTTTTTGGCTAGACTAGAGCTGGAATAGGGCGACTTCCTCAGGCTGGTACAACATCAGATTTTGGGGTAGATGTGGGAGTAGACAGGAGCAGCAGTAGCAGCACTCTTCAGGCCTACTCAGGGAGGAAGAATAGGGGCTGTCTGGGCAGCAGACTGAGCTTGCCAGTGGCACACATTCATGGCAACCAACTGTACAGATCATCCACACCTTTGGGGCTGATAGTAGAAGAACATTTTGGTATTGTATCTTGCTCTGTTTATGAGCAGATGGAATATACATTGTTGCTTCTATATCTCCTTCTCTATTTGCTAGTGTGCAATGATTGTTAAAGAGAGTTTTGAACTCCCGGATTACCCCTGCTGTGTGAATAGCCCAGAGGATCTACACGTAATTCCGCTGCATGAGCAACCCCGAAGGTAGCTAAAGGCTTTTGTAACATGGTATTAGAGCTCTAGTGAGGAGATCTGGGTTGCGGAATCAAAGATTTGGGTTGTGGAGGCAAGGCAGGAGCACAAGAGGTGGTCAATAGTGGTGAGGAAGCTGGTCGGCATGCACTTCCTAGTCGGTAGAGATTTGCAGGCAGTGTTTGGTCGGTAGTGCAAGGAAGTTGGTCGACAGGTAGGGGGTAGGTACTTATATCGATTTTTGTATTTTGTCCCAACCCTGGATTGGTGGTAGCGCACTACTCCAAAAGCCTCTCCCTCCCTCCCTTCATCGCGCATCGGGCTGGCTCCCGTCTTCACCCGTGTGCATTTCACCTTGTTATAAGGCAGTTGGTCCAAAGGGGGACAATCCAAGGTAGTGCATTGAGACTTGTGCACTAGATTGGTGTGTTGAGGCGGAGCCAATTTTGGCGGAACATGAGGTTGATTTTCGATTGCTTGGTGTTGGGCCAAGATGTGTTGTTGAGAGGGGGTGTTGGATTGGGCATCTCCCCATCTGTGAGCCCCCATATGAGGTGTGCATTGGGGAGGTGAGCCAGGAGACAACCCTTGTAGGAGAGATTAGATCAGGGTGTGAGCAGTGTTTCAGATCTAGAGACATGCTTGCAGAGATGGTGGATACTGGGCAGCCAAGAAGTGTCCAGCAATCAGGAGGCCTTGCCACAGTTAGATCTGCATGGGACATGCTAGATCCAGGTGCTAGAGATTGCCAGAAAAGAGGCGACATGACCAAGCACTAGTAGAGCATCAGTTGGACCCAACTGGAGGAGGAAACAATTCAGATCTGGGCAGCAACAAGGCTGGAATCAGGTCAGCAGTCTTCTGGGAAGCAACAGGGTGCAGAGCAGGGTTAGGTGCAGGTGCCAAAAGCAGGGAATAGTGGGTAGGAACTTGCAGAAGGAAGGCCAGTTATGTAGAACTCAGTTGTGGGGACTCTGGGTGTGAAAAGGGGGTTGGCCAGATTTGGCTGACCAGATTTTGGGTAGGCTGGGGTCTTTATAAGGAGCCCCAGTTGCTAGTTCATTTATGCAGTTTTTGGTGCATCAGTTGCTCAGACAGTAGAGGGTTGTTGACACCTGTTTGCAGGGCTCTGTTAGGCTAGACTGAAGCTGGAATAGGGCGACTTCCTTAGGCTGGTACAGTAGCACATTTTGGGGCAGATCTGGAGTAGATGTGGGAGCAGACAGGAGCAGCAGCAGCAGCACTCTTTAGGCCTACTCAGGGAGGAAGAATAGGGGCTGTCTGGGCAGCAGATTGAGCTTGCTAGTAGCACAAAGTTTGGCTGTACATTCAGGACAGCAAACTGTTAGGCTAGACTGGAGCTGGAATAGGGCGACTTCCTCAGGCTGGTACAACAGCAGATTTTGGGGCAGCAGATCTGGAAGTAGACATGAGCAGCAGCAGCAGCACTCTTTAGTTCTACTCAGGGAGGAAGAATAGGGGCTGTCTGGGCAGCTGACTGAGCTTGCTAGTAGCACAAAGTTTGGCTGTACATTCAGGACAGCAAACTGTACAGATCATCCACACCTTTGGGGCTGATAGTAGAAGAACATTTTGGTATTTTATCTTGCTCTGGTTTATAAGCAAACAGAATATACATTGTTGCTTCTATATCTCCTCTATTTGCGAGTGTGCAATGAGAGAGAGAGAGAGAGAGAGACAGAGAATGATCTTACTTTTATGGTTTTTTTGAAGTTTTATGCTGGCAGTCCATGCTCTATAAGGTGATCTGTTTGGGTTCAGTTGCTGCACCTCTATCAAATATTGCATAACTCTGATCAATGCATGAATTTCGATAGGTCTCCTACCCGTTTCCAAAAAAAGCACTAAGTATGGAGTAGTGGTTTTGACACCAAGGTGTTAGCGTAGAAATGCCTTCTGCATTTTTTCAATCTCATTCCATGTAGATGATGAGATACTGAGATACTACCATATAACATTGTTTGCACTACATATGCATCAAACAATATGTTACGGATTTTTCAGTTCCGAGTGTTGGTGTGTATACAATCATTCTCAAATTGGTAGTATTTCCCCTGGCCAGTATCCATCCTCCAATGTATGCATTGCCACCATCTGTGATTTGTTGGGATGTCAATGCCCAAGTATTTGAAGGCATTAACATATTCAATGATTTGTCCATCAAAAGTGATCTCAGGAGGATGTTCAAGCTGAGGTACATCTTTGTTTTGGCAACATGTACTCGCAGACCACTTTCAATGCAGAAGGTCTTGAGTACTTGTAATAGTTTATGCATAGAGTTTGGGTCATATGCAAACTTCAAAGAGAACCACATGATCTGCATATAGGAGCAGTAGTGCTGTCCATAATCCCAATTGTGGCCCTTGCAACCCTTCTCCAGCAACAAACTCATTTATGAGTTCTTCCAATTGATCAATGCAGATTCCTGGCAATGTTGGTGACAGCGGGCAGCCTTGTTTTACTCCCATATTACTTTCAAAAGCATCTGACATGCCCTCTGTGTGTGTGTGTGTGTGTGTGAGAGAGAGAGAGAGAGAGAGAGAGAGAGAGTATGGTTCCATGATGTATTTCGTTTCCACGAGTTGTGCAAATAGGGAAATATCCTTTTGACAGAGAGTTAGAGACTGAGATCCCGGTTCAAATTGATTGAGTTCTACCAGGGCACTATTGTGCCTTAACATGCTCTGATAGCGCCCAGTGGCTTGATCAGCTCCAAGGGCAGCTCCTATGCACTCTAAGGGCAGACCTGGTCTGCAAGTTCCCAAGTTGCTCTCACATAGGCCCATAGGTCTACACACTGCTTCAAATCAGGCAATCTGGGTTCAGGCTGCCCATCTGCCAGCCATTTCCTTGACGGGTGGCAGCTCCCCCAATACCCATATGGCTGCCTCCTGCCCTCCTCTCTGCTCATGAACGAAGTCACTTCTCGCTCATCATTGGACCTGAGGAGTCAGCTGCAGTTGCGTGCACCGTTTCCAGCAAGTGCCCTCTTTCAGTTGGAGGTGTTTTGATTATGATTGTTATCCTTGGAAAGGTTGGTTGTCATGGTTTCAGTTATACCAGAAAGCATATTGATGTTCTCTTACGAGAGAGGTAAAAAATTGTGTCTGCTGGCTTCTTTTGCAGTTTCGTGGGGATGGCAATGAAAAGATGGTAGAGTATCTGCAAAGTTCACTTGGCATACTTCATAAGCATCATGCATCGAGCATCACTGCGTACATCAAAGACAATGTAGAGGAGGAGCTGAAGTCAAAGGAAAATACAAACTCAGATAATGCCACCACGCAAAAGAAGAGACTTACATTCTGTGTTGAAGGCAATATAAGTGTTCGCAAGACAACATTTCTCCAAAGGATAACTAAAGAAGCAATTGAATTGCGGGATCTAGTGGAGATTGTGCCTGAGCCTGTTGCAAAATGGCAAGACGTTGGGCCAGAGCATTTCAACATATTGGATGCATTTTATGCTGAGCCTCATCGATATGCGTACACTTTTCAAAATTATGTATTTATCACATAGTTAGGGGAAACGGAAACGGGGAAATGGGGAACGAAAATGGAAACGGAAATGTTTCGGGATTTTTGGGAGGGTTGAAACAGGGAAATGCCACGTCAGCAAGGGAGGGAAGTAGATGGTGATGGAGGGCTGAAGCAGGCTGCAGGAGAGAAAGGAGAGGAAAGGAGTGAATGGGGCTGGAAAACCTTGAGGATGGAGAGAGTATGAGGCTGAACGAGTGGAAGGAGGCCAAAATCGAAAGCAAAAAGATAAAAAACGAGGCTGGCGGCAGATTTCGCATGATTTTGGAGACCTAGCAGCTTGTGTGGTCTGAAATAGCACGTTTCAGGGCTCTGAAACGCGTTTTAGACTAGCTGAAACGTTTCAGCCAGCCGTTTCGGGGTCCTGAAACGTTTCAGACCCTGAAACGCGTTTGAGGAAACAGGGCTTCTCTGAAACGCGTTTGAGGAAACGGGGCTTCTCTGAAACGGCGTTTTAGGCCTGGTTGGGCTTTGAAACGCGTTTCAGCGTAACTGTGATTTATCACCAGGTTGATGCAAGAGCAAGAGTCTGCAGCTGGTTTAAAACCACTTCGTCTGATGGAAAGAAGTGTCTTCAGTGATCGAATGGTAAATACAAGTCATCCCTTTTGATAATGTTTTGTCCTTCATCCATATGAAAAGGAAAATGAACAGAACCTATTTAATGTCATCTTTTTCATTTTTTCCTGCAGAGCACACCTTTAATCTTATTTGGTTGTTACTATTAGATATTTATCCACTCTTGTATGTCTTCTATTGGTAATCTTTTTTTTTTTTTTGAAAAAACAGTGCTGATTATATTACTTCGAGAAACAAGAATACATGGGGTCAGTTTTGCAGCTGACGGGGCTGCATTCATAAATCGGACGCAGCCCTAAGAGGAATCAAAAGCTCTCTCTCACGGAGGGATCAGGCGGGTGTGAGTAAATAGCCAGAGAGGCGGGCCACTGAAGGCCCTGAGATGTATGCTCGAAGAAGAGGCCCTGCGTATCCCAATCTCAGAGGAAACGTCTCCGCTTCTCCCGGCCGGCCCGGGAGTCCCCTTGGATCTGGTCCCATTGACCTTTGAGCGTGTGGATAATCTCGCTCCAGATGTCGGCCATGATCTGGGCAGTCGAGGGTGAGGTACCTCCGAGGATCTGCGCGCAGCGCGAGGTCCAAATGTGCCATCCAACGATGCTGCCAATAATCTCCCAAACTGGCTGCCTCACCTGAGATCCTGTGTCCACCTCTGCCAAATGCTGCGGGATGCCCTCAAGCGGCCCCCAAGTCCCCTGGGTGATGAGGAACATAGGGTCCTGCGGGCCTGCCTCGAACATCTGGTGATAGCCAGGTATGGTACTGCACCAGTAGAATGCGCCCCAAGTGATCAAACCTAGCTCCGGCTCTGCATGAGTGGTGAGGATCCCGAAAGCCCACCTCCACACTTCCTGGGCGCGAGTGCAGCTCCACAGGTAGTGTTTTGGTGACTCCTTGTCCTCATGACAAATTTGACAGAGTCCCTCCTGACCAAACTACCGCAACCAGCTCCCCACTGGAAGTCCCTTGTGGGCGAGTAGCCAAAGGAAGTAGGAAATCTTCCGCAGCCGCCAACTCTCCCACAAGGCCTTCCAGAAGGCTTGAAGAAATAGCCTGGAAATACCCTGAGCATACCATCTGGGCCGTTGGGTGGGCGGTCTGCTTTGCATCCTCCCAAGGACCACGGGTGCCAGAAGAATGAAACCCGTTCACATTCCAGGAAACAATGTGCAAGCTCATGGCGTAGACTGGTAGGCTGCGAACAACTGTCTGCTCGCGGTCGAGGTCGATGAAGAGGGTGGCTGTCCGGAATGAAGGCGCAGATGCTTCTGTGAGGGTTTTGAGGGGGAGGCGGGGTCATCCTGCCCATTCTTCAAAACTCTGAGCAAAGGCGTGAGGCCTTTGGTGCCATGGACGAACGCTTTCTCGAGCCAGCTCGAGATCTCTGAGGTTGTCATCCCATAGAAGACGCGAAGTTTCTGTGTTGTCCAGACTCTGACATCCTGTGGAGGTGCCAAGGCAGAGGGGGCCTGAGGATCACAATCAACTTGAAACGCTTGGCGACGCATCGCCACCGCAGGCGCACGTCACCCTCGGACCACTGGGTCTCGAGAAGCTGTCCATCCGTCGGGCCTATCCAGGAGCGAATCTGAGTGTGTGTCTACTCCCTGAGAGCCTTCCAGACCGAGTCGCTGTCCAACTCTCGGTGCCGTCGCTGAGAAAAGTGAAGGCAAAGCTGGGCCCATCCCTCGGGGCCAAGGCTGTGATCTTCCCATCCGTCCCTTTGCGAAGCAGGAAGATACTGATGTCAAGGCAAGCTGGGAAGGTCCCGAGGTCGGCCACATCCAAGTAATCCCAGTGTCCGGACCTGTAGAAGTCACGTGGGAGCTCTCTCTCTTGGAGCTGAGGCCCGCCGCCAGAATCTGCAACTGAGGGGGCCGGGCTAGCAGACAAGGAAGGCTGCTCCTGGGGTGGTGAAGTCTCGGGGTGCCCTACTAGGGGGGAGGGAGGGGGAGGAAGCTGCGGGGTAGGACACACTGACTCCACTGAAGCGGCTAGCTGGGGGGGTGGAGGTTGGGGAGTAGGAGCTGCACGCGGTTGAGATAACACCTGTGAAGATGACGCTGCGGGAGAGCTGAGAGGGGCGGGGGGGGTCTGGGGCTAGGGCTGGGGCTGAAGGGGAAGAGGCGGGGGCTAAGGTTGGGGGGCGGTAGGAGGGGACTGCGTCTGGGGCAGGGGCTGGGGCTGGGGGAGGGGGGGTTGGGGGCAGGTAGGATGGGGGACCTGATGCTGCGGGGGGCGGGTAGCAAACGAAGAAGAAGCTCTCCCTAGACCTTGGGGCGGTTGCCTGTCAGGTCTCTGAGGCACTGCTGGAGGCTGGGTACCTCTGGACCGGACTCCTGCTGCCTCTGCTCTGCCTGGCATGGCTGCCTGGAGGGGGGGGAGGGGGCGGCGGGGGTTGAGAGGGGCTGGAGAAGTGCGGGCAACAAGCAGCAGCCAGGTGCCCGAAACCATGACAACGCAGGCACTGGCCTGGTTGTCCTGTGACCACCATGCCCTGAGTAATGATGCCAGCATCTGTCACAACCTCAATCTCTGCAGGGAGGGACGCATGATCTACCACAGCCACGCAGACTCTGGGAGCTCCTGCCGCAGCAACCGCGTCGACAAAAGTGTCATGCATCACCCAACCAAAGTGGGCACCCAGGTCCCTGACTATCGGCTACAACTCAGCAGCAAGGCCTGGAAATACTAGCGTCACTAGGTGGCGAGGTATGTGGAAACGAGCATCAAAGTCCGTTGCGCTGAAGCCTCGGTACCAAGGGACTATCATGATGATCTTCCCATCCACTGATGTGGGGGAACAAGCAATCAGGTTGCTCGCAGCTCTCGCAGTGGAGAGCTTGAGCCAGAAGATGCCCCTTCCCATAAGGGCCACCTCCTCAATGTGGCTATCCTCTAGCACAAGGGTGGATTGTAGCCAATCCATGATGGCTGCCCTGGAGGGAGAGTGCCCAATGACTCTGCCATAAACGGAAGTGTGGGCAAAGTCATTGGCAGCCTGTTTCACCAGGGATGACTGTTGCTCTGTCAAAATCGCGGTAGGCTAATGGAGAGGGGGGGTCCGGCTGGGCCTCCGGTTTCGGGCAGGGAGCCGCCATACCACAAAGACAAACTGCGAGAACTCCAAAGAAGGAAGAGGCTACCAGCAAGATGGAGAGATAGAAGAGAGGTGGAGCTTGGGGGTGGATGAGGGAACGAGGCACACACAGGGGCAAATCCTTCAACCAAACAAGGCCAAGCCAAGGGGAGGGGTCTTCTAGGCAACAGGCGGGCTGCCACACGATCTGCAACGAGCAGGGATCTTCGAGCAGCTGGGCAGAGCTTCGAGCAGCTGGACGAGGGAGACACCTGAGATACGAGCAGGCGACGGCAGCGACGAGCTGAACGGGCAGAATCTGAGCGTGGCGAAGTTCTGAACGGGGGGGGAGAGGACAGCTTATGCGAGCTCGGGCAGGAGGTAGGCGACAGAGATGGAGAGACAGACGCGTGAGGAGTGGGGGGTGGGGGGGGAAGAGAAGAGGCGATGGCGAGGCGACGGGCAGAAGAGGGAATCAGGGGAAGGTAGTCGCGATGGCGAGTTCTATTGGTAATCATAAACAAATGTTGGTTTCTAGATTACTTGGTCTAGACTTTTGCTCATTCTTGGTTGCTCATGAAATGGGGATCCCCCAAATATTGCTAATAAGTCTGTGCATATAGGAACTAGTTGCTCTTTGCAAATGTGTGGATATTATCACTATTTATAAATGTGCGATATCATTTGATTTGATATTTTGAATGGATAACTAATAGTTTGGATGTGGTCTCTTCTTTTGCCTTGTTTTCATGGCAAAGCATATTGCCAACATATATAGAGGCAACAGTGGCAAGAGAGATGATCGATATGAAGAGGCCATCCTAGGTTGTTACAAATTGTACAACATTTAGATAGATGATGATTAAGAGTCCACTTCGATTCGAACTGGAGGAATTATAGAACAAGCATCTTGTCCATCTTTGGGTTTTGTAGTGCTCCATCTTCTAAATAGACTACAATAATGTGTGGGAGCTTTGATGTAGCAGTAACAAGACCTTCCTTTCCAACAAAAATATAGCTTGAATGAAATAAACATTGAATGATCTCTATTTTAATGTTGGAATGGGACTACATGGCTATTTTATACCATAATGAATGAATGCCCTCTTACATTGGCTTATCGTAGCTCATGGGCTAAGGGCTTATCATGCCCTCATACATTAACTTATCATAGCTCATGGGTTTAGGGCGTATGGTTGTTTGTAGCTTAGAGTTTTAAGAAAACATACAAAATGGACGCTCCCTTGGTAGCCTTTCATTGTGTGAGAGGATATTGTCATTTTCAAGGTAATATTGTTATCATTTGCTTTTGCCACACTTGAGAAGATGAATTTATTAGCAGCCACTCAATGGAGGAATGCAAATGTTTTGCTCCTACTTACTATACTACCATCAGTTGCAATTCATGCACACAATAGATACAATGTTATGTGGATGTGAGTACATAAAAAAAGGGAAGAGTAGTGTTACAAATTTTATTTTCTTGAACCTTCCCATTGTGAAGAGCCCACTGTATGTGGAAATTCATGCACACAATAGCTACAATGCTAGGGGTAGGTGAGTACATCAAAAAAGGGAATAGTGTTGCAAATTTGCTTTCCGTAGGCCTTCACTTTACTGGTGATGATCTTTGCATTTTGCCATCACATCCATGATGGGATGTACTCATGGAAGTCCACATATCTTACAATTTTTATTATTGGCATCGACTCTATTTGATGTGGGATGGTTGCTTGTTATTTCCTCTATTGCACACAATGCATGTGCAGAGCCATTGCATTTCTTGAGCCTCTTTTCAAGTGTTTTTATGAATCTAAAAATTCCATGCATGGTTGGTTTCTTGTTGGTTTGCAAGGGAATTTGTAGGTTGGCTTGGGCATTAGTTGTGTCTACTAGCTAGAGGTGGTGCACTATATACTTATTGTTTGCCATGAGTCTTATGGATTTTTCAAGATGGCCAATTTACACATTGAGGTAAATCATATTTTGATTTGTGCTTTCCTCTTTTTGCATTCGTGTTGCAATTGACAATTTTTTATTTCATCTTAAAATTCCATTTTGGGTCCTTTTCTCAATGTAGACATGGGATGCACCCACGCATGTATGTCCTTGAGAGCATGCCATTATTTTGTGCCCTTTGCGTGGATCCAAATGATGAGTACATGCCTATAGTAAATCTTGCACATAGTTCAACACACATGCATGGCCCTGGGGGCTTAGAGAGGAAACTTCATGAGAAGGGGGGTATGCCTTGAGTTGGGATGTGGGGACCACACCCATCCCAAAGGTATGCTTGCATATGGGACATTTGTGTGCCTTTGTTATGGGTGATGATAATGTGGATAGGAATACAGGGAATAATCCATTTGATGAGTATTGAGCCTTCTGCCTTGTAGGGGTTGTCTCATTAGAGATTAAGACTCATGTGTTTACATTGTTGAACTTCAATATTGTTTTGTATGCATGAAGGTGGATTGTTATCAAATGCACATTTCATCTTTTTGAAGTAATGAGGGTGCGATTAAATCCCTCATTGCTTTGAACTAACATTCTATACTTGCATGAAAGTAAATGTGGGTGCTTCTTCTAGTTGGTTTTCTTGCAAAGTGTGCCACCAATGAATGCAAAGTAATAGGAATTAATAAAGGGCTCATTATAACAAGCATTTATGCACATACCTTTTTTAAATTAGCCTATGTTTTGGAAAAAGCATATTGCCTTGTTAAGGGTTCATTTAGCATCTTTATTTTTAAATGATCAATATGACGTTTTTCTTTTTGACAAACTAAAAGTTCATTTTAGAGTTACAAAATCCTATGGAACCATAAAATTGAGCTACCTTAGTGTCCAATCACATAGCTGAGGCCACATATGTGAAGATCATCATAGTGGAAATCTTCAATCCAATTGCTTAGATTTGTACTAGATTGAAAATCCTCCCTCTTTGGAAGCAAGACACAATTTAAGGTAGTTGTCCCATAAAGTAGTTATAAGGCGTATCCATTCCTAGATGCAAAGCTAATTAAGTTTGGAGTAAAAAGGGTAACTTCTATAACTAGACCTGACACACCAATAAGAACATAAGAGAGAAGCTAAGTGAGTCAACAAGTACACTAACATCTTTTGAGTAGTTAACATTTACTCTTATGCACACATATGCTTTTAAATTTGGGAAAAACTGTTCTCATCACTCCCCTCCTCACTTTGATAGAAAATCTTCAATTGTGTTGTAGTTGGTACCCTTTTTGTCTAAAAAGAAAATGTTAAACCGTCAATCCTATCATATGGATGGTTTCTTAAACTCTCTCTATATAAGAATGAAGCTTTCCATTTGAGTACTTCTAACAAAATGGTCTAACCCACGTCTCTATTTTGCCAGAATGGAGTGAGTACTAGTGTTAACACACTAGTTCCTTTGAATATAGGGAGCGCGGGCATCTTTTTAGGACACAACTCGTCTTAATGCCATGATAGGAGATGTTATTTTCTTAGTAACACGATGTTTTACATTGGGATTTTATTCAGTTGATAAGGTTTACAAGTACTATTCTAACCATAAATTTTGAATAATTAGACTTAATGTACTTAGAAATTAAAGTGACCATAGCTAAAATATTGGTAGGTTGTTTATACGTTTAATCCAAGATAGCTTGACATTAAAGTGGAAATCAATATGCACCTTTCTTTCTCATAATAAATCAACCTAAACCCTAATTTTTCCAATTTAAATTTATAATTGAACGGATCTAGGAATCATGTTGCAAGTCTAGGTAGGCTTAAAAGGTATTTAGATATCTAAGGCTAGATAGTTCATATGGTTAGACTAAAGGCACTAAAAAACCCATTGAAGGTATGCAAAGTGTCAATTAATTGAATGACATTATGGAATTGTGATGTAGACCTAGGTAGCTATATATATATATATATATATATATATATATATATATATATGTAAGGCCAAAAAAATCATATGGTTAGGATAAAGCACTAAAAAAACATATTGGCGAGCATGAATTTGAATATTTAAGGTGTGATAATCATTGCAAAGAGGCCTAGGAGACCACATCATCTGCCTCTTTATAGGTTTCAAAATTTCCTTGTATGAATCTAAGTGAGAGACTTCTATCTCAACCAATAAATGGATTCTTATTATGAAATTTTAATCATGGAAGTTAAATAAGGATTGTACAATCCATGAGAGGATTAGACAAGTTCATATGGTGAGATATATGAGTTGCAAAGAGAGCATCATGAAATAGAATAAATTAAATGTCCTTACTTGCCATACCACTTTATGTGTCTAAGAATGATGCAAAGTGAGTTGAAGTGTCAATTATTTCACTCGTTCAAGGAAACACTTGGAATATTCCAAAAGTATAATAAAACTAGCAATTTTTTACTAATTTAAAAACAATTCTTATACTGCGAATGTTTGTGAGAAGTACCTAGAAAATAGTTTGAAAATACTCTTTCACTAGCTATCTTGACTTCCAAGTTGGGATTAACATATCTCTAGCCCACTAATTTCCACTTGTGCTTGAGAGCATATAGAACAAGCAAGCATACTAGAGCATTGTTAGACTCTCCTTGGTGGCTTCTAGAGCACAAACCAAGTCCTTTTGGCCACCATATGGTATGTGGCTTCCTATTGGTATTTGCATGAAGATAGTATCATGTATACGAGAAGATTTCTTATGATATTTGTACGGAGTAATGGAGATGTTCAATGGATACTCAAGCTACAGTACCTTGTAACACTTCCCTCTTCCCATGGCATAGGGTAGCCTAGGTATTCTTGGTCCCTATTTGTAAAGTAGGGCACCTTTGATCAAGATTTCTATGAGAGACTTGACCCTAGGAGACTCCCATGAAGCAATCCTTGCGTCATGGAATTCTTCAATGCACTTCACAAGCAGTTGGGTAGTGTTCTGGGAGTGGATATTTTTTATAGATCATCATTGTCTTCTTGCATCTCAAATATTGAGAAGGATTTTTCAAATTTGGGATCATTTTTATCGAGGTCTCATCAAAATAGTTCCATGTACTAGGGGGGAGATTTTCTAAACAACCACTATTCCGCAACCCTCTAGTACAGTATCAAGGAATCACTATTGGCAACAAGTAGAGATCTAGATTAGCACTATCTCATCCTATGGTTCTGAACTACATTGGAGAGTGGCTTAGTCACATACATGAGATCACAAATGAGTCCATTTCTCACATATATGGACCACCTCCTTAGGTGGATGGTACTAGGCTTCAAAGTTTGAGAGCCATTTCTACAGCTTAGAGAGAGATTCTTATTGATCAATTGATGGATTATGAGTATGCACACTAGCTTAGGATTAGAGTTGTACATCATGTTGAGTCTCAAGACATGCACCTTATTAAGATGGATTAGGATCCTAGAGAGATTTCTTGGCCTACTCATGGTCCTATCCCCTTTTTGCAATACACCATAAAAAATTAGGTATAAGATTCAACAAAGAGCATTCAACACCGGAAAGCATAGGAGATACTTGGGCATCATTTTTTGAGGTGTTGGTCTCAGTTTTGGGGGATTCAATAGAGCCAAGAAGTGTCATATTTTCTTTGGCTCACAATTCACAGAGGTACCCCCATGTGATCTTGGCTATGTCAAATGGTTAGGTCTTCACAATGTATGAGATGCTAGTTTGCAGAGGAATCTAGCAAGCATTGTTTGTGGAGTTACTAGATTGATAGAGTAATTTGGAACATAGTCTTTAGGTTACTTTCATACATTAGTTTAGAATCCTTCATCTTTACGTGGGGAGCAACTCTATAGGGTAAGGGGTCTAGGAGCTTTCATGAATATTATTCTTCATCTCATCACCCTCTATCTACCTTCTTCATGGGCCAGATCATATTTGGAAGTGATATGCAATGTCACGTTGTGAGGATATGGTGTTTGAGATATGACCACTTCATTGGTGGTCATTCATCCACCACCATAAATATGCTAGCTTCCATTTGCTCTAATTTGTCCACTACTACTAGTTGGTAGGACAACTACACACTATGATTTCTATAGTGGCTTGTGAGACTCATTGTATTTATGAGGATGGGGGACTATTGTTTATTTTGAAATTTTAATCCATTTGGGTTGATGTGGCATTAGAGACCCCTCATTCACTAGTCATATTTTTTTGAGAGTTATTACCCTTCCACATATTGTACAAATTTGTTTAATGGAATATAGGGAAGTAGCAAGCTAAGGGTGTCCACTTTTTGTTCACTCCCCAATCCTTAGGAGGTGGAAAAACAAGCTTTTTAGCACACAAAAATGCAAATCTCACCTACTTTCCTATGGATCTAGTCTTTGAAGTCTTCAGACACAACATCACACATGCTATTGTGCACACAATCGTATAGTCTGATTGAAAATTCGATGCACACACAAAAAATTTCTTTGTGTCACACGGCATGGTTCCAGGGTGTCACACCTTTGTCACGAACAGAGAGTGTCATATTAAATTCTAAATTTCTCACTCATTTTAGATTAAATGTTATTGAAACTTTGTAGGTGGTCTCTTTACATTATGTAGAGCTTAACTTGATTTATTGGTAATTTTTTAAATGATTTATCTAATTATAAATAATTATTTATAATAAATAAAGTCATAAAATACATGCATTTTAGTAGCACACCATATTTTTTTAGTATTTTGAATAATTAAGCAAATCCAATTCGGTGGAAGGTTAGTAGGCACATAAGGGTGTGTGGTTGAATCATCAAATCCCAAATCCAACGGTTAGATTTAGGAAGATTGAAGTTTAATTCTTACTCTTACTCCTTAGAGGATCAACAAAGAATATTAAAAATAAATCTAGTAATTCTCAAACATGACCAAACATTTCAAAAATGTCAATATTTTTAGTCCTCTGCATGATGAATAAGAGGAAAAAATTCTGGTTAAATTTGAGTAAGGGAAACGTACGATATGGCCTCCAAGAATGAAATCTCCCTTTTGTGGGGGAAAAAGGGCCACCCAAGCCTAATACCAAGACAAGGTTGGTATTAGGCTTGGTGAGGTAGGCTAGGAGCATCACCGAACCTAGTGGCAAGCCTTTGGAGTCTGCATGCTGCCCATGCGGAAGGCTGAGTCATCTATTTTTGCCTTGCAACCATGCCACGTTAGACCGCGTGGTGCCATGTCATCAAGGAGATGTGACATCACTCCTTGCCATGTCACCTTACATTGCCACACGTGCTGCCATATCAGCCACATGTGCCACCTCATCATTCCACATCATAGGAACTCTTGGAGCCATGTCATCACACCTTGCCACCTTGGCATACCTCGTCAACCTTGCCACGTCACCAATCCCTCCACCTCAATTTGCCATGTCAATCTACCACCTCATGAATGCCAACTCATCATGCCACATCACATTTCCACGTCATGGAAGAGACTCATATATTCCACACCATATTGCCACATCATGACCATGCATGGTGCCACATCAGCCACATGTATACACATCACGATGTGCGCGAGGCATAGAATACCTCGATCGAGGTTTATGACCGCGATGTGCGAGGCATAGAATACCTCGATCGAGGTTTATGACCTGCATGAGGCATATAATACCTCGATCGAGGTATATGACCGTGGGGCATAGTACCTCGATCGAGGTTTATGACCTGCGGCATTGAATACCTCGATCGAGGTATATGACCTAGGCATAGCATACCTCGATCGAGGTTTATGACCACGATCGAGGTATTTGGAGGTACAAAACTGGAATAAAATCAAACGATGCAAATATTCGAAATTAACGTTGGATTCCAGCCAATTAGTTTCAATCTTAGCACCTTCTCCACCAATAATAACCAAGAGCAATCTAAGAGCAATCTAGTGGATGAGTTGAGGCTCTCTATAAGACACCACGTTTTGGTTCATTTCACCCATTCTTAGCCATTCTTGCCTCCTCATCACTTTGTCACACCTTCCATCCTACTTTCATTGAGAATGGGTTCTCAAAGCCATAGAGCTAGTAGACATGAAAGATGTAGGACCCCCCCCCCCCAATCTCATTGATGAGGAGCGCAAGTGGAAGGTTCGTGAGTGCAAGAGAGCCTCTAGAGCTAGAGCTCGCGCTGCCACCACCGATCCACCTCCACCTCTACATCCCACCTCCACCTCCACCTCCACCCCCATCCCCACCCCCACCTCCATTGTCCCCTCATCCTCATCCACTCCCCTACCTCCAGCCTCTGCCCTTCCCCTAGCCACCTACATTTTGGCCTCCACCTCTACCTCTTCCCCCTCCACCCTCCCCCCTCCCCCTCCCCCTCCCCCCCTTCCCCTTGGCGCCTCCCTTCCCCCCCTCCACCCTACCATCTCCCATTGATCCCCTTGCCCCACCTTGCAGCAGTAGTGTTGCTTCACGACGTGACTTGCCGAAGTCCACTATCCGTCGTCGTACTAGCAAGATTGTGTAGTCTTTTTTTAGTGACCTCACGCCAGCTTCGCAGTCTGCTCTTCTCACGTCCCTGATTGATCACCCTGACTTGGTAGAGTGTAGGAGGCTTGCTGGTCTTGGTGCACGTAGAGATAGGGTTGTATGTAGCGAGGTCCTTAGCAGTGTTCAACGTTCCTATGCTTCTATTAAGCATAGGAACTCCAGTGATGCCTTGGCAGCACGTCGTGCTATTGTGGCTGCCATTAGTAGACCTCATATGATAGGCCATGTGCATACCGCTTCATGTCTTCTTCAGATTGCACTGCGCACATTGCGAGCAGGCATGATTAGGAGGCAGAGTCTAGAGGATAGTGAGACTAATGCTCTTTGGGCTTCGAGTGGTCGTGCACCTCGTAGCGATCGATTGTTGGATGATTCCACTAGGTCCTTCATACAACAGTTTTGGGAGGAGCATTGCAGAGCATCCCTGGTGTTCAAGAAGGCATTGCGGAAGAGGGTGTCACGCGGTGTGTACATTGAGCATGGTGCATGTTTTTTGGAGTGTACCCAGACTGAGTTGTACACTCAGTTTGTAGAGGCGCACCCGGAGTTTAGGATTGGGCAGAGGTCATTTGAGCGATGCAGGCCATGGTTTGTGCGATGCTCTTAGGAGCGTGACACATGCTGTTGTCGCTACCATGTGGATTTTGGATTGATGTATGACGTATTCCGTTCCCTTGATGGTCATAGGGGAGTGGTTCCTACTAGCCCTCGCGACTTCATTCATTCCATATTGTGTACACGAGATGGTGATGCTTTATTCCACTCCCTTGATTGTGTGGAAGGCAGGTGTACTTTGTGTGGTGACTTTGCTAGAGTGCCATGAGTTGCACTAGATACTTGTGATGTGCAGATGGTTCATTGGCAGCAGTATGAGTACAGTACCTTGACATTAGATGGTGGTGCACAGTCGAGGAGGTTGCAGCTTGTGGGCAAGGAGACACCGTGTTGTATTCATTGACAGTTTTGGAGGGAAGCTGTACCGCTACATACGCCACTCGCACACTGCGAAGTGGGAGGATCGTCAGTTCTGTGCATGTTTGAGGACATTTCCTATAGGGGTGGTTGTCTCAGTGGTGGACTTTGCAGAGAATTATACCTTTGCACCACAGCATGAGATCCAATCGGAGTATTATTTCTCCGAACAGGTGATGTGTGATTGAGTTATTGGTTTTTTTATGGCCTCATTATATTGAATTATTTCAATAGTCATATTTTTTTTCAATGCCATATTGCAGGTTGCTATATTTGTGCACATTAGCTATCGTCATGCACAAGCTCATGTGGATGGCATTCATAGCACCATGGACTCACGCGTCATTGTGCGAGAGTATCACTTCTACATTAGTGATGATCGATCGCATGATGCCCATTTTGTGCAGCATTGCTTCACTTTGCATGATAGTTTCTTGAGGGATCATGATGTCACATGGCAGCGGCATTGGATCTGGTCAGACGGCTGTGGTGGTTAGTTCAAATCTGCTAGACAGTTTTATTGGTTCTGCAGATGGCACCGTGAGACAGGCATTCCAATCACATGGAGCTACTTCGAGACAGGGCACGGTAAGGGAGAGCACGATGGTGCAGGTGCTTGCATGAAGCGTGCTTTGTGTCGATACCAGTTGCATCACAGTGCCGATCGCTTCAAGGATGCACATGATGTGGTGCGGTGGTGCAGCCAGCACTTATCCACTAGTGCTATCTCCTCATTTTAGTCGCGTGACGATAGGGTGGTGAGCCGGTATTTTTTGGTGCGTGGACATTGGGAGTCTTGATCGGTCTAGGCCTTTTGATTGTCGTTCAGTGTCTGGCACTCTTGATTTCCATTCCATCAGGAGCATAGGTGAGTCTCACCCCGCGATCTTTTCTCGACGGTTTGCATGTTTTTACTCTGCATGCATTAATGATGATTGGGGAGGGTGCTCCATGATACCATGGGCCGATCCATGGGCACGGCGAGTGCTTTCTCCCTTCCAGCCTTGGGAGGAGGTACATGATGATCAGGATGCGGGATTCAGTTCCTCTAGAGATTATGACCAGCTTACAGATATGTTGCGTATTGGTGATATTTTTGCGATTATTGCTTCGGAGGGCAATGAGGAGGGTGTGGATTATTACTTGTTGCGATGCTCTATGGTGAAGAGTGTGCTGAATGAGGATACAGTGGATGGGCATGGGATGCACTTCAATGCTCATAGCATGATCGTAGGTGGCCACTATTTTCAGCAGATACAGAGGCGTGGTCGCTATATTGAGTTCCAGGAGTACATGGCGGATCAGGAGGCATACATGTATTCTCATCTTGTTGTTGCAATCAAGATTACTTTGAGTCATGTTCATACTCGCAAGGCGACGTCCACTCCACGATGGCGCCTTGCAGTGGCGGATCACGAGAGCATACTTGTAACTATTGGCATGAGAGCTGATCTTGAGGAGTAGCACATTACATATCATATTTTTTGGGATCATCAGTTGATCAGATTGATTTTTATTGGGTATCACTAGTTGATTACATATTTTTGTATTCGATATGTATAGGCTCACTGTGTGACCGTACCATTGTAATTTTCATGGACTCATATTTTGTATTTCACTATGATGGTTGAATACACGTTCATACACATCATTGTATTAGATTCTATTTTATACATGATGTCCGTTGTCTTCTCAATGGGATTTGTTGTGTTTGTAAAGCAAAAAATTGTTTATTAGTAGTAATGTTGTAATTGTGTTTTGTGCTTTAGGACATTTTAAAAATGTGACTAAGAAAATTTGTGCACGTACTAACGAAATACGCGTGTGGACTTATCTATTGGTCCCTACTAGCATGACTACGTATGAAAAATGGTGCACGTACTAATGAAATATGCATGTGGACTTATCTGTTGGGGATGAAACTTCGCATGGCTCTTAGGCCACCCTAGACATACATCCACGCAAGATTTGGTCTCCAACTAATTTGGTATGCGCCACGTGGAAGGTATAATGCGTACATTTTTACAATCCCTACTAGCACGACTACGTATGAAAAATGGCACACGTACTAATCAAATAGGCATGTGGACTTATCTGTTGGGGATTAAACTTTGCACGGCTCTTAGGCTACCCTAGACGTACATCCATGCAAGATTTGGTCTCCAACTGATTTGGTATGCGCCACGTGGAAGGTATAATGCGTACATTTTTTCAATCCCTACTAGCACGACTACGTATGAAAAATGGCGCATGTACTAACGAAATAGGCATGTGGACTTATCTGTTGGGGATTAAACTTTGCACGACTCTTAGGCTACCCTAGACGTACATCCACGCAAGATTTGGTCTCCAATTGATTTGGTATGCGCCACGTGGAAGGTATAATGCGTAGATTTTTACAAATCCCTACCAGCATGACTAAACCCTAAACCCTAAACCCTAGACCCTAAAAAACCCTAAACCCTAAACCCTGTTGGGGATGAAACTTCGCACGGCTCTTAGGCTACCCTAGACGTACATCCATGCAAGATTTGGTCTCCAACTAATTTGGTATGCACCACGTGGAAGGCATAATGCATACATTTTTACAATCCCTACTAGCACGACTAAACCCTAAACCCTATTGGGGATGAAACTTCGCACGGCTCTTAGGCTACCCTAGACGTACATCCACGCAAGATTTGGTCTCCAACTGATTTGGTATGTGCCACATGGAAGGTATAATGCGTACATTTTTGCAAGCACTCCCTACTAGTGACTGCGTATGAAAAATGGCGCATGTACTAACCAAATACGCATGTGGACTTATCTGTTGGGGATTAAACTTTGCATGGCTCTTAGGCTACGCTAGACGTACATCCATGCAAGATTTGGTCTCCAACTAATTTGGTATGCGCCACGTGGAAGGTATAATGCATACATCCATGCAAGATTTGGTCTCCATCTGATTTCATATGTGCCACGTGGAAGGTATAATCCGTACTAGTGACTACGTATGAAAAATGGCAAGCATTGACATATACGAAATTCAATATGATATTCAAAATGATAAAGTTCATAGCACGAGAGAGCTGTAGAAAGAGAGAGAGACCTTATACTTGAATACCTTTTCAATGCTTAATGTTTACAATTACAACACACATCATTATTTTTAAAATACCTTATGTATTAGATGTGTGAATTGGGATATCTGAAATTCAAAATCATACTCTTAATTTTAAATACGCACGTGGGGATGAAACTTCGCACGGCTCTTAGGTTTAGTGTAATAATTGCAAGCATTGATATATACGAAATTCAATATGATATTCAAAATGATAAAGTTCATAGCATGAGAGAGAGAGAGAGAGAGAGAGAGAGAGACCTTATACTTGAACACTTTTTCAATGCTTAATGTTTACAATTACTTCACATGGCATTATTTTTAAAATACCTTATGTATTAGATGTGTGAATTGAGATATTTGAAATTCAAAATCATACTCCTAATTTTAAATGTTTATGTTAGATTTGAACAAACTATAAACTGAGATAAACAAAGTAAGAAGAACATCATGAAAGTAGGAAAATGCTCATACATCATAAAAGTAGAACAATATCATGAAAGTACCAAAATGAATGCGTACATCATCATCATCATCATCATCGTGTAGACGTGGCTCCTGTATGACCCGCTGCCCAACCGTCCGATGTGTGCCCTTAGGCAAAGCAGATGGGCCAGCCTCATCTCCTGCATGAGATGGGCCAGCCTCATCCTGATGAAGAGGAGGGCATGCTACATGAGCCACCACTGCCATCTCTGCCTCCCTCGCCTCCTCTATGTATGCGTGTCTCAGCTCCCAAAGTCGTGCATCTGCGAATACTCGTGCCTCAAATCCAATGCGAGTAATCGTCTCTACATGTAGAAGACACTGGTCTTGGCCTCGCCCAAGTTGCTGCTCCACCCACTGCTGCAATGATATTTGAAGCTCTGCCTCTCGCTCAATACGGTGTGCCTCCTTTGCTCGTGCCTCGTCACTTGGCATGAAATCACCATATGAAAAGCGTCGCGAAACACACGCTACAACCACTGACGTATCAGCACCCTCCTGTTGCAGCAAAGCTCTCTTTGCCTCCTCCCTGTAGTGCTCTGTCAAGACGACGTGGGCAAATGGATCAATGGCCTGACGATGACCAGGATACAGATCATCCATGCCTAGTCCTCTGTATGTGGCCACATCAATGTCAGCAAAGCATACAGGGCACATTGATCGTGCCACCATGTGGCGGGTCATGCAATGGAGATGTGCGATGTGGCCGCACCCTAGTCCAAACCACCCTATGGTGTCAAACTCCTCGTGGCAAAGGACGCAAGTGGCGGTAGGAAGCCTGGCTATGACTGGTGCGTCATGGGTGTCCTAGTCGGCACATCTACAGGAGGAGTGGGGTACAGGGCCACACTGGGGTCCGATCCTATGGCGAGATGGATCACGACTAATATGTCTCAACTGCAAAATATAGTGCTCCGCTCGATGGTACGCTATGCGTGTCCGAATCCTCTGCTCCTCCAAATATGCCTCCAACAGTTGTACACAAGACTCCATATCCTATCGCAATAGATGTGCCTGCAATGCAAACATGTCGCGTACATGGTGAGAATTAACCAAAAAACTTCAGTTCAAAACACGCAACAAAAAAATAAACTAAAATAATCAGAATAACTAACCTCATCCCTAGACTCGGCCAACAATGCCTCCAACTCTGCAATCCATGCGTCTCAAGTCTCCAACTCGTGCTGAGGCGGTGTAGATGTGGGAGGTGGTGTAGATGTGGGAGGCTCCATAGATGTGGGAGGTGGGGAAGGTGGAATCGAAAGTGATCTCGATAAGGCAGAGACCATGTCGTGCAAGGATGATGCCACTGAATGAACATCCCCCCTAATCCGTCCTCCAACAGCTCGCAATGCCGGTGCAGGGATAGTGTGTAGCTTTGGTGCCTCGTGTCGATGCCGAACACCTGTAGTCTGACACTCCTGATGCCCCATCCTACCATGTCCCGCTCCTGGACGGGTACTAAGGTAGTCTACCCGATGACCAAGCACAAACTCGGCATATAGCTGCATGGCAAATGACCTGGCTATCTGACGGTTGTGAGGCAATCGACCACCATTCGCAGTGAGATATCTCGGATAAATGTGTGCTACTATGCCGGGGTGCCTACAACATAAAATATGAAAGGGCAGCCCTGATCATGGTCGCATCGCCTCAATGTGACCATCCCAAAACATATCCTCTAAGGCCTGCCTGTGAGGTGACTCACGCTCAAACAACTCTTGAATGGCTCTCCAATCCAAGCCATGACCAGTGATCTCTGCCTCAGCCTGTGCCTGAAAGGTATCCACAATGTCCTCAACTGTGTCCAATCGACCCAGAGCATCAATGAATGAATCTAGACTCGCAACCAAGTGAGGGGGTGCCCTAGCATCTTGTAGTGCCCTCATCTAAGCTCTCAAAATCGCTATCTGCATACGAATAGTGGTGCAAGAACCTGTGCATTGGCTAGCGCATGCACAAAAGAAACACATGGAAATTAATATTCTATTTGGGTAATGAAAATAATATTCTATTCAATGACTTATAATCTATTTACGTAATGAAAACTATTTGTACATACTCCTTGATGAGGTAGGATGTTGTTGGGATCATCCTATGCACCTACCGGTAGATGGGCCAAATGTGTGGCTATGCCTACAACATTGCTATGTTGCAAATTCAATTTGTATTTACAATTATTTACAAGTTGTTTACTTTAGAAAGTCGGTTTCTTCAAGCTCATTCTCCTTGTCTATACTACCCACCCTTGCTGTAATTAATAGCAAATAGCTTTTGTTCTAGATGCTCCCTCCATTTTTCGAGGCTCTAGACTACCATGGGCTCTACTAGCATGTCAAAGTATGTAGTAGAGGTGTATTTTTGGAAGAGAGATGTAAAGATACTGAGTGATAGAAGAAAATGTTATGTACAATACATTAAAATGGACTACAAGGAATTGATGCTAACTTGAAAGATATAACCCAAGGCAAGACCTGCATACTAGAATATTCCACATGAAGGTGGACAAATGCACCTCTCAATAATTGCAAGTGGAAGTCAAATTGCGCCTCTAAACATATGCCAAACTAAAGTAGAATAGCATCTTGAAATGTATAGAATATATAGGAAATGACAATATTTATAGGATAGAGATCGGTTATGGTCATTGAGATAACCCTGGTTATACTGCTTGACTTGGAGCATCTGTTGAATGATTGGTTGGCATGACTGGCTCCTAGCTAGTTGGGATTAGCTAGCCCTAAACAACTTTTTGACTAGGCCTTAACTAGATCATCTTGCTCTAGCTTGTTAACTCAGCCTACTTACTCTACCTAAATTATGAAACAACTCTTAACCAACTATATAATCTATAATATTCCACATAAAGATAGATAAACGCACATCACAATAATTTCTTTTTTTTAATAGATGATTTCTAAAAACAAAATTTAAACGTTATATTTAATTCAAAACTTCACTAATTTAAAAAATAACATGCAAACTACTTTAATCTCTCTTTTTTTTAATAGATGATTTTAAAAAACAAAATATATACTTTTTGACATTTAAATAAAAACTTCACTAACTTAAATAACATAAAAGCTACCTTGGACTCTTATTTTCTTTTTTCTTAAAAGATGATTTTTAAAACTAAAATTTAAACGTTTTTTTATTTAAATAAAAATAGCACTAATTTGAAAAATAACATGAAAACTACTTTAATCTCTCTTTTTTTAAATAGATGATTTTAAAAAATAAAATATATACATTTTCACATTTTAAATAAAAAATTACGTAATTTAAAAAAATGATTTTAAAAACTTTAAAATGCATTTGAATTTTTGAAATATTTTATAATTAAATTAGATCTTCCTATAAACTAAAATAATATAAAAGCTACTTTAAACTCTTATTTTCTTTTTTTTAATAGATGATTTCTAAAAATAAAATTTAAATGTTATATTTAATTCAAAACTTCACTAATTTAAAAAATAACATGCAAACTACTTTAATATCTTTTTTTTAATAGATGATTTAAAAAAACAAAATATATACTTTTTGACATTTAAATAAAAACTTCACTAACTTAAATAACATAAAAGCTACCTTAAACTCTTATTTTCTTTTTTTTTTAAAGATGATTTTTAAAACTAAAATTTAAACGTTTTTTAATTTAAATAAAAATAGCACTAATTTAAAAAATAACATAAAAACTACTTTAATCTCTCTTTTTTTAAATAGATGATTTAAAAAAACAAAATATATACATTTTCACATTTTAAATAAAAAATAATGTAATTAAAAAAAATTATTTGAAAAAACTTTAAAATGCATTTGAAATTTTGAAATATTTTATAATTAAATTACTTTAAACTCTTATTTTATTTTTTTAAATAGATGATTTCTAAAAAAAATTTAAACGTTATATTTAATTCAAAACTTCACTAATTTAAAAAATAACATGCAAACTACTTTAATCTCTTTTTTTTTTAATAGATGATTTTAAAAAATAAAATATATACTTTCTGACATTTAAATAAAAACTTCACTAACTTAAATAATATAAAAGCTACCTTAAACTCTTATTTTCTTTTTTTTTTAAAAGATGATTTTTAAAACTAAAACTTAAACGTTTTTTTTTAAATAAAAATAGCACTAATTTAAAAAATAACATAAAACCTACTTTAATCTCTCTTTTTTTAAATAGATGATTTAAAAAAATAAAAAATATATATTTTCATATTTTAAATAAACAATTATGTAATTAAAAAAATTATTTAAAAAATTTTTAAAATGCATTTGAAATTTTGAAATATTTTATAATTAAATTACATATTTATAAACTAAAATAATATAAAAGCTACTTTAAACTCTTATTTTCTTTTTTTTAATAGATGATTTCTAAAAACAAAATTTAAACGTTATATTTAATTCAAAACTTCAGTAATTTAAAAAATAACATAAAAACTACTTTAATCTCTCTTTTTTTTAATAGATGATTTTAAAAAACAAATTATATACTTTTTGACATTTAAATAAAAACTTCACTAACTTAAATAACATAAAAGCTACCTTAAACTCTTATTAACACCTATTTTATTAATTTTGGACTCGTGCACTGTCCAAATTCATTTTGTGAGATAATTTTGGATAAAACATTTTTAAAAACGAGGCTCTTATAAAACAAAACATTGAGTCAAAAAGGAAGATTTTAAAAAATCAAATTAGAAAAAATGACGTGAGATGTTATTAAAACTAGAGTACATTAAAAATAGAGGACATCACATTGTTAAAAGAAACAAAAAGTAAGATTTTAAAAAATCAAATTAGAAAAAATGGCGTGACATGTTATTAAAACTAGAGTACATTTCAAAAAGAGCACATCACATTTGTACAAGAAGTAGATCATATAACTCAAAGCCATATGGTGTCAAAAAACACCTTAATACAGTCTCTCTTATCTTCTTAATCACCCAAAGTCTAGAAGATCTCATCATTGGTCTCTCTTATCTTCTCAATAACCCAATCTTTCACTGCCTCCACAGCTGTATGCTCAACATAATTACAAGCCATATGGTGTCAAAAAACACCTTAATACAGTCTCTCTTATCTTCTTAATCACCCAAAGTCTAGAAGATCTCATCATTGGTCTCTCTTATCTTCTCAATAACCCAATCTTTCACTGCCTCCACAGTTGTATCCTCAACATAATTACATGCAAAGAAGAAATTTAAGCAATCACAAATTGTTTCTTTATAATTCTCTATGAGGCTCTTATTGTTCTCTCAGCATATGCATCAAATTGCCCATGACGAGAGCTGCGATAACAAAGGTTACTTAAGAAGTCTAAGAGATCTTATCATGCTTTTATCATACGTCTTAAAAGTCTTTCACTCTCTGCTATCTTGAGAGTCTCCTCCCTCTCTGCGTGCCTTTGTGCATCAAATTCCTCTCTCTCCATGTGTGTTAAAGGAGAACCTTGTCGAATTCTGGCCTCTCTCTGTGCTCCTTGCTCAGCAATCCATTCTTTGAGACTGTTAATTTTGAACTCCACATCTTCGACAATGCCAAGGACATCCATGGGTGGGGAGATGATAAAGAAAGGGAGATGGACTACGATGGAAGAAAGAAGAGAGTGTTTGTGGAAGGACTAGGATGCAAGAATACAAGTTAATGAGAAGCACTAGGATGGATGAAAGAAGAGAGTGTTTGTGGAAGAACTAGGATAGAAGAATACAAGTTATCGGGATGGATGAAAGAAGAGAGTGTTTGTGGAAGGACTAGGATAGAAGAATACAAGTTACTGAGAAGGACTAGGATGTAAGAAATAAGAGAGTGTTTGTGGAAGGACTAGGATGGAAGAATACAAGTGCACTATGGCACGATGTGTTCACTATGATAAGGATAAGGGTTGGAATAAAGTGAGAGAAGCATTGGTAATGCTCTACTTTAAGTGAGTGGAGATTGTCCAACTGAATAAAATTTTGCAGAGCATTGGGAATGCTGTACTTTAAGTGAGTGGAGCATTGGGAATTGATACTTGCGAGTGAAATATATTACAAGTAAGAGAGAGAGAGAGTGATAAGACGAATACAAGTTAATTAGAAGGACTAGAATGTAAGAAATAAGAGAGTGTCTTGAAGGGATAGAAAGTGAGGGAAGATGTAAAGTGAAAGACGAATACAAGTTAATCAGAAGGACTAGGATGTAAGAAATATGAGAGCGTTGTGAAAGGACTAGGATTGAAGAATACAAGTGCACTAAGGCACGATGTGTTCGCTATGATAAGGATAAGGGTTGGAATAAAGTGAGAGAAGCATTGGGAATGCTCTACTTTAAGTGAGTGGAGACTAGGATGGAAGAATACAAGTGCACTAAGGCATAATGTGTTCGCTATGATAAGGATAAGGGTTGGAATAAAGTGAGAGAAGCATTGGGAATGCTCTACTTTAAGTGAGTGGAGACTGTCCAACTGAATAAAATTTTGCAGAGCAATGGGAATGCTGTACTTTAAGTGAGTGGAGCATTGGGAATTGATACTTGCGAGTGAAATATATTACAAATATTACATCATCACATATTCATATCAAAATTCTCATCACACAAGGATTTATTTCCAAATAATCACATCATCACACATTCATATCATAAAATTGTGTGCATGAAGAAATATATTACAAATATTACATCATCACATATTCATATCAGAATTCTCATCACACAAGGATTTATTTCCAAATAATCACATCATCACACATTCATATCATAAAATTGTGTGCATGAAATAATTATATAAATATCATCAGTAAATGCCACTTAAATAATAAGTCACAAATTGGTGTATAATCAACAAAAACTACAAACACAACATCATACATGCATCACAACTCTTCTGAGGCTTCTAGTGGAGACTGTGGCAACTCTTCTGATGCTTCCAATGGAGGCTATGGTGCTCTAGATGTACACTCAGTCTCTACTTCTTCTGTAGTATGTAGTGCTTTCAGAGTAGACTCAGTATCCTCTTCCTTAAATGCAAGCGGAGGGTGTGGCAACTCTTCTGATGCTTCCAGTGGAGGCTGTGGTGCTGTAGGTGTACACTGAGCCTCTACTTCTTCTGTAGTGTGTAGTGCTTTCACAGTAGACTCAGTCTCCTCTTCCTTAAATGCAAGCTCTGATATTGCTTCAGTTGCACGTTGTATTCCAATGGCAGCAATTAGGTCTCGAATGATTTCAGCCTAAACAATTGTATATCCTCCTCTGAATATTTGAGCTCCAAAGAGTCTTCCGATGAGATCTGTGGCTTAAGTGAGAAAATTTCATTGAAAATCAACATGCAGTTGTAGGCAACTCTCCACCCACAACTATGCCCATCTTCCTGCTCTACTACTAAATGCTTTTGGAAGTCTACCGAGTCTTTGTACTGTCCTGTTTCTCTGATAGCAGATACCAACTTCTCAATCGACCTGCTCATCATGACATATTAAAAAAACTTAGTGTGTCTATTCCATAAGGTACATAATATAGAAGTAACAACAGATTAATAGAATACTTACGTTTGCACTGAGCCATGAAAGCCTGCAATCGAGTTAACAAACCAACAATAGTTATCTTCAAGGTCCCAAACCACCAGACTCCAATGTTCCCTACACGAATAATTAAGAACCATTATTATTTAACACAATGTTGCCAGTATAAGATGAAAATAAAGGTTGCCATGATACTTACATCTCGTGATATGCCATAAATAGGACTCGCATGCCATGTAAATGTAAAGGCTGTAACCATTTACAAACATCGGCTATTGTCTTTCTGCTATTGCTAAGTATAGGAGAAAGGAGGGAATCCAACATATACACATGGTTTTGTACGGCTCTACCAAATCGTGAGATAACTATACTACATTTATTGAATATTAGCTTATTAGATTTAATCAAAATATTGAATTATCAAGCAGAGAAAAAGTTTGTATCAAATCTGAGAATGGCCATCATAACGTTGTTATTGACCTCATTTGAAGCTCTAGAGAGGATTGAAATCTCCTCTCCCCCAAATTCAAGATACTGAGGTCTATGTTGAATCATAACCCTAACATTAAAAGAGCTTCCCAATTCTTCCTATGAAGCCATGTTTGTAGAGTTGAGGTCTTCTATCCCCTTTGACTCTTTGACGGCATTCATTTCGCACTCCTCTGAGCCATTATCTATTTGCCTTGTGGGAGGGTCCATAATGTCGCCCTTAATGATTGCTCGAATGGTACATGTTATAAATGCATAGAGATGCAAATCCATATATGTTGACAGTGTGGTGTCATTTTGTATCTCAAAAATTTGACCAAGTACCAAAAAGCAATTGTAGCCCACCCTCCATCCACAATTATAGATGTGGCTATTCTCTTGATGTGATACCTGACATGTTATATACTCTATTTGTTGTGCCAAGTCACATTGCCGCATTACTGTGTCGATAGCACCTACTAACTTTCGAGCTGATCTGCACATCAAAACATATAACAGTGAATATGTGCATTGCATATCAATCTACATGTCAAGAAGTAACAACAAGTGTAGTCTATACTTACTCTAACATAGTGCCATGGACGGATGTCATTAAGTTGGCAAAGAAGCACTTCTTCGCAAAGATCTCCACGACTACCAGACTCCAATATGAGCTGCATTATCAATAAAGAATAATTACTGTGTTTGAGACAATTCTAGCAATGCAATAGAAAAAACAAGTAGGATTTGATGCTTACTTCTCATAATATGCTGTAAAAATAACTCGTGCGTCATTCATAGGAACGTGCTTCAACCACTTGCAAACATCCTCTATGGTTTCTTCTTTGTTGCTAAGTACTTCTGAAATATGAGGATCGAGCATATATGAAATGCTTTGTATATTTTGCAAAAAATTTGTTATAACATTACTATATTTAAAAAAAAGTATTAGCTTCTTGGGTTTAATCAAAATAAGCAAAGTATAAAGCCAAGGAAAAGGCTGCATCAAACTTGAGGATGGTTGTAATGACTTTGACATTAACCTCTTATTTAGGATTCAAGAGGATTGAAATCTCTTCTTCACCAAATTCAAAAAAATGAGATTGTTGTCGAATTAACAACATAGCGGTGAATGAAATTCCAATCTGCTCCAATAGATTCATATTTTCATGACTCATCTTATTGAGAGAGTAGTTTACATCGTATTCTTCTTCACTTGCTATGTCTTCTACATCCTCCTTTTGCTATAAAAATATAAAAAAGTTATGCGATGTACACATCCCAAATAAAAGCTTAAACAAGCAGATAAGGTTTCATACATGCTTTCATTAGAGTGAGTCTCTCCTCCGCTTGGAGCAAAAATTTAAAAAGTAAGGTTTCATACATGCTTTCATTAGAGTGAGTCTCTCCTCCTCTTGGAGGAAAAATTTAAAAAGTTATGAGATTTACACATCCTAAATAAAAATAAAGGTTTAAATAATCATAGAAGTATAAAGATAGCATGCTTTCATTAGACTCAGTCTCTTCTCCTCTTGGAGGAAAATATAAAAAAGTTATGAGATTTACACATCCCAATTAAAGGCTTGAACAAGCATACAAGTATAAAGATAAGGTTTTATACATGCTGCAATGTAGTCATATTTTCAGGTTGTTTCCCAATGGTAGTAATTAGATGCTAAATACTCTCAGCCCGAAATGCTAGCAGATCGGCTTCTGTATACGGTTCCATTTTGACTCGTAACTCCAAATAAAAAATCTCTCTAAGAAACAACCATGCAGTTGTAGGCAACTCTCCACCCACAGCTGTGCCCATCTTTTTGCTCCACTGGCAGACGTCTTTTGAATTCTACTTGATCTTGTTGCTCTGTGGTTGTTCTGACAGCAGATACTAGCTGATATGCAGCACTGTCCATCATGACATATTAAATATATTAATATGTCATGATCATAAGATACAAATAAGAAAGTATCAAAAATATTAAGAGAATAATTACCTTGGGGAGTTGGCATGATAGCCTTCCATTGAATTCACAAACCACAAACGGTTGACTTCAAGGTCCCAGACGATTAGACTCCAATGTGAGCTACACGACTAGAATAAAAATGATTATTGTTTTACACAAACTTGCCAAAGAAATAGTAAAAATAAGGTTAGAGTTGATACTTACGCCTCATGATAAGGCATTAAGATGACTCGCACCCCATCTAAATTCAAAGGGCTTAACCAGGTACAAACATCTTCTATAGTCTTTTGAGGAGAGCTAAGAATAGAAGAAAGGAGAGCATCGAGCATGTAGACACGATGCTGCACTGCACTAGGAAGCTGAGAAATAACTACACTGCACCAAGAAATAAACAAACGTTAGCTCATAGAATTGATTTGCATTATGCACTAGGAAATTGATATATAACTACACTGTGAATAAATAAACAAATGTTAGCTCATTGAAGTAGCAACAAATAAACAAATGTTACCTGAGAATGGCCAAGATAACATTGTCATTAACCTCTTTTAAAGGATTGGAGAGGATTAAAACCTCCTCTCTACCAAAGCTCAAATACTGAGGTTCTCGTTTCAAAACGATCCTAACTTCAAATGAGCTCTCCATTTTATCCAATGCAGCTAAATTTGTAGAATGGGTCTCTGTCATAGCTTGTATTCTATGTTTGGGGTCATTCTGCTTTTCCATGGTGTCTTTAAAGCTCTTGTGTTGCATTGTTGAAGTAGAAGGGAGTGCCTCCATATTGACTTCATCCATTTCTTCTCCCTCTATTGCCTGTAAACAAATATGAGAGATTAGATTCATTATCTTTAAATTTAAATCTTATTTAAAAAATTGTATTTAGTTGAGAAATAGAGAGTTCATACTGCTAAGTATTGTCGTAGTGGCCTTTTTTCATAACCCTGCGAGCCATAATTATCAAAGAAGGCATCATCATGTTTGTCTTCATCCACCAACCTCTCTCTAAACGGGTCATGTAAGTCCATATTTTCATCATCATCAACTAGGACATTATGATCTTCAAGGTAATCATCCATGTCATCAGTGTCCTTGTGGTCTATCTCTTTTTCATAGCCTGTGGTTAGATCTGCTTGAAGCTGAAAATAAGCCATGAAATGCTTATTTTCAATAATATTTGTGGAGTTGCCTTTTCTGAGGAGATCCTCAAATAAATATCCCATCCTGCACAAGGTGACCTCCCAACCTGCCGGTAGCAAATTCTCCATCATGGTAAGCAAGAGACTCCCACTTTTTGCAGGACTTCCATAGTTGTTTTTTTGATAATGTATGGACCTGGGAATATCTTGCTCTTCTAGCATCAATCTCAAATTATTTGAATTCCCTCTTATGTTCTTTTGTAAGGAGTGATCAGGGTTGGGACTCCGCATACACAAAAAGAATGATTCACGAGATTGAATCGCTATGCCATATTCTCTCTTGCCTCTCTTTGCTGCATAAACACCACTATAGATCTTCAAATCTGATGAATATGCTCGCTCTAGAGTAACCTGCATGGCTTCTTTGTCTTTTTTATCAAAAAAAATGACAATGTTGCAAATTGCCACTTTGCTAATGGTGGTATATACTATTCTATCAATGAAGTTATGGATATCATCGCTAGAAACTTCATTGATAAAGAATAGTTGTGGCTTATCCCATACTGACTCATTCTTGAAGAAGTCATCTTGTGAGACTCCCCTGAAGTTCACAAGCTTTCCAGACTCTGCCGTAACCTCTACATTGAATTGAAAGCTTTGGTGCATATCTGTCGGCATCCTTATCTCGCTGATTAATCTTTCCACATATGCAACCACTTGTTGTGGGATTTCTTTTCTCATATAAGAGGTTACTATTTTTTACCCATCTTCATCCTTTTTAATCCACCTGTTTGCCCATAGCTTTACCTTGGGTGTTGACAAAGAAGCTATATGCTTCACCACATTATAGTCAATGTTACAATGAGTAAGTGGAATTTGTTTCTCTAACAGCAAATACTTAATGGCACTATGCACTGCATCACGCCTCACCTATACATTGATGCATTCTTCCATGCAGTGGTCTTTGTCTTTTTTTCCAAAAAACCATTCTTTCTTTAAAATTTTTTGTGCTGCCATGGATGCATACTTGTCAGGTAAGTACTTTATAGGCCTCCACATCCTTGCCGTCAACTCCTTCTTATCCATTACCTTTGACTTTCCGGAGATAAACAAAGGAGCTTCATAGGTCAACCGTCCACGCTCACAAGCAATGCACGTTTCAAGCATCTCATTGAACACTTCAACAGGACGAAATATGATAGAAGTGTAGTCAGCATATATGTCCCTCACCACCTTGAGGCTTGTCATACTTTCTTCTCGCTCTTGAGTTCCCCTAGGCACAACTGCACTCAAAGAAGTATAGAAGTTCGTGAGTGTGTCGGCGTCTGCTTTTGTGACCTTTCGCTTCAAATCAGGATTTGGAGAACCAAATGTTGTCCATATAACCCTTTGCTTCTGTAAGACCTCTGATGTTGAGGATATCTTACGCTTTCCATGGACATAATGATTAAGTCTTTCGGACTCAATCAAATACTTGATCTCATGCTTGAATATATAGATTGTTGCAGGATAATAATGGAATGAACTTATCTTTGCAAATTGTTCTGGAGTGAGTCTTTTGACCTCCTTTGCTTCCCTTGCGATCTGATTACAAGCATAAGCCCAATGTTGACCATCAATGGGCTGGAATCTGCAATGAAGGAGGAATTCCTTCTTTGCTTCCTTTAGCATATTCTCACCTTGTGCCTCTTCGCCTTGTTCATGTGGAATATTTTTAAGAGTGTCTTTAAAGAATCGACTGAAGGTTTCCTCGAAATGTGTAGGCCCTGTAAATGTTATTTGATCCAGAAAACTATTTTTGGTTGGACAAAACATTATTGGGCGCAAGACCACATTGCTTGCCACAGGTTTCTTACCATCTCTCAAAGCCTCGTATATTTGCATTGCATAGGATATATCAAGGCTTCGGCTATTAGTAAAGAGAGCTGCAGCTTCCACATCTTTGGCATTCACAAACCACGTCCTTTGACCCTAGATATATCCCACATCATGATCTGTAACTGCTTCATTAAGACGCAGAATTAAGATTTTTGATTGATGTGAGTTCATCCTGATCATCTTCAGCCTCGGGTTCTGAGTCTTCTTCATCTTTCTCTTCTTTTAACCATTTTTCATCCACATTATCTCTCTCTATAGTGGGACGATGTCTTTTTTTACTGCTTGGAACCGTGGCTCTTGCAGTACTAGCCTTTTGCATTTCACGCCGTGGTTTGCTAGCAAGAGCTTCTAGCATAACTGCAGTGGATCAACCTTGATCTTCTTCAAATTTGTTTAATTCCCATGCTTTCAAGGCTTGTGTTTCATCATCCTTAGTTACATCCACCATTTCTTGCTCTAGAATTTGTGCTCATGTTCTACACGTTTGTGACAGTGTGCCTGTTCTTCTTGTCCCTGCATCAAAGTCTGAGCTTTTTGATCTCCTTCATGTGAAGATCCTTGAATATGAGGAGCATATTGTGCATCCTGAAAGTACTCAAACATTATCTTTGCATGCATCCTTTTTGCCACCACACTAGGAAATTGCTCCCAAGTATGTGAAAGAGTCTCCAATGCACTTTGCAGCTCTAGAAACTTTGATGGTTGAGGAGGAGGCATCACAAAGGTCTTTGAGTCTCTCCTTGACACAAAAATATGAATACCGCCAACTCCAGGATCTGAACTCTTTGTAAAAATATCCACAAAGGTCTCTTTTGGCTCTATCATTATGCCTACCACAAGGCTTGAAGTCGTATCTTTTTTGAAGAAAGTAGCATCCCATGGATCTTCAACACCATTGAACTCCCTTTTTGACATAAGTAGAAAGAGTCTCTTTTCCTTTTGATGAAGAAACCAAGCTCTTTTGCCCATGTGATATCGAGTCCACCTACCAAAGCCATTGGGGCTATATTCCTTTCCTTTGAAATTCAAAGTGACATCAGAAACCCATTCTCTAATCTCAGAGTCATTTAGGATAGCCACCACATTAGTTGATTGCTCCATAATCCTACAAGAAAAGATAATGAAGAATTTAGATACATACAAGTAAAGTACAATATACAACTCTTGATACAATAAATGTGGGAAATAGCCCAAAAGGCTTTACAAGGCTTCATATGGCAATAAATGTGGGAAATAGCCTAGAAGGCTTTACAAGGCTTAAATATTTGTACAAATGTAAAAAAATTAGCCAATAAAGCTTTACAGTAATATAAAATGTTGACCATCTAGTGATAAAGCTTCAATCTTCATGAAGACATGTAATCTGTCCATCCATTGATTTGCCCTCTAGTCATAAAGCTTCAATCTTCGTGATGACATGTAATCTGTCCATCCGTTGATATCTGTGCACTGATACCCAACTGATGCAATCTACCCACTAAAAACTGTTCCACTGATATCCACTTATGCAGCCCACATGATATCCACTTATGCATCCCACTGATACTCGTTAAATAGTGAATGGTCGGGATGGTCGGGTTTATTACAAGGCGCTTCATATGACAATAAATGTAAAAAATAGTATCGAAGGATTTACAAGGTTTTTTATGACAATAAAGGAGCTTAAATATTTATACAAATGCAATAAAAATAACCAATAATCATCAAGCTCCAATATGTCCCATGACATGTAATCTATCCACTGATATATGTAATTTGTCCACTGATATCTACTCATGCAATCTGCCCACTGATAAACTTCTTGGTAAATGGTAAAAGGTCTTATTTAATAGCATGTTATGAGTGTTAAATTGCATGTGAGCGGAGGGACTGACAACGATTAGGAACTAGTTAGAAAAATTTGAGCATGGCTTCGATTGGCAACTTGGAGAATTGTTTCTCCTCTAAGGCAATCTAATCTATGCTAAACTATGCTAAACCAACCGTCGAAGCGAAGAAAAGCAATAAATAATTTCTTTTTTTGTGTTCATTTTAATGTGTGCTAGGGTTTAAGAGGCTTAAATATGCAAAAGAAGGGGTTTTGATGTAGAGGCTAAACTTGCATGTGAGATAAATGAAGAACAAGTATCTAAAGAAAAGTTAACATTTTTCAATTTAAAAGATGAATATATATAAAAATATTATCTCGCCTTCAAAACAAACCATAAATTCACTCTTTTATAATTTTTTAAAAGTATAATATAAAACATGTAAATATATAAAACTCTCTTTACTTTCTCTCTCTCTCTCTCGACTCCTAAATCTCTCTGTAGCCATAGTCAAGACACCTCATTCTCTCTCTTAATCTCTCTCTCTCTCTCTCTGACAACTCTTATGTGTTTCCCTCTCTGTCCTCATCCCACTCATTCTCTCTCTTAGTTTATCTCAACTCTCTCTTTCTCTCCCTCCCATGGCGGCTAAGATTTTTCATTCTCTCTCTTTATCTCTCTCTCTCTCCCTAGGATTTGTAATTATTTCTCTCTCTCTCTCCATCTCTCTCCTCTCCCTCTCTCTCTTTCCATCTCCCTAAGTCTCCCTCTTCTCTTCTCTCTCTCTCGCTCCCTCTCCCTCCCTCTCTTTCTTTCCCTCCCTACTCTTCTAGCAGAGAAGTTTCATTCCCTTTCTCTCCCTCTCTCTCTTTCTCTCTCTCTCTCTCTCTCTCTCTCTCTCTCTCTCTCTCTCTCTCTCTCCCCCTCTCTCTCTTTCTCTCTCCCTAAGTCTCCCTCTTCTCTTCTCTCTCTCTCTCTCCCTCTCCCTCCCTCTCTCTCTTTCCCTCCCTACTCTTCTCTCTCATTGCTGAGAGGAGACTCTCTTCTCTCTCTCCCTCTCTCAGCTCTCTCTTTCTTTCCCTCCCTACTCTTCTCTCTCATTTAAGGAGCCCCTCTTCTCTCTCTTAATCTCTTGTCTCTCTCCCTCTCTCTTTCTCTCCCTCCCTACTCTTCTCTCTCATTTCTCATTCTCTCTCTCCCTCTCTCTCTTTCTCTCCCTCCCTCCTCTTCTCTCTCTTAATCTCTTGTCTCTCTCCCTCCCTACTCTTCTCTCTCATTTCTCATTCTCTCTCTCCCTTTGGCGGCCACGGCCCCAAAGAGCCCCTCTTCTCTCTCTTAATTTCTCTCTTTCCCTGTCTCCTCTCGCCACGTTTCATTCTGATAAACATCTCTCTCTCTCCCTCTCTCTCCCTCTCTCTCTTTCTCTCTCTCTCCCTCGCTCTCTTTCCCTCTCTCTCTCTTTCTCTCTCTCTCCCTCTCTCTCCTTCTCTCTCTCTCCCTCTCTCTCCCTACTCTCTCCCTCCCTCAAGCAGCCACGGCCCCCAGGAGACCCTCTTCTCTCTCTTAATCTCTCTCCCTCTCTCTCCTCTCTCTTTCTTTCCCTCCCTACTCTTCTCTCTCATTTAAGGAGCCCCTCTTCTCTCTGTGAATCTCTCTCTCTCTCTCTCTCTCTCCTGTCTCTCTTTCTCTCCCTCCCTACTCCTCTCATTTCTCATTCTCTCTCTCATTTCTATTCTCTCTCTCCCTTTGGCGGCCACAACTCTCTTAATTTCTCTCTTAATTTCTCATTTAAGGAGCCCCTCTTCTCTCTCTTAATTTCTCTCTTTCCCTCTCTCCTCTCTCCTCTCTCTTTCTCTCCCTCCCTATTCTCTCATTTCTCAAATTTACAAACTCAAATATAAATAAAAAACTAATTAAAATAGAACTCAAAAACTCAAATAAGAAACTAATTTAAAAAGAATTGTAATGCCTTCTAAAAGACCCCCCTCCTCAAAAACTTTAACAATAAACTAATTGAAAAAGAATTGTAAGTAAAGAAAAAGAATTACAAGATGAATTTTAAGAAATAGAACTCAAAAACTTTAACAAGAAACTAATTGAAAAAGAATTGTAAGTAAAGAAAAAGAATTACAAGATGAATGAAAAAGAATGCAAGTACCTGGAAAAAGTGAAAAAAGTAAGGCTCCGCTTATCCTTTCTCTTCCGCTCTTGGTTGCTTCAATGAAATGAGGAGAGAATTAGAATGAATGAATGGAAAGAAAAGTATATATAAGAAAAACTAGCCCACTCTTCCTATGCATAAATTTGAATTTTCAAAAAAGAGAGGGAAATTTGAATTCATTATAAATTTGAATTCAAATTTGTGTTCAACATTCTTCTCATACTTTCTTCTCGTATGTTCCTTTTGAATTCAAATTTGTGTTCAACATTCTTCTTGATACTTTCTTCAACATTCTTCTTAATACTTTCTTCTCGTAAGTCCCTTTCATTCTTCTTGTAAGTCAAATCTGATTTGTCGCTCTTGCTCATGATAGTAAGTCAAATCTTATTTGTCGCTCTTGCTTGTGATAGTAATCTTATTTGAGCAAGAATCCTATTTGTCGCTCTAGTAAGTCAAATCTTATTTGAGCAAGAATCTTATTTGTCGCTCTTGCTCGTGATAGTTCTACTCTTAGTTGTAAGAATTCAAATTTGTGTTCAACATTCTTCTTGATACTTTCTTCTAGTAAGTCCCTTTCATTCTTTTCCTAAGTCAAATCTTATTTGTCGCTCTTGTACTCCCTTGTTTCTCTCTCCCTCACTCTCTCTCTCTCTCCCATACCTTTCCCCCACACTCTCTCTCTCTCTCTTTCTCTCTCCCTCCCCTCACTCTCTCTCTCACTCCCCTCCCTCCTCTCCCCTCTCTCTCCTTTTGCTCCCTCCTCTCCTCTCCCTCTCTCTCTCCTCTTTCTCCTTCCGCTCGCCTCCCTCCCTCCCTCCCTCGACCCCCCGTCCTCCCCTCCTCCCCTCCCCTCCCTTCCCCTCCCCTCCCTCCCCCTCCCCTCCCTCCGTCGCCAAAACCCCTCCCCCCCTCCCCTCCCCTCCCGCTCCCCCCCTCCCCCCTCCCCCTCTCCCGCTCCCCCCTCCCCCCTCCCCCTCCCCCTCCCCTTCCCCCTCTGCCCTCCCCGTCCCACCCCCTTCCCCCTCCATCCCCCCTTCCCCAGGGCTAGTGGCTGCGGCCGCCAGCCCCCCCTCCCCCCTTTCCCCCCCGCCCCCGTCACACCCCCTTCCCCCTCCACCCCCCCTTTCCCCCTTCCCCAGGGCTGGCGGCCGCGGCCGCCAGCACCCCCCTTCCCCCCTTCCCCCCTTTCCCCCCCGTCCCACCCCCTTCCCCCTTCCCCCCTTCCCCAGGGCTGGCGGCCGTGGCGGCTAGCCCCCCCTCCCCCCTTTCCCCCCCGCCCCCGTCCCACCCCCTTCCCCCTCCACCCCTCCACCCCCCCTTCCCCCCTTCCCCAGGGTTGGCGGCCACGGCCCCCAGCCCCCCCCTCTCCCCCCTTTCCCCCCACCCCCTTCCCCCTCCACCCAGGGCTAGCGGCCACGGCTGCTAGCCCCCCCCCACTCCCCCCTTCCCCCCCCGCCAGCCCCCGCCGTCCCACCGCCTTCCCCCCACCCCCTCCCCCCTCCCCCCGGGCTGGCGGCCGCGTCCTCCCCCCTTTCCCCCCCCCGGTCCGACCCCTCCCCGCTCCCGTTCGACCCCCTTCTCCCTCCACCCCCCTTCCCCCACCCCCCTCGCACCCCCTTCCCCCTCCTGCCCCTTCACCCCTGCCCCCCTCCACGGGCTGGCGACCGCGGCCGCCAACCCTTCACCCCCCTCTCGCACCCCCCCTTCCCCCCCCCCTTCCCTAGCCCCCATCCCTCCCACCCCCTTCCCCCCCCCTCTCGCACCCTCTCGCAATCCCCCTTCCTCCCACCCCCTTCTCCCTCCCCCCCTTCACCCCCGGCCCCCCCCTCACCCCTTCCCCCGCAGCCGCCAGCCCTCCAGCCCCCGCCCCTCTCAGCCCTTCCTCCCCCCCCCCTTCCCCACCCCCCCTTCCCTCGGGCTGGCCCCTCCCTGCCCCCTCCCCCCTTCCCCCGAGCTGGGGGCCGCGGCCGCCAGCCCCCCAGCCCCGCCCCCTCTCAGCCCTTCCCCCCCCCCTCTTCCCCCCCCCCTTCCCCCACAGCCGCCAACCCCTCCCACCCCCTCCCCCCCTCCCCGCCGCCAGCCCCCCCTCCCCCCTTCCCCCCCGCCAGCCCCCCCCCTCCCCCCTTCCCCCCCTCCAGGGGAGACTGTCCCAGTCCCCCCCGCCCCCCTTCTCTCCTCCTTTCCCCCCTCTACTCCGCCCCCGCCTCTCCCTCCCTTCCCTCCAGCCCCTCCAACCTCTTCTTCTCCTCCCCTCAACCTTTCTCTCTCTAGTTCCTCTCTCTTCAAATTTTTAAAAAAATATATAGATAAAGAATTAATCAAAAAAATTTGCAAGTACCTGGAAAAAGTTTGTAAGTTTGCTCTTTCTTGCTCTTCCTTCCTTGCTTTCTTGATCGTCCTTGCTTTCTTGCTTCAATGAATGAAATGAGGGGAGAATGAATGAAGAAGGAAGACTATATATAAGAAAAATTAGGTTTTCCTCCTCCTCTCCTATTGGCTTTCCATTCCTCCCCTCTCTCCTATTGGCTTTTCATTCATCCCCTCTACCATTGGCTCCCATTACTACCCCTCTCCCATTGGACCCCCATCCCTCATCCCAATCTTCCATTAGCCCTCCCCCCATCCATCCATTTCTTCTTCCTCCCCATTGCCACCACTCCCATCCCACATTTCCACCACGTCCCATACTCCTCCCATTTCCCAAAATCCCATATTTCCCCTTCTCACCCTCCTCTTTTTCATCCCCTATTAACTCCCTCACTCATTTCACTCCCTTATTATTTTACTCCCCTATTTCCTTCCCCTCTCCCATTCCATTCTTCCCTCCCCACTCTCACTTCCACTTCCCATTACTCACTTGCCATTTGAAAACTATTAATATATTATTATACTATTTTTTATACTTATTATCATACACCCCTATTACTTCCCTCTCCCATTCCACTCCTCCCTCCTCACTCCCACTTCCACTTCCCATTACTCACTTGCTATACACATTTGCAAACTATTAATATATTATTATATGATTTTTTATACTATTTGCAAACTTATATGTGGGCAAGATTACATGTGTCAAAGCGATCCTATTGTGGTCATACAACAACTGTGCTTTTATTCAAGGGCATATTTATCCTCATCAACAAGCTTATTTACTCAAGGTATGAAGTGCATAATTTGTGCACTAGGTGTTTACTTTGTTGTATCAAAATTGTTTGCCACACACACACACATATACACATACCGAGAATTTTCTAATATTATCGCATCTACATTTCTCCGATGGGCACAAAACTTTGTACACGCCTCAACCTAGGTCATATTGACTTGCATACAAAGTGGTGTACCCATCCCATAAGTACTTGTTCGGATAACACACCTCCAAACGTATTTTATGACGATTGTGCATAACACTAGGAACAAAATGGTGTATCATGTGAGATCGACTATGCAAAGCATATCCAATGGACACAAGACTTTGCACATTCCTCAACCTAGGTAGTATTGACTTGTGTGCAAAGTGGCATCCCCATCCGATAAGTACTTGTTTGAAAAATACACTTATGATCGTGTTTTTTGACCGTTGTACATGACACCAAGGCCAAAAACGGTATTTAATACTCAATCTACCATGTAAAGCATATCGGATGGGCACAATACTTTGCACGTGCCTCAAAAGCGGTGGTATGGTATTCCATGCAAAGTGGAACACCCATTCAATAAGTACTTTTTAGAATATCACACCTAGGACCATGTTTTTTATTGGTTGTTATCCATGACACTAAGGCAAAAACATTGATTTATGCTTCATCGACAATGCAACGCATATGCGATCATCACACTACTTTGTACACATCTCAACCTAAGTATTATTTACTTACATGCAAAGTGGCGTGCCCATCCCATAAGTACTTAGTCGAATAACACATCTAGGACCGCGTTTTTTGACGATTGTGCATGACACTAAGGCCAAAACAGTGTTTAATGCTTGTTCGACAATGCAAAGCATATCCGATGGGCACAATACTTTGCACACACCTTCAACTAGGTGAAATTGACTTACATGCAAAGTGGCACGCCCATCCCATAAGTGCTTGATCGGATAACATACCTAGCAGCGTGTTTTTTAACAGATGTGCATGACACTAGAGCAAAAATAGTATTTAATGCTCGATCGACCATGCAAAGGATATCCGATGGGCACAACACTTTTCGTATGCCTCAACCTAGGTGCTATTGAAATGTTCTCAAAGAGGCACACCCATCCGATAAGTAGTTGGTCAGATAACATACCTAAGGGTGTGTTTTTTTGCGGATGTCCATATCACTAAGGAAAAAATGGTGTACAATGCGTGATCGACCATGCAAATCATATCCGATGGTGACAATACTTTGCACACACCTCAATGTAGTTGAAACAGACTTGCGTGCAAAGTGGAGCCCCCATCCGATAAGTACTTATTTGAATAACACGTGTACGGTCGTGTTTTTATATGGTTGTGCATGACACAAAGGCAAAAACGGTGTTTTATGCTTGATCGACAATGCAAAGCATATCCGATGGGAACAATACTTTGTACACACCCTTCAACTAGGTGGAATTGACTTACATGCAAAGTGGCATTCCCATCGCATAAGTACTTGATCGGATAACACACCTAGCAGCGTGTTTTTTTACGGATGTGCATGACACTAAGGCAAAAATGGTATTTAATGCTCGATCAACCATGCAAAGCATATTCGATGGGCACAATACTTTTCCTACACCTTAACCTAGGTGGTATTGAAATGTTCTCAAAGAGGCACACCCATCCGATAAGTACTTGGTCAGATAACATACCTAAGGGCATGTTTTTTTGCGAACGTGCATATCAGTACGGGAAAAACGTTGTATAATGCGTAATCGACCATGCAGAGCATATCCGATGGTGACAATACTTTGCACGCATCTCAACGTAGTTGAAACGGACTTGCGTGCAAACTGGAGCCCCCATCCGATAAGTACTTGTTTGATTAACACACTTAGAACCGTGTTTTTTCATGGTTGTGCATGACACTAAGGCAAAAACGGTGTTTTATGCCTGATCGACAATGCAAATCATATGTGATGGGCACAATACTTTGCACACACCTTCAACTAGGTGGAATTGACTTACATGCAAAGTGGCACATCCATCCCATAAGTGCTTGATCAGATAACATACCTAGCAGCGTGTTTTTTAAACGGATGTGCATGACACTAGAGCACAAATAGTATCTAATGCTCGATCGACCATGCAAAGGATATCCGATGGGCACAATACTTTCCGTACACCGCAACCTAGGTGGTATTGAAATGTTCTCAAAGAGGCACACCCATCCGATAAGTACTTGGTCAGATAACACACCTAAGGGCGTGTTTTTTTGCGAATGTGCATATCACTAGGGAAAAAACGGTGTATTATGCGTGATCGACCATGCAAATCATATCTGGTGGTGACAATACTTTGCGTGCACCTCAACGTAGTTGAAATGGACTTGTGTGCAAAGTGGAGTCCCCATCCGATAAGTACTTGTTTAATTAACACACTTAGGACCGTGTTTTTTCATGGTTGTGCATGACACTAAGGCAAAAACGGTGTTTTATGCTTGATCGACAATGCAAAGCATATCCGATGGGCACATTACTTTGCACACACCTTCAACTAGGTGGAATTGACTTACATGCAAAGTGGCACTCCCATCCCATAAGTGCTTAAATGGATAGCATACCTAGCAGCGTGTCTTTTTACGGATGTGCATGACACTAGGGAAAAACAGTATTTATTGCTCGATCGATCATGCAAAGGATATCTGATGGGCACAACACTTTTCGTACACCTCAACCTAGGTGGTATTCGAATGTTCTCAAAGAGGCACACCCATCCGATAAGTACTTGGTCAGATAACACACCTAAGGGCGTGTTTTTTTGCAGATGTGCATATCACTCGGGAAAAAATGGTGTATAATGCGTGATCGACCATCCAAAGCATATCCGATGGTGATAATACTTTGCACGCACCTCAATGTAGTTGAAATGGACTTGCGTACAAAGTGGAGTCCCCAGCCGATAAGTACTTGTTTGAATAACACACCTAGGACCGTGTTTTTTCATGGTTATGCACGACACTAACACAAAAACGGTGTTTTATGCTTAATCGACAATGCAAAGCATATCCTATGGGCACAATACTTTGCACACACCTTAAACTAGGTGGAATCAACTTACATGCAAAGTGGCACGCCCATCCCATAAGTGCTTGATCGGATAACATACCTAGCAGCGTGTTTTTTTACGGATGTGGATGACACGAGCAAAAATAGTATTTAATGCTCGATCGATCATGCAAAGGATATCCGATGGGCACAACACTTTTCGTACGCCTCAACCTAGGTGGTATTGAAATGTTTTCAATGAGGCACACCCATCCGATAAGTACTTGGTCAGATAAAACACCTAATGGCGTGTTTTTTTACGAATGTCCATATCACTTGGGAAAAAATGGTATATAATGCGTGATCGACCATGCAAAGCATATCCGATGGTGACAATACTTTGCACGCACCTCAACGTAGTTGAAAAGGACTTGCGTGTAAAGTGGATCTCCCATTCGATAAGTACTTATTTGAATAACACACCTACGGCCGTGTTTTTTGACAGTTGTACATGACACCAAGGCCAGAAACGGTGTATAATGCGTGATCGACCATGCAAATCATATCTGATGGTGACAATACTTTGCACGCACCTCAATGTAGTTGAAACAAACTTGCATGCAAAGTGGAGCCCCAATCCGATAAGTACTTGTTTGAATAACACACTTAGGACCGTGTTTTTTCATGGTTGTACATGACACTAAGGCAAAAACGGTGTTTTAGGCTTGATCGACAATGCAAAGCATATCCGATGGGCAAAATACTTTGCACACACGTTCAACTAGGTTGAATTGACTTACATGCAAAGTGGCACTCCCATCCCATAAGTGCTTGATCGGATAACATACCTAGCAGCGTGTTTTTTTATGGATGTGCATGACACTAGAGCAAAAATAGTATTTAATGCTCGATCGATCATGCAAAGGATATCCGATGGGCATAACACTTTTCGTACACCTCAACCTAGGTGGTATTGAAATGTTCTCAATGCATCACACCCATCCAATAAGTACTTGCTCAGATGACACACCTAATGTCGTGTTTTTTTGCGGATGTGCATATCACTAGGGAAAAAATGCTGTATAATGCGTGATCGACCATGCAAAGCATATCCGATGGTGACAATACTTTGCACGCATCTCAACCTAGTTGAAACGGACTTGCGTGCAAACTAGAACCCCCATCCGATAAGTACTTGTTTGAATAACACACCTAGGACCGTGTTTTTTCATGGTTGTGCATGACACTAAGGCAAAAACGGTGTTTTATGCTTGATCGACAATGCAAAGCATATCCGATGGGCACAATAATTTGCATACACCTTCAACTAGGTGAAATCGACTTACATGCAAAGTGGCACGCCCATCCCATAAGTGCTTGATCGGATAACATACCTAGCAGCGTGTTTTTTTACGAATGTGCATGACACTAGAGCAAAAATAGTATTTAATGCTCGATCGACCATGCAAAGGATATCCGATGGGCACAATACTTTTCGTACACCTCAACCTAGGTGGTATTGAAATGTTCTCAAAGAGGCACACCCATCCGATAAGTACTTGGTCAGATAACACACCTAAGGGCGTGTTTTTTTGCGGATGTGCATATCACTAGGGAAAAAATGGTGTATAATGCGTGATCCACCATGCAAAGCATATCCAATGGTGACAAAACTTTGCACGCACCTCAACGTAGTTGAAGCAAACTTGCCTGCAAAGTGGAGCCCCCATCCGATAAGTACTAGTTTAAATAACACACCTAGGACCGTGTTTTTATATGGTTGTGCATGACACAAAGGCAAAAACGGTGTTTTATGCTTGATCAACAATGGAAAGCATATCCGATGGGCACAATACTTTGCACACACCTTCAACTAGGTGGAATTGACTTACATGCAAAGTGGCATTCCCATCGCATAAGTACTTAATCGGATAACACACCTAGCAGCGTGTTTTTTTACGGATGTGCATGACACTAAGGCAAAAATGGTATTTAATGCTTGATCGACCATGTAAAGCATATCCGATGGGTGCAATACTTTTCCTACACCTTAACCTAGGTGGTATTGAAATGTTCTCAAAGAGGCACACCCATCCGATAAGTACTGGGTCAGATAACATACCTAAGGGCATGTTTTTTTGCGGATGTGCATATCACTACGGGGAAAACGTTGTATAATGCGCAATCGACCATGCAGAGCATATCCGATGGTGACAATACTTTGCATGCATCTTAACCTAGTTGAAACAGACTTGTGTGCAAACTGGAGCCCCCATCCGATAAGTACTTGTTTGATTAACACAGTTAGGACCGTGTTTTTTCATGGTTGTGCATGACACTAAGGCAAAAACGGTGTTTTATGCTTGATCGACAATGCAAAGCATATCCGATGGGCACAATACTTTGCACACACCTTCAACTAGGTGGAATTGACTCACATCCAAAGTGGCACGCCCATCCCATAAGTGCTTGATCGGATAACATACCTAGCAGCGTGTTTTTTTACAGATGTCCATGACACTAGAGCAAAAATAGTATTTAATGCTTGATCGACCATGCAAAGGATATCCGATGGGCACAACACTTTTTGTACACCTCAACCTATGTGGTATTTAAATTTTCTCAAAGAGGCACACCCATCCGATAAGTACTTGGTCAGATAACACACCTAAGGGCGTGTTTTTTTGCGGATGTGCATATCACTAGGAAAAAATGGTGTATAATGCGTGATCGACCATGCAAAGCATATCCGATGGTGACAATACTTTGCACGCACCTCAACGTAGTTGAAACGGACTGGCATGCAAAGTGGAGCCCCCATCCTATAAATACTTATTTGAATAACACACCTATGGCCGTGTTTTTATATGGTTGTGCATGACACTAAGGCAAAAACGGTGTTTTATGCTTGATCGACAATGCAAAGCATATCCGATGGGCACAATACTTTGCACACACCTTTAACTAGGTGGAATTGACTTACATGCAAAGTGGCACACCCATCCCATAAGTGCTTGATCGGATAACATACCTAGCAGCGTGTTTTTTTATGGATGTGCATGACACTAGAGCAAAAATAGTATTTAATGCTCAATCGATCATGCAAAGGATATCCGAAGGGCACAACACTTTTTGTACAGCTCGACCTAGGTAGTATTGAAATGTTCTCAAATAGGCACACCCATCCGATAAGTACTTGGTCAGATAACACACCTAAGGGCGTGTTTTTTTGCTGATGTGCATATCACTAGGGAAAAGATGGTGTATAATGCGTGATCGACCATGCAAAGCATATACGATGGTGACAATACTTTGCACGCTTGTCAACGTAGTTGAAACGGACCTGCGTGCAAAGTGGAGCCCCCATCCGATAAGTACTAGTTTGAATAACACACCTAGGACCGTGTTTTTATATGGTTGTGCATGACACTAAGGCAAAAACGGTGTTTTATGCTTGATCGACAATGCAAAGCATATCCGATGGGCACAATACTTTGCACACCCCTTCAACTAGGTGGAATTGACTTACATGCAAAGTGGCATTCCCATCGCATAGGTGCTTGATCGGGTAGCACACCTAGCAACGTGTTTTTTTACGGATGTGCATGACACTAAGGCAAAAATGGTATTTAATGCTCGATCGACCATGCAAAGCATATCCGATGGGCATAATACTTTTCCTATACCTTAACCTAGGTGATATTGAAATGTTCTCAAAGAGGCACACCCATCCGATAAGTACTTGGTCAGATAACATACCTAAGGGCATGTTTTTTTGGGGATGTGCATATCACTACGGGAAAAACGTCGTATAATGCGTAATCGACCATGCAGATCATATCCCATGGTGACAATACTTTGCACGCATCTCAAGCTAGCTGAAACAAACTTGCGTGCAAACTAGAGCCCCCATCTGATAAGTACTTGTTTGATTAACACACTTACGACCGTGTTTTTTCATGGTTGTGCATGATACTAAGGCAAAAACAGTGTTTTATGCTTGATCGACAATGCCAAGCATATCCGATCGGCACAATAACTTGCACACACCTTCAACTAGCTGGAATTGACTTACATGCAAAGTGGCACACCCATCCCATAAGTGCTTGATCGCATAACATACCTAGCAGCATGTTTCTTTTACGAATGTGCATGACACTAGAGCAAAAATAGTATTTAATGCTCGATTGACCATGCAAAGGATATCCGATGGGCACAATACTTTTCCTACATTGCAACCTAGGTGGTATTGAAATGTTCTCAAAGAGGCACACCCATCTAATAAGTACTTGGTCAGATAACACACCTAAGGGCGTGTTTTTTTACGGAGGTGCATACCACTAGGGAAAAAACGGTGTATAATGCGTGATCGACCATGCAAATCATATCCGATGGTGACAATACTTTGCACACACCTCAATGTAGTTGAATCCGACTTGTGTGCAAAGTGGAGCCCCCATCCGATAAGTACTTATTTGAATAACAGACCTACAGCCGTGTTTTTATATGGTTGTGCATGACACAAAGGCAAAAACGGTGTTTTATGCTTGATCGACAATGCAAAACATATCCGATGGGCACAATACTTTTCACAGACCTTCAACTAGGTGGAATTGACTTATATGCAAAGTGGCATTCCCATCTCATAAGTACTTGATCGGATAACACACCTAGCAGCGTGTTTTTTTACGGATGTGCATGACACTAAGGTAAAAATGGTATTTAATGCTCGATCGACCATGCAAATCATATCCGATGGTGACAATACTTTGCACACACCTCAATGTAGTTGAAAGGGACTTGCGTGCAAAGTGGAGCCCCCATCCGATAAGTACTTGTTTGAATAACACACCTAGGACCGTGTTTTTTCATGGTTGTGCATGACACTAAGGCAAAAATGGTGTTTTATGCTTGATCGACAATGCAAAGCATATCTGATGGGCACAATACTTTGCACACACCTTCAACTAGATTTACATGCAAAGTGGCATGCCCATCCCATAAGTGCTTGATCGGATAACATACCTAGCAGCGTGTTTTTTTACGGATGTGCATGACACTAGAGCAAAAATAGTATTTAATGCTCGATCGACCATGCAAACGATATCCGATGGGCACAACAATTTTCGTACACCTCAACCTAGGTGGTATTGAAATTTTCTCAAAGAGGCACACCCATCCGATAAGTACTTGGTTAGATAACACACCTAATGGCGTGTTTTTTTGCGGATGTCCATATCACTAGGGAAAAAATGGTGTATAATGCGTGATCGACCATGCAAAGCATATCCGATGGTGACAATACTTTGCACACACCTCAACGTAGTTGAATCCGACTTGTGTGCAAAGTGGAGTCCCCATCCGATAAGTACTTATTTAAATAACAGACCTATAGCTGTGTTTTTATATGGTTGTGCATGACACAAAGGCAAAAACGGTGTTTTATGCTTGATCGACAATGCAAAACATATCCGATGGGCACAATACTTTTCACAGACCTTCAACTAGGTGGAATTGACTTATATGCAAAGTGGCATTCCTATCGCATAAGTACTTTATCGGATAACACACCTAGCAGCGTGTTTTTTTACGGATGTGCATGACACTAAGGTAAAAATGGTATTTAATGCTCGATCGACCATGCAAAGCATATCCAATGGGCACAATACTTTTCCTACACCTTAACCTAGGTGGTATTGAAATGTTCTCAAAGAGGCACACCCATCCGATAAGTACTTGGTTAGATAACATATCTAAGGGCATGTTTTTTTGCGAATGTGCATATCACTATGGGAAAAACGTTGTATAATGCGTAATCGACCATGCAGAGCATATCAGATGGTGACAATACTTTGCACACATCTCAACCTAGTTGAGACGGACTTGCGTGCAAACTGGAGCCCCCATCCGATAAGTACTTGTTTGATTAACACATTTAGGACCGTGTTTTTTCATGGTTGTGCATGACACTAAGGCAAAAACGGTGTTTTATGCTTGATCGACAATGCAAAGCATATCCGATGGGCACAATACTTTGCACACACATTCAAATAGGTGGAATTGACTTACATGCAAAGTGGCACTCCCATCCCATAAGTGCTTGATCGGATAACATACCTAGCAGCGTGTTTTTTTACGGATGTGCATGACACTAGAACAAAAATAGTATTTATTGCTCGATCGATCATGCAAAGGATATCTGATGGGCACAACACTTTTCGTACACCTCAACCTAGGTGGTATTGAAATGTTCTCAAAGAGGCACACCCATCCAATAAGTACTTGGTCAGATAACACACCTAAGGGCATGTTTTTTTGCGGATGTGCATATCACTAGAGAAAAAATGGTGTATAAGGCGTGATCGACCATGCAAAGCATATCCGATGGTGACAATACTTTGCACGCACCTCAACGTAGTTGAAACGGACTTGCGTGCAAAGTGGAGCCCACATCCGATAAGTGCTTGTTTGAATAACACACCTAGGGCCGTGTTTTTTCATGGTTGTGCATGACACTAAGCCAAAAACGGTGTTTTATGCTTGATACACAATGCAAAGCATATCCGATGGGCGCAATACTTTACACACACCTTCAACCAGGTGGAATTGACTTACATGCAAAGTGGCATTCCCATCGCATAAGTACTTGATCGGATAACACACCTAGCAGCATGTTTTTTTTACGGATGTGCATGACACTAGAGCAAAAATAGTATTTAATGCTCGATCGACCATGCAAAGCATATTTGATGGGAACAATACTTTTCCTATGCCTTAACCTAGGTGGTATTGAAATTTTATCAAAGAGGCACACCCATCCAATAAGTAGTACTTGGTTAGATAAAATACCTAAGGGCGTGTTGTTTTGCAGATGTGCATATCACTATGGGAAGAACGTTGTATAATGCATAATCGACCATGCAGAGCATATCCGATGGTGACAATACTTTGCACGCATCTCAACCTAGTTGAAACAGACTTGCGTGAAAAGTGGATCCCCCATCCAATAAGTACTTGTTTGATTAACACACTTAGGACCGTGTTTTTTCATGGTTGTGCATGACACTAAGGCAAAAATGGTGTTTTATGCTTGATCGACAATGCAAAGCATATCCGCCGATGGGCACAATACTTTGCACACACCTTCAACTAGGTGGAATTGACTTACATGCAAAGTGGCACACCCATCCCATAAGTGCTTGATTGGATAACATACCTAGCAGGCTCGTGTTTTTTCACGGATGTGCATGACACTAGAGCAAAAATAGTATTTAATGCTCGATCAACCATGCAAAGGATAACTTGGCATGTCCATCTGCTGATGAGTACTTGATCGGATAACTTCTCTCACCAATAAATTAAGTAGTAATTAAAAATTATAATAAATGAGTAGATTATTAAAAAGAGACTAATATTTATGTAATTGTTGCTACTGCAACTTGCTTGCAAAGGACTCTCACAAAGGAGATGGCTATAGATTTTGTTCCAAGGATGGATGTGATTTTAGGTAGCAAAAGAGAAGTAGTTGCATTTGCTACAATCCATGATATTGATCCCAATTCAGTTTGCCACTTTCGAAGACTTGGCGAAGATAAGGTGGCAGTTACTGTATCAAAGATTCTTAGCGCACATGTTGAGCTAAAGTATAAATGTGGAGATATGGAAACACTTGGAGATGTTATGCCCTACAATACATCCAACAAATCATTTATAGCATGGGACAAAGATGAGACTTATGCAATAGACATGATCAAGAATACAAAGTGCACCACCTTGGATTTTACTATGGGGGACATTTTACAAATGAGATCATTTGCAAATAAGACTGTAGCAGAAGGTGAAGTATTGGGATTTGAACAAGTGGAGCAATGGTCATTTGCATAGATGAGGATTCTAAAAGTCACTGATGATGGTATGGTTGATAACATAACATCCTTATGTGATCCCTACTATGAGGTAGGCAAGAATATGAGATGGAGCATGCAATTTTTAAACATGAGAAAGAGGCACGTGGTTTTCAATGATAAAGACAAGGTATACTACAATATCAAAGGACCTAAAAAGTGTGCCCATGTGCTAGGCTCTATCACTTCAAATGTGGATGATTTCAATATACTCAATTATAAAAGTGACATCTTATCTGGAGTGGATGAGTTCATTGGTTCCGAGAAACAAAATGATTTTAGAAGCGAAGCCTTATCTGGGGTGGATGAATTCTTGCACAGTGAGAAGGGCAAAGGTTTCAATAGCGATGTCTTGTCAAGTGTGGATCAGTTCATGCATATTAACAAACCTGGTATCAATCAAGCTTGTGGATTTGTGAAAGCCATGCAAGATGTCCCAATGAGTGATGTTCTCTCAGGAGTGGAAGAGTTTCAAGGTTCTCAATACTCTCGTAGAATGTTGAATTCATTGAATGGTCCTAAGAGTATGTTAAAAACGAGGATGAGATCAATAGAGGATTATTCAATATTTAACTTTGATTGTGATATGGACAAGGATGCAACGACCAATCATGGATGCTTGGTTACAAACAAATGTGAGGAGAAGAAGTGCATAAATATAGATAACAACGTGCACGAGGAACGAAAACGGTCATACATATGCATGAAGAGAAAGCGAATCCAAGCAGATCCACAAAAGCAACCAAAGAGGAAGAGAGTAATGAAGGAGGAGAACATGTTAAATGCATTGGGATATCTATGTTGCAAGCGAAGATGTATGCGCTTCATTGATCTTGCAGACATCAGGGAATGTAGAGGACACGTGTGGCAAAGAAGAGGAAGCGAAAGAAATGAATACCTTCTCACAAGTCTCTCTTGCTTTCTTCAGAATGGCAATAAAAGGCTAAGTTCAAGACAAAAGGTAAAACCTCTCGTAAATGGAAAAGGATTTGCAATAAGGCATATCGCAATATTACTGGATTATCCCATGGTGCATATTGGGATTTAGTCACCAAGGCAAAGGGTGGCAACAAATTTAGCATTCACGGTAATAGAGGAAGGTCCAAATCAAGAATCTCAACTGTCAGGGCAGCAGCAATTTTGCAAGACTTCATACATGAAAATGCTTTACCTCAACCCCATATATCTACCAAACTCCCTAACGGTGATGTGATCACTGAAATGCACCTTCCAATGGGCTTGACAAAGCTCGAAGTATTTGACTCTATTGCAGAAAAGCAAAGGCAAAGAGGGGATGCCGTAGCTTCTTCTCATACTTTGTATACTCTTTGGAAGAAGAACTTTGGATATGTTAAAATCCCAAGGAGGCAAAAAATGTCAAAGTGCAATGTCTATGATGATTTAAAGCGAGCGATTGAGAGTGCAACATGTCCAAATCAAAGGGAATTATACAAAAAAAACCGAAAATCTCATCATGACCTTATTCGACATTTCAGACAAAAATATGCATTTTGGAAGGAGCAAGCTATTTCGCATCCCGATGACTACATGTGCCTTATTGTAGATGGCATGGATTAGAAGACAGCAACATTGCCTCGTTTTGTTGCCACTCCACCTAAATTACAAGGAAAGCACTTTCTAAAGACACATCTATGTGGAGTGTTAGTGCATGTAATTAAGTTCTTTGCAGATATATGTATTGATTCCTTGCATCTACATGATAGCAATCAAGTTGTAACATCTATTATGAAGGCAATTCGCAATGTACATGCAGAAAAAGGTCGCCTACCACCGACTTTGAGAATACAAGCTGATAATTGCTAGCAAGAAAATAAGAATGTACTCATGTTTGCATTCTGCTCCATGCTAGTTGCTCATCGAATCTTCAATGAGGTCGAATGTGGATTTTTGTATGTTGGGCATACACATGAGGATATCGATCAGGTTTTTAGCACAGTCTCAAGGGAGCTTAAATGCAAGGATGTGGAGACAATAGATGACTTGGTAAGTAGATGTGGCAGGCAAGTTGGTGGTTGTAAGGAAAGTACAGTATGTGAGAGGCTCGAAAGAATGTATGATTGGAAGAGCTTCATTCTACCTTTCATACAAACGGGTGGTGATGCATTGACAGGTCATACCAATCCACACTACTTTCGTTTTTTTTTTTAAGATGAAAAACCCATAATGCAATGGCAACAGTATTCTCATGATACAAAATGGGAAACTTACAGTCTCTTAACTTCAATTCCCAGCAAGGAAAGGTATCCAACATGGGCTCCTATACAAGAATTCAATGAGAGGTCTAACTGTGAAATAGAAGGATTAAAAACATTTATTAGATACAAAGAGGAAATGCTTCGGAGATATCCTGATTCGAAGCCTACTTGGAGAGAACACACTACCACTGTAATTAACAAGACACGAAATTTAATAAAGGACCTTGAGAGAATGCGAGGCTCAAAGGATGTCAAGGAAGAATGCAATATGTTTTGGCCAAATGTTCATAACGATTTGCGCCCAGCTCCAGTCTTTGAAAATGAATTTGTATCATTACTCCCACGTCCATATTGTGGACCGAAGAAGAGAGAGTTTATGCCACAAGTAGATATAGAGGTCGATTGTTTTGTTGTGGTTCGGCCATCGGATGATGAATATGAGAATGTGAAGTTTTGGGTTGCAAAAGTAGTTGATGTGCAAAGAGATGACCAAGGGAGAGCTACAACATTTACAGCGGTATGGTATGAGCCAAAGGGTAGGAAGGAGAATATGGATAACAACACATTGTATACTAATTGTATAATGAAGGAGTGGGTCCCAAATGATGAAGCGGTCTCTCAAGTTTCGACGAAGACAATCATAGTGTCTTGGCATTCAAGGGCAAAGAAAACAAAGAAGCGCATGGGATATAAGGTAGAAGGAAAAATAAAAATACCACAGCAAACTATTTTGCATATACACGAATTTTTAAGGATGCTCGCCATGGAGGAAGTAGAAGGAGATAGCGCAAATGAAGAACATCCATGATTAAAGCTTTGTATTGAAGTCCATTGAAGGATTTTATTTGGGTACTAGGCAAGAAGCCAATCCAAGACAATTATAATTAGAGTCATCACCCCAAGAGGCCGCGATATCATGGCCTCTAGGGAGGCTCCTCCTCCCATTATTTTTTTGCCTTGAAAATGTAAATTGCACAAGAAAAACACATACTTTGACCCCTTTCTTCCACCCCTCCTTCGTTGACCCTTGAAAAACATTGCCAAACATTTTCAGAAATTGTTGTTTGTCTATAAGATAATTGATTACTTACAATATCATGGGTAGGACAACAACTGTAAAAGTAAGCAATGAATGCTACTTTTTGAACATAAAACATCACACTAGAATGTCAAAAGTTATGAAATTCCTTGCTCGAACCATCACCTCGCTCGAATGCAGTCGCTCGAATTCTGGTAATCCTCCTGATGAATCATAACTACATATGTAAGTATAACTAGTTAATATACTAGTTATAGTACACTAACATATAAGTAACATCTGAAATATACTTACATATAAGAAATATACGAACATACAACTAACATATACATAGCTCAGACTAGTTAAAGTTTACTAACATATAACTAGTTGTAGCTATAATGTACTAAGATGAAACTAGTTATAGTTATAGGGAATTGAACTGGATGGAAATTGCTCAACAATTCAGCCAATATGAGGGAGGATCCATTCCAAAAATCAATGAATGAAAGAGATTTTGAAGTGGCTTCTAGCCACATAGGCTGCTCTTGAGAGCCCCATGAAATGGGGCAAAGCATGCTCCCAGGGGGCCGCGATTTTGAAGTGGCTTCTAGCCACATAGGCTGCTCTTGAGAGCCCCATGAAATGAGGCAAAGCATTAATATGGACAGGCACTTGTTCTCCATTGTGTTCAACAATATCTCCTGTAAGCGTTGAAACTTGCCAAATTGCCTCAAGGCTTTTGCAAGAATAGCAAAATGGGTGTAGGGTATCTCTGCTCACATGCAAGCCTCCACAAGTCTCACAGATATGCTCCACAAGATCTGCATTGACATTGGTGAAGTACAATATACTTGATATTTGCAATTTGTATAAGACAAATTTTGTTATTCTCGATTGTAGAAGGAAGGGAAAATTTAGTAGTAGGGTAGGTACCTTTGTCCCATAGCCAAGACGAGAAACTTGACTAGAGAAAGCTTCTATTAAGCTATCCTTTGTAGGACCATCTGGCACCTTCGCTAAAATATTGAAGTCAAAAACACATATGGTATTCTTTGCCTTCAAGAAACAAATGTTTTTTAAGATGTACATAGCGAGACCTTCATCGTGAAATTGTTGTACAAGTTGAGTAAGTGTAGGTTTCCTTTCATTCACAAATGATAGCTACAAAAAAAAAGTGATAGAGCTTAAGTGAAATTTCCAACAATTACTTTGGATTTGAGAAAAATATAACACTAACAGTATGGACTTACTGCAGCTCTGTTTTGATCACGTTGTCCATTTGCAACAATTATTTGGTCAGCCATTCCTTCTTCATTTGCAATTCTGATAATAACAATTGCAACTGTCCCCATCACACTTGCTATGTTGTGCTTTCCAAAGTTAATCATCTCAACAGCCCAAGATACATAAGTGCAAAGGGAATGATCTAGTAGCAAATGGAGATTACCTTTAAAAGGTTCTCCTCTTATGATGCATGTAGTAGCATCAAGAAGCAAAGAAAATCTAGATGTCCCACCCTCAATTGCACCTTTCAATACAACACTAGCTCCTTCTATTCTATAGAATTCCCCAACTTGCAAAAAATTTACAAATTGGTGAATGTAAGTGGAAGTAATGAGAAATGTAACTGTGTGTAAACAAAACTTATCGGTAAAGTCCCCTTTCAAGAAGGTTGGGTACTTGGGATTTGCTACCTTGTAAGTTCCATACTTACAAAGCCAATTCCTGCTCAAATACAAATCTTTGAGGAGTGCAATCGATAATTGCATAATGGTGAGCGATATCAATGAATTTCCCCCCTACAAAGTTATCCTTGGATGGAATGATTGCTTTAGTATTCAATGGGAAAGAATGAGGTGGTGATCGGAAGTTATTTGCGATTTTAGGACCACTTTGAGAATTAACCTCATCATTGTCTTCCTTGCACATCAATTGCTTACTTGCTGCAAAGACAAATGTTTGAAATAATGAGATGCTATTTCTTGTGAATATATTATGTGCATAATAATTTTATGCAATTGACATTCATATATCTTTTACATCACTTTCAAATTCTAACATTCTAACAAACAATGTTTCAATGACAATTTCAATCTAATGAATTATAGATTTTTTTACATTAAAGAACTACAAACTTTAATAATATATTCATAACGTAATAAAGGAAAAACATTCACAAATGAAATAATATAAAATGAAATATAAAACTTCTTCATATGCAAGAATAAACAAGTCTTTAAAATATATTGTAATGAATTGACCTAACTAATCTATCACAATAACATTAGCTTTGTCTTTTTTGGGTGGGGAAATTTTTCTCTCCTCATGTTGTAGTTGTACATTTCACTTCGGAGGTTATGTTGAACTTAAAACTAACATAGTCCGGGTTATCGCGAAGTAGGTTCTTCACTACACAAGAGAAAACAAAAACTAATCAAATACTATTTTGGATTCAAAATTACAATGTAAAAAGAAATTCACGCATTCACCTTGGGCATACGCTTCTTGAGCTGCTTCTAGGACCATTGGAGTAGACCTTGGACTAGGAGGAGATGCATTCTTTTCAGCATACGAGGACACTAAAGTAGCATGCAACCCTAACAAACATTATCTAATCAACAAACAGTTTTCAAAAACAAAAAAAAATAAACATAGATTCATATGAAACTTAAATTCAAGTTTACTGGATTCTAATACACTACCTTTTCAATTATAACAATGATATCCAATGCTATTAAGTACATTATTGACACAAATTTATGGGAAAATAACAAAGACATACATATTAAATAACTATTGTATTTGGGTGGTTGTCTAAGTCCCAACGATTCAATAAATCAGAATATTAAAAGATTTTACTATCTCGGTAGAAAATCCAATAGAATGAATACACAGTACATATTCGATGAGAATAAGCATGTTTTGTGAAGACTAGAGGCAGATCAACAATAAAGGGACGCGTCACTCTGTTTTCGAAGAACGATGCTTTAAAAGAAAAGGCACAGAAATTAGAAGACAAAGGAGGCATGCAGGCACGAAAATAAGAAGAGAAAGGAGGCACAAAAATTAGCAGAGAGAGAAGGCACGCAGGCACAAAAATTAGAAGAGAAAGGAGGCACCCAAATTAGAAGAGAAAGGTTTGTCAGTTTCGCAGAAGTGGAGGTGCAGGATTCACTAAAGTCAAAACACGGAGTTAGGAGAGTATTCGATTGGCATGCGAAAAAGACAATAGCACATGAAAAAGCGAGCATATGATTTCTAACGCCAAGTCGTTGCAAAGTCCTCTATTTTGCACAAGGAAGGACTCTACAGGATCGACAAAAGACACAAGACGTAACTCATAAAACTCATCAATTTGCATGCCAAAATGACGAGACTCCATGAATGTGCGTGCATGCCAGACCCATGTTGCCTGTGCAAATCGTTGCAAACGTTATACAAATTGCTAATCAGTCGCCAACACCGCTACATACATTCGACTACATGCATAAACCTTGGATTCCATGAGATGAACCAATCTTTTGTATTTCCTCACCATAGCGCACAGTTTTGTAGGGACGGGAGTAGAAGCAGATTGCAATATCTCAGGGCAAGCCTTCTCAAGTCCTACAATCAATAAGAAGTTGTGAGAGGCACGAGCATAAATGAAAGAATGAAATACGTAGAAGAAAATCAAGCAAAGTGCTTCAGCGATAGCCTTCTGTTTAGACCTCTCACAAACGCACAGCTATCTGTATCCATGTCATTGGTCGAATGAGCCATTTCACAGATTCGGATGATTACGAGAGAGATGAAGAAAACACTACGAAACACGCTATTTTGATCAACTAAATAGAACATAAATGTATTTATTGCAACATTGCAAGTTTTTCGTGGTAGTCAGCACGAAGAAAACGTTAGGTTCTTCACGCCTAATATGTTATTAATCACACATAATTATGGGCAAGGAGATGGCACCGAATGGAGCTTTTGTTAGCCAAGGTCGAAAATCTGCCGAAACCTTACTTCAATTCATTGCACAGAATAATAAAATCCTCCTAAACAAATGAAGCAAAGCACAAGTAGGAACTGCAACGGAAAGAGAATGATCAAATTCCCTACTCAAAAGCAGACCAGAAGTGAGGGTCCACCCATGCAGCATGCAAAAATCAGAGACGAGGAGGCAGCGTAGCAGGAGGAGGTACAACCACAACAAATGGAAGCAGAAGGAAGGAGATACAACGAGAGCCTTAAAGACTGCATCGATGGGAGGAAGTACATGTATTGCCCGCCAATTTGCATCGATGCAAGGAAGGACGAGAGGATGTAAATGCACGTCGATGGAGCAAGACGTAAAACCAGAGTTGTGCCGACGGGAGCAGAAGGTAGAACCAGAGTAGGAGGAGAGACGACGAAATCATTTGCATGCAGCATGCAAATGTATTTATGTGCCACTTCAATCATAACACGTGGACCAATAGGAAGTTCAACACAAATAAAATGCCAAATAATCTGATTTTTGGCTTTGACAAACACACGCCATTGCTTAGGCTACCCGAGGCATGCCAAAAATGAACAAGGTGGGGAACCCACAGGGGCCCTGCATAGTATACATGCCATCCCACTTTTTCTTTTCCCTATATTTTTGTGGTGTTAGGCTTATAGAAACGATCTCTACTCGATATATGCATAAGCAACAAAGTGGTCTATCCAATATGCATGAGAAACTCGAGTGAGAATATTGTCAGATGGTATGAGGATGGTATGTCAGTCCAAATGTGATCCAAATGGGAACCACTATCATGGAGATGTTAGATTTTTTTTTTGCAACCATCACTTTTTCTAAGCAATTTAGGAACATATTACTTTTTTGCGATGGAGGTCTGTATACATTAAATATTTGAAGTCTTTTGTTTCAAATTGTTGTACCAATAGACGTGATTTCCACTCCTTGATCAGCATATTTTTCCACACCGTGTATTGGCAAGTGGTCTTGTAGAGGTGTGCATTGGCTCGTGCGAGAGAAATTGTCGATGATCTTGAATCCTGGTGGTAAGATTTCTTTGTTGTGTGTTATTTTGATCTCTTGTAGGCAAAAAATATCTAAGTCCATAAGAGTGACCATTGCCTTAATGTCTAGGATGTATTTTGACAGCGATCTTGTGTTAAGTGATGTTATCAATGTTTTTTTGCTTTGTCGTTTCTCCTTTTGCAATGCCACTGTTGTAGTCCATGTAGTGCAGCTGTTTAGTCTATGCATTTTCATCGGTGCAAACATCCGCATTGATGTGGAAATTCTCATTTTGAAGTGGTTCTAATAGGTACAAGCTTTTGATATCTTTCACACGTGACAAGGCAGTGTAAGCCAAACTCTGTGAACGCACCCCCCTAAATGAAAAATCAAGCCTTTCCAATGTCAGACCTTGTGCACGATGTATCGTCCTTGTCGTTGCTGGTTGTATTGGAAATTAGTATACTTGTTTTTTATGGTCCCACTTGCACTTCTTTGGCAATCTTGAAGATGGGCGTCCATTCTGACAAGATTGCATCTTTGTATGCATCCATGTTCTCTCATCTTGCTCTTATCCCAGTATCCTTGGAAGGGATTAGTATCCATACTATGTCGGTGTTATTATGTGTCGATAGTCCCATGAAAACCCCATCAGCCCCGTTCACCAGGCCGTCCTTTTGGTTGATGTCACCTGAGCAAAGTTCTACCAGCATTCCCTCCTTTATTTCAATTCTTGTCTGCAAACTGGATGTGTTTCTCGGGTCCTCTAGGAATTTTGTTTTATTGCATGTTACATGGGAGAAGTGATCTTTTGCAAGAATCACATGCTTTCTTCCTTTGCAAAATTGCATGACCATGTTGTTGTGTTTTTGGGTTTGTAAGTTTGTGTAGTATAAATGTGGGAAAGTATGATCAAGTGGGACAGGACGTAGACATCTTTGGTTTATGTAATCCAATTGTTTTATTGTGTGTGTACACTTCCTAAATGAGTTAAGCATGTCAATGAATTTGTTGTCGCTTTGATGCATGATAGATTTGAGCTCAAAGCATTTAGGTTTCGAGTGCCAATATGTCTCCGCAAGAGATTCTAGTTCATTTTCTGGTAGTTTGAAGACCCACGAATCTTTGACTGGTTTGGCTTGGTAGAAGTCTCCACATGTAATTACATCCACATTGCCAAAGAAGTGTGTGTGGTCTTTTTTCAAAGTGTGCATTCTCAAGTCAGAAAAATTCAATGTTCTTCTTCCCACTAGCGAGATCTCATCGAAAACAATAAGTTGTAGTTGCAAGTAAAGGGTGCTCAATGCATCTAGCCTCTCTTTTGAAAGAGATGTCAGGTTGCCTGTGTGTGTTGGAAGATGCAACGTTGAATGGATTGTGTTCCTATTAATGTCACGAGAAGCCTTTCCGGTGTAGGCTAGCATGAGCACCTTCATCAAACTACAATTGATTTTCTACAAGGCGTCTACTGTAATGTCGTAGTAACCCTTGCACTATTACAAGTAAAAGGTATGTTTTCCCACTTCCTGCTCCTCCAGTAAGAAACAAATGTATTTTCTCCTCCAAATGAAAATGTTTTTGTAGCATGATGTTGTCAAAAAGCTCTCGTTGGTCCTTGTTTAATGATCTAATTTTTTGAAAGTACTCATCATTATCCATGATCATATGGTCTCTCATTGTAATTGTGAATTAATCGTTCCTAATGGATTTTGGTATTCTAGGCATGTCCAACGATATGTCATAACCATCTCCATTTTGGCAACAGATGTCACAAGATGGAATGTCATTATTTTTAAAAAGGTTATCCTCCTCATACGGACTCTCCATGTCATTATCGTGCATGTATTCATAGTTGTATTTTTTTTTGTTGGTTTGTATAATAGCTTCCCCCACAAGGTATGCATCTCTCTAGCTCCCACGCTTTTTTAATTCTTCTTCCTCATCTCCTTTGAAGGGGTAATATAGAAGGACGTGCTCATGGTAATAGTTATCCGAGTCTTTGAATTTGTTGAACCTTACAAACCTCAAAATTTTATATTTGTTCCTTTTCTTGGAGTAGTTGTTGTTGTGGTTATATTCGGCTACGAACGTTGCAAGGCAAACGTTGTGGAGCTCCCGTCTGTTATTGTATTTGTCGATTATTGTTCAACAAGTAATGTCTGTTGAGTCATTCTCCAGCGTTTGCAGTTGCTCTTTCCATTTGAGAATGAATGCCCTTTTGCCTAATTCATTTGTGTTTACGAATTGGAAGTCCCTGCTTGACCTATACAACGGTAGAGAAAAAGTGATGAACGTGGCAAGTTGTGCACTCATCTATTGTGTATGTAGAAAAGCATTCCCCATTTTTCGCAATCTCTCTTGCATGGGATTATTTTCTTGCATGCATGTGGCTAGTGTATCTCGCATTAGTTGTGTAATCGTGCTATCTATTTTTGTGATGTACGATGGGCAATATGATGCAACAGCATACGGATCCATAATAAATTGTATATCCATATTTGATTGCCAGAGGTAGCTAATCTTTTTATTGAAAGCATTTGTGAAGATGTCTTTTGGTTCACGTTTTAAAAACAATGTTGGTTTCATTATCAAAGCTCTTATTAAAAGGATATATGTTTCCAAGGTGATGTGCAAAGAGTCCAAGCATTGGAAGAATGTGTTCCTTTTATTCGTGTCAATATTTTCTATTTCTTAGAAAATGCGGAGATAGGTTTCTCATTTGTTGCTTTTGTTAACGTCATCGAGCAGAGTAAGTATCATTGTTGAATGTAAGGGCGGCTTGGGATAATGAAACCTACAAAATCTCTTTTTGCCTTTGGAACATGTCCTTGTATGCTTGTGGGTCTGTATCTCTTTCATGTTCTCATTTAGGAAATCCTTGTTGCATGTCACGTGTTCATCTACAAGTGCTATGACGTCTTCTTCATGGTTTGAAAGATATTTTGGTGCTTCTTCAACCCATAAGATTCCATGCTCGTGCTGGCTACCTCTGCTTTGGAATTCCGTCACAAAGAAGTAATCAACAACATTGCCAACTATAGACTTGTCTTTGCATAGTAGTTGTATCATGCTTCATAGTTTGTGTGTGTAGTACTGTGCACACAAGGTAGGGTTTTGTCTTACGAGGTGGACAATAGCTACTACATCTCCTAGTTCAATGTCTTTTGATGTTCTTTTGTTGTATGTTGTTTTGAGTGTGCTAACCAAAGGCTCCCACATTCTCTCTGTGCACGAGAAGGTAATAAAGAAGCATGGTTGTCCCAATTGACGCATCATTGCAAATGCTTCTTTTCATAGTTTTTCCTTGTGGTCAAGGGAAGTGCGAAGGCTTTCGAAGTCTCTATATCTTATTCCTAATCTCAGTACTTGCTCAATATTGGTGTTGGTTTTCACATCACGTGCACACAACAGCTTGTTCTTTAGTGTGCCTTTCCTTAAGTGCACCCATATAGATTGCATAACCTAGTGGATCAAAACTTTTATCGCTTTGCAAAAAACATTTGGAATGTTGTTAGCAAACTTTAGTGACCAATGAGTTGTTTCCCACTTTATTATATCAAACTATGTCAACTTGCTATTGTTAATCTCTCTAGGAAACGCGAAAAAAAGGGATGGGACATTCAATTCCTCACTATGCTTATCTCTGAAGATGCCCAATGGCTTCTGGTTTTCAGACTGGGCCACATAAATTGCTTGTGTTTCAAAATCTATAACTTATTCTGCATTTATGAGGTTATGCACCAATGTATCTGTCTCTATATCGTCCTCTTCCCCTTCAATGGTAGCGCCCTCTTGCTCACTTGCATCACAATGAACCTGTGGTATTGTTCCTTCAAGCACTTCTTTGTACCAATTGTTGTTTATTGTACGTTATTGGATTTGTACAATGGTGTATCTACAAGTGCCTTTAATGCTTTCATAAGAGCATATGGTCACACTCTACCCATTGCAAACGTTGATTTGTATTGCATTTTTCTTTTGATCCCAACAATTACGGCATGATCATCATCTAAGAAGCGTGGCAAAACTCGTATCTTATTCGTGTGTGCCATCACATTCACGATGCTTCCATTGATGCGCATCTGACCATTAAAAGTCATTTCTCTTATTTGGGCGAAAGCAAGTCTGGGTGCAACCAAGCATTCCTCCACATCATTTAGCTCGGACACTTCGTGCAATGATGTATACAAGCAGATAGATGCGAGCAATGGTCAAACATTTTGTAAGAACTTGTTGGAGGAAATATTATTATCAATAGAAATCTTTTCCCTCGGTTTTGTTTTAAAAAGTGGACAACATCTCTTCCTTGTGAGGTGTGATTCCTAATTGCATTCATTAGTCGTCTCATCCCTGGTTCGTTTTATTTTTAGAACCTTGTGCCTAAGAGTCAAAATTGATATGTTGTAAGAGGGAAAAGCTTCTTGCATATATTCTCTGAGACTATTGCATTTTGTTCACCTTCTTCAAGCACAAATTTCTTTAAGCATTCATCCATGTTTGTAGACCATCGTCTTCTTTTTGGTGATGGTTTACACACTTGTATGGGTAAACAGCCATAGGCGAATGTTGGATTAAAATTTGCATGGTTAAGTTGCCATTGTCATGATTGCAATACCCACAAATTTTTTCAATGTTATTTATCTCTACCAAAACCTCGATTTTGAATGCATATGTTGCCACCAATGTGGAAAGTGCAAATTAATCAAAATGGCTAATCTGAAATCTTCATCCTCCATACACTGAACATAGCTTTCAAAGTCTTCCACTCCTGGATAAATGTTGTCAAACATTGCATTTGGTAAATGGCTCTTCCATTCATTGAAGCTTAAGGTTTGTGATGCCATTAAGGCCTTCACTTTCTGAGATATGGAAGCTTTCAATGAACGAGGTGATTGCTGACTCTTATGCAGTCACCTATGTTTAGAAACTTTACAAATTCTCCATAGAAAAGCTCGTCAATGTGCAAGGTTATGAAACCTAGGCCAACCCTATCAATGAGATCAATCTGATAATTGGCACTAGTGCGCAGATACGTTCCATACTTGTTCAACACCTTCCCATCAAACACAGTTTTTGATTGTTAGATCAATCTCTGAAACTTGCAACACTTTCACTACTAGCTTGATCTCTGGACCAGATCTCTAGACCACACCAATTGTGCACTTCATGGATTGCAGGCACATTGACATTCTCTACACAAGGTGGGTATTCTTCCTTCACTTCAACTACTTTCGGTTTCTTGGAGGTTTCTTGTCATCCAAAAGATCCATGTCAAGATCTTCCGTTTGGGGCATGGCTTGTTGGTTTTGGTGGATGATGTCACGACAAGGGGTGGTGAAGAGAGGTGACTGCACTATAAGCGAGGGGCTAACAACATGCACACTCTTTCAGTTCCAAGGGCATTGTCTTTCTTGGCGTCAGAATGGATAACATCTGTTTCAAGAAAATTTGCTCTATTAGAGTTCTATGCCGCTATCAATAGTCTATTAAAAAAAAGTATAGATTAATCCAAAATCACCATGAATTTCCTTATTACTATTTTCATGTAATTGTTACCACAATATTCTCTACAACTTATCATCCATTTCATTTGACACAAAAGCATTGGTAGTGTAATTATTCTCGTCAAATAAATAAGTCTTTCATCTTTTTTTTAGCATTGCATTAATTCATGTTGTTGAATGATTGCATGTTTTTTTTTTCCTTTTTGTTTGAAGGAATTAAGATGTGGGGGATCGACCTATATGAGACTCAAGCAATGAAAGCATTACAAACATTTAAACATTTGCGCACAGTGCAATCAAGCAAACGATATTCAGCAGCAACATAAAACATCAACACACTATATCTACATACATTCAAAAAAAAAAGCAAGCTATTTTTCCAAGGAAAAAAAATCAAAACGTTTCATCTAGCTTTGAAACTTTGATGTTTCGCTACGTCAGAATGGATGCATTCTGTTTCAGTTTGCTCTCTATTTCACTCTACGCACCCCTCAACCTTTGACTACAACTAACTACGCAATTCTTAACCGGCATGCTTCACGCACCCCTCGACTTTTGACTGCAACTAACTAACACTGCAAGATTCTCAAAATCCATGCCCATCGCAACGTCTATCCAATATACACATCATGCATCCCCATCGCAACCATAACAGGTATCGACAAAAAATTCAATCTCTGCACCCATCGCACCTATCGACAGAACATCTAGTTCCCTCCAAACACATAAATCAGCCCTAAATTCTGATCGCTGCTGCCTGCCAGAACCTCACACAAAACATCTATCTAAAACATACACACAGTAAGACTCTGGCACCAAAAACACACAGACAAAACGACCGTCTGAACCATTCATAATAGACAACCCTCTACTATCATTGCACCCTCCCAGATCATCATTGCGCCCTCCCAAATCGTCACGTAGATACACAGCCTCAAAAATTTCATCTCTGAACCCGAAATCAGAACTCGACACACACACATACTAAGACTCTGGCACCAAAAACACACAGACAAAACGACCGTCTAAACCCTCTACTGTCAATGCACCCTCCTAGATTGTCATCGTGTCCTCCCAACTCGTCACACAGATACACAACCCCGAACTGTCATGGCGGCATCCCAGATCGTCACGCACAAAATATGCATGGTCCTTCTCCATTTCATGCTTCTTCTCGCACCCCAGAAACACACTCCACACCCACCTAAAGCTTCATGCAGCGCATCCAGGCACTCCAACAATAAATTTCATCTCAGAACCCGAAATTAGAAGTCGGTGAAAACTTCCGAGACACAGTTGCATCGAATTTTACAGACGAATCTATACTCCAAAGACGACGAAAACATACGCAAACCAACACATCCACCATTTCTGTATCGAAATCTTCACAACAAGACGCACACAATGCATACACGACCATCTTGCAGCTGCACCACAAGCATACATGCATTTTATAAACATGCAAGTGCTCCTACCTCCTGTCAAGGTAGATAAAAATCTGCCTGACATGGATGATCCCCCATACTTTGCTCTCTGGTTCTATGAAGAGGTGCAAGCCAAGATTGGCAGCCCTCTTCAAGCATCATTACAACGCTGCATGCCTATGTGCAGACGCTATCACGAATCAAACTCGTGCATCGCCACACCTGAACGAGCGAGCCGAATCATCCTCTTGTGTCACCACACCCAGACGAACACCGCCACAAAACAACAAAAGCTTTCAAAAGGTAAGAGACAAAACCCCTAACAATAAGCAATACACTAACCCTAAAACTAACTACCCTATTTTAAACACTAACCATCGTGTTTTGAACACTAACCATCGTTATAATCTGAGTCAAATTGACTCGGATTAAACGATTTTCTAGGACGGCCACCACTACCCCTAGAAACCCAATGGACCTTGGAGGGCCAATAAACCGGAATTCTTAAGCCGAGCTGCCGAGGCAATAAAGAAAGATGAAAGGCAAAGGCCGCCTTTATTCTTCCGCCCATTTCCACCCCTCTTTAATTGTGGTTACTCGCAATTTAGTTAATTGACCTCTGCCAGGTTGTTGCAACCCAATAATGTTGCAGAGAGCATGGGGCTATACATGGATATTTTGCTTTTTTTGACCCTGCCAACGTATTAAACCGCAGGCTTCACTCCAAATCGTCCACCAATTCCGTCAGCTATTCCGTCTCACTCTTTCCGTCACGCTCTTCACTCTTTCGTTGTCCCATCCCTTTCCGTCTACGTTGTCCCCTTCACTCTCGCACGCTACGTCGCTTTCCGTTAGCGCCCCCCCCCCCCAATCTCTTCCTTCCTTCATCACCACCCTGCTTGACCATCCCTCGCTTCAAGCTAGCTTTGGATGCGAGTTTCATCCCTATATACCTCATTCCCCGTCTCTCCAGCCCCACTTCATCCCCGGCCCGCAACGCTCCTTCACACGCAGCTTGTACGCTAATTCCGAATTTATCATAGTTACATCATCCAAATCACTCCGACTCTCACTACGTTGCCTTACAGATTTCGTCTCTCTTATTGCAGTACTTCAGGTGAGGAAGGAATTACTTGCGGCTTGCCGCTTAATTACACATTGCTTCCTCGCAATCGAGACTCTTGCTCTGGCCCCTTTCGAGGTATTGATTGATTTTCTTCAATTGCAGCTCATCTCATTACGTTTTCCTTGCCCTTTGTTGTGGAGGCAAGTCCTCTTCCTTGTCTGGTCGACTATGTGGTTGAAAGATTCGACGTAAGCAGCTGGCACAACTGATTTAAAGAGTGGAGCCTGCCTTTCCTCGGAATCACCAATAATTTGTTCGGATAGCTTGTCGTGTCTTCTTTTCCCCCTAAGTTCTCTAGGCTGCCATGATAGAACAGCTGCATACGGATCTATTGTTTGCATATCAGCTTTGAAACTTAGTGAGGACGCCGTGTTGCCTCACCCAATCCAAATTGCTCAGAGACTTGTGTTGCTTTCGCTCGTTCAAACTTCTATTCACGCTTGCGTCTTGTATAACCGTGTATCTAGTGGAGGTCCAGCATGTAAAGTTGAAGCTCACCTCTTCCTTTCTCAGTTCTCATAGCTAAGCACAGCAACAGACAGATGAGCTAACAGACATCCATTATTCTTAATGTTGGTCGTTGGATCTTTTCTTTTCAACTGTAGGTGGGCATTGGGCAGTCCAAAATGGAGCGTAAAAATTGGCCGTGGAGGAAGAAATTCGAAAAACCGATGTCCGCTGCTAACTCAGCTTCAATCGTAAACTGTACGATTCCCGCAAAAGATTGTGATGAACAGGTTCACCCACCATCCTCGTCGAATGCATTTACACACATGACTGTCCTCCGAGAATGATTAGAGAAAGGGATTCGTTACCTAGGAAATTGAAAGTAGAGTACAGTCTGCCGTAGTGTCTTATGCTGAGGTGGTGAATAGGTCTGCATCTTGTCCACATGTTTAGGACGTCGGCATCTCTGCATTATAAGTCCGGAATTCTCTTTATCCGCCTCTCTCTCTCTCTCTCTCTCTCTCTCTCTCGGTGTGTATCTTTTTGCTATTGCATGGCATTCCCATTCTGAGCTGATTTTGGAACAGACTTACATGTCTTTGAAACTTATTCTGTCCTTCCTTGCGTAGGAGAATGGACATACATTGGTTTTGGCAGCGCACTATTTTTCCTCGCTATGCGTGACGTCTATGAGCTCAGTTTCGAAAATTGTGTTACCCTGTTGCCCAGCGCATAAAAGTAGCGTTCATGTCGATCAATTTGCAGGTCATGCCCAATTTTTCAGTAGAGGCCACTCAATTCCTCCGAGAAGGAAACGAAGACAAGGCGGAAGAAGAGATCAAATTCCTCTCCAAGAAAATAGAAGATCTTTCGGCGGACTTGGCAGCGAAAAACGAACTGGTCAAACAGCAAACTCGAGTTGCGAAAGAAGCCGTGGACGGTACATCGCTTGTTACTTTTTAACTTGTTTTATTACATACGGAGGAAACAAGCTGTGGACACAGAACTGAGGAAACAATTTTTCGCCGGCAGACTTGATTTCTATGGACCAACAACTTAAACAGCAGGACATATTCTTGAAAGAGGCAACAGCATGTGAGTTTTTTAATGATTTCGTCGAGATGCTACGTAACTGTTTAAGATAACGGATGAATATATCTGTGAGCTTGACTATTTTCATCAATTGTGCGATGAGCAATTCAGCCTGTCTGGTTACTCAAAACTCTATTAATATTGATGTAAGTAAGATACTTCTGATCTGAATGATTCTAATATCAATGATCTTCTTGATTCGTAGTACGAGAGAAAGTTGATGCGGATACTCGGACGCTGCAACGACAACTTGAGGTAGTCTGTCAGCAGAAAAGCGAAGCCGAATCGTGTGTCTTGCAGTTGAATGGTGCTCTGAGGGAGTGCATGGAAAGCGGCCGGAAGGTAAGAGAGCAGCAAGAGCACAAGATGATCGAGACTCTTAATGCCAAAAAGAACGAATGGGACAATGCCAAAGGGGAGCTGGAAATTGAAAACGCCCAATTGAAGAGGCAGCTGTGGGAGTCCAGAGCTGAAAACAGCGCTATGTCCAAGTCTTTGCAAGAGCGCGCGAAAAGCCTAGTAGAAATGAATGAAGCCAAGTCGAAAGCGGAGTCTGAAGTAAAGGTTCTTCAAGTGCACATCGAAAGCATGGACAAGGAGATGGACGGTTGCAAGTATGAAGTCCACGTACTCAGAAAGGAGTTGCAAATCAGAAACGATGAGCAAGACTACAGTAAAAAGGCCGCGGATGCTGCGCACAAGCGGCACCTAGACAGTGTGAAAAAGATCGCCAAGCTTGATTCAGAATGCCAGAGATTGCGTACTCTGATTCGCAAGAAATTGCCAGGACCTACAGCGCTAGCGCAGATGAGGATGGAAGTAGATCATGTTGGCAAGCCGGAAATGGCTGATGGTTGGAAGAAGAAGCTGTCAAGCATGAGAAGCCTGCAAAATTCGACAGAGCAAGAGATTTCTCGGGTGAATGCTGGCAAGGAATTGGAAGCTTTGACGGACAGGTTGATGTCCATGGAGGACGAGACCAAGCTGTTGAAGGAGGTGCTAGTGAAGAGAACAGCGGAGCTACAAGCTGCCAGGCAATTATGTGCGAGGACTGCCAGCAAGCTATCATCTGCGGAGGGTCTATTGGAGGCATTGGGACGAGGGCAGGCACTACACAGCGATGAAAAATCAGGCAGCTCGGACGGGCAAGCTGGGTTGTTGACCACACCAGCTACAGCAGACGAAAGCCAGCTGCAGGAGGTGATGGATTGGGAAGAGGGTGACAACGACGACGAAGTGAGTTGTGCAGAATCGTGGGCGTCAGCCCTGATTACCCAGCTTTCGAACCTTAAGAATGACGAGGGGACTAAAGATAACAAAAACAAGCAATCGTCAAAGCCTGAAAACAAGTCTGAGAATGTTGCGGCGCCGACAACAGCAAGACCTGGCGAGGGTGGTGGTAGCATGCATGGCGGGAGTGACGACGAGCATCAGATGGAGCAACACTCAGAGGCTCTCAACACTCCGCAAACGCCTACTGTAACGGTTGTTGATTCTGATGCACAGGCAATGATCAGCAAGCTGTCATCAATTGCAGAAAATCTACAAGCGGTGGACGATAATTCTACTGTGCAAGAGGTGATGGAGGTGATTTGTGAGGTGAAGCAATGGCTGGGGAAGGTGATAATAAGAGGCGTGGAGGACGGAGAAGCTCACGTACTAGGCGGCGGCAAGCCAGAAAATGGTGACGAAGATGGCGAGGAGACATCGACGGATATGGTCGAACGGAGTTTAATGCCGAAGGGAAGAAGGGCGAAGGTGGTGCTAAGCAAGGTGGTCGAGAGTCTACTGTTGGTAAACAACCACATTGACGACGACGACGACAACACCAACAATTGCACGCACGACAACCATGACGATCCGAATTTCTGTCGCTCCGCTTGCTTGTGCAACTCTTCCGACGCTCACGACGAGTTGCTGAAGCAAGCACCCAGCTTGAATGAGGTCTTGATGAATGTAGACGCGTTGTCGGATCGAGAAGCTGCAGCGTTGTTGATTCAATTGACGGAGGTGTTCCGACGCCATTACGTCGCTGCGCTCGACGTTAAGGCTGCTGCTGGCGACGGTGACGAATTAGAAGCTCCAGCTGGTGGCCATGAAATGAATTCGACCGTGCCGGAATCAGGCGATGATCGTTCCGTATCTACGGAGGTTGGAACGTCGTCGACGGACAACTCGTCCTCGTCGACGGAGCTGCACGCCGAGAGACAGAGGGCTGATGATCTCGACCAGAAGCTGCGTGTAGCTCAAGAAGAGCTTCAACAAACCAGAGACAGACTGTCGGAACTCGAGACGGAAATCCTGCAGCTCCGAAATTCCGCAGCCGATTCCGTCGGGGAAATCGTGGAACTCCGAAACTCTGCCGCCAATTCTGTCACGGAGCTCGCTCACAAGGCAGCGGTCGCGGAACGACTGCAAGAGGACCTCACTTCCGCTCGAGCTCAATTAGAGCAATCGCAGCAAAGGATCGCTAGTCTGAAGACGGAATTGGAGGAGCGGACGACGCAAAATCGAGAGCTAATGAGGTGAGTTGCACGACGATGTCGAATGAAAAGTCCGTCAAATTGAAAAGTCCGTCACTTCTAATGACGAGTTCCGTCACGTCTAATTCTCATTAAGGGTGTCATTAACGGAGTCCTAATGACGGAATGAAGGTTTACCAGAAATTCCTTCGACGGAGAAGCTGACGTAAAGCCTAGGAAGGTGAGCTGGCCTAACGCGCGTCTTCCAGCTCAGCAATCGTACGCTATTTTAGTGGTTTGTCCTAACACGCTGTTCGATGTCCACGTGTTGGACGCATGTCGCAGGATCGTGACGTGGCCGCTGCCAAGGCTCAGCTTGCGGAGTGCCAGCGCACCATCCTCGCCCTCGGAAACCAGCTCAAGAGCCTCACGTCCTCCTCCGGCATCGATTCCGTCGACGGCTCCTTTGATTCGTCGCTCGAGTCCGCCACCTCCACCGATCACAAACATCTTCCTCTTGCCTCTCACGTCGATTTGATCGCCGGAAGTTTCGTCGACGACGACCCCCCTCCCCTCCCTCTGTCGGACTTCCACCCCCGTCCTCGACGTGTTCATTCCGGCTGTATCCGGACCCGCGGCGGTCGACTCGTCAGCGCCGAGCAATTGTGGAGCTCTTCCGCTAGCCACAATTACCTTTCTGGCCCCCTCGATCCCGATCTCTACCACAGAAACCATGCCCATCTTTATCCTCAACCACACGCCGGGGGGGCTTCTTACAGATCAGATGCTCGGAGAGCTCTTCCGTCGTCGGATTTGTACGTCGGCAGAATGTGTCTGCAATCGCCCATCCATGAATATGCCACCACGGACGCGTCTGATTACAATTACAGCCCCCCTGATACAGCGTTGAGCTCCCCCGCAAGGTCACCAGCTAGATTTGATCTTCAGTTGGAGCGTGCTGGAGGGCGGAACGCTCCAGTGCGCACCAGCCTATTGAAATCTATGAACAAAGCCGCAGCAACTGGACCAACGCTCTCGCCTACTGTCGCTAAACCTGCGAAGGTGGTCAGTACCTCTCGCTTCGCTAGGTTCTTTGTTCGAACTAAGCGCCAACAATAGGTTCGCACTCAGCACTTCGTGCGATACGGCCATGTTCTTTCACTTCTACTTATGGTGAAGCAGCTCTTGCTCATATTACATTATTGCGCAACCTTCAAGTGCCATGTACGTCAGAGTTGGTATGTATCTCTGTAATTTGTTGAGTGGTCTCGTTGCAAATCTGGCATTTTGGAGTTTTACATGAATCAATAAATTTGTAGTTTGAGCTTTTACTTATATTCTGAATAACTTGAGCGACAACAGAAACTGGTATTTGGTTAAAGATTTTCCTTTATTGCCGTATTCTTCAATGAACAGTTCCAGTGCAACAGTATTTTCGTAACTTCTGAGTCATTCTCACATTGTTTCGTGCCACATGTTCCAATTAAGTAGATGTGCAATGTGAATCGTTCCTGGGGCGTCCACTGGTCTCGTTTGTAAACTAGCACCTGAGTTCAACATAGCGGTACTAAATTCAATAATTACATAATAAAATTAACAACACATATTTAAATAATAGAGGGAAATTTTATTTACATAACGGGTTTTTTAATTCCATATCTTTAAGAATTTAGTTAAGGAGACTTGGGTGGCTATGACTTGCAATGTAGCCAAAGCATGTTCGTGGAAAAAAGAGGGATGGGTGTATACATACAAGATGATTGGGCACTTGTATAGAACCCACAAACAAGATGGCATACCCCTGGCATATCCATCTAAATAAGTGAGATGTTGGAGTTTTTGTAGGTACTGCATGATGCCATGTTATTATAGAAAATGCGAAAAATATATTCTTTATAGTCTAGTTTAAATGTAATTAAAATTTGGCCCCTAGCAAACTTTAAATTAAAAATTCTATTAATTGGTTGGTCCCTCTTCGAATCCTTTGCTCAATTAGCCTAAGCCCCTCCCGTGAAATTCACATATTTAGTGACTAACATAAGTAGTATTATCACCTCGCGATTAATTTGTCCCTCTCCTCTTCAAATTCTTGGCTCTATTAACCTAAGCACCTCCCATGAAATCGACATAATTAGTGTAAATTTTAAAAATCCCTCCCTAAAACCAAAAAAATTGCATGCTAGCCCTCAAGGCTACTGTGTAACCTTTGCTAAACTTCTAAGTTGGTTGTATTCTCCCTTTTTCCTTGTTCATGAATTTCTTTTTACTATGCAACAAAAAAAAAACTTTAAACAAAACCCTAAGTGCCTCCCGAATCGATCCCTCCACCTCCACCTCAGTCGTCAGCTCCTCCCTTTCATAGCCGTGCTTTTCACCTTGGCTCTCTTCTCATGGAAATCGTGGGGAGCATTTGCAAGTTTGCAGTGGAAGAAGTCCAATTTATATTGGTAGGTAGTCCTAGCGACATTCTTTCCCCATTGTTCAATCTACTCACAAACCTAGATCTGTAAGGGATAATCTCGTGGGAATCATTGAGATGTGCTTGGATCTATTGCCATGAACCCAGGAACAACAAGATGGCAACGTTGGAGTAAAAAGCTTGGTAGAGGCAACCACTGTAAAACGCATGGATGGGGGAAATTAAATTATTTTTGTGGCTGTGCATTTTTAGGCTAAATATAAAAAATATTGCATTTGAATAATGTTCATATTGTTAGTATTAAATAAGTCATGAATATATAAATTTTAAGATGTAGAAGTAAATTTTAAGGTGAGGTTAGAGGTAAATTTTAAGTAGAATAAAGTGGTTATTAGTGGGGGATTGCCCCTCCAAAACATTTTTTTAGTCAATCACAAAAAAAAACATTAGAGTCAATTGACAGGGGGCTGAATAGAGAGGATAAGTTGATGACTAACTATTGGCACATTGCGGATGTGTTACAATTTGAGCCGAGCAGTATTTTGTACAAGATCCACAACAAGACAAAGCACCCATAGACGCGCGCACAGACGCATTTGATGAACTAAATAAAAAACTTACGGGCGCATTTATTTGCGCGTCTATTTGCGCATCAGGAGACCCGCGTCTAATTGCCCATCTACATATCAGACTTACGCGTGTATAGATGCACACAAACACGCGTAAATAGATGCGCTTATAAACGCTTTCATAGACGCACGTATAGACGCAAGTCGAACAGACAGACGCGAATATAAACGCGTTTTTAAACGCACTGATAAACGCGCCTTTTTTTAAAAAAAAAATTTTACAGAATACTGTGTATGTTGTGTATGCTATATAGTTACAAGAATCCCATATCCACATTCTGTAATTCAATTCTTACAGCCAACCGCATTTTAATTACAATTCCAAATAAAATATTACAACTCCAAAACGCAATAAAATTGAAAGCTCAAAAAGTGCTTGTATATACATATAGCACGAAGCTAAGCCACGTCATGTGGCTCCAAGTACAAAAAATAAGGAAGCTAAGCCATGTCATGTGGCTTCAAGTACAAAAAATAAGAGGAGTCTATATACAAGAGGCACGAAGCCAAGCCAATGGCTTTAAGTACAAAAAAGAATAGTAGCACTACTTCTACGACTAATCCTCGCTGCCTTCCACGCTCCCTTCTGCGCTGCCTTCTGCGCTCCCTTCTGCACCTCCTTCCTCGTCTTTCTCGTCGTCTTGTGCAGGGGCGGCCTATAAACAAGGGACAACATATTGATATGTATGAAAAATCAAATCTTTACTTATAATTTTGGCATTATTTAATTACTTTCAAATACCTGGGGGGCCTGTCCAGTAGCTCGGGTATACTGCTCCTCAGTAATCAACCCGTCATCATAGAAGTGCCTCCATGTATCTCCTCTGCGATGGTGGCGGTGGTAGGCTGTCTCCACTGGAGTAGGGTATCTGCCCACGATCTCAAGCTGCATGACCGCGATACACTTTGTGGAGGGATTAGTACAAAGAAACAACCAACCTCCTAATAAACTACATAAGCAATATAATTTGAGATCGATACTTACAAATTGGGCCTCCCATGATTCAACACCCCCTACTCCAAAATGCGGGCTTCCATATTCCTCCATCTGGATCCTCCGTGCCTCCACGTGCTACAGACTGGGCTCCTCCCTCGCTGACTTCATTGCCTTCTTCCACTCACGCTTCTGAGCGGTGTGGGGCGGGCCCCTTGGAGGTTGACCTGCCTCAATCCTGGCAAGCTCCGCTAGTGCCTGCCTCTTAAGGAAAGATCTTTTATTGCTAAGTATCGTAACAATCTTTGACTTCCCCCATTTATCTGTGAACTGGCGATTGGGGGGGTTAGGATACCTAGAGCGAACAGTAGCGAGGGTCTCATCAGCCAACCTCTTTGGGTGGTCTTTATAGTGGATAAAGCAATCTCTGTAATTGTTAGTAATTACAGAGCGCATGAAGGCCATGATGTCCTTCCCCCGCGCATCCATCAAGATGCCTCCTGTCTGAGTGATGTCATAATAAATCGTACCTTCACCCAGAGGCACGTCTAAATCATTTGAATCATCCTCCTCCTCACCGCCACATGGCCCAAAGCACTGTGCCATGCATCCGCCACCGCTCTCCCTGCTACTACGCCTGCTACGTTGTCGTGTCAAGCTCGTACGCTGGCCACTCGTAGCTGGAGACTGCACGGGACTACGCTGACCACTCGTAGCTGGAGAACCGAGTCTCGACAGCTGGGGAGTACGTCGACGGCTCGCCGAGACAGAAGGACCTCCTGATGGCATGGGGGAAGGGGCATAAGACGGGATGGCAGAAGGGACATAAGACGGCATGGGGGAAGGGGCATAAGACGGTACAGGGGAAGGGGCATAAGAAGGGGCATAAGACGGCTGTGCGGAGTCCGCTGGGGTGATCTCAAGCGGTGTGGGGTGGCTCGGAGTCTATAGTGCCGACTCCTGGGGAGTGTTAAGGGTACCCGTCATATACCCATATAACTCAGCAGGACTAGGAGGGTGCCCTAAAAGATTATATAAGTCCTTCCATATCGATTCCCGCGGATCAGGTGAGCTAGAAGCACGTCCTCCCCACATGTTGAACTGGAAAAAAGGAAACAAATCTATTACTGGGGAAGAAAAAAGAGGCTCTGTCAGAGCGCGTCTATAGACCCGTCTGATTTGCTCGTCTATAGACGCGTCTAACAGAGCGTTTAACAATTCGTTTAAAAGCGCGTCTAACAGTCCGTCTACCAGTCCGTCTAAAAGTGCGTTTAAAAGTGCGTCTAACAGTTCGTTTAAAAGTCCGTTTAACAGGGCGTCTGCGTGAGCATCTATAGACGCGTCTATGTGTCTCTGCAACAAGCCAGACGCGCCTGTAGTTGCGCTTTTAGACGCGTCCTGAGACGCGCCTATAGACGTGTTCCGACAGGCGAGAATACTAAAAAGTCGAAAAGGACGTTGCACCCGACAAAAGAACATGTCGCTCATACCTAGATCCTGCGTTTCGTGGATGCGAGAAAGTACAAAACTGGAAAGAGCAAGCAAGAACAACTTGGAAAGGACTTACTTGGAAAAAGGTATGGAAGGATCTTTCTTTTCCAAACTTGTTTCTTCTCCTTGTTCGTACTCCTCCTCTCCCTTAGGCTTGGAAGCAAGTGTAGGTATGGTCCCTTTCTCTTGAGTGCAAGCTTGGAACTGTGTATGGGAGGCTCTCTCTTAAGCTTCGAATCTATTGAACTGCTAATAAAGAAGGAAGGAAGCTGCTCGCGAAGTTTAAGTAATGAAAAGAAAAGCAAAGCGAGTGGCGCGCCGAAAAGCAGGTTTAAAAGCCACGTTTATAGTCGCGTCTATTAGCACGTCTATAGGCGCGTCTAAATACACAGAGTAGACGCGCATTTAGACGCACCGTTAGACGCGATATTAGACGCGACTATAGACGCGCCGATAGACACAACACAGAGTTTAAATTAAGCATTTGAAGAAGAGCAAATTTGGTGGGTTGTTTGTTTGTAGGATGTCTCCATCTTCAACAAGTAGCTCCATGAGGATGAATCCCTCCATATCCACCATCTCGAAATGTGGTTGGAGCAAAAAATCAAATGTCTGTGTGATCGATGTCGAGGAAACATGTATCGTGCACGCAGGATTACGCTCAATCATATCTCAAAGTATGGAGAATGGGATGTGACCGTAAACAGGGTAAGGGTTTGTAAGTTAAGGTTGATTGAGATACCTATGGGTGTTCATATGTTTGAGTTATGATCCCGTTTTAATTTGATACAGGATGCAGTGCCACACCCGCACATGTTACCCTATGCCCGTCGTGAGGAGGCGAAGCGTCGGCGATATGAGGTGGGATCTTCAGGAGGGACCGTTACGGATGCATGGAGTGATGGTGATAGTAGCCCTCCGCCATTACCTCATGAAGCCGTGGAGGAGGATGTGTTTGATGATATGGTGCGGGATTTATATGTCCATCAAGGGAGGGATAATAGCATGGAGCAAGATGATCTTTTTACCGCAGCATCGACTCCACTGTTTGAGGGGTGCACATTCTCTGTTCTACGTGCCTCCCTTGAGTTACTAAACTTGCAAACCATCTATGGATGGAGCAATGCAAGTTTGAATGCATTACTCAAGTAAGCTTTAAAGTCGATTTTGCAAACATGGTGAATTATGCGCGTGGGTCAATTACTCGAATGCTTTTTCTCATTTATGGTCTTCACGTGCAGGCTATTGTGTAAAATGCTTCCAAGGGAGAATAAATTACCGACCTCGAGAGATATGGCAAGGCAAAATGTGACCTCTCTTAGAGGATTAGATTACAAGCGCATCCATGCATGTGTCAACGATTGCATTTTGTTTCGTGGACTACATAAGGATGCAAGAGAGTGTCCTACTTGTGGAGAGGCAAGATATAGAGCAGATCTCAAAACCTTGGAGAGGCAAGATATAGAGCATCGTACTCCCACTGGATGCATGAGGTGTTTGAAGGGAGCCTTTACAAAGAGCAAGAAAAGAGGTGTAGAGCAATTATATGGCTTGAAATCTCATGATTGGCACAAGATGCTCCAAGTAAGTATTTTATATGCATAATGTCTTTTTCCTTTCAAATTTGTGAGTGAATAGCTATAAGCAACTAATCAACCACCTCCTCGCGGGTTCAGTTCATACTACCTACTAGCATTTCACATAGTGCATCAAAGGACGTGAAAGATTGTATTTACAAGATGGGCGAGCTTGTGAGGAATGTGAGCTCAAAGGAAATAGATCCCACCATGCTTAAGAATGCTCGAGTTATGTCAGTGGAGGCAGTTTGTTTAGTGGAGGAGACATTTCCACGTTCTATTCTCACAAGCCAACTACATCTCATAGTACATTTGGTGGATGAGATTGCTATATGCAGTACTATACATGCACGATGGTTGTTCTTCCTCGAGCGCTTCATGAAGACGTTGAAGGGCTTCGTGAGACAAAATGCAAGACCCGAAGGTAGCATGGCCGAGGGTTGGTTGGTACAAGAGTCACTTGTATATATTTCTGAGTTTCTTGTTGATGTGGATAGCTCTCTCCCACGACTATGGAGAGATGATGAAGACCTAAGGATGACCTCTATTGTGCCTCAAGGAAAAGGACGCAACAAAGTAATAGACACGGAGTTGCATAATAGTATCAACCTCTTTTGCGTGCTTAATAGTGATGTGATGAAAAGATGGGTGACAAGATACGAGGATGCAAAGGCAAGAAGACAAGAAGAAAGGGCCCTCTTTCGTACACACCACGGATCTCGTGTGCCATACCCTCAGCATCTAAGAGCACTTCCAAAGGATATTCATGTGGATTGGCTACTTGATGAAATAGAGAAAGCAGAGAAAGACGAGGGGATGCATATCACAATCGAAGAATGGGAGTATGCTAGGGGATGCATGAGCAAGGTCGGTATATAGAATGTTATGCATAAGTTAGGAGCTTTTTATAATTTAGATTGCTTATTTAATTGATTTTTTCTTAGTGTAGTGCACTATGTTCAATGCTATATGGTGTGAGGGCAAGCATTTTCGAACACAACGGATTGATGATAAGAGAAACACACAAGATTGCGGCATCATTGCTAGCTTTGAGCGAGCCAATGGAGCCATGGATGATTATTGTGGCATAATCCAAGATATCATTATGCTTGACTTTCGACGCTTCTTTGTGTATGTTTTGGATGTAAAGTGGTTTAAGGACGTGGTGGAAAGAGGCCCTAATGCAACAATCAAATGCCATGCAAGTGGCTTTGTAACTATTGACTCCACAAAGTTTTGGCAAAGTAGGAAGGACACACTAGTACTACTGCAACAATATGTGAACAGGTACTGTGCACACACATAAAAATACTCGCTTTTAAATATTTGATGCAAGAAAAGTAACATGATTGTATTTGTGTTTGAATTAGGTTGTCTATCAACCAATGGTGGATAATAATAGATGGTGGCATGTCATACCTATTATGCCACATTCCAAAGTGATGTATAGTACATTTACTAATATGGAGCGTATGGACGATGATCATGGCCATGGACGTGATGATGATCGTGATACAAGAGAGGAGGATGATCATGAGATAGGAGATATAGATATTGAGGCCGGCATTACCCGTGAGGACAAGCCTACCATTGGAGATGTTGATTTCGATGAGCACATGAGTGGCACAAGTAGTAGTGGGTTGAATGTATTTGTAGATCTAAACACTTGTTTGGATTTTGAAGTAGTTTGGCAAGGTTTGATCTCATTGAGGATGAGATTGAACCGTAGCCCCACAATTGATATTGGCAAAACTATTTTACATATTGTCTCATTCTCCTCATTTCACTTAATTCTTGTATATGTGGGCTTGCAAAAAATTATGTGCTTTGGTAATCATGGGCAATGTTTGGAAAGCAATGATGTACACCAAAATCTCACTTTCTGTATTCTCTGGAGCGCGTCTACTTACGTGTCTAAATGCGCGTTTGATTCTCAGTGTACACGCGCAAATAAACGCGCAAATAAACGCGCAGATAAACGCGCTAATAAACGGGATGTTAGACGGGCCCGTATTTTCTCAGACCAAACGTGCAAATAGACGCGGTGATTTACGCGCAAATAGACGAGCGTTTAGCCGCGCCTATAGACACCCCTGTAATTTCTCTACTAAAGCAACGTCTATAGACGCGCTCGCTATTTTGCGCATCTACCAAGCGCGTCTATAGTTGCTTTGTGTTGTTGTGATCGTTGTTAAACATTTCTACACTTGTCTTTTACTGTTGACTTGGAATGTCCGTTACATCTAATTATAGAATCTGACGCTATTGAAATTTATTTTAGCAAGATGGAAGGAATGATGGATAGTGGCTTGACCTTTTCTCATGCACACAAGAAACATGAATGTATTTGGAAGGACTTTAATAAGCAAGATGTTTTACCAAAGGCAAACCTTAGAGATTATGAGAGTGAGAGTACTTGTGATGGTGAGAAGATTGTTTCTTTGCTTAAAGAAGTGTTGAAACTAGCACAAGAATTATGCAAATCTTTAAACATGGAGTCAACAAACCCCTCAAGTATGAAGTGGTGAGTTTCTCCTAGGCTTGAGAATGGTCCTTCATGGAGTGACCTTGAAGCACAAATGAGGAATGAAGATGCTCACAAAAGCAATGAAGAGACTGTACTTCTTCATGAGGGCACAGAGGCTTCTAGTTCTAATGATATTGATAATGATGAAGAAATTGCAGTAAGTGAGTTTCGTCATGAAGTTGATGCCATTTTGGATGAGACACATATTGATCCCAAAAAAATCAGCCCAGCTCTTGAATTGATGGGAAACTTATGTTTAAATCAACATTAGTGAGTCAATTGAATGGAAACATGAGTTTGTCAGAGGACACGCTCACGCGAGTTCAACAAGGGGTCTACCTCACCAAAGATACTAAGGCAAGGATTGTGACAAATGGAAACCTATTTGGGTTAGGATCAGACTATGCAATTTATTGCATTAAGAATTCACAAGTTGGCATTCCAAGGACAAGATCTAATTCTGTTCTAGCTTCCATGTCAAATAAAACTAAAACAGGATGTTGGTATTTAGGTAGGGTCCAAATAATGAGAAGGTAGGTTGGAGGTAGACTATTGGAGTACAAGGTAGGTTTTGATTTGATAGAGAGACCCAATAGTTTGGAAGTCTAACTTGGTTGGTAAAGTTGATTCAATGGATCTTCAAATTGTGCAGTTTATTGCATTAAGAATTCATAGATTGACATTCCAAGGACAAGATCTAATTATGTTCCAACTTCCATGTCAAATAAAACTAGATGTTCAGGATGTTGCTATTTAGGTAGGGTCCAAAGAATGAGAAGGCAGCTTAGAGGTAGACTATTAGAGCACAAGATAGGTTTTGATTTGATAGGGAGACCCAACAATTTGGAAATCCAACTTGGTTGGTAAAGTTGATTCAACGGATCTTCAAATGGTAGATATTGAGACTATAATTGCCTTGGCAAACCTTTCTTATGACCATCTCGAGATAAATACAAATTAGATGAGAATGATTGCAAGGTTTCTAAAGAGTTTTCAAAGGGAGATAAAGGTACATTATGTAAATTTGGTAGTCTCATTTTTGCACTGTAAGTTGAACATTTTATATGATTCTACGCATTAATTTTTTTATTATTTTGGTGTTTACAGGATGTCAGCATGGCAAGCAAATTTGGGTGACATCAACTTGAAACATGTAATGATGAACTTGGAGCTTTGAGTGGCTAGTGCTCCCTTTTTTCCATTGTAAGGTGAAACTCTTTATCATGAATCTAAGCTTTTTTTTTCCTTCTTTTGTTTATTTTTATGGGATGGCAATATGGTATGGCAATTCTTTTGGGTGATGGTAGTTCAATGCACATAATTATGAAGCTAGAGTTTTGAGAGAGAGTGAAGCAAGGAAAACAAAGGCCAAGAAGAGAGCCTAGAGTTGGGTGGTATGGGCTCAATCCCCTCATCCAATGGGTTTGTAGTTCATTGTTGTGCTCACACGCACCCTCGATCAACCCTTTACAAATGCCCCACCTATAACGAGCAAGAAAGTGCACTCCAAAAGAGCATTGAAGCGCTTCCCCCACCCCACTGAGCCCTATCAAGTAATTCCCCAACTGGGGCCTCCAACCCCAAGACTAGGAGAAATTTTCCACATAAGTTTAGGTTGTGAAGTAACAGCTTTACCTTTTTTGTGTCATTACAAAATGGCCAGGATTGTTTTAGAGATTGTGTTACTGTTTTAGAGGTGCTCCTAAAGATTTTGAGGTATTCTACATCAGTTTTGGTGTTGAAATCTATGCAAAAGCTACTATCTAGCCTCTATTATAACCTTGATCTATTTTTGGGGGTGCCTAAACAACTTTCAGGCTATTTTTTACATATCTTTAGGGTCTTAGGACTTGATCTCTTGCTCTTCTTTAGCCAGGCAACTTGTTTTGGAGCAAATCTGGAGCAACAAATAGCCACAACCTTTTGCTATATTGGAGCTTCTACCTGAGAGTTTTGTACTCATATTTGATTGACCTATATTTCAGAATTATTTCTACACTTGTCTTTTACTGTTAGCTGGAATATATTCAGATTTGTTGCCATATATTTATGCACTTGCCTTTTACTGTTGGCTATATATCTTGAGAGTCAAAAATCTTGTGTTTTTGCTACATATATTTAGCCTATTTTTCTCCAATCTTGCGGCCAAGGTGCCCAATTACCAAGGTATGACTCTTACTTCAAAGATCAATTTGAGTTGCAAGTCATGTATAATTCCCATCAATATTTATAAAACTTGCAAGATTGGAAGTAGACTAGCGCTAGTGAATGCTTAACAAATGCCTTACAATTGTAGGCTGTGGGCTATAAGGAATTGTGTGTAGATGTGAAGAAGTTGAATAAGCATTGTAGATGGTTATGAGACTAATGGTGAGGTGGTTGTTTTCCAAGGTAGACTTGTTAGGTTTGATGATATGGATTAGAATGGACATGAGACTACTTTCAAAGGTAATTGTTTCTCAAGGTATGGCCAATGTTGTGGATTAGAATCGGGTGACATGTATAGTGATGAGGGGATCATAGTGCTACATTTCTCAAGGAAAAGAAGTTTTCAAAGGTGTAAATATTGTGGGGGTCCTAGAATCAAGTGATGCATATAGTGGAGAGTGTAAGCACTATGGTGTTTGGTTGTAAGAATCCACTATTTGATTGTGAGCTATGGTTGGATAAGCATTAGCGAAATTTAGAGCTCATTTTGGGGCCTTTTAGCCCAGAAGAAAAATAGCCCTCTAGAAGAAAAAATTGAAGGCCCGGAAATAGTCAAAAAACTCCCATAAAAAAACTGTACATCAGAACGTGATTTGGCCAATTGGACTTTTTGGACTTTTTTTGGCCTTCAGGTGTCCATCTCAGCCTTTCAAAAGTCATTCTAGGAGTTTTGGCCCACTCTAAATGCACGAAGATGTAAAAAACATCAAATTATGCACTAGATTTTTCAAAGAAGTTAAGCGGCATGTCTACTTAGAACACCTACCTTGTCAGTTTGCTTTTCTATATAATTTATTTTTTAAGACAAAAAATATAGAAATATAGCATCAAAGATAGTCAAAAAGTATTCTTAAAAGATCTTGAACTCTCTCATTAACCAAGAGATAGTGAAGTTCGTCAATTCAAAATTTTTAAGAGATTATTTTTATTCTTATCCTATACCAATAGAAAGTACTATATCTAGTCATTGCTTATACATTACTTTGGTATAGGTCCAAGCATGATATTTGTCATATACCTCAACATCTATACCAACCCATACTAGTATGATATCAAGAATTAATAGCAAACGAAATGCTTAATTCTTTAAGTCCTTTCCTTATTATGAAGTAGCAATAAGTGACATATTAATCTGTGGCCAATAGAAGAAGATATGTACATCATTGCCTAATCACAATTCATAGTTTGTATGGTAGCTAATAACAATCCCACATGTATTTTCTTCTGCAGCTAGAAAATGCATACAAGACATTATCTAGTATGTCCATTTTTATTATTTTCACAACATCACAAAGATATCATCAAATCCGAAATCCATATTTCTAGCTAACATTCACATATCCCCTACTTGCTTAGCGTAAATGTATCATCTAATAATATGCTCTTTCTTCTCTTTTATTTCATCCGACTCAATTGAATAATTTCATCAAAGCATACCATATATATCAAACAATTATAATCAACTCAAGATTACCATGTTCGCATCTACTTATGTGTGTATAATTTCTCTAAGCAAGGACATTGAATTGATTCTTATTTTTAGAACTTATAGAAGAGAAATTAAAGATTGTAGATATGATCAACCATATGACAACATTATATCTTTAATATTTGTGTATGTGATCTCATGTGCTTCCTTAAGCATAGAAGGATTTTCAATTAGTTGCATTCTCTAATTGAGTTTTAATCCAATGAAAATTAGAATGTAACTCATTAAGAATCCCAAAGACCAACACAATGTAACTAATTCTTTAAAAAGTTAATTGAGTTGGGCTTCTAGGAAGTTTTTTCTTTTTGATGCACTAAATAACTAAGTTGGGATTTGAGGTTGCTTAAGGAACGTCATATACTATTGCAAAGTCGATGTAGCAATAGTCTTGGATCCATTTCCTCAAGTCCTTTTATCAATTTTCACTTAGATGCATGTAGTTTCTAATCACAAGATGTATTACTTCTTAGATGGGATAATCACGTTTGGATGGCACCTGAAGATTAAACTTTATGAATTTTGGTATTTAAAATGCAGCGAAAACCTTTCATAGTACTAAGATTTCAATATCTTTGCTGATAAGAATGATCATCTAAAGCATCTAAGGGTCTTTCTCATTGATGTTGATTAGGATGAATAAGTTAATCCAATATAGCAAACTTTTTGTTCAAACATCATCTTAGAAGAAGGTATAGCAATTAATCTAGCTAGATTGGTGGTCATTCAGTTGGCAAACAAAGCATAGAAATTATGTGAAAATCTTGATATTTATATGATTTTTGGGAAATTTTAAGATATTAAGCTTTCGGATTATCCTTAATTTAAGGGCTTCAAAAAATGTTATGCATGGGGGTTGGCATGTTTAGTTTTAGCTGGTTGATTATAGCGATTGCAATGGTGGGCATGGCTAGTAATAACAATCACAATGGTTGGGCATGGGCCACTATGCCTACACTATAATTTTAGCCATTGTGATGCTCACGTGCAATGCCACATGTTTTGCATCATGATGGTTGCAGTAGATGCATGGGTTGCGATGGTGGGCATGGCTAGTATTGACAATCATGGTGGTTGGATGTGGGCACTGTGCCTACATTATAATTTTAGCCATTGTGATGTTTACATGCAATGCCACATGTTTTACATCATGATGGTTTTAGTATATGCATGGGTTGATGTGGCCATGGAAGTGGTCTAACAAGCTGTAGCGTCATAACTACATGCAGAGGCGCTACAAAAAACAGAGATAAACGATACACGCAACATCTACGAGAAAGGAATACAGAGAAGATACATGCAACATCTACGGGAAAGGAATACAGAGAATGCAATAGAGACATAACAGTGAAGAACTATGTATTCTAGAGCAAGAGCTCGCACAACAATTGTGTACAGAACAACATCGGAATGCTAGTAATAGCATGCATACAAGAACCTTCTAATGGTTAGGGAAGCAGTCGTTGAAGACTCAACCGCTTGGAGAACTAAACCACCAATCCTTGTAGCTATCCTTGTGGCTAACCTACCCTCACACACCCCTCAGATTCATTGTTGCTAACCCGCATGGTTATGCAACAACACATGGCACTCACGGTGGACTATGCGAACCACACATGCACATCCCCGAAATAGAAGTTAGATGCCTACATAGTGTATGTGCAACAATCATTTTAGGCATAGCCTCGGTAGAGAACCAGGTGCAGTAAGTTTATCCTAACCCTCCACTCAGTACACATGAATTACAAAACATCTCATTTCCGAATCCATTCAAAAAAACATCAACTTTCATCAATCTAAATGCATGTCTGAACGTCCTTTGTTGTTTTCTCCTGCCTGTCCAAAAGCATCCCCGCATTTCAGACATCTTTGACCTTGCCTATCCAAAAGCATCCCGCATTTCGGACATCTTCGATCTTTATTCTACGAGGATATCCAACAGCCATCGTCGTATCTCTACTCTTTATCCGAACTAGAAATATATTGAATAGGTGCATCAATGGCACGCACCTTGCTCAGTCCCACATCACCGCTTCTAGGGCACTCCATCTGCAACTGCATTGTCAGTTCCGCTCCACTCGAACCAGCAGCAGAAATCTCTAGCTATCTCTTCTGCAACCACATCTTCAGCCTGTGATCCTACTCCATATTCATTAACCACTGCAAAGGATATGGCTTGGACTTATCCACCACTTGTTGTTCAGGCCACTGCTCAGTGGGCAACACCTCCTCTATCCAAGCACCCGATGGCAACTGCTACTGCCAGCACTCCTGTGCTATAGCTGGTTGCTAAATCACCATCGGCTCATAGGAAGGAGGATCTAAAAATCTAGGGAAAGCAGTGTGCTTATTATAGAATTAAGAGGCAATGACAGACTGAAGGAATGAGCACACAATTCTAACCACAGATATAGGGAATGCCTCTATCACTTCATCACATCCACTCTTTTGCTATTGCAAGCGATAGTATCCACAATGCCATCTGCCAACTCTTCGTACTTTTCATGCCAATCCTCCCCATTCTGCATAGACTCTGCGATGACTCCTTTTCCCTTATTCACACCACCACTACCACTTGAAGAAGTACTTGAACCCATTGGTCTAGAAACCATCTGCACTTGTGGACCACTTTGCAAACTGGAACTGCACCAGCACCCGCATCCCCATCCGTTCCAGGTCGGTGTTGTTGCGGAACCAGCTTTTGACATGTTTGTGGAATGACAGCCGCATTCCAGTGTGCAACCTATCTATCCCACTCTGCCCGCTCATCCCCTTGAAGAGCCTCCAAGAGCGCACCCATCTGCACCATGTTGACACTTACATTTCTAAAAACAACCCGTAAGTACTGGGCCAATGCATCGGTAGTATGTCGGCGTAACAATTCCTCATGAATGCCTGAAACATACTCCAAATGCAACTGCTGAGTGGCCTCTGAGCGAGCTTCCACCACTTGCACCTGTGCTTCGAAAACTGCCACCCTGTCCTCCAATTGCTGGAACCTTGCCTACTGACTCCGTAAGGACTCATTCTCCATCCACAACTGAGTGACTTCTAATTCCAAACTTGTCACCCTTGCAAAATCACCCCCACACCATATTGTGTGTCAAGTCGAGCGATCGACTGAGAATAAAATTGCAGCCATACATTAAGAGGTTGCACCCTAAAAGAAAACCCGACCGAGGACACCATAGAAGCAACTGCAGGCTCCGAGATCACTGTCAATGCCTCTAGTGCAGACACCCGCAGAGGTTGCACCCTAAAAGAAAACCTGACCGAGGACACCATAGAAGCAACCGCAGGCTCGGAGATCACTGTCAATGCCTCTAGTGTAGACACCCGCACTATCTCAGACACCGCCACCACCGTTGGAGGAGTCACCGTAGTAGTCATTGCTGAACGCTGAAGCTTCTCCAGGCACCTTTGAGTAAGCGACCCTCCTACCAGTGGACCACCTTCGAAAACCCCTATCGCAGTGGTTGCTAGAGTCACCGTCATCCTCTCCACCATGATCGGTGGTGCAAGTGGAGGCATGACACTAATTTGCATTGATGCCGCCCCACTGGTGAACACACTCCCCATTCCACCTACATGAGAAGGAGTCAAGGGTGCAAGAGAAGAACTCTTTATTCTGGAGCAAGAGCTCACACAACAACTGTGTATAGAACAACATCAGAATGCTAGTAATAACATGCGTACAAGAACCATCTGACGGTTAGGGAAGCGGTCATTGGAGACTCAACTGCTTGGAGAACTGAACCGCCAATCCTTGCAGCTAACCTACCCTCACACACCCCTCAGAGTCACTGTTGCTGACCCGCATGGTTATGCAATAACACAAGCACAATGGTTGGCATGGTGTTACGTCCCAAGAATCTTGCCCATGGCTTCAAAGAGTAGTGCCACAGGCAAGCACCAACATGGTGGTAACAATAACATCTTAAGTCCATATGGCATGCCACCCCTACATAATAGATCTGGCGACACTAGCAACATTGGTGCAATTAAGGAGGATATAGTAAGAAGGTGGCTGGTAAAAATTTCATTGTAGTGAACCTCCCTTTCATACCTTAAGAACAATTTGGTGAGTGTGTGTGCTATTCCATGCAATCAAGACCTGCCCCCCGATTTTGTAATCCCCCCACCAACACACATTACCCCAAAAGTGTTCTTGCAATTGACCAGGCATTGACCCAAACCCCTTAATCAGAGGATAAATTTCCTTTGAGAACAAATGCCAAAGAGATATAATGTGAGGAAAATAACATAGCTTTTATTTCATTTTTAAAGTACCAAAGACAATTTTACAATGACCCCATAATCTCAAGTACATGAGGAGTAGTATGTCATAATAGAAAACCAAGATTAAAATGCACGATGGGGGAAGACCATGTTGGGGAAGGAGCTCATGCTCTTTTCTCCGATTTTCTTATTCTTCTACTACAAACTCCCACTAACACAAACTAGAGCACACACTACTTATCCTTAAGTGACATAAATGCCTTAGCCTAAAACATAGGTCATGGTGACCTGTTTATTCCACACCACATGGATACGCATGATGTGTGCATCAATATGCTACACTCCTAGCTTCTTGCTCATGCTTTATCTCATTTTCATCTCATGCGAACTCATGAGCTATGCTTGCGAGCTTGCTTTTTCAACACTCCCTCTCAAGATTGCACATCTTTCAACTCTCCCCCTCGAGCTCATGTCAAATTTCTTCACACCAAGTTTTCCTCTGAAGTATTCCAACTTATCTCCACCCAATTTCTTAGCCATGATGTTTGCTACTTATTCATGCTCTATTTCTTACATCACTCATGTGCAAAGCGACTAGACTTTTTGCAATAATGACATTTGCCCTCTATGTCTTTTGGCTCGTTGTTGGAAGAGCCTCTTGTTCTCCACCTGTACTCCTCCCTCTTCCTCTGGAGTGGGGTCTTCTACCATAGGAGTTACTCTTCTATGATTTCCATGCACATTGTATTGTTGTCGACCTTGTGAATTGGCATTATTCCTACCACCTCGTGAAAGGCTCTCCCCCTTGTGCCACAACCTATCTATGAGTAGAATGCTTGGTCGTGAACATGTGGTTCATTCATGTTCAACTCCTTTTCTACTGCTATTTCTGTCTTTGACCCTCCTTGCTTGAATCTCAATTTCATAACTTTTCTGGAACCAGAAGTAGGATGGTGGTGATGGCTGAATGTCCTAGACACTTTCACTCTTTTGTAAGACTGCTCTATATCCCACTTTTTTGTAAGACTATTCTATATCTTGATCTGTGTATCCAATTCTCTTTAGCTCCATTCTTTTCTCCTCCATAAGGGTATCTTCTCTGAACTCTCTGATCCCCCTATTGCTACAATGAGCCTCCCAAGTTGTGTTACCATAGTGGCATACTCAAACATTAAGTACACATTTGTCTCAACTTGGACTACATAACATTCTTCGTTTTTCCTTACCCAAACATCATCCATAAGTCTAGCATGAATAACCCCATCCCAATTATATGGATGCCTATTTTTAGTCGAAAGAATCAAAGAATAATTGGCCTCTGACATAGAGTCATACTTTGTGAGAAATAAAACTCGTTCTAGGAACAAAAGAAACTTCTTCTGTCTTACTTGGCTCCTGCGATTTCTGATCATGTAATACAACTATGTGGTCTGAGGCATCTCTTATTGCACTACCATTTTCTATGTTGTCCACTTCACTTCCACCTTGGTTGGTGCATCTAGATGCAGAGGTAGTAGGAACATTGTTGACATGACCTCCTCCATACATTGCACACCTGATTCCAAATACCCACCTGACACTTGTAATTTGACAAACTGCTCATCTGCCTACAAATTGATTTGCGATTTCCACCATTGGCATTGGTGGCATCTTTCCATTTTGATCTTTTATAACTAGACTAGGCTCTTTGGCTTGTCATCATCCTAGTAAAACTTAAAATCCACAAATGGTGATGATTCAGGAATGGCATATTGACTTTCTCATTTTGCCCATTTGAGCTAGGACTCCACCACTTGAACTTCAAGTTCTTCTAGCTTTTGAGCTTTTGATTGAATGGTCTAGGATGGTTTGAAAGACATTTTTCATTTGCCCATACTGCCATATAGTGCTTGAAAGTCAGAATTTGTCTGAGCTTGTGAAGTTGCACTCGTGGTATCTACTGAGCAACAATCAACTTGTGCATAAGAGTCCTCGCATGTTGAGTTTTGAATCGATGGACTTGACCTCCCACACACTATAAATGATCTCAAAGACAAGGATTCTACTGAAATGAATAAAAAAATCAAACTTCTACAGTTTAAATCATCTCTTTGTTGTGACCCACACATGCAGACTATCATGCAACTAAATACAGGCCGCTGCCACCCCCATATTATATCCAGATACTATCCTGACCAATTCTTCCAAATCTAGATCCTCGGATTGGGTTGTCGGCTCTCGTGATCCTATGAAAGGCTTCATGCAAAATCCTTAACTAGTGTTGTGAATACATTACTATGAAAATCTTCAATCCAGAATGTTCCCTATTTTAGGTCCTCCACACAATCTGATATGGACCTTGATATCTCAACTTCAGCTTGTTTGGAAATCTTCCTAATTTGGAGTTATACACTAATACCTAATCACCCACCTTGAAAATTTTGAATTTGATATTGCGGTTTACCCATGCTTTTTGCTTTCCTGGAGGACTTGGATGGTATACTAGCTCTAAATCTGGTCCTCCTCCAATTGAAGCAATTGTTCGTAGCAAAATTGAATTGATTGTTTTGGGCTCATCTTCTCGGCTGCAATCCACTGACTTGAGGATGTGAATTCCATTGCGATAACAGCCTCCAAATCATATACCAATCGAATGGTGTCATCCCATGGTGACTTTGAAATCCATTCTATATGCCCACAATGTTGAGTCCAATTTTGTATCCCAGTCCTTTCGGTTCTCTAATATGGTCATCTTCAGGATCTGCTTTATCATCCTGCCACTACTCTCCGTCTCTCTATTTCCTTTCGGATGATACATCACGGCCATGTTGTGAACTACCATATGCACATCTATCAATTGCTTCACCATCGCATTGAGAAAGTGAGTCCCTTGATTCGACACCAATTTGATTGAACAGCCAAACTATGTAATGATATTTTGGTATAGGAACTTTGTTGTACTAGCTACCGTATCATCCCTTACCTCCTGTGGCCATAACCATATACTTGTTGCCCATGTACTATGTTGTTGGTTAAATTGACCCATGAAGTCCAAACACCATTTTTGGAATGGATCCAATGGAAGAATCTAATTTAGAGTCATCCTACCTGCATTCACACTGGATGACCGTCTCTTTGACAATACCAATAGTGCTTTGCAAATTTCTATGCATCTTTGATGACAGTCGACCACCACAACCCGGCTTGGATATTCCAGGAGCATCTATCTTGCATTTTGATGGCTCATACAGGAAGAGTTTACATCAAGCTAATGGAGGCTATGTGATTACTAACTCAGAGAGCAAGCTGATTCAAAAGGAGGGAGTTCATCTGGAAGCAGGAAGCAATAATGAGGCAGAGTATGCAGCATTATATGAGGGGTTGCTGGCTGCACTTAAGCTAAAAATTCAAAAGATAATGATCAAGGGAGATTCTCTACTTGTTGTAAAGCAGGTCCTGGGAAGTTGGCAAGCAAGAAACCCGAGGTTGAGAGGGTAGCTAGCCAAGGTAAAAAGGCTACTTCAACAATTTGCAACATGGAGTATCCAGCATGTGCGAAGGGAGGGTAATCAAATGGCACATGACTTGGCTCAGGAGATGAGTGATCAAGATCCAGTGATAGCAAGGCTTGAAGATCCACTATACAGAGGAAGAGAATTCCTGGCTCAGATAGTGGATTTCTTATGTACTAGACATCTACCTCAGGAGCTTAAGAAGAGTCAGAAATATCACTTCATAGGGAAGAGCAGACAGTATATGATGATTGATGATGAGCTTTACATGAGAGGGGATGATCAGATTTTAAGAATAGTGCCCTGGAGAGAAGAGATATATTATATACTGTCATCCAGTCATGAAGGAGCTTGTGGAGGACACTATGCTTTTAAGATTACACTACTGCATAAAATACTTCTGGAGGGTTATGTGTGGCCTTCAATATAGAAGGATGTGCAGCACTGGTGTAGATCTTGCCATGAATGTTAGAGGATGGGAAAAAGAATTCTTAAAATGGATCCGAGAAATATTATGTTGGTTTATGATATTTTTGAAAGATGGGGGATAGATGCAATTGGTCCTCTACCCAGAACTACCAGAGGGAAATGTTATATGCTTATTACAGTGGAGTATTTATCAAAATGGACAAAGGTGAAGGCAATGAAGAGAGTGGATAGCAAAGGGGTTGCTGATTTTATATATGAACACATATGCTGCACATTTGGGATTCCCCTAGAGTTACTTTCAGATAGTGGTCCTGGATTCAAAAGAGAAGTGACAGATTACTTGTGTAATAAGCTGAATATAAATCATAAATACATCACCCCATATTACCCTCAGTGCAATGGGTTGAATGAGAATTTTAATGGGGATTTCAAATTGATGATGACTAAGATGACTGGAAGCCACACCAAAAACTAGGAATTGGAGATGAATCAAGTTTTGTGGGCATACATGGTAGCGGTGAAGCATAGCACTCAATTCTCTCCATATCATTTGGTGTATGGAAAAGAAGCAATTCTGCCATTGGATGTAGAGATATCAGCTTTGAAATTCTTGGTTGAAGAAGGATATGAGCCTATAGACAGTTACAGGGAGAGACTACTGGCACTCCAGGTGATGCAGTTAGATAGGGATTTGGCTTTTGAGCATTATGCTAGAGTGCAAATGCAAAGGCAAGAATTGGAAAATGCAAAAATCAAGAAAAAAGAAATCGAAGATGGAAACTTGGTTCTCAAATACAATAGTAAATTGGATAGTACCTTTCATACTGCTTTTCAAAACAAATGGGAAGGTCCATGCAGAGTGGAGAAGAAATTTGAAAATGAAACTTATCAATTGACTGATTTAGATGGTAAGGAACATAAGAAGAGAGTCAATGGTGTCCGGTTGAAGAAATACCTTGCACGGTTGATGGTAGCATTGAGGGAGGAGGATCATGAAGATAATGAGTTGTGGCAGAACCAGTGGAAGTCAGTGCAAAGTGAAGCAGAAGAAAATTTGGATCTGTCATCTCTTTTTGGCTCACTGTTGGACATGAATGTCACAGCAAAAGAAAGGGGTTGCTACAGATCTATGGACAAAAATGTAAATATGTTTTTTACTTGTTGCATGCTGATGGGAAGGTGCATAGCTATGTACATAGCTAAGGGGTGATGGCTTTGAGTTCTGGACACTCCCATAAAAGACTCTACACTTATGTATAGATGGTAGAAACTTCTACAGGGACTTCTCGGGGATGATGACAAGCAAGGTGATTATACCAGACTTCCAGAGCAAGGGTGTCCAGTGTGTGGTCAAGTGAAATGTTTTTGGGGTCATATAAAGTCAAGTCATGAAGGGTTTTTTTACATTTTCCTGAGTCAACATGGTCTTGCATGTTACAGGAATTTGATATGCTCTAGTGTCCATGTCGAGGGGCTTTTCATGAGCGTGCACGGGGTGCATGTAAGTCTTAATGTGCATGCTAATGTGTGTGAGAATTATGTGACCAAAAGGTCCAAAATGTGCCTTTGGAGGTATTTGCATTTTATGGAGAGTGGTAAATTCCACGTGATGATATGGCTGTAATCAAAAAAGCATGCATGAGTTGTGGCTACATGAGAATGAAGGAGGAGCTTCTGGATGAAGGAGGGAGAACGTGGAGATGCGACTCGTGGAGGGATGCTAAAAGAGGATCATGAGCTCGGTGGAAAGGGAGAAGGCAGTGAAGAGAGTGGAGTGGCTAAGGAGAAGGATCGGGAAAGAAGGAATACTAGCTGGAGGGCATCAACAATACGTAAAGGAGCGGCTGGCAGGTGTGAAACGACGGACAAGGTAGCGACGGGGAGGCCTGTGGCTCTTGTGTAGGAGAAGGTACAGACAGGGATCGTGGTTGCAGGCCTGGAGTACTTTGGACAGAAGAAGAGCTTCTGGAAATGGCCATCGTTGCATTATTCTGGAGCTTATCGTCAACAAGAGAGGCGCATAATGACAACACAAGACACGGAGGGATCGCAAATGCTTAGGAAGCGTGGGCTTGAGGAGGATGAAGGAAACCGATCACGGGCTGGCTGGAGCTTTCTGAAAGGAGCGGGGTGACGAAAGAGAGCCGTGAGCTTGCTGGAGAAGATGAAGGTCAAAGAGCTTGTAAAGGAAGATGGGGCGGTGGTCTGGAGGCTACGAACGTGAGCTAGGTGACAGAAGGCGTGGCCATGAGCTAGAGAGGGAGATCGAAGATAGGGACGAGAATTCGGTGAACAGGAGGCTAAAGCAATGAGAAGTCTTTAATCGGGTGATCAAGGTGGTGAAGCAAAAGTACGAGCTGGCAAATATGTGAATTGACAGCAAGAAGGGTGGCACGCAAAGCATATGGGTAGGTGCTACTCTCTGGTGGGCAGCATGCCTAGGAAGGAGGTGATGGGTGCGTAAGCTTCTGAAACAAGAAGAGAATTCGGTGAGTAAGAGGAAGCCGCAGTTCTGAGAATCAATACAGAGAGATGGGTACATAGTGAGCAGTAGAGAAGCTATCGAGGTAGCTATTATAGCATGATAGCATGAAGGTAGAGACAGGCTGGTGGAAGGGCCGATGAGGAGAAAAAGAAGGTCGTGAGCTTGTGCGCTTTGTAGGGAAGGTTTGCTCGGGGAATAGGAGGGCAGCAGGAGCTGGTGGTTGTAATTATTTTCTAACTAGAGAGTCTTCCAAACTAGGGAAGAGCTAAGAGATTCATGACCTTAGTATAGCTAGGAAGATGTTTCTGGTGTTCGAAATAAACCGCAAGAATAAGATAGCTGCAGGATTGGAGTTTTCCAACAGCCAGTGGCCAAGAGATCTATTTTATGAAATAGATATGATACTAGAACATGCATTTTTATGAGACTAGAGTGTACATATCACCATCAAAGTCATTTGAGTCTAGGTCTGGTTCTATAGATATTTTTGTGGAAGGAGATAGAGTGATACCAATATAGGAGTTACTAGAGGAAATAAAAGACAAAAAATGCATTTTTGTTTAGAGATAGAATCACATAATGAAGCAGTGAGCTTCAGTCAGAACTTTCAGTTTGAAGAGATCCCCAACTTTAAAGCACAAGGGGTGTGGCATTTACTGTTATATGTAAATGATGATGAGTGGTAGGGTGTTGTGTTACCAGCAATGGATGACCTCCCAGAAGAAATTCTCTGGATGAGTCTTTGTACTGATGTTGAGTTTGATGAGTGGATATAAATACCCAAAAAATAGGAAATGGTACATTCATGTACTTGATCTTTTAGATGATGTGTTTTTGTCTGGGATGAAGACTTGCAAGGTTGAGGGAGTCTACGATGTTTGGTGTTTGGGGTAGAAGTAAGTATATGGAAGAGGTTGCAGTATTTATAAAGGCAGTATAGTACTCTATCTTTTATGCAATCAGCATGTAGTTTTCCTTAGTATTAGCTCCCTCATTTATTTAGATAAGTTATACGCATCATCTTCCTTTTTTTGCTCCCTTCACAAACTAGCTGGTCTGTGTTTTGGTGGTTCATTGATTGTTTCCATGTCATCATGCATATATGCTAAGATGCAGCTAGTCATGGTCTAAACTAGATAAGATAGGAGTACTAAAAAGCTTGCCCAAGGCAGAAGGAGTATAATGTGGGGTAAGGAAATGAATGGAAAAATATCAAAATGGTAACTAAAGGTATGTTTGCAATGTTTGCAAAGTTAGCACCAACACAAAGGAAAAATACTCCTTAGAGAGTAGCAACCAGTAGTGGTTGCATGTGGATGCATTTGAGCATTTCCACCGGAGCAAAGAACATGAGTTGTGGTCTCACAATTGATGAGAGCATTCAAGGCAAAAATGTTAGGTCATCCAAATGACTACTAGTCTCGAGTCTTCAAAAGCTTTAGCCTAAGCCAAAAATCCATAGAGTGATAACTCTATCAACACCTCGGGAGATGCATGACCAGGGGACTTTACTCTCTAACTTAAGAGATGGCCTATGCAATGTGAAAGGGGTGCACAACTTAGATAAACTAGCTAGAAAGAGGGTGACATTGGCTATCTTGGTTTCCCTTGAAAGAAAGGAGAAATATTTTGGGCACCCAATGTTAAATATGTTGTCAATCAAAAGGATCAAACCACAGAGTGAAAGCAATGCAACTACATCCTGATGTGAGGAGTTTTATGGGCATCAACAAAATGTAAGAAAAGGAGAGATGGTGTGAGGGAAGAAGTCATTGCTAGAGTGACATTTCTCTTGTACAATATCAAGAGAGTTTCTCTAAATAAGAATGACATTTGTAAAAGCACACAAGATTTAAGCATTTTGAAAAGCACATAATACACATTCTTAACATGATGTTGGAAGTAAACCATAAATGTCATTGCAATAAGCTATGTTGTCTTGGATCTCATGTGATTATACTAAACCAGCCCTATGGTTGACATTATTTCTTTATTAAGAGTTTTATTGTTTAATTGTCACCATCGGTCTAGTTTGGGTTAAATACTAGCCTATCTTGGACTTTATGTGATTGTTTTAATGGGCCAGACAATTGGAGCAATAATATATCTCAATTTGGTTCAGGTCAAACACCAAATAATGTAATTGTCCTAAAGCATCCTTGTGGTTGGAGTAGAAATAAATACCAATATATTTTAAATATAATTTGTTTGCTATTATCTAATTGATATTAGCATAATAGCAATAACCACAACTAGTGTAGTGACTACAATAAGAAGGCCCATGAAATGGGAGGAAGTTGACTGAGTTCATATTGGCTTAGGGCTTGTCACAAAAGTTTGAGATAGCGATGCTATTTTTCTTCAAGTATTTGATTTCTTGACTTGTAGGAATATCCAACTTTGTCACAATAGTCTGAGATGGAGATGCTAATTTCCTTCAAGAGTTGGACTTCTTAACTTTTAGACATATCTAATTCTCGAAGGACAATAGTGTCTCTGGCTAGATATCATAAAGACTTTTAGACATATCCAAGTTTTGAAGAAGAATTGCAAGAATATCATAATGAATGGAATCTGGACGATATTGGTTACACTCCCTAAATCTAAATAAGGATTAAAGGAGAAGAATTCTTGCTTGTTATAGTTAGTTGTACTATGTAATCCTATGGTAAACATGTGTGTGGGGATCTTGGAGGGATGATGTCGAAGTCTCCGCTCCCAAGCTACTCCTTGTGAGAGACTTGAGATGCAAAAGCCTACACTTGTGTCACTCAAGTGCCTACCGGAAGGTGTACAAGTAATTCCATGAGAGGAACAGGGAGGGAGAAGGGAAGGGAAGAGAGGGGAGGGGTGGGAGAGAAGAGGTAAAGTGTAAGGGGATGAGTGGCAATCACAATGCAACACACTAAGAAAGCAAGCAACCATACTCATGAACAAGAGTTGAGAGAATGAGAGCTTGTATTCCAAATGTTGCAACTACACAATGAAAACCAAAGTCAACCATTTGACCTTTTGTACAAGTCACCTTTTGAAGGGAGGGCACTCTCTCTCTCTTTTCTTACCACTTTTACCCATATGGCACCAAGGCATATGCTAATTCTCTCAACCTTCCATTTGTCTCCAAGTGGCTCTTATGTTATCCATATACCGGATCCAAATGGCTCTTATGTTATCCTTGCCAATTTGGGTGATCTCGATGACTACTTTGAAACTAATCCATTTGTGGCCCAAAACTTGTATGGTTTAAATGGGCTAGATCTGTTAACATTCTCAATGGCTGCTAACATGCCCCCTTCCTATTTTGCTTACCCAATCCTCAAATTCATCGTGCTGTAGTAAGTGAGTGGAGAGATTATTGCTAATTGGATGACTATGGGCAGAGAGATCTCAGAGTAGCAAGAAGATAAGGCGGTTGAAGTGCATTGTGGCTACCACCGTGGGGTCGGGTACTGAGCCGATATTGTTGAATGACTGAAGGCGAAAGAAAAATCCTTTCTAAGTCATCTCCTTCAGGAAGCTGAACTTAGGAAATTAGTATATAATATTGTCCTTCTTTTGCATCTCTCTGTATTGCGCCCAGGTCCACTATTGTTGCATGGGCATGCAAAGGGGATAGATTTGGTGTTCAAGGGCTGCACTGCTTTAATAGTACCAAAATTTCTCCTTGTTCAAAAATGGGATGCGCCAGTGGGTTTGAAGACCAGCATCCATATTGTTGAGGGGAACTAGCCTGTCGAGAGCTAAGTTATAGCCACTCTGTGTGTGCTTTGCGTTGACCTACCTCCAGTCATTGAAGGATTGAGTGATGAAAGTGGTGAGGGGGCGAACTTCCATTATCTCATACAAATGAAGGTGGAAGCCTTCAAGCTGGGCCTTCCAATGATGCATTGAAGTACTATAACTCTTAGAAGGACTGAAGGTCGGGCTGCCAGTATACATCTTTTGGCGGGGATGAGGGAGGTGCCAGAGGAACATCATCATCAACATTTGGCATGGGTTCCTCTTGTACTTATCCTACGGTTGAAAAGACCATCGACCTGTCAACTAGAATGGTTGGCCATAGCAAGATATTGACAGCTTCGTCAGGTAGGTCGATAGGAGCCTTGGAGTACATGGACTGGGAGGTCTTGTGTTGTGGGGTGCTGGTGTTGGATGCATGGGAGGAGTACTTAGGCTAGTTTGTGCAAGCAAGGGGAGGTGGGACGGGATTCACTGGTGATTGTTGAGGAGGGTTTGGGGGTTTGAACTTTGTGGGATTGGGATTAGCAATATCAATAGGTGGGGTGGTGTCATTGAAGACTGAGATGGCTTGCTGACTATCATCCTCATTGACAACTTCGGGATATGCTACATGAATTGTGTCAAATCGATAATCAAGGATGCTTGTGAGTCTAGGAGAGCTTGTAGCACCCTATTGAACAAAATAATGAGCCGAGGGGTTGGTAGGTTGTGGAGTGATATGCAGCTAAATGCATTTGAGCTTGGACCGCTGAGGCGTGGCCATAGGTATGCATCTAGTTGATGTCAGGTTACATGCTTTCGAGAGCACAGACCCATGGGCACAATCCTTTGAGCTTGGCTAGTTGCATCACGTCATCATCCTATGGAAAATTGGTGGACTCATTGATTATTATGCACCATGCCTAGAAGTTTAAAAGAATGGGAGAGTCACCCTGGCATATCACGAGTGGAGCTCGATATCTCAACACTCCTCCTCAAGCTCAATCCCAATTCTTGCACACCAAGCAGGTCTCTGAACTTACGCAGCTTCTCTGCGCCCAATGCCTTCATGAATATGTCAGCTACCTGATCCTCTATGCTGACATAAACTGGATCAATACGACCTAGTAGAACCTTCTTCTGCACATAGTGATAATGCACCTCAATGTGCTTTGTTCTAGCATGATAGACTGGGTTATTGCCAAGTGTATACTCCTCATGTTGTCACAATAAATGACAACTGGCCCATTTGTAGACTGATGTATATCGTAAAGTAGCTTATGCAACCAAGCTACCTCACATGCAGCCATTATTGCACCCATGTACTCATCCTGTGTGCTTGACAAGGCAACTGTAGGCTGTTTCTTGCTGCTCCAAGTGACTGCAGCACTCCCAAAAGAGAACACATATCCACTAGTAGATCGTCTATCAGAAATACCACCAGCCCAATTAGCATCAGTGTATCCATGCAACTGTATCTGAACCCCAGTCTCATAAAATAGTCCATACTGCAATGTGGACTTCACATACCTCAGTATGCATCTAGCCGCATCCAAATGCGATTTCCTTGGAGCTTACATAAACTGACCTACCAATCCAACAACATAGCTCAAATCTGGCCTGGTAATAGTCATATAAATCAAACTTCCTACTATGTGTCTGTACATAGTAGGGTCTTCCAGAAGCTCACTTGCATCTATGCTCAGCTTCACATTCTGCTCCAAAGGAACTAAAATAGGCTTACAGCCTGTCATCCCATATTTGGATAGCATGTCCAATCCATACTGCCTCTGCAAGAGCCATATCCCACTTGGTGATCTAATCACCTCAATGCCCAAGAATTATCACAACTCTCCCAAATCCTTCATCTCAAACTTCTGCTTCAATAGCATTTTCACATGAAGGATATCTTCATCACTATCACCTGTGATGATCAAATCATCAACATAAATGACAAGCAGCATAATACCTTTCTCTGTTTTTCTCACATAAAGTGAGAAATCTGCCTTGGAAATCTAAAAGCCAATAGTGACAAGATAATGTCCTATCGTCAGACCATGCTCTGGGTGCTTGGTTCAAGCCATACAAGGCTTTCTTCAACCTGCAAACAAACTCAGGATGAACAGCATGAACATAACTTGGTGGCTGCTCCATATAGACCTCTTCTTGCAAATCACCATGCAAGAATGCATTCTTTACATCCATCTGATGTAAAGACCATCCCTTTGATGCAGCCATAGCAATGACTGCTCTAACGATTGCCATCCTTGCAACCAAACTGAATGATTCTTCATAATCAATGCCATATGTCTGTGCATACCCCTTGACAACTAATCTTGCCTTGTATCTATTCACAGAACCATCTGCATTGTGCTTTACCTTATAAACCCACTTGCAGCCAATTGCATTCTTGTCTTTAGGCAAAGGCACCAATTCCCATGTAGCATTTGCTTCCAAGGCATCCATTTCTTCATCCATGGCTTTCTCCCATTTTTCTTTTCCCATGGCTTGCTCAAAAGAAGTGGGTTTTGGTTCCTGTATCACTTTGACCATATAGGCATAGTGAGTGGCTATAAATCCATCATATTTCAGCCTATCCACAGGATACCTAGCTCTGGTAGACCTGTGCAAAGTAGGCTCACTACCAAGTGCTCTCAAAACATCCTTGGTCTTCCTTAGTCCAGGTGTAACAACAGAAGGAATACCCAACTCATCATCAATGCTCTGTTAAGAGCCACTGGATTCACCATTCACATAAGAGTGACCTACATTCACATCAACCATGGGCTGATCTAATTTCTCTTTTCCTTTTCGTGATACCTGCATACCACTATCTACATTGCTTTGAGGAGATTCTCTTGATCTCAATCTGCCTGTCCATGGTGACATATGTGAATCACTGCTAGAGGACACTATAGGTCCACTAATATTTTGTGATTGCTGTGAATTCTGTGCAGCATTACCATTTTGTGCATCTACATCATCAATCACATTTACTGGTTTATACCAGCTGCTCATCTCATCAAAAACATCTCTGCTCACTATAAACTTACGAGTAGAAGGGTTATAGCATCTATACCCTTTCTGCTGCAGAGAATAACCAATAAAGATGCACTTCTCAGCTTTTGGATCCCACTTGGATCTCAACTCATATGGCACATGAACATAGGCAATGCAACCAAAAACTTTCAAATGCGGCTTTCTCACATACACAATGGGGGAATACACACAAGGTGGAGGCTGAAAACAGTTTTCCTCTTCTTAGTTGTGAAAGCCAAAAGAACTATGAGTACAAAAAGATAGATGAACCCTATATGTGGGTCTCAAACCAAACTCAGCTAACTAAGGTGGCATACTAACTGAGCCATGAACTAAAGTACATAAAGATAGCTGTCATCCAGCTATTATTCATGGGCGGTGTACCAACCGCATCTACAGCTAACAAGTTGGTGACATAAATGCACAACAGTCAGCCTGGCATATCACGAGTGGAGCTTGATATCTCAACAGGTTCTCTGTGATAAATCAGTACTACTGCATTATTGTTGATGGTCACTCTTGGAAACAAAGCACGCAGGTTTTTGTGTGGCTACACCCTTTGTGGAGGTAGGTTCTTGTGGTACTATGGTTTTCATCTTGGTAGCAAAAGTAGGGCCAGTCGACACTATAGGCGTTTGTTGCATTGGCTTTGAGGGAGGTTCTTGTGTAACTTCCCAACTATTAGGGTTCGATTCTTTTATTGCTCCCTTGGTGATTTTGTTGACTTTCCCCTTGAGTAGTACTACATGTGGTATCATGGTACTTGTTGGGCTCTGAGGGGCTTTCCTCATACCGAAATCGAGGGTAGTTCTTGTGGGACTACATCAAGATCGACATAGGTTCTTGTGTTACTACCTCACAAATCCAAGTGACGTGAGCTCATGGATTCTATGTGTCTGGAAGTTTTGGGGCCCAAATATAATGTTCTCCTTGTTAGTATCCTTAGGCCTCCAGGAGCTCCCTTGCAATCCAACGCAGGTGAGTCTTCTGCGTTGGCACATTGGCAATTGATGTTATCGAACCTTGCTCTTTGAGGGAGTTGTCCATTTGGGAATGGGGTGACGAGGGGTCAAAAACCTCCCCACGATTTTGGGAATTCAAAATTGTTGCCCTCCTTAATAGTAGCATTGCACATCGAGGACGTACTTGTGCACCCATTATTCACGAGACATCCCATTATTCATGAGACATCCGGGTACTACCCATGGAAATGGGCCTGGGAAGAAGAGTAGGAAGAAAAGCTAGCATCGAAGGTTCAACTTTATTGTGGATCATGTAATGGCCTTGAGCGGAGTGGGGGTGGAAGTCATTCTTGGGACAATGAATGGGGGGTGGCGATGTCTCCAAAGCTTTAGGATTATCCTCCTCCAAAACTTCCTTACCCTTTGAAGGTGGTTGCACTGTAGGGGAATCAATGTCCTCTTTACATTGCGGGATCACTGAGGTATGGCCACCAGAAGCGAGAATGGCAAAGCTCGCTCTCTAGTCAATTTGGCAATTGATGGCATATCACCATGCTCTCCTAAGGATCATTTGTTCCTCGAACGCTTCTATGGAAAGAACATAAAATCGAGTATCTACCACATGGCGAGCAATAGCTAGATTCAAATCCACATAACCCAATGTATTTAAAAATTTGCCATTAATGACCCAAACTGAAGCAAGATTGAGGTTTAGCGGTACCTTCAATGCTTTCCATACCTCACGGGAGATGAGTTATGACTCACTCCCGCATCCACAAGCGTCTTCACCCTTGTACTGGGACCTACAAATAAATACTCAACCTAGCTGGATCTGTTATTAATTCATCAATCAAACCTAGGTGTTCTATTGTAGACTTAAAGAGAGCCATTTGTTTCGTTTGCCTAATTTTTACATTGTGTATCCTGGCCTCTTCGATAGCCTATCGTTTCATCCGTGCTACCTCAACCTGAATCTCTTTCTCTCGATGTATGGCATGGATGTAGAGTGAGGGGACCAAAATATCTTTTCAACTTGCTACCATTGAGGTAGCCATCGCATCTCTATCCCATCTAGGGTGGCTATTCTACATATGCTTTGTGGAGTGATCTCCACTACGTGGGGAGCCATGCCCCCATATGTAAGTCTATGCTTGGTGTTGCAAACACTATAGAGGAGTGCTAAGTCTCCTTCTAGGTCCTTGTTCTTGAGATTTCGGTCGAACCATTTTTTATGCCTCGCCTTCTCTACTCGAAGGCAAAACATTGCGCACAATCTTATCTCATCTAGCCATTCAAGATTAATTAGGCACTCAGCTAAATCATTTTTGGTGAGCCTCTACTTAACTGCAATGAGTAGGCTGGTCTCACTACATACTCCATTGGCATAATTGCCTCTATCCCAAAGGCTAAGCTGAAGGGGTTGCAGTTCGTTGACACCTTGTATGACATTCGGTAGGCCCACAATGTTGCGATGAGCTTGTTCTCCTAGTTGGTACAAGACTGGCTTCAACTGTACAAGTTATAATCATGTAGCACATTTTGTTTGAGCTTTCAGCTAGGCCATTTGCTCTAGAGTAATACGGCATGGATTTCCTATGTATGATTATGAATTCGCTAGTTAGGATTGCTATTGTTTCATTGAGGAAATGGGTTCCTCAATCATTGTTTAGTTCCAAGGACATCCAAACCGTGTAATCACTTGTTTATATAAAAATTTAATTATGGACTTCGCATCCGCTTTCTTTGTTGCAAACCAACCCTCCACCCATTTGGTGAAATAATCGGTAGCCAAAATGACATATCTAGCTCCTATTCCCCTTATAGGGCCAATAAAATCTATGCCCCATTTCTCAAAAGGCTAATCTATTATTATTCCCATTAGCGGCATCATGTCTTTCTTATGGGAGATTTTCACCCTTTGGTAGGGATAGCATCATTTGACAAATTTAGTTGCATCCCCAAAAAGGGTCAACCACTAAAGGCCTTGCACATGCATCTGCACATAATGCCATCTTTTCCAATGCGGTAGAGTTGGCCTACGATTGGTTGGCATGGTGTTGCATATTTAATGAGTTTGCAAGCCCTATCCTTCTTTAGGACTTTATTGACAGGTAAGCCGTTCACCAAGTAATGGCCTATGTTAGCCACCCATTCTGGAATTATGTCAATAAGAAATAAGGGGGCATCCGAGACGTCATCCTCGACTCCAGTTAGAGGTCCTCCATTGGGGATCCTTGAGAGGTGGTCAGCTAGGGCATGGGTATTTCCCTTACAGAGCATGAGGATTAACGTCCACCTCGTTATGTATCCCATCATGCAGGGCTTATTAACCAGGCATTTTAAAAAAAGACAAACCTGCTGCATAAATCATGGCTAGACCTTTCCTCTCCATTCTAGTGTAATTAACCTCAGTGTCGTTTAATTGCCAACAAGTAGCAAAGTACATGGGGTAGTCCAAGTTGTACGCCCCTGGCTAAGCTAACATGCACTCTATGGAAAAGTTCGAGGCATCTATGTGGACGTGGAATATTAGATTCTAGTCCAGAGCCCATGATCAGGTGCTATGGCTAGAGATATCTTGAGGGAATTAGAGGACCTCTGGCACTCCTTAGTCCACTCAAAGACTATCAGCAGCTTATACAATGGATGGGCTATGTTCACATATAATAGGATGAATATTCGATAGTAATGCGTATGGCCTATAAACTGTTGCACCCCTTTGGTATTTGCGGGTGGGGGTAGCTCCAAATTGAGCTTAATCTTATTGTAATCAATAGAGATCCTATTCTTGGACACTATGTGACCAAGAATCACTCTGTGTTTGACCCAAAATGGGCACTTGAGAAGATTTAGGGATATCTTATAGAATCTACACCTCTCAAAGATTAACTTTAAGTATTTCAGATGGGCATCCCATTTGGAATTTATGCACAAGTCGTCTAAGAAGACTTCCACGAAGTCTCTCAGGTACTCCTTGAAAGCGGTGATCATCAGCTGTTGAAATGTGGCCAGCATGTTTGTGAGCCCAAACAACATCACCTTGGATGAAAACACACCCCATTCAATTGCAAAGGTGGTTTTGTGCTAATCTTATGGGGTGATGGATACATAGTTGTACCTTGAGAACCCATCTAAGAAGCTATAGGCTTCCTTCCGACTACCCTTTCTAGAACATGTTTTGTTAATGGAAATGGGTAGTGATCATGCCTTGTGGTGACATTGACCTGTTTCAGGTCTACGCATGCTCGGATTTTTCCATTCTTTTTTGGGACTATCATAATGGGTGACACCCAGTCCGTATGCTCTATTTCATAGATGAATCTCACGTCTATGAGTTTTTGTATTTCCTTCCTCACTATGAGCATGTATTTAGGATTCATAGGATAGAGGCATTGCCGCACTGGCCTAATATCATCTACCATGGGTATAGTGTGTTGCACGACTTCAGCGAGCACACCCTTCATGTATGTATACTTCCACAGCATTTTGTCCTTTTACTCTTGAAGGAGAGCAATCAAGTCTTGCTCCTCATTGGGGGTGAGGTCGTCTGCTGTGTATATCAGTTGTGGTTTGACCCCTTTTGGTGCCATTCTCAATTCCTTAACCTTGGCCAGGCCATCGTATCCTTGGAAACTACCTTCTTCCTGGGTTCTCTTGACGTGCTAGTATAGGATTTTATGGTCCTCTTTCATGTAGGTCTTATAATGGGGGGGGACCTGCAGCGGCAAGTCCTCCTTTTCTTCGTCCTCCTCTTCCTCCACTTTGGGGGTTAACTTCCCATTTGGTAGAGACTTTCAGTCTTTTAGATCTTTGGAGCTTTCAACCTGAAGGGAGCTGTTCGATGGCTGTTATAGAGCCCACTGGAGCGGTAACTCTACTCAATCGGGATCCCTAGTTGGAGGAGAACTTATGGTGGGTAGTGGTTGCTCCTACATACCTTAGCCAATGGAGGTCCAACTTGACTTTAACTTCCCCCTTACTCACCTCGCACAGTTTGAGCATATTAAATATACGGAGGGGTACTACCACATTCAATTCTTCATGTTTGGTGGTCATTATCTAGAACCCTATTTAAGTGTCGTACCTGCCATGTTTTGTTTTAGGCATGACACATGGAGGGTCCTGCCTACCATGTGCCATGTCATACATGCCATGTGTTGTTTTGTACATGCCACGTGAAGAGCCATGTGTGCCATGTGCCATGTCATACATGCCATCTGTCCTACCGCACCTACCAAGTGTCACATTAAAGAATCTACCATTCTCGATTTTTTTATTCACATCTGCTCATTCCGTCTTCCATAATACCGAACCTGCCCTTCTCAATTTATTGATTTGCCCATTCCATCTCTACACTACATCATCCTCCCCTATCATTTTCCACACCTACTCCCTACCTTCCACTAGCTCCTTGTTTCACCCTCATCTCTCTGACACATACATCTACCCTAGGCTCTCTTCAACCCTCATCCCTAAAGCTATTAATCCTTGTGGCCCAAACTCCCCTCTATCCATCATCCTTGCCTAGCCTAGAAAGAGTTCTGCAAAGCCCCAAGAAGGTGTTTCCAAAGGTAGCAATGGAGAAGATGGAAAAATGTAGCAATGGAGAAGATGGAGAGTTCTGCAAAGCCCCAAGAAGGTGTTTCCAAAGGTAGCAATGGAGAAGATGGAAAATGGTATGTCAACTCTGCATGTCCCACAAGTGTACAAGAGAAAGTGATTTGATTGGTTGGCCTATCTCCAACTCCCAAATCACTTTCTATTGTGTAGTTTTTGAAAAATAGCTTTTTACAAGCTCTCTTTCTAAATCTCCTATTTGCCCTATTTTAATTGTTCCCTGCTTGCCAAGAGAATCAGGTTAGGATTATATACAGGAGAGAGAGAGACAAGAGAACAAGTATGCATTTTTTAACAAAGTGTACAATAGAAAATGATTTGCAATGTTGGGCAATGTCCAACTATCCAAATTGCTTTCTATTGTACAATTTTTCATATTGGCCTTTTTGCACATTTACTCCATCTAGATCTTCTTTTATGACCTGTTATGGTGGTCCTCTACTTGCCAAGGATTGAACAATGTAGGTTTTTATTCAACAATGAGATGAGAATAGAGGTATGCAATGTGCATTATTTTTGTAAGCTGTACAATAGAAAGCGATTTGCTCTGCTAGAAAATGTCCAACTATCCAAATCGCTTTCTATTGTACAAGTTCTCAGAGTGAGCTATGTGCATTTTTCCCCAATCTAGATCTTCTCTTTTGCCCTACTATGGTGATTCTCTGCTGCCAAAAGCTAAGCAATTTAGGATTATATTTGAGTGTGAGACAAAATAGATGAATGCATTGTTTTTGCAAACCATACAATAGAAAGAAATTTGCTTCGTTAGGCACTCTCCAACTATCCAAATTACTTTCTATTGTACAATTTCATACTGTGAGTTTTTTCATATTTTCTGTTTCCATGTCTCCTATTCTTCCCTGTGCTAATGGTCCTTTGCTTGCCAAAATTTGAACGAGCTAGGATTATATACAATTGTGAGAAAATAAAAGACGTATGAAATACTTTTACAAAGTGTACAATAGAAAGTGATTGCTCAATTGGGCAATCTCCAACTATCCAGATCACTTTTTATTGTCCAATTTTTGTGAGATTTTTTCCTATTCTTCCCTATTTTCATGGCTCTATACTTGCCAAAAGTGAAAGAAGCTATGTTTTTATACAAGCGTGGGACAAGAAAAGAGGTATGCATTGTTTTTCCAAACTATACAATAGAAAGGATTTGCTCTATTGTGCAATCTCCAACAGTCCAAATCGCTTTTGAGTGTACAATTGTTAAATTGTGCAAATTTTTTTTTATTGCATAACCATGGTAATATATGTTCATTATTTTTTATTCTTTACATCCGTATGCACTTTTCTTTGCAAAGTTGTATTACTTATCCAAAGTCAGTTGTCTATGCAAGGTCAAGGAGAGAAAGAGGAAAATCGAACCAAGAGGACATTACATTTTGTAACTATTGCTCTCAAGGGGAAGGAAACTCTAGGTGAACTTCCTTCTATTAAAAAGGTGCTTTTCTCACATACTTGCATATATGTGTTATTTACAACCCCAATAGGGAGAATGGCACTAGTGCCATCTCCATAATATCATATAGGAAAGAAGCATTGACACTTGGAAGGAACAGCTTCTGGAAGGAGATGGCATGAAGGCAACCTAATACTGTTTTTGACTGGATTATTTTGATAATGCACTATGTGTCATTTTTGTTACACATTGCAACATTCTCTCTAACATTATATTGGGTATAGTAGTTGTCCATTCAAGATCACAGTTTTCTTTTGAGGTCACGTGGGAGCAGCAAGAGAGGTCTTGGTCAACTCGCTAGCCTTTGAACGATATTAAGATGTTGTCTTCTACAAAGATACATATTTATCATTGATAATTGAGCAACAATGGAGAGGTTGTTGTCTTCTCCAAAGATACGTATTTATCATCGACAATTGAGCAACGATGGAGAGATTGTTGTTAATTTCTTCAAGTGTTTGTTAAAGTGTCTTGGTGGTCGATTGGTAGAAAGACAAGTTGATTTTAGTTGAAATTTTTTTGCCTTTGATATTTTTTGTTATTACCCTACACAATAAGAATCAAGGGCGGGGTATTTCCTCTCCTACACTTCATATGCCCTTGCAAATGGTATTAAAGGTCCTCTACACCTGGGTGGTTATGGAAAGCACCATCTTATCAAGTTTAGAGAGGCATCTTTAACTCCTTGAGAGGCCAAGTAGATAGAAGTAGAACATGTGGAAGAAAAACAAGGCAAAGCTAGTACAGTTGTTGAAACGTAGCAAATAGAGAAAATAGCAAACAGTTCTTGAAACATAGCAAATAGAGCAAATAGAGTAGAAATAGTAGTCACTTCTTGCATGTAATGAATTTGCAAATAGTAGTTTAGTACATCTATTGAGTTTTCAGAACTTACATCATAAAGTCAGTACTTTACTCAAGTGGCTTGTACATTGTACTATCAAAGTTACTAAGTTTCTAAACTCTAATCAACTTGTGACTCACAAATCTGCATGTTTCTGTGTAGCTGTTGAGTTGTCCAAGATTTGCCCCTTGGACCAATATTGAAAGCTACTTTCACTTGTGATGTCTCCAATTGTTTCTTAACTTGTAGCCTTTGTAGTATACCATGATGGAATCATTTAAAAACTTCTTTGAGATTGTTTGCCTTTTGTGATCCTATAAAATGTTGTGTGTTGAAAAACTGCATTTTGATGTGATGAGGCTGCTCCATTCCTTGGGTGGACCAAATTGTAGGGCATCCATAACCTAATTGTAGGGCATTTATGTTTTTAACAATTCATTAGTGTGATGGCACTCATTCAATCCTTTTCTCCTGACATTTCACATTCATCCAACTTAATAACAAATTTTAGACATCCTTGGCACTCTCTAATTACACCATAAAATTCAACCATTCTCCTTTGTACTTATTAAAGATCGACAAAATATGGTGTTGAGAGTTGTTTTGCCATGAGCAAATAGATTAAAGGGCAAAGGTATGTGATAAGGAATGTATTAAAGTAGCCACCCTAGGATGTGGACTACAAGATGTGGAGATGTGGATTGAGGATATCCACAAGGAGAGATGTGGATGAGAGGATCCCACAAGTGTTGACTATTCAAAGGGCACTCTCTATATAAGAGGCCTATCATGTATTGTTGAATACACATTGCAATAGAGGAATGCACATTCACTCAAGATTCTATTTATGAGTCCAAGCTAATCTATCTTGGAACCTAATTGACTTGAGGTACATGTCATGAGCATTCTCTTCATCATGTCTCCACACAGGTTCCATCCACCTTAGAGCGCTCCATAGATCCTGAGGCACACATGTTTTCTCATATGGTTCCAAGGATTATACACGATGCACTTTTGTACACCTCTTCAATATGCACAAAATATCCAATATAATCATCCACTTGGTGGTTAAGTAGGCCTCTTAATCTCCAAATTTCTGCTACAGGCTTCAGTAAGAGTACACATTTTATCCTCTAATCTTTTAAGGTTGACTACACAGCTTTGAACATAGAAGCGTAACCTTTCCTTCTCGCTCCCCTCTCATCACGCTAACATGAGTCAAGATTAGAGGGAAATTTGCTTTAAAGAGAATTATAGAAGCCTTTAATGCGACTTCATTTTTGTGTATTTTGAAGGAAAGAAAAAGAAACAAATTGTACAGAGCCTCAAAATGAGTTCCCTTTTTTCCTAACGACTTCATCTTCCATGAGCTAGAGGGTAGTGCAACTTGGGAGTTTCCACGTTTATGTTTTGGCAGCCTATTTTTTCCATGCTGGACAATGGTTCGCTTTGACACTTCTCTCGCATAGATGGTCGTCTGTTGTTTTAGAACGTGAGTTAAACCCTCTGAGAGTTCAAAAAGTGCTTGAATGCTTGAAAAGGTTGTGATTCGACCGCTTTAATGCATGCATAGGAGGTTATGTCTACGCATTCAACTTTCCCTTCTACCTTTAACTTGATTTCGAATGTCCAACAAAGTTTTGAGCTATGAGAACCGTCATAGGATTTCACTATCGTCGACCCTCCGTTGGGCTCATGCTAGTGCTGTTACACCCAAATGATTAGCTGTATGTATTTCACCTACTCAAAGCTCGTCTTTGCTTTTCTTTGTAACTTGCTCTAGATAGAAGAGCTTGCTGGACACTTCAATTACTGAGAGTGAAATAGATTGCATGTGAGATAGTGATGGAGACTGTAGAATGTAATGAAGGATGGTTGCCTAGCATTAATTGGGCACCCATATTAATTAAGGGCCTTCTGTACAAATCTAAGCTTAGCATTTGAAAGCACCTTATGACCTCTTCGACGCTTTAGCAAGGCTCCACCTTTAAAGTGGATGCATGCGCCTGAATTGTAGCATCGCCAAACACATCCTTTTGCAAGCACCATCTGTAAAGAATAGCAGCCTCATAAATAACACCACCATAACAACTTCCGACTTTAGAAGAGCTTGATGATTTTAGTAGTGAGGGCATCAACCTTATTTTCTCTTGTGGAAATTTCTTAAGAAAAGCTACATGGACACTAGTCTCACTTATCGCACTTTGCATGAAAGTACAAGGTGCATTATAATTTTAAAAATCTTATAATACCCTACATTAAAGTCTGTACAATTAAAGATTGAATGCATTACCTTGCTTTTCTAAATCAATGTCTTCACACTCCTTTCATAACCACAATTTGTTGACGATTGAAACTTCATAATCAACAGAGACTATTTCTTACATATCTTTAAAATGAAAACTTTACTTACATGAATAATATTTGACAATCCTCGTGAAATCACATGCAACTTTTTCTAATCCATCATTTTGTACAATCTTCTTTGCAACTCACATTCTCGGTCTTTTTCGGTACACTCTTCTTTGCAACTCCGTCTTTTTTTAGTAGAAGATCTATACTAACATTTTCTTCCCTTTTGTATCCACAAACAGTTTTGCTTGCAATGCCTTCTCCCTTTCATTAAATATGACATCACTCAAAGGCCCACTTCAAGTATTGACGTCTTTTTAGGGATTTCAAAGGCAACAAGCCATCAAATGTTCCTCATTATTTGCACATTCTAAGGCCTTGTTCACAAGTTCAATGCGAAACTTCACTAACTTATGGCCTTTCATAGCTTCACAATCCACCACTAGCTTGCCCCTACAATCTACATCGACTTGTACAATTCTATTTCCTTGCAAAAGTTCTCCCCCTAATAATACTTAAACAAAACCCAAATAAAACATGCTCACATAAGTTGTAACACTTCAATAAAAAAACAAGAGATATTTAACATAAGTATGGAGTTCAAATGAAATCCAAAAGAAAGTAACATGCACAACGTATCAAAATGAATTTTCATTCTAGGTTTGTTAATCAATAGCTACATTGTTCCAATGCATGGGGTCATTTTTCAAGTACATTTCACATGCATGTGCAGGTGAGAAAAGGAAATGCAAGAAGGGGTACTTCGTGTGAGGGGATACTTAGAAAACTGGGATAAGGGGGATAGGGTGAGCAAGCCAGTACAATAACTACTAAATGGATGAGATGCACATGCATCTTAGAACTTTCCAAATCTTTTGTTCCACCACACAGTCAACATGAAAATGTGAGCACCTACATGTGAAATAAGGGCGCACCATAAAAATAAGGCAAGTACTTGCCATATCAAACTTCAATAGTTATACTGTGGTCTACATGTAAATTTGATACCCTTTGAATATTTCTTACAAGAGGTGATTCACAAAAAGCCCTCTTTAGGACTCCAATCAAGTAGCATACTTTTAAAATCCTTTCACCACATCTGCTCTGATGCACGATCCAATATCCCGAGCTGCACGTTGAACAGTCGTGTGCAGAAGAACTACAAAGGGTTTCAACAAAATGATCAGCAATATTTCGAAGAGTTGAGTTGCCTTCCTCTGAAATCCATTTCTATTTAGGGAACTTTAACCTCAATATTCAACATTGCGACTGCTGCTTTGGAACATGAGATCCTTTCACACTGTTCCACAGTTTTCAAGGGGTAACCATGATTGTAAAATCACCACCAGGTTTAAAAACATGCACTACACAAAAGCGTATTTCATTCCCTACAAAGAGAGGAAAGGCAGCAAGTATGGTATGCATCGTACTGAATCAGACTTCCAGGTATCCTGACATGGAAAAAGCCCCAGATTTGTGTCCCTCTTCAGGGCATGTCGTGTTATAGCGAAGGGCGTTCTTCACCTTCGCCTGCTACTTTCAGCAGTACTATGCTTCCTCCATAGGTGCGAAGTAAGAGCTTGCTTTCCAACATTGAATATGAAGCTTTCCAAGATAGGAAGAACCAACTGCAGCAAGAAATAGCAGTGATATTCCGTAACTTTGAGGCATCAAATACTGCCTCTTTCCATAAAAAATACTTTCCATCTTGTATATTCTCCTAACCCGTGACACAACATATCCAGACAAGCAACCAATTTCCTCTCCAAAATCTCTTTAGCCATTATATTGCATCCGTTGGTGTTGCGTTTGTTGCTGCTGTGGCTGCTGGTTAAATGGCTGCGTGTACTGAGTGAAGGGTTGTGAATACATGGGACTCATCAGGCCCTGCAAAGAAATTCATCAATCCCCTATGCACAGAATGCATGACAGAAATATGGTGACATCAACAGCCCATGTAGAGTGATAAAAATGAATTGACCGTACTAAATTTGCACATATCATATCTTAAAATATTTACAAACGTTCTAGACTTCACGGACTAAGAAAAATTAGCATTGACAACCAAAGATATAAATCCCTTCTCCATTACCTGAGATGGAAGAGGACCACCCAGTCCAAAATGGGTCTGGCTGGATGGCTCATCTTGAACACGATCACTGTAACCCACTTGTGTAAATAATCCCTGTGATCCATGAGACATGTAGTCCTACAAGTTGGAAATCCAACAATATGATTACAATTCAGCATATTACACCAAGGCCCTTCAGACAGCCCATCAGTTCCTAAACAACCAAGGCAATACCTGCGAGCCGAAGTCATTGCCTGGAGAAGTGTGGGAATACCCACTCTGAGAATTCTGGTTCAGAAAATCTCCAGCGAAAGACCCCTGGGTTCCTTGAGTTACATATTCAACACCATAGCCACTCTGAGAAGCCTGAACACAGAAGAAATGTAAGAAGGGTTTCCGTGCACATACAGCCAGCGAAATGTGCTGGGCAGATTGCTAAAAACAATATCTGAGCTTTGAGTTACATATTACCTGAGTAGAGAAATCTGCAACCGTATAAGCAACATGAGAACCCTGGCTTTTGAAATCCTCACCCAAGAAATCCTGCTCAAACACCAAGAGTCAACGCAACATTTCCCATTGATGTGTGGAAGCATCCATTTCTAATACAAGATATAGTTAAAATGTTATCATTAACACCACACCTGAGACATGCCGCCAAGGGAAAAACCATCCCGAAGATTCTGACCTAAACCTTGTGATGGCATCTGAAATAGTGGTGACACTGCTTAAATTCAGAATGTCTAGTCGAACAGAATGACTGATTTTCTGAATGCTAAAAAAACTGCCACATTCTCTCTTAAATACAACATTCCTATTACAAATTCAAACACTTGAACAAATTACAAAAGAAGCTCACACCTGTGTCATTAGTCCTGATTGAGATAGAGGCCCACCAACAGAAGCCTGGCTGCTAGCATTCTCAATTCCACCAAAATTGAAACCAGAACCAAGGTTGCCCAATGCCTGTGATGGCTGGTGGTGAGTAAGATGGCCCCCAATGGGGCCTCCTGTACTACCTCGCCCAACCCCAAAACCGCGGCTACCTGATTGTGGACCCTGAGGTACACCACCTATGGGCCCATGCACACCTCCCCGGGAAGGAATTGCATAAGGCTGCGTAAGTGGAGCACCAGGAAAGGCAGGAAGTGGGATACGAGGCATTGGAAAGGGTGCACCCGCATGCTTGTGCGCACCATTTGCAAGTGGTCCAAATGACATGTACGACCCCCCTGTGGTTTCCAAGGATAACAGTTAAACAATGCCCAGGCACATAAATATGCATGTCCAACACCACAGCTTTGTGTACAGCGTCTTGGCAATCCAAAGCAAGTGCGCTATTAAGGAGACCAGAAATTGATTCCTTCAAATCTCCATCCAATACCTAGCAACATACACACATTTGAATAAACCAGAAAACAAAATTTTACCTCGTCCGTCTACTTTCCCACGACCACTGCGCTTGTCGGAGATTCCACCAGTAGCACTGGCAGTTGGTATAGGAAAAAACCCATCCCCAGGGGCCAAGGAGCCCCCTCCAGGATATATACGACGGTCATTATAAACCTGCAGAGTCCCAAAAGTGGACAAGTTCAGTATCCGATTGCATTTGAATAGTGACAAAACATTTTTTAGTTCCCATGTTTTTATTTGGTAAGATGCGTTTCTAATATATGAGGCCAGCCAACTCAAAACTTCACCAAAAAGATGCACAGGCAATACGTCTCTTTTTTACAAATGTTCCTTGACAAGTATGTAATCTGCACGCTTAACTCTAATACAATTATTCGTCACATATGCCTCGGCCCTCACTCCATAAATTCAACTATTGATGAGTTCAAATTGCCCTTAATTCCCAAGCCAAAAGTTGTCACCTTCAATATCAAGGATATTAAAGGTAAAAACACCATAGTATGCTGGAGTAATACAGGCCTGGGGTGCATTCACAATTAATAATGCATCGCATTACCGTCATCAGGAAGCCTAACATCAATGAACGCATCACTTCTAGTCCCTCTCTACTCAAGAATTGCAGAGAGCTACTCCTTCAACAAAACAATCAATAGAACCCAAATGAATTAACCCATTCAGATATTCCTCACAAGAAAAGACCAAGGTATCTTCTCCTCACCCTGTACACTATACATGAAAACAAAAACAAAACTCGGAACTACTTTGGCTCTTAATAAAGAGGCATATTAGTTGAAGGAAAACTTTGCATTTGAAACCTTAAACATCCCATCATGCTACATGTTTGGGACCTTGCAAGCCACTCAAAAAGGAACACTTCCTCTATACATGATGCCCACCAAATCGGACACTTAGGGGTAAAAAATGTCATGAAAACCATGCATCCTTCTAATTTTCCTGCCATGAGTCTAAATCTCCCCGTTACTGGCATAAGCTAAATATGGCATATTTCTTTTTTGAGCAAAAGTTACCATGATCATACTCATACTCAGGATAATGCACAAAACAGCCTCTAAAAATATGTATTGTGTGTGCATAGACAAAGACTGTGGCATTGGACTTTTGCAATGCCACCCCTCCCTAAAAGCAAGTCTGGTGGCAGAAAGAAAATAAAACCAAAGAAAACTAGATGTTCAAACAATATAGCATGAATGCGCTGAGATAGTCTACCAGAAAACACCAAAGCTGTATGGCGACATTTCTTTAACCAACTAAATAAATAACGATATAAAAAGCAAATTTACCTTCTTTGGTTTCTGGAACTGAACCATGCTTTGTTTCAGGTTATTGAGTGGGCCTTCCACCAAACACTCCTGCTCCTGTATTGTCACAAATTGAAAAGAATCTGTAAAGCTATTCAAGGACAATAACTTTCAAAAGCAACCCAACCCCCCCGCTCCAAAAAAAAAAAAAAGTTCCTCAATTCTCTCCAGAAAATAGGGCAGATAGAATAGGATGCAAATGGCGAACTCTAAGCATAAGCATGTTTATTAGTTTTATGAAAACTTCTACACTGAACCTGACAATTCTTTTGGATGAAGAAATGTCATTTTATCCAGCTAACCAAAGCTAAAGAACATTTTCAGTGTCATTCCCTTACTGCCTAGAGTAAAAATGCAATGAACACCTAAAGCATCACTTAAGCAAGTGCTGAACAATGACCATTTAATAGCTGCTAGACACAAAAACAAGCAGATGACAACTCTGAGCAACAGCAGCTCAACTTTATTACAGAACAGCTTGCAGCTCCAATGTGTGTTAAGTCTTCCAGAAGAAAAAATATGTAGTTAAAAATCATCAGGATAGAATCTTCATGCACGTGTCTAAACAAGGAAAAAGAAATCATTTGAACTTATCCCAGCTTAGCTTTCATACAATCTAATTTGAAACACAACTTAAACCAAGAACCAATAAAATGCAAAGTCCTCACCATTTAAGACTTGGAAATCCCTCACAATAAGCAGCTTCAACTGTTTTATAGGGAGTTTTAGTGACACCAGGGAGGGAGGACTGTCATTGTTAGTCTCCGTTAATAAATGAAAGACACCAACTTTTGAGTATATCTTAATATATGCAGGAGTTTCACTCCCCTCTCTCACAATGTTATCAATCAAAGATCATGGCTACTATGGCACCCCGCTTAACTGGTTCTCTCAAACAGGACCAAATGTCCACTTTTGGAGCAACCAAAAACCTGAAATACTGTCCCAACAGTCACTCTAATTGACTGAGCCAGCCAGTACCACTCTCCAAGGTCCCACAAAACTTGCCGACATGGGCTGCCCTCCCACAGCCAAAATCACTACTCAGATTGGGATCAAAATCAAGATCCATCACCCAACGTCTCTTCAGTCTGTCAACACTCACCTCACCTTAGGTATACACTTATCCAAGAGAACTGGCCTTGCAATCATGGGAATGACGAGTATAGGGCAAGCTCCTCTCACCCTTCAGGCAGGATGCAGCGCATCATGGGAAAGATACAAGATAAGATGGTCACCTGATCTGAGGGGCCGGGCTCTCCTTCACCTCGCGTCTCTCTTTCTTCTTGATTGCTCTCTTCTTGGCTATCAGGAATCTGGTCACAGTCGATTCCAGGTCAATGGTAAACCCATTGTCTCTGTTGCCTCGAGCTCCAAGATCTTCAACTCTTAACCCCTCCATACAAATGCACCTTTTCAAGTTATTATACAGCGACAAAGAGTCCAGACATTGGATGGCAAAGGACACCCCACACTTGCAAAATCGTCCTCTATACAGACAGCAAGGGGCAGGGATTGACAATGCTCATTTGCTCACTCCACCCAATGGTTCAAGACTATAGGCCTTCACATAAACCATTAGCCCCTTTTAGTATGGCCTAGATACCTTATCCACATACTTATCATGACGGTCTGAAAAAGATCATCTGTTACATCAAGGACCTGGAGGTATATCTAAGAGGGTAGTAACTCAAGCTCCAGCAAGGAGAGATACAGACAGTAAAGATGACTATTGTCGCAATACAGAAAAAAACATCACCTGCAATGAATTGTTGTAGGATTACACATTTACCTAGATGAATCCAGGAACATTCCCAAACTCATCCTCTAAAAACACAACGAAGTGCAGTTTCAATCTCATGATAGTCACTCATAAGGTTGAAACCATAAACTCCATCATGCGGGACTAGCTACTATGACATCCCCACTGACGTCATCAGCGCCCAACAGTGGGTATAGACCATAGTATAAAAGTATGCTCTCACACATACAAATCTACACACCCACACATACTTGGGCATCCATTTATACAAAGCCTTCGTAGGATTACACATTGCAAAGTTCAAGAGCAATTCATCCAAGATGAACAAAACCACATAAATGGATTGCTGAAAGGTAGCCGTCTTACTTTATAGTGAGTCAATAAGCTGTTCCACAAAGGCTGCTTGCTCAAAACCTTTGGATTGCCCAAAATTACAATCCCAAACCGAGCTCTTGTCAAGGCAACATTTAAACGGCGTGGATCATTTAAAAACCCAATGCCCTGCCAAAATGACCACCATTAAGATAAGAATGAAGCCCCCTTTCCTCTCTGCCCAAGCCAAATGAGGCTACATAAGCTAAAAATATGCTTTTGTAGAGGAATCCGAGAGCAGAAAGTATGACCCTACCTGATGCTCATTGCTTCTGACACATGAAAGAATTATGTAATCTTTCTCACGGCCTTGGAAAGAATCCACACTTGCAACCTGAGCATACACAGTGTTCAATTCCCAAAAATCCAACTCAAAACATCCACACATTATACAGTGAAAGACCAAACATACCTCAATTTCCTTGTACAATTGCTGGCGTAAAGACCCATTCCTTGACATGTGATTCACAATGTATGCCCGTTGACCTTCATAGGGGGTGATGACACCAATCTGAGAGAAAGCAAAAATAACCAGTTACACATCAACATCATGACCATGATGATTGTATGATCTAATATTAGCAGATTTGTTCAGGCTAGCTAAATCAGCATACCTGGCTCACACAATAGCACATACCTGGCTGGGTACAACTCCGCTTTTCAGAAAAGTAGTAACAATCTTTTCTACATTTGCAGCTTCTGTCCTGTTCAGATAGGAAGTTCCACTGGCACTAATTTCTTCCTGGCCCATCTGCTCAACAAAATAAGGCATGTGAAAAAGGTGATATTTTAAGATACATAGCATATTTGAGAAGGCAATTACAGGAAGTAAATATGAATGAAGGTGAGTCAATGGATGCATATTTGACAAAGGTCAAGGACCTCATGGAACAGCTTGCCAACATTGATGAGGTGGTGCCAAATTCACAGCTTGTCAGTACTACATTGAATGGACTACCAGATACATATCAAGGGTTTGCTACAACCCTTCGATTAGTGGCCATGGGTAATCCAGACCACTATTCTTTTGATCAGCTAGTTACTTTGCTTTTGCAGGAAGAGCAAAGTAGAGCTAACAGACAAGCCATTATTCCTGATCATGCATTTGCTTCACAGCAAACAGGAAGAGGCAAGGCTTCCAAGCCTATGGGCAAGCCAAAATCTGCGCATAGCAGCTGCAATTCCTCTACGCATAGCAGCTGCAATTCCTCCCATGCATCTAAAAATACAGCAGATAAAGGAAAGAAGAAAAGATGCAACTATTGTCGCAAGCCTGGACATGACATTTCAAATGCAGGAAGCGCATTGCTTCGGAGAAAAGGAAAGCAGGATTGACAGTTAATGCCTCACATGCCATTGAATCCCATGAGCCAACAGATGCTTCACATGCACATGCTCTTCAGGATGATTGGGCATGGGCTGTCCATTGCTCATTTGATCCCTCCAAAGCTGATGCACTCTTTACTGCTAATGATGCTCAATCCTGGTACTTTGATAGTGGTGCTTCCAAGCATGTCACATCTTGCAGACAGTTGTTTCATTCTCTAACTGATGTACCTCGAGGAGGGACTGTTACATGTGCCAATAATGCTTCATATGCTGTAAAAGGAGTTGGAGATGTGCAGCTCACATCCATTTCCAGCCATCCTGTCACTCTGACAAATGTTCTTTTTGTGCCTGGCATTGAAGTCAACTTGATTTCAATTTCAGCAATTGCTACTTCAGGTTTCAGAGTAATTTTTAATGGCTACAGATGCCTAGTATATGATCTTCGTGATGACAATGCCATAGTTCTCAGTGGCACTTTGCAAAAAGGGCTTTATCACCTTGATCATCATTCAGCTGCACTTTCTATTGAAGCATTGGCCATTTCAGATTCACAGCTTGCTGAAACTCATCTTTGGCATGAGAGAATGGGCCATCTCAATTATAGAGCTCTTGCAAAGCTACATTCACAGCAGATGGCAAATGATGTACCTCAGACTCACACAGTTACTAAACATGTGTTTGAAGGTTGTCTTTTGGGTAAGATGCATCGATTTCCTTTTCAAAAGATTTCCTTTTCAAAAGAATTATCTAAAACTCTCACAAAGGAAATTGCAGCTAGTACACAGTGATGTCTGTGGCCCAATGAGGACAAATGCCATTGGAGGATACAAGTATTTCATGACTCTCATTGATGATTTCACAAGGTATTCCTGGGTATATCCTTTAAAGGCCAAATCTGAAGTTTTCTTATGCTTTCAGAGATGGCTGAATATGATTGAGAATGAATCAGGATGCAAGCTTGTCACCCTCAAAACAGATAGGGGGGGTGAGTATATGTCAAAGGAGTTTGATGCATTTCTATCCTCACGGGGCATTATTCACTCATGCACTACTCCTTACACTCCTCAGCAGAATCCTGTTTCTGAAAGGAAAAACAGGTCCACAATGGAGATGGCTAGATGCATGCTTAAGGCCAAGTCTTTGCCCAATAAATTTTGGCTTGATGCAGTAATGTGTGCCAACTATGTGCTGAATAGATCACCTACACAGGCATTAAAGACTATTACACCTTATGAAGCATGGAAAGGCAGGAAGCCTTCACTTTCACACATGAAAGTTTTTGGGTCTCTTGCATATGTTCATGTACCATCTCAGCTGAGACATAAGCTTGATGACAAGGCAATCAAATGCATATTCATTGGTTACAGCTAGGAGAGCAGAGGGTATCAGTTATATCAACCAAATACTGGGAAGATTATTGTTAGTAGAGATGTGATCTTTGCTGAACATTCAGCTTCTCCTCTTGTGGACTGCAAAGCAAAGCCAGATATTGACATGTTTGATGCCTTTGAATCTTAATTACCTCTACCATCATCAGAAGAGGACTTTGAGCAGCAACATGCGCCTCCTGCAGGCCCTCCACAAAGCAATAATCAGCCTCAACCTCATGCTGATTTGCAGGTTTCTCTTCCGGCACAAAATGATCCCATTACTCATGATGCAGTCATTGAAGAAAGAGCTGTTAATAGACAGCAAAGGCAAGTTCCCAGATGGCTTCTGGATACATTGAGGGACAGCAAACAAGATCAGCCTTTTGCTGCCCGGACAAGATCAGGGAATAGACAGCATGGTCACTTTCTTGAGTTTGCACTCCTTGCTACAGCTTGCAATGAAGAGCCTTTGTGCCATAAAGATGCTTTTGACAGCAAAGAGTGGATGGATGCAATGAAAGCTGAGTTACAATCTATTGCCAAAAATGACACTTGGGAATTAGTAGATCTCCCACCTGGCAAGCATGCCATTGGAACGCGGTGGGTCTACAAATTAAAAGGAAATCTGATGGCAGCATAGATCGATACAAAGCCCGTCTTGTTGCAAAAGGGTATGCCCAACAACAAGGCATTGACTTTGAGGAGACATTTGCTCCCACATCCAGGATTACTACCATTCGATGTGTCATTGCCATTGCAGCCCATCATCATTGGCAAGTGCACCAACTTGACATCAAGACTGCTTTTCTTCATGGGGATCTGCAGGAAGAAGTCTATGTTACACAACCTCCTGGCTTTGAGGTTGTTAATTCTGAAAATAAGGTATGCCGGCTTAGAAAAGCCCTTTATGGTTTGAAGCAGGCACCCAGGGCATGGTATGCCAAAATTCATGCACACTTACTATCCCTTGGTTTTCAGAATAGTCCCACAGAACCCACTCTTTATTTCCGTGGGAGTGGATCTGATTTTTTAGTGCTGATTTTATATGTGGATGATATGCTTATCACGGGCCCAGATACTCAGCAAATTGCAGCTTTCAAGGCTGATTTGCAGCAGATTTTTGATATGTCAGACATGGGATAGCTCCATTATTATTTGGGCATTCAGTTTGCTCATGTTGAGGGGGGTATCATGATGTCTCAGTCCAAGTATATTAGACAGCTCCTTGATCGTTTTCAGTTTGAGGATTGCAAGCCAATCTCTACTCCAGTGGACCCTCGCTTCAAATTCTCAGCTCATGATGGAAGCGCACCATGTGATATCACTCTTTATCAGCAGGCTGTTGGATGCCTTATTTATTTATGTCACACCAGACCTGACTTACATATGCAGTATCTCAGCTCAGCAGATTCATGCACATGCCCAGTTCACAGCATTCGCAGGCAGTGAAGAGAGTCTTCAGATATCTCAAAGGCACTCAGGATTTAGCCCTCTTCTATGGTGATCAGGGTTCACTTACCATGCATGCTTACACGGATAGTGACTGGGCAGGATGTTCCGACACCAGAGTGTCACATACTGGCAATTGTTTTTTGCTTGGCAATTCATGTATTTCTTGGCTCAGCAAGAAGCAACAGACAGTTGCCATGTCTAGTTGTGAGACTGAGTACAGGGCAGCCTTCACCGCTATAGCAGAGTGTGTTTGGCTTCGACAGTTACTTACAGATCTTGGTATTTGCCAGACATCCTCCACTATTGTCTACACTGACAGCCAGAGTGCTTTGGCCATTGCGCGTAACCCAATGTTTCATGCGCGTAACAAGCATATTGAGGTTCACTATCATTATGTTCGCGAGCGGTTGTCAGCAGGAGACATAGAGTTGTCCTATCTTCCCATAGAGGACAACATCGCAGATATGTTTACAAAGGCACTTCCTCGTCCCAAGTTCGAAGTCTTCCGACAGGCTTTACACTTGGTTCCCTTTGTTACATGATCTGACATTCCTTGTACATTCATAGGTGGCTATATCCTTTTGGATGAACATGTGCCACCATGACCAGAAACTACCAGGTATACTGAGACGTTTTCAGAGTACTTCAGCCCATCCCATGGAGGGGGGTTTGTAGGCCATCTTTTGGTGGTTCTAGTGATGCCCTATAGGCCATGGTATGTGCCTTGTAAGCATAAGTGTAGGCACTTATAGTGTTAGTGCCTTCTATGCCACATAGGACACTTAGTCCTATGTGACACCTGGGACACTTAGTCCTAGGCCTAGATACAAGTACTTTGTACTTGTGTTTAGGAACCTTATCTAAATATTTTGACGTGACTTCTACATCGACTTCGTCATGTACCTGCACTCTCTCTCTCTCTCTTCGTTTCGTACCTACACATACAAATCCACACACCCACACATACTTGAGCATCCATTTATACAAAGTCTTCGTACTGAGTTCCTGTCGGCACTCCGGAGGTGAAGGGCAGACTCAGCCATGATGAAGGCTAGCACTAAAGGAGAAGGCTAATCAAAAGGTAGTCCAAAATCTCTTCATTCAAGCTACAACTGCTTGTGAAGTCTAAACATTTTCATTTGAGTCTTTCCCAAACGAGCATCTAAATCTAAATCTAGCTGATAGGGCAACGCACCATTTAAGATAGAAAGAATCATGATAATACCAGCAGGCCGCAACTATATATATATATATGTACATGTCGAGAAGATGGGCAAGGAAGAAACTAGTGCCACTGTATATATATAAAAGACAGAGATGTACATGTATGTATATATATATATATATATATATATATATATATATCGGCACATCGAGCAGAATAAGGCATGTGAAAAAGGTGATATTTTATGATACATAAATCATGAGAAGTTCTGTATATATATAAAACACCATATATATTTTGGCACATCCAAAAAGCATGAATATAGCTCTACTCACCTGAACATAAAAAAACATAGGTCTGTTTGGAACTGGCCAAGGAAAGTCTATTCCTACAGATAACCTCTGGTTCATTGTGACACCATTCTGCAAGGTACCTTCATAGAAATTATTTGAAGGGAACTCTGAAAGAGAAGGATGCATTCTATATTGTACCTGCAAAGTGAACAACAAAATGTTCAGAATCAATCATGAAGATTTTATCAGTCACTTAATCATGCTTACCGGGACATTCCAAATATGTTTCATTAACAACTATCTAATCGATTCTCCACCACTAAAATAGATTATAGCTTACATAAGCATGGTCAGCAAAATGTTCCTTGAAAACCCTTCATTGATGAGCCAGCCAATGTACCATTGATTCTTTGAGATTAAAATGCATAAACTTACCACCAAACGTATCGGCTTGACTCCAAGTAGAACCAGACGCTCAAATAAAGATTGAGCAAGACCAGCACGAGCTGCCTTTTTGCACATTATCACCGGGCCAAGCTGGCAATGGTCCCCTACCAGCACAACCTACATATATGCACGTTGTTTAGCCCAATAATTGATAAAAAGTATAGAGTCTAAACATATGCAGACATTTGTCACCTGCTTTGCACCCAGTACTAGTGGGATCAGACACTCAGGTTCAGTCGCCTGAGTAGATTCATCAATTAAGACCTGTCACAGTGGAAAGATCAGGCAGTCACAGCATGCAAAACAAGCAGCCGTTTGACCCCATATTGTATTGCAGACATAAAAACAAACCTGCCGAAATCTGAAATTCGATAAACGAGGGTCACCAGCACCAACACAGGTACAGCATATAACATCAGCACTTTGAGCTATCTCCCGTTCAGTTGCTCTCTTGAGAGCCTTGTATTTCTTCTCATCGGCACTAGAGAGCTCACCTATGTGATACAAACAGTGCAGTGTGATTTAGCACATACAGATATGTAAAGATCACTAGTACTTTTAAGGATCATCACTATATCAATAAAACCAATATATGCACGTTTCCACATACCTTGTTCGTCTTTCAACAGTTGTAACTTATGCAGCTCACTTTTGTCAGAAGTATCCAAATGTCTTACCTGCTTCCAGAAAGAATTTGCAATTAGAAATGCAGCCAGGAAATTGCGATGATGACATTTAAATCAATTATATTGGGAAAAAAATAGAAGAAATATGCATGTAGAACCTGCGTAATCCATCTACCAGTCACAATTTGAGAGCCCACCATTAGTGGTGCAACTTACAACATAACTATGTCTTAATTCCACTGTCCATATGGGTTCGGCACTAAATACATATTACATTGTATGATTGTTGCTTGCAGGGTGCTCAGAAAGCACTCACGGAAAAAGAAGAGCTAGAATGAAAATAGAGCGAATGAGGAAGAATGTGAGTGGGAGTCTTATATAAATTTCCCAGACGTCAACAGACAAACGTGTGAAAGGATCTTCTTTTGCAGACCTCTTACAAATATGGATGGAAACATCCCAAAAAAGAAAAAAAAAATCATGTTTCAGACTACCAACCAATGTATCAGAAGCTCTGCAGCATTGTGACAGTGGAAGAAAGACAAGTGTCATGATGCTCAAAACTTTAAAAGGTGGATAAGGGAAGGGGAAAAGGGGGGGGAGGGCGGATACGTGTTACCACGATGTAAATATCCTAAGTCAAAGTAAAATTGACCATTTATTTGATCATAATTAAAGAGTTTTATATGTGTTACTTACGGTCAAAGAGTTATTTTTTAATGGTCAAAGGATTGACTACGGTCAAAGATACTTGACTCCAGTCAAGTAAACCTGACTGCGGTCAGAGAGTGTTGACTTCGGTCAACAAGACTTGGCATGCGCCAAGAAGGGTTAACCCCGGTTAACCAAGATGTGCCAACTCCGGTTGGAGAGACTTGGCTATAATTAAGGCGCCTTGACCCTTGGTCAAAGCTCTTTAATTATAATCAAGAGATTTGACTCCGGTCAACCAGAGAAAATATATATATATTTATTTGTATATATATTTGTTTAGATGTGCACATGTGTTTAGTGGGGACGCCCACCGTGACCAGGATTAGTCCACAGTGTGTTATTTGCATGCAAAGCGCTAACAATTAATGGGTACCATGGTGGTGCGCTTTAATTAATTGTTGCAGGTACTAGGAAGGATTATTTTTCCTAAGCGAAATGGGAGCCTGACAAGCACCTAGGAGGCGGTTCGTGTGACCGAGAGCTTTGAAGACTCCAGAATGGCCCTTAGAGGCTTGTAATAGGTTTTAGTCTAGATTTTAGACAAGTGGCATGTTGCCAATTTGAATGGGGCTTGAAGCTCTTGTAAAAGGAAAAATTCTTTTCATGTTTTACAGGGAGAGACTTACGAGACAGCTTGAAGCTGAACTTCTGTATTGAATTTCTGAAATGAATAAAAGACCTTCGGGGGGGTCCAGCCCGACAATTTGTCCTGGGCCCTAGTGTATGTTCAGAGTGTATGTTCAGAGAGGAGGAGTGAGGGAGAGCCTTTGGAGAGTTATTTTCCGTCGTAGAAGTAAAGCCAAAGCTGTCTTTCACAGTCAGTTCGGTTTTAATACGCCTCCCGATGCATCACTCAGATCTCAGATCTCACACCTCTCCTGTGCACACAAGTGGTGGTTATGAAGAGACACACACGTGTCAAAGAATATACAGCAAAGTAGGCAGCAAAGGAATTTCTTAGAATGCTCCTTAGAGCGAGGACTCTAAAGGTACTCCACGTAGGTAGCCTAATGCTGGACTGTTCATGTGACATGGAGTGGGCGATAAGCACTATATATAGGTACTTTTGTGGCCTATATAACGCCGCACACTGCCTATCTTTTCAGTCCGGGAAGATGCATGCCTAAACAAAGGGAGAACACATGTCCATGATGGGATGTGCAAATCCATGTTAGGATTTGGAAATGCACGTGTCCATGAAGGGCTGTGCATGTTTGCTCGCGTCGGGACTGCTTTGGATGCCCAGGAAAAGGCTTTGACAGATTGGGATGAAGTGTGGGACTTGTCGGAGAGCCCACGGGATATGGCAGCCATGCTTGTAGATCATATATACCCCTAACTAATCCAAAGGTGCCAAGCCCCGATGTCTTCTTCATTCAAAATCTCATACGTGCGGCATCGACCCTAAAAGTATGCCACCTCCTCTCAATGACCCAATGCCCACACATCCCAAAAGACACTCCATCTTCTCCCTGAGAGAGCACTCACGAGGCATCCACCAAGGTCGGGCCATACTCTTTCATGTCTTGCTCTCTCACTGAGCTATCATATGGCCCCCGGCTCCAATTAAAAAAACTTGTCATGAAGATCTTACAAGCTAGTATTAAATCTTCAACGCTATCAACCCGTGGATGTGATACTACCATGTTGAGTCACATAGCACTTCAGAATCTCTGTGATGCAAGAGTCAATCAATCACCAACTCTTGATCACCACTACTGGCCAGGCCTCCCTTGGACCAACAGATGAACATCCAACTGTCCCCCTCATAAGCTAGGACCAGCCTAGATTTTAACACCCTACGTATATCACCTCCAATAAGAATTCACTTAGAAATCCTAAAATTACATTAGGATGCCTGAACCAAAGCCCCTAATGAGCACCTCTCACGAATGAACCCGGCAAAGCATCCTTTGGTGACTCCCCAGTCTCTGATACAAGTTCTCGAGATCGACCCCCTAGACCTCCAATGCCATGCAACTAAAGACTAATCCTTTGAGCTCTGACACCATGTCAAAGATAATAGGGCAGCATACACCTCACCGCCCTTTGCGGCGGGATGATGTTGTGGAGAGTGTCTCTCTGCGAGTGCGAGTGCGAGTGCGAGTGCGTGTACGAGTGCGTGTGCGTGTGCGAGTGCGAGTGCGAGTGCGAGTGCGAGTGCGTGTGCGTGTGCGTGTGCGTGTGCGTGTGCGTGTGCGTGTGCGTGTGCGTGTGCGTGTGCGTGTGCGTGTGCGTGTGCGTGTGCGTGTGCGTGTGCGTGTGCGTGTGCGTGTGAGAGAGAGAGTGTGTGTGTGTGGGTGGGTGGGTTGGGGGGGGGGGGGGGGGGGGCAGGCAAGGGGCGGCGGGGGGGCAGCAAGTAGGAGGAAGGAGGATAGGATTAGATGTCACATCAAAAGTGGTACAAGAGTGGAGGGCTTGGACTTATATAGTCCCTCCATTATACCCCCTAACCCTCACTAAAGTACCCCTACATTAACCCCTTTTTCCCCTTCATTACAGCCATAAAATTTTGCCCTCAAAATTACATGTACCGGCTGTCGCACAAGGGTGTGCCGAGACAGCGAAGTGCTGCTGATCAGCCTGGTCAAAGATAGGGGTACTTGGACAATGCCCTCCATCTGCCATGATTGTTCATCCTCTAGAAGTCCTTTCAATCTGATGAGCTACTCAACATATACCCTCTTGCGGAGTATTCAATCTCTGAAACCCACAATGCAGATATGATCCTCTTCATCCATAGGTGGCAGCTCTGGAAGTATGTTACACATGCATCTACAATTGGTTTCAGCAAAGACACATGAAACACATTGTGGATCCTGGAGGTGCTCAGTAGCTCCAATTGTTATGCTACCTCAACAATCTTGAGGATGATACTATAAGGGCCATAAATGAGTAAGCTTTGTGTTGGTATTAGCCCTCAATGAAGCATAATGAGATGTAAATGCACAAAATCCCCTTCCTTGAAACCAAGTTATCTCCTACGTTCATCTGCATATTACTTCTACTTGGCTTGGGCATCTTGCATATTCTTTTTAGCAAATTATAGAACAACTTCCATCCTCTCCAAGTCATTTCATGCTTGCTGCTTTTTCACAGCCAATTCTGCAATTGAGGAAGGCATTCCGCTTTGCACCCATACATTGCCTCAAATGGGCTCATGCCAATAGAGAGATGCTATTGTAGCAAAATTCAGAAAGTGCAAGCCACTTGTCCCACGACCTATGGGTGTCATGACTGAAATGCCTCAAGTGCTCATTTGTTCACCTTTTGGACTGATCATTCATCCCAGAATAGTATGTAGTGCTAGGATTGAGCAAAGTACCCACTGCTGTAAATAATTCCTGCCAAGAATGACCCATAAATTTGGCATCTCTATCACTGACAATTTCTTGAGGGAATCCGATGCTTGAATACCTTATCAATGAATCAACTGTGTAATATGTGTGTGCAATGTGCATTGTGTGCACAATATGGATATCTGAGAGCTCTTTTGAGAGAGAGTCTGAGAGCTTTTTTGAGAGACAGAGAGAGAGAGAGAGTCTGAAGACAATTATTTATGAAGTATATAGCCACGAGGACCGCAAAAGCCAATGGCGGGGGGAATTCCTGATATACTGGGTCATGCTTTGAACCCAGAAGAACGAGAATTGCTGCTATCATGGAATCAGGGTTGCTATAGCTAGTGATGATAATGGGCTTCATGGGCTTGCTCTTATATAGCACCAGTCGTAGTCAGACCCAATTGGGAGATCGACCTAGTCGGCCCAAAACGGCTGACTAGAGGTCAGTCCCGAAATAGGCCACCGACCACTCGTTAGAACCGTGGTGCAAAATAGAGCAAGTGACCTACGATTTTTGTTCATCGGCCCAGAGCCATCCGAGATCATCTGGAGCCCCAAACGGGCCCCGCAAGCCGAGAGTGTGGGTTGCCTCGAGAAATGCTCCATCTACCCTCAGTGCGGTCTGTCATGGGATGCCTTCCCGCACTTGCATGTAGCCTAGTTGGCAATGTGCCAACTCTATCTGAAGCCGTCCAGCCATCAGGCCACACATTGCCCCCATCTGGTGTCCAAACTAGGACCTACCGGATAGCCGAGCTACTCAAATGCCTTCTCCTCATATCGGGGGCTTACAAGTAGAGTTAGCTAGTTCCCATGTAGTTACACGAGAGTGGAGCATTGATATCTAACATGCACCACCTACAAAGGTGAACACATAACTAGAAGTGGATCTCCAGCTATCCACATGCCTTGCATAGTCTGACTCTGTGTACCCAAATACATGCATCTCTTGGGCAAAGTTAGAGACCAGCAAGCGCTAATTCTATTTGATCCAGGGGCTACTGATAATTTCATATCAGAGGATCTAGCCCTGAGGCTGGGAATAAAGACGGAAGAGCTAGGCAGGGCTTTGGATGCCGATCAAATGTTTTGTGGGAATCCTGTGCCAGTTACTCCCTTGATAGGGAAGCTCCGTCTTCATATTCAGAGTTATGTGGATCAGGAAGACTTCTTCATTTCTCCACTGAAACATTATGATGTAGTTTTGGGGATGCCTTGGTTTCACCGCAAGGCAGTGAAGTTGACTCTTCCTGAAAGAGTGCTGGAATTTGTACATAGGGGGAAAAATCAGCGTGTAATTGCCAGGAATAAAGGGGACACTATCCCCATTGTATCTGATGTTTCATGCGGTAAAGCAATAAAGTCTGCAATTTCTGCGTACATGGTGTTTGTAAAAGAAAAAGAGAATGATATGCATGCTGAAATGAATGATGCAAACAAAAATAAGTTCCAGTTTCTTGTAAACTTTAAAGATTGCTTTTCTGATGTTTTGCCAGGGGAGTTACCCCCAGAGAGACCAGAAGATCATCAGATAGAGTTAATGCCTGGTAGTGAGCCACCAAACAGACCCCCTTATAGAGTCAGTGCGACTCAGAGAGAGGAGATTATGGCTCAGGTACAAGACTTGCTGTCCAAAGGGTTGATTCAGCCCAGCTCGTCTCCTTTTTGTTCCCCTGTACTGTTAGTACAGAAGAAAGATGGTTCATTCCGTATGTGCGTCGATTATCGCGCACTGAATAAAATGACCATCAAGAATAGATTCCCTATTCCGCGTATTGATGATGTCTTGGATCAGCTAAATGGAGCTTCAGTTTTCAGCAGGATAGACTTAAAGAGTTTTATATGTGTTAATTACGGTCAAAGAGTTATTTTAATGGTCAAAGGATTGACTACGGTCAAAGATACTTGACTCTAGTCAAGTAAACCTGACTGCGGTCAGAGAGTGTTGACTTCGGTCAACAAGACTTGGCATGCGCCAAGAGGGTTAACCCCGGTTAACCAAGATGTGCCAACTCCGGTTGGAGAGACTTGGCTATAATTAAGGCGCCTTGACCCTTAGTCAAAGCTCTTTAATTATAATCAAGAGTGTTGACTCCGGTCAACCAGAGAAAATATATATTTATTTATTTGTATATATATTTGTTTAGATGTGCACATGTGTTCAGTGGGGACGCCCACCGTGACTAGGATTAGTCCACAGTGTGTTATTTGCATGCAAAGCGCTAACAATTAATGGGTACCATGGTGGTGCGCTTTAATTAATTGTTGCAGGTACTAGGAAGGATTATTTTTCCTAAGCGAAATGGGAGCCTGACAAGCACCTAGGAGGCGGTTCGTGTGACCGAGAGCTTTGAAGACTCCAGAATGGCCCTTAGAGGCTTGTAATAGGTTTTAGTCTAGATTTTAGACAAGTGGCATGTTGCCAATTTGAATGGGGCTTGAAGCTCTTGTAAAAGGAAAAATTCTTTTCATGTTTTAGGAGGAGACTTACGAGACAGCTCTAAGCTGAAGCTGAATTTCTGTAATAGATTTTTCTGAAATGAATAAAGACCTTCGGGGGGGTCCAGCCCGACAATTTGTCCTGGGCCCTAGTGTATGTTCAGAGAGAGGGAGTGAGGGAGAGCCTTTGAGGCATGTAGTTCCGTCGTCGACGTGAAGTTATTGCTGTTTTTTTTTTTCCCACTCTCAGTGCTGTTTCGTCAAGTATTGGTTGTATTGGTATCAGAGCCTTGGTTCGTTGTCTTTCAAGGCAGCGATGGTCTGAAGAAAAAAAAAAACGTGGGAACAGGATGAAGCAACTGCAACGAATGGCCGTCCCAAAAACTTGCATGAAGGCCGTGCTAATGGCGAAGGAAATACCTATGGGATGCTTCTAATGAAGATTTTATAGGTAACGTTAACCAAGAGTTGAGCCGGTTGCACAGGCGCTGAGGCCTCGTTGACTTCAAGGTGTAGACAGATTGAGGCGAGGCAGAGGCGTGATTCCAAAAAATCAGGCGGACATATGGCGATGGTGCGACGATAGACGCAAAAGGATTGTTCCGCCGTTGATTTCCTTGCGTGGGTGCTAGCTCCACGTAGAAGGTTTTGTGGGAATGTGCGTTGGAGATGCCCTGAACAGATAATTGCTTGACGCCTAATAGGGATAAAAGACGCCTTCACGCAAGCGCAGGTTTGTTGTTTGACAGAGATACCAACGGTGATGATCAAGGCCTTTACGCGAGAGGTTTGACAGAGATACCGACGGTGATGATCAGAGCGTTTTGACAAAGTGACACGTTGCAGCGTGGGGGATCTGTGCTGACGTGGCAGGCGCTGACGTGGTGGATGGAGGGATGGGTTGATGACGTGGCACTGACACGTGGCATCCAGCTCAGAGCTGACGTGGCATACTGACACGTGGCAGCCAGGCTGGTTGACCTGTGGTTAGTGAAACCCTGGTTAAGTTAACCGCAGTCAATTAACTCTGGTTAGTTGAACCAGTATATAGTTAGTTCAACTTTGGTCCAGTTAATCTGGCCTAACCAGACCAGTTTGGTTGGTGTAACCAGTCCAGTTAGTCTAGTTGCAGACTAACTAGACCAGAACCAGACAGTCGGTTAGAGTAACCAGTAGTTACTCATCTGGTTACTGTTTTCATTTTTTTTTTTTTTTAAAGAGACAGTTGCAGAGATAGTTTTGGCTATCAATTTTCTCCTGCCTGTCAGACTTTTACTGTCAGAAAAGTAGCAGAAAACCAGAGAAAAGCAGAGAAAACAGAGTTTTGCAGAAAAAGGAGCATGCATGCCTTTGAGCAGTAAAAAGAGGGAAAAACAGATGCCTTTTGAAGCCCTCTACAGCAGCCAGAAAAGGGCAATATAGTTGATAATGCTTTGGCAACTGTGTGGGTATATGCCTTAAACTGACAGCCAGTACTGGCATAGATTGTGAATGCAAAACACCTCTTGTTGAGGTACCTTTTCTGTTGGAAAAGCAAAGGTAGTGTGCATTAGCTACTTGCACAGTGTGAGAAAAAAAAAATCTGCAGATCTCAGAATATGGATCAATCACCTATCCAGTGGGATTCTCAAGATAGGGATGTGCATCCAAGACAGAGGAATGTGCCACAAACTCAACAAGAATTTGAACAAATGGTACGCACTCGTATACAAGAGCTGGAAAATCTTAAAAGGGATCCCAGGGCTCAGCATTTGTTTCCAGCAGAAGCTATGCCTAATCCAGTATATGACGTGCCAATGCCAGAGGCACACTCTCGTGTACAGTCTGAGAGAGAGAGATCTCATAGATCTCATAGGAGACGGTCCCATAGTAAAAAGAGATCGAGGCGTCATCACCGATCTCCTAGTTCATCACCGTCTACCTCGAGTTCGACTTCTGTGTCTTCTTCTTCCTTATCAGATAAACCATCCAGGAAAAGAAGGAAACACGAGAAGTCTGGGAAGAGAAAGTCTTCCAAAGCGACCAGGGAATTTAAAGAGGGAGGAAAATCTGTTAAGTTTATGACCTACAATGGACAGTATGGTCATACAGACAAAGCATTGCAGTTTATCAGACAGTTTGATGCTGCATTCGGTACTGAGAAATTTTCAGAATCCTCCAAGTTAAGAATGGTCAGCCTACACTTAACAGCAACGGCTAGTGCATGGTGGAGTGCACTGACCACAGATGGATCAGCCCCAAGAAAGTGGAAGGGCTTCAAGAAAGCCTTCTACCAGCAGTTCATGCCTAAACAGTTTAGAGACCATGTTCTTCAAGACTGGGACAGCTTGCACATGGATGCAGGAGATACAGTGGATGGGTACAACCAAAAGTTCTGGGATGCTTATTTGCAGGTTGCACCGTTCAAAAAGATCTCCAAAGGTACCCAGATGAGAAAGTACAGAGCAGGTCTCACTCCAAGAATTCAGGCAGTAGTGAATGCTTTGGGGGCAAAGAATATTCAAGATCTTATGCATTCAGCCTCAGTAGCGAGTCTTGTGCCGCTACAAGATCCATCTACAGTGCCATCCTTGCATGCAGGACGTGCTGATAAAAAGAAAACTGATTTTCAAAAATCAGAAAAGAAAGAGTCCCCTAAGGGTGAAAAGAAAGGGTTTCAGCCTCAGAAGCCGAGGGGTACTCAGTTCTCAAAGACCTATAAGGGCAAATCTCTATTTACCCCTGAACAGATAGCGGAATTCCGTAGAGATGGGAAATGCTTCAGGTGCGGTAAAGAGGGGCATGTGGCTGCCCAGTGCCCAGAAAAGCCTTCAACATCGAAGGGAAAAGAGGCAGAGAAGCCACGAGGACCGCAAAAGCCAATGGCGGGGGGAATTCCTGATATACTGGGTCATGCTTTGAACCCAGAAGAACGAGAATTGCTGCTATCATGGGGCAAAGTTAGAGACCAGCAAGCGCTAATTCTATTTGATCCAGGGGCTACTGATAATTTCATATCAGAGGATCTAGCCCTGAGGCTGGGAATAAAGACGGAAGAGCTAGGCAGGGCTTTGGATGCCGATCAAATGTTTTGTGGGAATCCTGTGCCAGTTACTCCCTTGATAGGGAAGCTCCGTCTTCATATTCAGAGTTATGTGGATCAGGAAGACTTCTTCATTTCTCCACTGAAACATTATGATGTAGTTTTGGGGATGCCTTGGTTTCACCGCAAGGCAGTGAAGTTGACTCTTCCTGAAAGAGTGCTGGAATTTGTACATAGGGGGAAAAATCAGCGTGTAATTGCCAGGAATAAAGGGGACACTATCCCCATTGTATCTGATGTTTCATGCGGTAAAGCAATAAAGTCTGCAATTTCTGCGTACATGGTGTTTGTAAAAGAAAAAGAGAATGATATGCATGCTGAAATGAATGATGCAGACAAAAATAAGTTCCAGTTTCTTGTAAACTTTAAAGATTGCTTTTCTGATGTTTTGCCAGGGGAGTTACCCCCAGAGAGACCAGAAGATCATCAGATAGAGTTAATGCCTGGTAGTGAGCCACCAAACAGACCCCCTTATAGAGTCAGTGCGACTCAGAGAGAGGAGATTATGGCTCAGGTACAAGACTTGCTGTCCAAAGGGTTGATTCAGCCCAGCTCGTCTCCTTTTTGTTCCCCTGTACTGTTAGTACAGAAGAAAGATGGTTCATTCCGTATGTGCGTCGATTATCGCGGACTGAATAAAATGACCATCAAGAATAGATTCCCTATTCCGCGTATTGATGATGTCTTGGATCAGCTAAATGGAGCTTCAGTTTTCAGCAGGATAGACTTAAAGAGTTTTATATGTGTTAATTACGGTCAAAGAGTTATTTTAATGGTCAAAGGATTGACTACGGTCAAAGATACTTGACTCTAGTCAAGTAAACCTGACTGCGGTCAGAGAGTGTTGACTTCGGTCAACAAGACTTGGCATGCGCCAAGAAGGGTTAACCCCGGTTAACCAAGATGTGCCAACTCCGGTTGGAGAGACTTGGCTATAATTAAGGCGCCTTGACCCTTAGTCAAAGCTCTTTAATTATAATCAAGAGTGTTGACTCCGGTCAACCAGAGAAAATATATATTTATTTATTTGTATATATATTTGTTTAGATGTGCACGTGTTCAGTGGGGACGCCCACCGTGACTAGGATTAGTCCACAGTGTGTTATTTGCATGCAAAGCGCTAACAATTAATGGGTACCATGGTGGTGCGCTTTAATTAATTGTTGCAGGTACTAGGAAGGATTATTTTTCCTAAGCGAAATGGGAGCCTGACAAGCACCTAGGAGGCGGTTCGTGTGACCGAGAGCTTTGAAGACTCCAGAATGGCCCTTAGAGGCTTGTAATAGGTTTTAGTCTAGATTTTAGACAAGTGGCATGTTGCCAATTTGAATGGGGCTTGAAGCTCTTGTAAAAGGAAAAATTCTTTTCATGTTTTAGGAGGAGACTTACGAGACAGCTCTAAGCTGAAGCTGAATTTCTGTAATAGATTTTCTGAAATGAATAAAGACCTTCGGGGGGGTCCAGCCCGACAATTTGTCCTGGGCCCTAGTGTATGTTCAGAGAGAGGGAGTGAGGGAGAGTCTTTGAGGCATGTAGTTCCGTCGTCGACGTGAAGTTATTGCTGTTTTTTTTTTTCCCACTCTCAGTGCTGTTTCGTCAAGTATTGGTTGTATATATTATATATATAACTTCTATAAAATAAGTATTTTTAGGCGTTTCTAGACGAAACGCCTGTAAAAATCTAGAAACGTTTCTAGAAACGTCTCTTGTGACACTGATCGAGAGCCAAGGCTCTTCTCATCTTATATGGCATATCACAAGATGTGCCGTTGAAGGTTCCTTGGGAGCAGATTCTGGTGATATGGGATGCTCATGGGCTGATGGGAGTCTAAACACTAGCCTGCGTGCTCAAGGGTGCCTGGGAGTGTTGGGTGTGGGAAGCAATGGGAAACCGAGTGGAATGCAAGGGAGCAAACAACAAGCTGAAGCAAACGTGAGTACTTGCAAATGGATAATGAAAAAGTACAAAGGGGTGGCCTATATGGCCCTGAAGCCAACCATATGATTGACCAATGGAGTCAACCTAAGGGTAGACTGAGTCCTAAGGCTAGCCTACAAGGCCATACCAAGGCTAGAGCAACGGTCAACTGGAGACATATAGTTGTCCTATGTTCCCACGGAGGACAATTTAGCAATCTCTTCATAAAGGCTCTACCACGGACCATGTTTGAGGCTTTTCAACATGCCTTATACTTAGCACCATTTGTTACGTGATTTGATCTCCCTATACTGTCATAGGTTGCTATATCCATCTTGGACGAATATGTGCAACCATAATATAGTTTCCACGTATACATGAGATGTATCTAGGATACTTCAGCCATACCATGGAGAGAGGTATGTTAGCAATTAGCCCTGGTATGGCCTTGTAGGCTAGCCTTAGGACTCAGTCAATTCTTAGGTTGACTTCACTGGTCAAACAGATGGTTGACTTCGGGGCCATATAGGCCACCCCTTTGCACTTTTTCATTATCCATTTGCAAGTACTCACGTTTGCTTCAGCTTGTTGTTTGCTCCCTTGCATTCCACTCCGTTTCCATTGCCTCCCGCACTGAACAAGGAGGTGAGTTCGCCTGCTATTTGTCTTCTTGTTACTGCTGATTGCCTTCTTGTTACTGCTGATTGCATTATCATCTGTGTTGACAGTTAGATCCTTGAGCGGAATCTACAGCTCGTGTGTTGCAAAACTTGTTTGCTAGCCCTTCATGCCAAAACAACATCCACACATTGCAAGGAGCATGGAAGATGTGAGAAACAAAGTTCTATTCTTTTCATTGGCTGACCTTTAGCATACAAATTCACCGTGTGCTAGAACTAAGTACACAATCATATGCACTAAATTCCCTTTTATTTGCCACTATTTTATTCCATTTAAGCATCTGGAGCAAAAGCATAGCTAAACGTGAATTGAATCTCGATTGTGTTCATTTTTTAAAATTTTTGGGTCTTTATTAGTAGCCACAAATACCTGGAAAGCCTAGACCTCTCTTTTCTATTTGAAAACGATGCATCAGTCGCAATGTTCTTGAATTACTGCAACTTGGAGGATTACAATTTTCTAATCACATTTGTTATTATAAATTTGGGGATTTTGTTATCAAAAGTCCCTTATTGATTTGAATTGAAACACACACACATACATACATACATACATACAAATTTGGGGATTTTGTTATCAAAAGTCCCTTATTGATTTGAATTGAAACATACATACATACATACAGACATACATACATACATACATACATATATATATATATAAACCATGCATTTGGATTTTGCTTATTTACAGCAAACAATAGAGTTAAACAAAGAGGAATCGAGCTGTAATGGGTCTGTGAGACTCCTCTACAGGTCTCAGGAAGAGAAGGAAGCCTCACAAACTGGTGAAACGCAGGGTGAAGCCTCATGAATTACACCTGTGGCATTTATGGCCAAGAAGCTAGACACTAAGTTCAGCATAAGCTCGGTATGATCCTAATGGTCAATCAGAGCGTATGAATCATTGGAATATATGTTTCAGGCATGTGTTTCATTGAGACAGCATGACTCAGAAGAATACCATACATAAGTAGAGTTTGCTTTCACCAGCGACTCAGCATATGGCCATTAAGATAAGTCCATTCATGTTGTCGTAGACTCTCTAGAACATATTCTAACAAGGCTATAATATCCTGATCATTCTCTCCCTCCTAATCAGAGAAGGGCTGGGAGAACAACTTTGGAAAACGGCTATGAGGGAATTGACAGCCTCCCACGTGTTGTCCTGATTTAAATGATTTTTCCCCTTTGACAAACGGCTCTAGACAGTCATATTCCTAAGTCCATGTTCCCTATCATCCATCATGGCTTCAGGAACATAATTGGATAAATCTTTACGTCTCACAAGCTCTTGGTCAAAACTAAACTATCTCCTGTACCCATTATCTATTTTAGTCGATCAACATGAAAAATTGTATCAGGCAACCATAATCTGTATAGAATTCATGTATAGGCCATAACATCTCGGGGACATTTTGTAAACTTTTCTTGTTCCTTTTTTCATTAAATATGTATGTAAACTTTTCCAGTCTTCATTACTTGTAAAAATTCCAGGAAACCTTGAACAAGGTAGGGTTGGCTAGCATAGTCACCTCCCAACTCTAGGTTCCCATCTATTCGATTGGCACTAAAATGTATGAGGTCTTAGCTTAGGGTGTTGCGACTGCCCTGCCCATCAAGTTTGCAGTCCACATGGTAATATTAAGGAGTAGCCTTGAGCTTAAAATTCAAAAAAGTATTGATCAAAGGCATATTTTTGGCGCCTTTCAGGGCAGGAATGCAATCCTAAGGGAAATTTTGATCTGATACATTCAAGCTAGTCAGTGAAGCCTCAGAAAGCACTGCACCATATGCTTCAAGAGTTCTTTCCAACTCTGACATTTCTTTCACACTAGACATGTTGCAGATTAAGCTCTGTCAGTGTCCTGGGTAAGGATGTACCTAGATGAGTCCAGGAACATGCCCAAACTCATCCTCTAAAACACAATATAGTGCAGTTTCGATCTTATGATAGTCACTCATAAGGTTGAAAACCATAACTCCATCACGCATAGCAGGGACTAACTACTATGACAGACGTCATCAGAGCCCAACAGCGGGTGTAGACCATAGTATAGACATATGCTCTCACACATACAAATCCACACACCCACACATACTTGAGCATCCATTTATACAAAGTCTTTGTACTGAGTTTTTGTCGGCACTCCGGAGGTGAAGGGCAGACTCTGCCATGATGAAGGCTAGCCTAAAGGAGAAGGCTAATCAAAAGTAGTCCAAAATCTCTTCATTCAAGCTACAACTGCTTGCGAAGACTAAATGATTTCATTTTAGTCTCTCCCAGACGAGCATCTAAATCTAGCTGATAAGGGCAATGCACCACTTAAGATAGATCATAGAAAGAATTATCACAAAACCAGCAGGCCGCAACGTGGACGAAAACTTCACAAGGTGAAGTCTGCATGTCCTGGGTAAGGATGGGTTACTCCACTCAGGGACCACCCTTCTGTCCATCTAGGCCATATGGAGCATAGCACTAGACCCGGTTAAGGACTACACCATGCCTTCACCTCTCATGGACTTAATCTGACCCATGCCCTCACGAGACAAACTCAGACGGTACTCTAGTATGGGCAGCTCAGGTGGCAGGTTAGATGTACAAGACCTTCTAGGGCTGCAAGCTGGCCATATGCATGCCTACTTTTGATATGTATGTAGGGTACAGCATTCTCCCCTTCACTCAAGCACATCTGAACCTTCAGACAAGGCAATCAAAAAGGTAACCATCACGTTAACCCTGAATAAGTAAGCAAATGGCCCCTCTCGTGGCTGAGCAGGAGATTTCTTCGTTGGTAAAAGGCCCCTTGAGTCCCCCTGCAGGACAAGATGCCGACAGTGCTTCCATCAAAGATTAGGCAGATTCTTTCATGAGAGTATGCCTACATAAGAGAAGGTCACTACTTCTTCCTTCTCAAACTCAACCTTCAGTGGTCAAGGTGTAGTGGTGGTCTTTCCTTTGTTGGTCTTGCTGTTTCTTGCTTAACAGACATACAAAGGAAACGATGCTCTTGATTAATTTTTCTTTGAAGGGCTGCTGATAGCCAGTTGAACCTAACATAAGGTGCATGGAAGAAAGGGAAATGTGTATGGGTGTGTGCATGCACTTAAAATGTAATATGCCCATTTTGCTAAACAATTGAGACTTTTGATGATGACAAGCACCACGCTTCTAGCTTTTATAAGTTTAAATCATTGAGAAAGTCGTAGGCAAGAGATAAAAGCAAGGACCTGGTAATGCAATGTCAGATGCTCAACAGGAGAGCTAACTGCCTCTCGAGACTTTGCACATAGCCTGACAACCTAATCACCTCGCAAAAAACGTATTCAACACATTAGTCAACAAACACGAGAGTGATCAGGGCAATAAATGAAAGTCCACCATCAGTCCTCAACAATAGCATGCAATATTTACCTTCAGGCCTGTAGCACTGATCTTCTCTGCCAGTTGGTCAACAGCAACATTACTTGGAGCGCAAACAAGCACCTTCAACAAAATTTCAACTCCACAAACTTCAGCAATTCCAACAAAGCCAACAGAAGGCCTCAAAAAAAGACCAAAAGCAAATACATTACCTGACCCTGGCCTTGCTTAGCAAGATGATAAACAATAGCTGCAGAAGTGACAGTCTTGCCAGTTCCAGGAGGTCCCTGAATCAGACTAACCGGCTTTTGCAGTACACTTTTGACAGCATAAACCTGCAGCAGCACAAATTATAAAAAGTTGTAAAACTAGCCATCAGCAACCTTTGTTGTCAATGAGCTCTAAATATAACCAATCATATGCAAAATCTGCCATTTTTACATTGAAAAGTATGTAAACAGTGGACTATTTGAATATAAATCTAACAAACACACCCAACTCATCGTGTACAAATAATCTAACTCAGATGACAGAGAAACCTAGGAGGACACAAAAATTTTCATTAAACAAAGCTCATGAGAAAGCATTTTGGACCACATTACATCCATAACGTGCTTAAACCTTTACATACTAGCTGAAGCTTCAAACATAGCTGTTAAATGCATAATACTTTTGACCATGATTCTTTCTAAAATGCCACCGAATACTTTAGCATTGATAATCCTCTAGAGATGATGGATGGTACACAATAAATTCAGATAATCCGGATCCCTTTCACCGAGGCGACCACCCACAAGGAAACCACAACTAAAGTATCCAGCCTCAGGTTTCAAGGGTACACATCCAAAAACACCCACTGGGTACTAAAACATTTTTCAAATCCTACTTTATAGCTTCTCAGGACGTATAAAGCTATCGGCTAGTGTTGATAATTTTATATCTTAGGAGCCTTTCTAAGGGTTAACTAATATGCATACTGGATCAAGAATGCAAGCGATAGCCTTCAAAATCCAAAGTTTAAAGAATATGAGCTCAATTATGAAATTTATGAGAAGGAATTGCTTGTTATAGGTCAGTTGTATTCCTTTCTCAACCCTAGTGGTGGAATAGATAGACATTTGTGAAAGGGTATGCCTTTCAATGCACTTCTCCTTACAGCATTGTATTGTATAGTATGTATAAGCCAGGCCTCATTGTATGGATCACTCTCATAACAAAATCAAAATCCAAACAGCCTCTAAAATCCACTCTAATTAAGGTCCAAACTAAGCTTTTGAGGCCTTTAGGTGAGGAGGAAATATCCTTTGATCTACAAAGGATATTTCCTTTCTTTTATATGAGCTAGGCCTCCAACTAGCCTAACCAAACCCTAACCAAAAGTTGGTTTGGATATCCTTGTTGGAAATTAGATGGTCACCTTCCTATCTGTGAGCCCCCATATGAGGAGAGCATGGGGGAGGTGGACCAGGGTAGGATGGGGCTGCCACCTGGGTAGCACATTGGCTTGCCATGTGGGCAGCAATCACTACAGAAAATTAGGGAAACGGGGCTGCCACATAAGCAGCACATAGACTGCCATGTGGGCAGCACATCTAGAAAGTACCTGGCAGTTTGAAACTCCCTTAGAGGACAGAAGTGGTACGGAATGGCCAAGTGTCTGTCAGAAGTAGATCTGCACAGTAAGTCACCTTGGAACAAATTCCAAATCAACCCAGGACCTTGCAGGAATTGCTGTTGACACATGGCACATGTGTACGGGCTGCTGTAGACAGTTGTACGGAAGCTTTGGAGGCTGGAGATGATCAGGAGCAGGTCCAGATTCACGCAGGAAATTGAGCCATATAAAAGGAGAGCCTCCTTGGCACATTAACCATCCATTTCAGGAGCAGATTGGTGCACAGAGCCTGCCTTAAGGTCCTACAAAGCAGCAAGGGAGGTGGCTATTGGCAGAGATCCAAAGCTAAAAGGTGTCTTCATCATTGGCTGTCCACGGAGCAGCAGGAAGACAGATAGAAGGGGGATCTTGTGCCTCACGATACTGCCTTCTGGCTATCCGGAGGATCAGCCTGAAGGTGTGTTTGTGACAGCTTTTGTTTATGTACAGGGGTTCACATCTAGATAGCACTATGCTACTAGAGGGTGAGCCTAGATATTCTGCTGGTTCTGTATCTTTCTTGTGCATTGTCCATTTACTTGCTGCACATCTACACTAAGTGCACACTAAGGAATCAAGTCTACCGTTGTGTGACTTCCTGAGCTACATCAATTAACTATGGGGTCAGCTTCGCTGCATTGTTATTCCCTAACAATCCTAACTTAACCTAACCAAACATCCCGCAGATTAAACTAACCTCAGTTACTTAGACTGGCTATAGTTAGTAGGTTGAAAGAGTTGGGTTACACTAATTGCCATATGGCAATCACATGCACTCCACGTAGCCATCTCCGTCACAACTCCTCACCCACCCTTCAAGAATACACAATAGATCCATCACAAGACTACATTCACAGGGGAAGATCATCGTGCTTCTTAATTTGCAGGCTCTTGCAGATTTTGGAGAATCAGAAGTTCCAAACAGTAGGTTAGCAAACAACTGAGAGACCTCCTCCAAACTTTCACGACATGCTCTCATGACCATTGCACAACTCTCTTTGATTATGAGTCCAACGGACCCATGAGCTCTACACGATGAACTTGCAAACTTGCAGTTCATGACTTAATAAACTTTCACAAGTTCTATATATACCTTTGTAAGACTAGAATAAGTCCAATCATACAAATTTAGAAATTTTGTTGTTCTAAACCATCACAGCAATTTCATGAATCACACTCAGCGTTTATAGCTACCCTTGCTTCTACTATCACAGCCTTAATGACAAAAGTCCGCGAATATGACCAAAATCACACAAACGACAAATACGCATTGTAGCAACACACAACTTCGATGTAGAAAGAACCATACGTTAAGGAGTGCACGACTTTCTTGAGAATGCATCCAACTGACCTGCAAGCTTTGAGACACGCTGAACTTGCAGTTCATTGGGAACTGCTCAAGAACTCTCCATGTATTCCAACAAACTTTGGGAAAGGATCTTTCAAAGCTTTGATTTAGAAAGAACCATAGATTTAGCGAATGCACAACTCTATTGGAGGATGAGTCAAATCGACCCGCGAGCTCTAAGACAGCTCTACAAGAGTTCACAACTTCCCCCGAACTCCAATGAGCTTGCAATTCATTGGGAACTCTTCATTCTCTCTCTCTCTCTCTCTCTCTCTCTCTCTCTCTCTCTCTCTCTCTCTCTCTCTATATATATATATATATATATATATATACAAGAGTTCACAACTTCCCCCGAACTCCAATGAGCTTGCAATTCATTGGGAACTCTTCACTCTCTCTCTCTCTCTCTCTCTCTCTCTCTCTCTCTCTCTCTCTCTCTCTCTATATATATATATATATATATATATTGTAAGACTAGAATATGTCTCCAATCTTCATGTATCCAATAAGCTTTAAGAAACCATCTCTCTCTCTCTACTTCGAGCTCCATATACCTAGATGAATCCAAGAACACTCCCAAACTCATCCTCTAAAAACAAAACATAGTGCAGTTTCAATCTCATGATAGTCACTCATAAGGTTGAAAACCATAAACTCCATCATGCATAGCACGGACCAGCTACTATGACATCCCCAATGACATCATCAATGCACAACAGTGGGTGTAGACCATAGTATAAAAATATGCTCTCACACATACAAATCCACACACCCACACATACTTGAGCATCCATTTATACAAAGTCTTCGTACTGAGTTTCTATCATCACTCTGTGTTAGAAATCTAGCATGGTATCATCCTAAGTTAGAACATCAGGGAAGACTACATGAGAGATGAAGCAAACACTGAAAGATGTGAGATATATTCCATAGATGTGACCCCTGAATATATAGGGCCAAGTACAAGACCATGAGCAAGAGTGCTTATGGGATAATTGTAGAGGTGCCACATGGCACACACTCAAGACACAAAGACTCAACTGAGACTAGACAAATGTAGACTAGGGAAATAGTACACCTAGTGTGCACTTATCTCCAACACCCTCCTTAAGTGGACACTAGGAGGAAGACAGAAAGACAAGATTAGAAGACAGACATAAAGACCTATAGACTGAGAGACAAGACATAAGACATGACAGACAAAGATCCTGAGACACCCTCCTCAAGTGATATCCTCATATGGGTCCACAAGGGTAGGTACAAAAGTGGATCATAGACAGACAAAGAGAGAGACAATCAGCCAGTAGAGTGGTCCCACAGAGAGAGAGACTGTCAGATAGACATGAGAGAGTCTGACAAATAGAAGATAAATGGGGACATAGACAGAAAATGCCAAGAGAATGTGGGAAGCTAATCCACGAAAGATAGGCATATAGACTGATAGACAGAGTGTCAAAGACATATGACTGTAGATCACACTGATAGACACAAGACTGAGAGACTGACTGATTGTAGAAGACAGACAGAGAGATGGACCTTGACTAATAATCCCTCCTCAAGGGCAATCCTCCTGTTAGAGTGAGTAATGCAGGGGGGCCTCTTGGGTAGGTACAAAGATGAGTCCATGTAGACAAGTAGACATGACATTACCCCATGATCTACATCATCGGTGATCATTGGTGGTAGATAGCATGAAAGCATAGACAAATATGAGAGATGGGAAGGTCTTACCATACTTGGCAGTGTCTAATCCCGTACAAGAGAGAGAACAATTAAGAATAGAACTGAAATATTGCAGCATAAGAAGATAATCCATTTTGTTTTTGCCTCAGGTCTTCCACCTTTGCAGGGGTAACCCGAGAGAGAGACAGCTGCAAATCGAGATTGCTACAGATAGAAAGAGATGAAGTACAAAAGCCACGATACCCGGAGGGAGACAAAGAGAGCAGAGATGCAGAATTTTGGGGTAGATCTTCGTGGGCAGCTGCTGGAGAAGTGCAGCAACTGAAGGTGCAGCAACTGAAGAGGTAGACGGGCAGAATGCAGAAGAAGTTGCGGCCTGTTGAAGAGGTGGCGCACAGCATTTGAAGAGGTAGACTCGAACAACACCATAGAGATCCTCCGCAGCAGCAAGAGGGGAAGAGACGGGGCAGGCAGAAGCGGCCAGATATGGCGGGGCTGTCAGAAAATGGAACAGATGTTGGGCAGAATGGCGGGGCAGAAGTGCGTGCAGCTGAAGAGGTAGGCGGCGGCCAGCAGTAGGAGCAAATGTCGAGGCAGAGCCAAACTAATGGCGGGCAGTAGCAGAAGAGGTGCGTGCAGCAGCAATGGCGGGGCAGACATCGGAGAAGAGACGGCCAGCAGGAGCGTAGAAGAGGGCGATGCAGACAGAGATGGTGGACCAAAGGCTGAAAGAAGATGCGTAGACGATGCTAGGGTTCCAGCAGAGTGAGAGGAGAGGAGAGGAGAGGAGAGGGATCTTCATGGCTCTGATACCATGTTAGAAATCTAGCATGGTATCATCCTAAGTTAGAACATCAGGGAAGACTGCATGAGAGATGAAGCAAACACTGAAAGATGTGAGATATATTCCATAGATGTGACCCCTGAATATATAGGGCCAAGTACAAGACCATGAGCAAGAGTGCTTATGGGATAATTGTAGAGGTGCCACATGGCACACACTCAAGACACAAAGACTCAACTGAGACTAGACAAATGTAGACTAGGGAAATATTACACCTAGTGTGCACTTATCTCCAACACTCTGGAGGTGAAGGGAAGACTCAGCCATGACGAAGGCTAGCACTAAAGGAGAAATGGCCAGCACAAGCAGCTCTTCAAAATGTTGAGCAAATGTAGACTCGTTTGAACTTCACCACCTTTGTGTGAAGTTGGAAAATAATGGCGACCTTTCAGAGAGGATCTCTCTCTCCTACGAGCTGCACTCCACATAAACAGGAACAGCCAGCACAAGCAGCTCTTTACAATGTTAAGCAGGGATACGGCAAACAGTAGAACTAGATGTGGAAACACAAGCAGAAGAGCAAGCAGAAAGAGACAATAAACAAAATGTATTGCACAATAAGCAACTCCTCTCACAAGAACAAGATGATCCACATATGAGGGTCTAAGGTCCACACATGAGCCTCAGTGGCCTCCACATGATGATGCTCCACCCTTATACAACGTCTGGGTAGCACTAGGATTATACCACTCATCTGTCAAAAGCTAGGACCATGACCAAATAGATAGTTGAAAAGATAATAGCATCAACTTCAACTTTTTTTAAGGTTTCCACTTACCTTGAGGAAGCTATGGAGCCATTGCATGTACTAAATGTTCAGAATCAAAGCAAGTTCATCCTATCAAGCTCTGCTAGCTTAATGAGATAACACCTTAAGGCAGCAGTGGGGGATTAAATGTTCAGTGAAAAGTAAGTTGAACCTTTCACTGCCTAAGCTTGATATAGTGTCCCAAAATGAGCTTCCTTCATACAAAGAGAGCTGCCTGTAATAGCTGTAGAGCCATTGTTCAAAATCGAAGAAAGTGTATCCGTCCATGGCCTAAGTTTGATATAGAACCCCTATTAATCTTAATTTCTCATGTTAGCTTGCACTGCATGCCTGGTATATATGATAATTGATTAAAGTTATTTCTTATTTACATTGCTCAGTATGATTTGTTCATACACACACGAGCACATGTGCGCGTGCATGTGCATGTGGGTGTGTGTGCGTGCAAGTGTGCACTCACAAAAAAAAAGTGTGTACACACACACACTCTTACATGTACGTGTGTGTGTGTGTGTGTGTGTGTGTGTGTGTGTGTGTGTGTGTGTGTGTGTGTGTGTTCAAAAAAAAAAAGGTGTGTGTGTGTGTATACATATATACATATGTAGATATATACATATATACATATGTATGTTACATACATACAGACACGTATGTACGTATGTGTACGTACATACATACATACATACATGTATATATGTATGTATGTATGTATGTGTACGCACACACACACACACATACATACATACATGTATATATATATATATATATATATACATCCCTTCTTTTGGTACAAAATCATCCTCCTTTATCATGTACCCTAAAACATTTGAAAAAATCAATAGGGAGCCAGAGATGAAGTGAGCATCAACCAAACCTGAGAAGCATTCAAATCTGGAAGACCTGGAGCACCAAAACGGCGTGGCAAGGTGTTACGGACGAGCTGTGGTTCAACTTCATGCCCCAACAACCGATGATAAATGTACCTGCAAATATGCAAGAATATGTATACAAACTAAATACAAACTTTGAGATACATAATTACAATTTGCAGAAGTCCCATCTGGGGCAATTGATATATCTTATCATAGACAAGGAAAGAAATGAATAAGCAAACAAAGCTGTACCCGCTGACACTGGTCTCATCTACAGCAAATGTTTTCATGGCTGCCTGCATCCTGTCAAAACTTGTGCTCTTCCATACAAAGTCGACACTGAAATTGTGATTTATGTCGATTGGAACACCCTGGAATTTTTCGTTTTGTTTTTTGGAGAGGCAGACATATAAAAATCAGTGGACAGAGGAACCAGTACACATCTACATTCCTAGTACCCAGATACACACTACAATCAATGAAAATCTCAGAAAATTAACACCCCCAACCTGGCTTGCCCTTAGCTCAAGGGCAACTTCCTCCTGTGAAGTAAGCTTTATCTGCATATTCCCACATGGGAGAGAAAAAAAAGAACAAACAAAACCTATAAGAATCAATGCACCTCTCTCTCTCTCTCTCTCATCCTCTCTCTCATCCTATGCATCCAGTGATGTGCTCATAGCAGAGTATACCATTAACTCTTCAAGACATATATACCTTCAATAGACTAGAACATATCCAATCTTACAAATTAAAGTTTTTAAAAGAGTAAATGTGAAAAATTAAAAAGAAGAAAACAAACTTAGTAAGCAAAGCTACGCTTATGTTCTCCTCAGTACCCAAGCATAAGCTGCCATCTGGGTTTCGAAAGATTACAGAACCTCTTGGGTAAACCCACTGCCTACTAAGCTTTGAGATCGCAATCAAACAACAAAAGATTTGAAAGCAAAAAGGAAAAACCGAGCAGAAAATTAGAAGACGACGTGCGAGAAAAGAGAGAGAGAGAGAGAGAGAGAGAGAGAGAGAGAGAGAGGATTAAATTAGTCCATCACAACCCAACCTAACCCTGAAAGTTTTTAAATTGTAAAAGAAACAGAAAGGAACAACAATTAATGTGCTAAAACAAGGAAACAAAGAAAACGAACGTACATATAACACAACAAATTAAACATCACGCAGGAAACAATTATTATCATTATTTTGTAAATAGTTAGTTTTTTATTTGTTTATTTCAAAATTAGAATAATAAAAAATATATAAAATAAACGAGGGAGAAAAAATATAAAACAAATTTATATTATATTTACATGCGTGCGCCCGCACGCACACACAGCAGAACTAAATTAAAAAGGTACCTAAGAGTACATGACCTCCAAAAAGAGAACAAATCTAAGAACTAAAAAGAAAATGGGCTATGAAGCTCCCCACTATGTATTTTGATTCTCGTTCAAGGATCCTAAACATACCCAAAACCAAATTCCAAAGACGCAACGACACAACGGAGGACAGAGTAGAGTTTCTTCATTACTTTACTTGTATTATAGCCCTTTCTAAGAAGTAATACAATCAAATTACTAATGGAGAGATAAATGCACTCTTACTTGTGCAAATACGAGAGAACCTATAGGATTGAGAAGTAATCACTCCATGTTTAGCCATATTAGAGATATGTTTGAGTCAATGTGAGGCATTCGTATGATAGCATACTCAAGTTGTTGTCATTTATCATAAATATCAACTTGTTAAACCTCAGAAAGATAGTAATGCTAAGGTCCAAGACACTAGCTGCACAATTAAGTTCACAAAACTCTCAAAGATAAATCCCTCCACCAAAAGAGTTTTGGATCTTTGTACATAAAATCTTTAAAGTTTGGAATGTCTAACCTAACTTAGTTTATGAAGAACGATTGGACAAGTCTTACAAGAGATCAAACGCTCCATAAACTCAAATTCAAGAGTAAATGGTAGAAGCTTGCTAAGAAAGCAGCACAATTAGTGAGTCTCCTAGAGTTATGAACAAATTATCTAGAAGGAAGTTCGACCAACAAAGGACATCTTCATTTTGTGCACCGTTTCTTTTTCAGATCTACGTCTTGCTTTTTAGATTTCATCCAACGAAAATCAAAATGCAAGGCTGATTTTCAAATCTTAAAACTTTGCATCTATATTTTTCATATCTACAGTTGAAAACTTTTGAAACAAGCTTTCCTATTCGTGAATTCAAATCTTCCAAGTCTATCTTAGTATAGAGTAGTAAAATCAAATGTTCCAAGCAAGATTGGAGTACATTCTCTCACTGGTACAACTCCCAAACAAAAGGCCTTGAAGCAATAACTTAACCAATTTGAGACATCCGAGTGTAGTAAAATCAAATGTTTCAAGCAAGATTGGAGTACATTTCTCTCACTGGTATAACTCCCAAACAAATGGGCCTGAAGCAATCACTCAACCACTTTGAGACATCCGTTAGAGAAGTCTTACAAACCACTCCAACGAATCTAGGTTTCTTAGGATTTTTATGAAACTTCCAAGCTGCACAGAGTTGGGTTGCAAATGACTCCCAAAGACTTACAAAAGTTTTGATATTTTAAATCGACTCCTTCTGACGTATAGAGCAACTACCATAGGTCTTTGATGCAAAGTTAACTTCTCCTAGTAGGGATTGCAAATAAAACTTTTTACAGGTGAAGACAAAATTATTTGAGCATTTATCTACATACCAAGTCACAAAATTTACGCAAAAAAATCTCATCCTCTGAAGAGACTCGAGAGAGAGCCATCACTATCAGAGATAAGAAAGACTTGGGTTGCAAATGAATCCAAAAGACTTACAAAAGTTTTGATGTTTCAAAACAAATCAAGTCTTTGATGCAGAGTTAACTTCTCCTAGAAGGGATTGCAAATAAAACTTTTTACATGTGAAGACAAAATTATTTGGACATCTGTCTAATAAGAAATCACAAAATTTTGCTGGAATTTACGCAAAAAAAATATCATCCTCTGAAGAGAGCGCGCCACCCCTATCAAAGGTGCGAACCAAAGAAACTTCTCTTAGTTTTGAAGAAACTAGATTCAAAACCGTCGATTTCCAATGTGATGAGAGACCTTGGACCCCTTAAGATTCTTCTATTTGAACAGCAAAATTTGAGACTCCTTTCTACATGGCTTTGATAGGCATGAATCCTTGGAAGAAGATAGTCAAATTTTTGTGCCTTTTAAGAAAAGATCCCTCAAAAAGGCAGTAGGAAGGATAGAAGTATCAGCAGAGACAACATGTCCTAAAGAAGTATCAATGAACTACTAACACCAAAGGGCTACTAAGAATGGCTAGCTTTCCATGCAATGTAAGGTCCGTACCAATGTCTACATAATTGAAGGCCTTTTGTCCCTATGTTTTCACCTATTTCCAAATAATCACAAGATGCTTCCAAACTACTCTAACCCAATGAGGAAGAGCAATCATAACTTGAGGTAACTTCAATCTGGAGCTTAAACCTACTTTATCAAGATTGGGAGAAGTAAATATAGTAATCATAAGCTCTTCTGAGCGCTTTTAGGGGCAAGAACTTGAGACTTGAGAAACGTCCCTTCTACCCAAAAATATAAGTCGATCCAAGTATTGTAACCTTCTCTTATAGTCTCTATAGACAAAAGTTCTTCGGTTTGAGGAGTCAGGAGAATTGTAAGAAGCACAATCTATCGGTCGAGGAGTAGATGCAATGTTTCTAATAGGGTAATCACGAGAAACACGATGCATCCGTCTAGAAGTTTACCAGTTGCTTTAGCAACAGCCCTTATGTGTGCCCCAATACATTCATCTCTAGTGTGACAGTTGTCCTTTAGATGGTAGCTGAATGTGCACACATATGCTCTCACACATACATACCTACACATACTCTAAGCATCCAATTATGCAAAGTCTTCGTCCTAAAGTTCTCTTAGCACTCCACGGGAGAAGGGTAGACTCGGCCGTGGCAAAGGCTAGCACTAAAGGAGAAGGCTGACCAAAAAGCAGCCTACATTCTCTTCATTCAAGCTACGCTTGCTTGTGGAGGCTATAATAAGTCATTTAGCCTCCCCCAAACAAGCATTTTAAGCAAAAAGTACTTAGAAAAGATAAGGCACCACTTAAGATAGAAAGAATTTATCACAATACCAACACCCCTTCTTTATGTCTATAACTAAAGGAGAAGGCTAATCAAATAAAGCTACAACTGCTTGTGAAGAGTAAACAATTTCATTTTAGTCTCTCCCAAAACATGTTCGTTCTAGTCCTCATAAGAGGGAGAAATCATGTTTGTTTTAGTCCTCCTTTAGAACAAGTCATTTGAATCCATGGCCTTATGGAGTGAGCAACCTACACTAGAGCCCTCGTCAAGAATTTTACCATCTAAAGCCACACCAATTCTACATATAGGAGCATTGGGGGCCACATCCTAGAAAAGCTACTCAAACTTCCCAATTCAGGTATGCTGTTTTTCATTTATCAAATTGGGTATTGACATGGTTATAACCCTTGTGATATGCTTTGCACTATTCTACTTTCCTGATTTAACCTTGTGCATTTCATTGACCCGAAAGTCCACAACATCTTCAATGCACTCCCTTTTGTATATCTCTAAGTCGGGCATATTTTCATGTCATTTTTAGACAATCTATTATCTGTTCCTTTGTATATTTTGTAGAAAGAATTGTACGTGAAAATAAACCAATTGGATGAACTGTCCATGTCAGCACTACATTTAAAACATGTGCAATCCATACTTCGTGATCCATACACACCAAGTCCTGAATGCACCAACCTAGCAATTCGTATTCATATCATTGCTTACCACATGACCAACGGATTGCCAAGCGGAATGGGTGCTATCTCCGGGGTAGCGTAAGCGCAACTCATCACCAGGAACAAGCCTCAATTCATTGTCCTCCTGAGCACAATTCAAAGTCAGTATGTAGCAATTGAGTAGAGATGAAGGTAACAATTTCCAACAGAAACTCGTTCAAATATTCCAAAAAACATTACACAACCACTCCTAATCAGAACAAACCTTTGGGAAAACAAAATAGGCCACTCGTTTCTTATTGAGACCAACATCCCAGCGGACAACTATATTGTCTTTGCTTTGGGATTCCTTCATCATCTGCCGTTACAGTAAGCCAGAAAATTAGCTCCAAAAAAATTTACATCCGCAGCAATGGATTGAAATTGTTTGTTATCTAAAAACTTCACCTTATCATAGTCTGCCTCCAGTTTTACCAAGGGTCCAAATACATTTTGATACTGCAAGAGAGATCAAATTTAGAATGGAATCTGCCAATCACTATGTTTGAGCTACCAAGCAGTACACAAGGCTGGTAAAGCATCCGTGAAATTCAAACACTGCAGCTTCTCCACCTTTCACTTGCCAAATCAATCCCACTAGAAGAGAGCCTTGAACTTCCAACATGCCTAGAAAGCAATGATCACCACATGCCTAAAACTTAAAATCACACCTTTTCAATGGAGAGTCTGCATCAATTTTTAAATTGCAAATTCCTACCTGGTAAGCCTCTTCATACTTTAAGGCAACAGGTTGAGGCTCATCATCCACTCCCGGCTTTTCCAAATCCTCAAGCGTTGCATCAGGATTTGATTTCCAGAGCTCCTCAACCTTATTGATTTGCTGAGCGCTAATTTGGCGAGCACGAAGCTGCTCCTGCTCAGAGGGAACCTGTTGTAACACCAGGAGGGTGCAAACGGCGAAAGAATTAGAAATGGGGGGATGAGAAAAAGTAGATTGTGCACAGCAAAAGCCAATACATGCAAGAGGGTCTAATCTGACATTCTTTGAAAAGGGAAGCAAAAGCCAATACATGAAAGTGACAATCTTCCAGAATACTTAACAACCAGATGTAAAGACTACCTTTACAAGCCATTGGAGAAAGCAGCGATCATCGATCAAAGGCTGCCATTGACTTAGATCCCAGTTCATGTCCTTCAATGCCCCCACATTCAGACAAGGCTCACGGCATAAAAGCACAACAACACTTTCGGACTTTGCCGAAATGAAACCAAGAAGAAACACATTTCTACAACCACAGTTGTAACACTCCAATGTAGTTTCTCCGAGAGGGCTATCTTTGTGAAGACAAACTTCTTTGTGCTTTGCACGCACCTGCAGAGAAAACCCATGAAATTCAAAAGATTATCCGCTTTAGTAAAAAAAGACAATTGATATTCGGTAAGGATTTCAAAAACAAGATGCATGCATCATTCTTTCAAACTCATTGGAGCAAAGTAGTTCTACTCTCCCCTTAAGTCTGGCTTTACGGGGATATTAGCAATATACGGAAATATTAAGAACGTGTTCTTGCTTGAAGAAAGGCTGTAGATGCGAGAACGACAAATAATAAAGCAAAATACTGTATAAGCCCTAAATTTTGGGGATTCAGTAATCTGCAATGTAATCCATGGTTTTCAAAATTGAGGTAAAATTTGCGGTCGCAGGAACACAAATCAACATCCTCCCACAACGCCCTTCACTGCTAAAGCTAGGTAATATGAAAGCGTTAGGATGAAATGAAAAGCGGGAGGAAAGGAATCCCTACCAGATGATTGACGATATGGGAACCGGAGGTGTTGCCACGGGAATTACAAAACCACTTGCGGCAAGCGGGGACGTTGCAGCGGACGATACAAGCGGGGTTGTGGATGCCGCAGTATTTGCAGGCGTGTTCGGGGAGGTCACGCTTGGAGTACTCATGGGAGTCATCGTCGGGGGGGTCTTCGAAGGAGAGGTCACTGATGCCGGTAGCGAGGGCGGAGAGGGCAGCAGCAGCAGAGGAGGGGGAGGAGGAGGAGGAGGGGACGGGGCCGAGGGGGGGGGGGAGGGAACGGGAGTCGGAGGAGAGGTCAGGGGGAGGGGGGGGGGGGGGGGAGGAGGTCACGGGCATCGGGGAGATGGGGGTGGAGGTTCCAGGAGGAAGGGGGGGGGGGGGGAGGGAAGTCGTAATCGTCACCTTGAGTGTTGAATTCGAGGAAGGTATAAGCGTCGGGGTGGGGGGAAGGGGGGGAGATGGTCTGAGTCGCCATAGCCAAAAGCTTCGAGCTCTGTTCTGTGCTGTTCTGGTTTGCTGCTTTTGTTGAAGATGATGACGACGAAGATGAAGAGAACCAAAAGGTCTATACCCCTCTTGTGCTTTTTCTTCTTCTTCCTTATGTATGTATGTCTTGTTTTTTTGTTGCTCCGTCCCCTTTATACATCTCCAAAAAGGCGGTCAAGACCCTCCCTCTCCTACTACGCTACTCCTACTACCTCTCTCTCCATGGATCGATCGATTCAACCCCACCACCTTCGCATCTCGAGTGTCGACACTAAAGTAATCTTGCCCGTCTATGATCTCTGGTGGGCCGCACCCATTTCGCCTGCTGCCCTATACACACCCTCTCCTTCACGTACGACGTCCCTATGGTGGCCAGACAAGTCCCTCCTCGCTCTAGCCTACTCGATTGGACCACCGCACCTCCACGCACGGCTCTCTCTCTCTCTCTCTCTCTCTCTCTCTCTCTCACACACCCCACAACATCTTGCACTTGCAAACAAAATCTTAGTCTCAAGCTGGGTGGACATCTACTCCTAGTTTCAAAGATCCTTAGAGCATAATTTGTACAAAAACTCTCTAATGTCTTTAGAAAGGAGTAGGCAAGCACACGAGGAGAGAGTAGAGGAGGGCAAAGGGAAAGTGAGGAAAACATGCAATTAAAGTTGGGGAGAAAGGGAGAGGGAGAACAATGAAACCAAAAGGTATTTCTTTTCACACACAAAGTAACCACTTAATCAATTGGAGAAGAAGAGCACAATCACACCACGAAGGCGACAGCAGACTGGGTACAATCTCCCCCCCCTTAGATGAGTGGCTCATGCTTCCTCATCTAGAGTATTTATGATATTTCATAAAAGCACCAAGGAGCCAAAATTATCCCTCTCTTCCAAAATGAGGGATTTGCTTTACATAGCCATCTTAGGGCCCAAAAATGAATTATGTCCACTACAAAATATATTGCTCAAACTTGCAATAATAAAGTAAATACAAAATTGGCCCATGGCCATATATAATGCGATGTGCGACACCTCGATCGGTACCTTTGCACTAACTCCATCCTCGCTATGAATTCCATCACCTGTACTCAAGCCGCTAATTACATTAGTTCTTAACAATCGATTGAACAAATCACCGAATCAACCGATCCCAACATAACCGCGCTCAAAGCACAATAATCAAGCACAGCACCAATAACACTAGCGACATCAGTATTAACATGGAATCACCCACAATACTGGCCATCTAGCATGGCAAAACACAAGCTAGTCAGGTGTCCCTAACTAACCACATAAAGTATCCACTAGGACCCCCACTGCATCCGGTGCGCTCCTATGGAGTACTTTGCCATAATCACACTTGACTAAAATAATAATGTCCAAAGCAAGATATATCAAAAATATAATTTCCATAACATCCCTCTTGCTTGGATTGCAACTGACCTCAGTTGCGTGTTTGATTATAGGAACTAATGAGGTCTGGAAAAGTTCCAAAAGAACCGCTCAGGCATCCACTGAGCACCATCTCTCGAATGGTTCTTAAATTTGAGCAAGTATTTAGTATAGACATTTCCTTTTCGGGTCGAGGTTTGTTGATGATCAATAATGCATTCAAGTTCTAGAATTTCTTCTTCATCAACAATCAATTGAGCCTCTTCATAGACAGGATGAATAGGTAAAGGTCCTTTGAAGGGCTTTAAGAGGCTGATATGGAAAGCATTATGTATTTTCCAATTATCAGGTAATTCAAGCCTATAAGCTAGATCATTGATTTTCCAAATCACCTTGAATGGCCCATAAAAATGTGGGGACATCTTGATTCTCAACACTCTTCAATCTTCTTTTCTCAATCCGAAGAAGTACATAATCACCTTCCTTAAAAAGCATGTGTTTCTGTTTCTTACTTCTCTTGAGCGATTGCAATGGCTTATCGAATCTCTTCGATAATATATTGATAGTCATGGGTAAATGCATCTACTGCCTCCATTCTATGGGTCAATCGTGTGATAGGAATAGGTAAAACCTTCCCATAGATAATCTCAAAGGGTGCTCTTCCAGTTGCAGAATGAGGAGTATTATTATAAGTAAACTGTAAGAGATGAAGATATTTGTCCCAAGCCTTTGGTTGACTTCCCGCATCGGCTCTTATCATATCCAGAATAGTACTATTTGTAACTTCAGTTTGTCCATTCGATTCTGGATGAAAAACTGATGAGGAATCTAACTTAGTGCCTAGATTATGAAATAATGCAGTCGAGAAATAACTGCAAAACTTCAAATCTTGATCAGACACTATAATCTTTGGCAAGCCATGATGAACAAAGATATGCTTGATGAATAAATGTGCAGCTTGCTGAGCTGTTAAAGTCTTCTTGCATGGGATGAAATAAGCTTGCTTACTAAAGCAATCTACTATCGTCCAAATCATATCATTTTGATTTGCTGTAGTAGAAAAACCTATTATGAAATCCATGGATATTTGTTCCCAAGGTTGCGTAGGAATAGGCAAAGGCATCAGCAATCCTGGGGTCTTTTCTTTATAACTCTTGATCTTCTGGCAAGTGATGCATTCGGCTACAAACTTAGCCACATCTTTTCTTATTGTAGGCCAATGAAATTTCCTGGCAGTCACTCCCCTATGTCCCATATATGATGGTTGGTGCATTTCCTCCATTATAATTTGTCTAAAGGGTCGAGTGATGCATAATTTCTTTTGATAAAAGAGGTATCCATCATTGCATGAATAGTTCAAGATAGGATTCCAATTATTATTCTCTAATTTGTTCCATATATTGGAAAAGTCTGGATCCCCTTGATAAGAATTCTTCATACCTTTGAAAGGCTGGGTCTCTACAGCAGTGATGTGATTAATACTTGGCTTTCTGCTAAGAGCATCAACAACTACATTCTCTTTTCCAAGTTGATACTAAATCATGAGCTGAAAACTATGTATAAATGATGCCCACTTGATATGTCTATCGGATATTAGTGGCTAAGTCAACAAATGCTTGATACTTTGATGATCCGTTTTGATAAGAAACTCAGCTCCCATCAAATAGTGTTTCCACATTCGTAAGGCATGCACAATAGCGGTTAATTCTTTATCATATGTACTATAATTGCATTCCACTGTTTTTAATTTTCGGCTCTCATATGCTATTGGATGACCATCTTGCATAAGTATGGCTCCAATTCCATATCCACTAGCATCGGTTACAACTACAAAGAATGGTCTAGAGAAATTGGGTAGTTGCAACACATGAGCTTGTGTAAGAGCTTCTTTCACAGTTGTAAAAGATTTATCTTGACACTCAGTCCATAAGAAATGTTTAGCTTTTCTAAGAAGGTCTGTCAATGGATGTGCAATGTATGCGAAATTCTTGACGAACTTTCTATAAAAGCTACACAATCGCAAGAATGATCTTAATTCATGTATATCTCGGGGTTTAGGCCATGTGACTATGCACTCAATCTTCTTTGGATCTACTCGAATCCCATCGGCGGATACAATGCGACCTAAATACTCTATCTGATCTTGAAAGAAACTACTCTTTTCAGGATTTATGTACAATTGATTTTCTTTCAAGAGTGAAAAGACTAGCTTCAGATGTTCCTTATGCTCCTCGACGTCTTTGCTAAACACTAGAATATCATTGAAAAATACTACCACACAATCTCGGTGTTTAAGAAAGGTTCGGTTCATCATTCTACTAAAAGTGGCTGGAGCATTAGTTAGCCCAAAACGCATAACTAAGAACTCATAATGTCCCGTTTGAGTTCTAAAGGCAGTCTTGTATATATCCTCTTCTACCATACGAACTTGATGATAGCCAGATTTGAGATCTATCTTACTAAAGACCTTGGCCCCTTTCAATTTGTCCAAAAGATCATCAATCCTAGGGATTGGATATTTGTTCTTCACTGTGATTTTGTTTAGTGCACGATAGTCTATGCCCATTCGATAGGTTCCATTTTTCTTTTTGACTAATAAGACATGTGCTTCATAAGGAGAACTGCTGGGTCTTATCAATCCTCTCTCTATCAGTTCCTCCACTTGCTTTTGAATTTCCTTTTGTTCTAACTGATTGACTCTATAAGGAGCCTTGCAAGGTGGAGTATTGCCCGGTAGGATTTCTATCCTATGATCTTCAGGTCGAGAACATGGTAGTCCAGGTGGTAAATCCTCTAAGAAACAATCAAAAAATTGAGAAAGAAACTTTTGGTGTGTAGGCTTAGTGTTTGGCTGAGTAGTCATTACCGTATTCACCAAAATCAGATATGTCTTCTCACGTTTTCTAATTGCTCTTTTGGCTTGTGTGTGGTTGAGTAAAGGACTGATCTCAGGTTGTATTAATGCCTCCATGGCATTCCTAAGATGATATCCACTCCCTGTAGTGGTGCCACTAGAAAGTCTCATGTATCCTTGTAGGGTTTGATTGAGATTTCAAGATTCTTGACTTCTCTAGTGCAATTGTACTTTGTTTTGGTAAAAGTAGCTTTGACCTTATAGTTAGATGGGAAAGATTCTAGGTTTAGCTTTGCTAAGGCTCTTTTCGAAATGAAATCATGTGTACTACCATCGTCATGCAGAATAACAACCTCTTTGCCATTAATAAAACCTTTCATTTTTAGAAGAGCATGACAATTATACTTACCTCCCTCTTGTTTGGCTGCTTCATTGTCAATCATGTGCACTTTCGCCATCGGGGTCTTCTTTCTTTCGGGACACTTAGTGGCTATGTGTCCCACCTTGTTGCACTTGAAACACCTTATTTCTTTCTTTGGAAAATTTCCACCGTTCGGCTTCGAAGAGGAATCTGTCTTCTGTGGAGCAAAACCATTTTTAGATTTAAAGAAGGGCATTTTATCAAATCTCTTTTTCTTATGGAAGGGTACATGCCGTTCCAAATCTTTCCCTTCTTTTGGGATCCCATTCTTCCTCTCATAATTCATTGCAAGAGAAATCACAGAGTTCAGTGAGCGAGGATGAAACATGTTAATCTCGGCTCTCAACTTAGATTTTAGACCTGCCACATACTTCCTGCATTGATCTCGCTCATTAACTTTCTCTAAGGATTGTAATTGGATCAGCGTTTGCCAAAATCTATCAATATATGTGGAGATCGTTTCCTTATCGAATTGCCTGAAAGTATCCCACTGTTGTTTGGCTTTTGCTTTGAAATGCAAGGGAAGAAAATCTCTCTTGATGAGCTTTTGAAAAGACTTCCAAGATTTTGGTCGCCTTTTACTATGCTTAGTGATGTTCCACCAAAGTGCAGCACTCTCTACTAAATGATTTGTAGCATATTTTATCTTATCTTTTTTAGGGAATTTCTCCCCTGAAAAATAATCATCTAGCTGGCTGATCCAAGACAAGGCAGTGCGTGCTTCTTTCTTTCCATCAAAATTTTACAATGAGAAAGCTTTTCTACTTATCTTACTCTCCTTCCTCGAATTTTGTGCTCTCAATGTGGCTTTGACTGTCCTGATAATAGGATCATCGTCAAAATCATTGTCGGATGACTCATCATTAGATGAATGCCTCTTTCTTTTCTTACCATTGATTTTCTTTTCCAATCTCTCCCTATGCTCACGCTCATCGGCCAACTGTGCCTGAAGTGCGTCTAACTGCTCTTGAAGCATGGGTGGTTGTGGCCGATGCGCCATGATAATGCGATAAATACAAATAAAGTGAAACGGAGGGAAATAAGGATAATAAGTGTATGAGAATTAAACAGATGAAATAAAAATGTGATTCAAGTGTATGGTAAGACAACGGATGGCAGAAATACTAAGTGAATGAAATATAAAGCAAAGAAATCACTTATCTCGCTCTTTGATCGGAAGTAGAAAAGAATAGAGTGGGAGATATGTGACCATTGACATCGCTTGTAGTTGTCTTTGTGCTCGACCGCTCTCCAATTAATTGCACGGTGATTTCATGGGTCCAAATCGCCTTCTTGATTCAAGCTTTCTCAGATTTTGCTTCTTCTTTTTTTTTTTCTTTTTGCTTTTGTATGCCTTTCTTGGTCGGCAGAGTGGCCTTGCACTTTTATTGCAGATTGCCAATAAAACATCTTCACTTCTTCTTCTTCCTTTTTTTTAGTAAATTAAACCTTGAGCTCTCTCTTTAAATATAGACCTTCAGTCTATTCCTTGGATGCGTGCAAATTGTGATCACACGTGGTGATCTCGGGTAGTGAGGGCTTGTTGACTACTCCGACTCCAAAAGTGCAAAATTGCAAACTCAAATTCTGCACTGCATGTGGGCCAATTTTTTTTTTAATTTTTATTTTTGGGAATATTGCAGGAAGGCTGACTGTTGGCTGCTGACGACAGGACCAATAAAGGTCAAGAGGAAAAGGCCGCTGCAAAGATTATTTCCCCAACGACGATGGCGCGATGCTATGGAGTCTAGCACTGTCTCTTATTTACTGTCCCGAATGGCAAAGGGCCAGAGGCTTCGGGTTCGGAATTCACGCGTCCGTAGACGAAGGCGTGCAGAGGGAAACTTTGAGATATAGAGGCGGTTGGCGGCTTTAATGTACTGCTTGAATGCATGTCTCCTCTACGCAAGGAATTAGAGACTTGGAGGCGATTTTTGAAGCTCGCACGTTTATCGAGTTGTCACGAGTGCACAGGCAGAGGCTGCTGATGGCACTGTAGATCTATAGAGATGGCACGCATAGTCTAGAGGCAGCCGCACGATGGCTAGCTCCTCTCAATGGACTAGGCCTTTTTCTGCAAGGCTTTGGCAATGATGTGAGCTGGCGTGAAGTCATGGAAGGCCAGAGGTGTAGGGCCACACACGATCGACTTTTCTTGCAAGGCGGCTTTAATGCATGCCTACTCTAGAGTCTGCGCATTGTGAGCTCTGACGACTGGGAGGCATCTTCAAAATTTGCAAGGGATTCCAAAAACACATTCGTGGCGCTATGGGCACATCGTTCAACATAAGCTTCCTCTCCCACAAGCTGTGATTCTGCACACACTCAGGTGGTCCTCTTGAATTCCTCCACAAGACTTGTCTCTCCAAGGTGTGTTTTTTTTTTCTTCCTTCACAAGAGCGTCACTAAGGCTTTGATACCACTGAAACCAAAAGGTATTTCTTTTCACACACAAAGTCACCACTTAATCAATTGGAGAAGAAGAGCACAATCACACCACGAAAGTGACAGCAAACTAAGTACAATCTCCCCCCCTTAGATGAGTGGCTCACGCTTCCTCATCTAGAGTATTTATTGACATTTCATAAAAGCACCAAGGAGCCAAAATTATCCCTCTCTTCTAAAATGAGGGATTTGCTTTACATAGCCATCTTAGGGCCCAAAAATGAATTATGTCCACTACAAAATATATTGCTCAAACTTGCAATAATAAAGCAAATACAAAATTGGCCCATGGCCATATATAATGCGCTGTGTGACACCTTGATCGGTACCCTCGCACTAACTCCATCCTCACTTTGAGTTCCATCACCTGTTCTCAAGCTGCCAATTACATTAGTTATTAACAATCGATTGAACAAATCACTGAATCAACCGATCCCAACATAATCGCGCTCAAAGCACAATAATCAAGCATAGCACCAATAACACTAGCGACATCAGTATTAACATGGAATCACCCACAATACTGACCGTCTAGCATGGCAAAGCACAAGCTAGTCACGCATCCCTAACTAACCACACAAAGTATCCACTAGGATTCCCACTGCGTCCGGTGCCCTCCTATGGAGTACTTTGCCATAGTCATACGACTAAAATAATAATTTCCAAAGCAAGATATATCAGAAATATAGTTTTCGCAACAAGCAAGGCATCCAATCACATTTATGTCGACATCAAGAGAAAAGAGGGAGAGGGAGATGAAGACAAAGAGTGCAAACCATCCAAAGGGAGAGGGAGAGAGCAAAGCACCCAAGCACCACTTGAGAGTAGCTATTCAAACATCTAGGGAGGTATTGACATTTTGTAATGCCACACATTACCACCTTCAGTAGCAATGTATGCACTAAGGGGAGGTGATTTGATTTTCTTTTATAACTCACATCTTACCGCCTTGCAATAGCCAATACATCATGGCACCAAGGGGACGTGTTGAGACTTGTGGTGCCATAAACTTAAGATAGCAGAGCATGTTGCCATATGGCAAGGAGGCATTATCCCATATGTGAGCAAGTAATGTAAGTCTGTACCCCAATCCTATGAGTAGAGGTATGTAGTAATGTAAGTATGTACCCCACTCCCATGTTATGAGTAAAGGTATAAAGGCAAAAGCATGTTTCCACATTGGCAAGGAGGCATTATCCCATATGTGAGCAAGTAAAGTAGTATGTACCCCACTCCTATAAAAGGGAGATCATTCGTGTGCAATAACATTATGCAAGCTCTCAAGTCTCCCTATGAGCATAAGTCTCAATCTTGTAACCTCATTGAACTTTAGTTTATGCTTACATAGTTCATCATATTTGCACATGAGAATAATCTATTGTATACTGGTCTATGCACTCCATAGGTCCTAAGCCACTCATGTTTTAATGTAATGCACATTTTTTGTTTAAATTTTGCTAGAGTTTGGTGGTTGGAAAGAGGGCATAAGAGGCTAAATGTTGGCTAAGTTTGGGCTAAAACACAGCTTGGGAGAGGGAGTCAAAAACTATTGCATTGGTTAACCATTGACCCAAAAGCCAACGAGGTGGCTGAGACATGGGTGGAAACTTTTCCAGTCACGGAGACTAGAAAAAAAACTTCAACTAAGCTCCATCACCTGTACTCAAGGTGCAATCACATAAGTAGCAATCAAAGGATTTACCATATCAATCAATCCCAATATAATTGTTCTTGACATACAATAACCAACATCCCAAAGCAGGATGTGCTCAAAAGCATCAAGAGAAGATCTCGATACAAGACAAATATACATCTTGATCTATAGACCTTGTTTGCAGGCAATCATAAAAAGATTGCAGCAAAGAGTGCTTGAAGAAAGAGTAAAATGAGAAAAGTGAATCACCCAAAACTCTATGATTTCTATCTTTCCATAGAGTCCAAAGTGCCCAATATTTAACCCAAAGAAAAAACAGATCAAAGTCTTGTCTAGATGTGTGAATCCCAAACAACCAGAAACATTTTCCAAAAATAAAACTTGGAAATCTGGTTCTCAAACGTTGGCCCAACAATCTAAGAAAATTACATGTATGAGAGCAGTGCCAAAGAAGGTGAGACACTGTTTCCCGCGGAGCTAAGCATCTGTGACAAATACCGAAGCAATATGTTTGCATGCCAAAACTTGCCCAAATGGAAAAACTCCTAATAAGAGGAATTTTTGATTTCCAAATCCCACGTAATCTGCACTGCCACCACTTTGGGGGACGATTCATATGCCAAAGGCTATTTGTCTGTTGCTGCGAAACCCAAGGTAAGGGCAAAAGAACTTTGTAAAGTGAAGAAACTATAATACGAGATAGTTGCAAAGGATGGCATGTCACTTGGCAAATGAAGAGTCCAGCCGGTCCTCTATCTCCAAAGTAGGAATTGGAATAAAATTCTAAATCATGTAGATAATGTGATGCCATACCGGATGATAATGCATGCTGAGGCTATATTTTGCAGCAGGTCAAAGGAAAAGAAAGAGGGGTCCCATCATCGTGGATCACATCTGCAACCGAGTGGATCCCTTGAGACTCAGAAAATAAGAACGTCCAAGCTCTTGCAAAGCCAGTGGAGGGGAGAAGACTCTGGACCAATGGATGCTTTCAGCCCGTAAAGAATTACCTTGTAAAGCATCCCTGCCATGCCATTCCAAGTGCGAAAGAATATGTTTCCAATCCATCAACATATTGGAAACTAGTGGACAACCTTTGAGTTTTCCATCAATAGAACCCAAAATGAAGTCCCAGGGAGTGGGCTGCCAATATCGAAAGGCAAGGTTGGTAAGTTTTGAAAGCAACACACACACACACACACACACACACACTTTTTACCCTTCCTCCTTTTTTCTCTAGCCCCCCCCCTCTCCTCTCATTCTAATTTCCTTACTTCCCTAAATTTCTCACCTTTTTTCTTCTTATCTACCTTGTTTTCCTTGACAACTCCCTTAATTCCTTATTTTTCCTATGTTTTCGCTCTTTTCTTAATATCCTTATTTTTAAATTTCTTTCTTTATTTTTTCCTTTGCCATTTATTACAATTTTTCTTAAATTTTTCCTTTCTTCTCATGTTCTTACTTTCTATTTTTCTTATTTTCCTTAATGTTTTCAACTTATTTTTTCATTCTAACTTCCTTTTTTTTTTCTGAAAGTTACTTTTAAATTCTAATTTCTAATTTACTCATAATTGTAACTTAACCCTCCACCCCCCTCGACCCCTTTAACTTGTTTTTTCTAAACTCTCCCACTCCCATGACCCTTCCAATCTCGACTACCCTTCCTCTCCCTAACTACACACCCTATTAAAACCCTCTTACATTCTTCCATCCTCACTTCCTACTCCAAAATCATCACCCTCGTCTTGTTTCACTTTACCTTCTGAACCGGGGATCACAAAACCTGGTGGTTGTTCCACGTATACCTCCTCCTTGAGATCTCTATTCAGAAAGGCGGATTTTACATCCATTTGAAACACGGGCCAACTTTCTTGTGCTGCTAAAGCCAAAACACTGCGAATTGTGGTTAGTTGCTGTGGGAGCAAAAGTATCCTGATAATCAAAACCATGTACCTGTGCAAATCCTTTTGCCACAAGTTGAGCCTTATACTTATCCAACATGCCATCGGACTTGTACTTGGTCTTGTACACCCACTTGGTGCCGATTACCTTGCGTTTTGGTGGTCGATCCACAAGGTCCCAAGTGTTGTTCTTCATTATGGAGCCATACTCCGATTGCATAGCCTCCATCCACCTATCATCACCCTATGCCTCTTCAAGACACCTAGGTTCTTCAGCACGGATCACCTCTGTCATCAAAGCATAGTTGACCAAGTGTTCCTGCGCCCTTCTTTGCTCCTCTAATCTCTTGGACCGACGGTGTTCGGATGGTGCCTCCTCAATGGCTGGAGGTTCTCTGCCATCCAAAAGCTGATTTTCCCACTTCGGGAATGGCCGTTGCCATTGTGGTTCTGCAGGCTCTTCTTCCTCTTCTTTATCTTGAATCCTCCCAAGCACCGTTGGGGGAGTTCGGTCTATTGGTGGTTGTACTGGATGGATATCCTGGTCCTGGTTGTCTGGGAAGGAAGCATCCTCTAATTGATGTGGCTATTCTGAGAAGACCACATCGCGACTTACTATTACCTTCTTGGTAACATGATTATAGAGACGGTAACCCTTCGCCTCTTCACTGTAGCCCAAGAAAATACATTTCCGACTCTTCGGTTCCCATTTGGTCCTGTTAGCATCAAGGACATGCACAAAACAGTCACATCCAAAAACTCTGAAATGTGCAGCTGAAGGTTTCTTACTAGAAAAGGCCTGTAGTGGAGTCATCCCGTTCACAGCCTTCGTGTAGCTACAATTCAGAATGTAAACTGCCGTATTACATGCTTCAGCCCAGAAAGTATTTAACAAATCTTTCCCTTTCATCATACTCCTACCCATTTTGTAGATGACACACATCTTGTGCTCTGCTACTCCATTTTGCTGTGATGTATGTGGCGGGGGTTTCTGCGTCTTGATCCCGTGACTGACATGAAAGATTTGGGACCTGCAGGTCATATTCTTGGTATGTGCATCACGTGTGACTGGAGGAAGAAACTCCTTTGGCTTTCACAAAAGGAGTATGTTACAAAAGTGTTGTAGCGTTTCAATATGGTGGGGGGGAAGGCAATAAGTACTCCATTGTCTCCATATGTGACACTGAGTCAGCAGATAGTCCCAAATCAGATGAGGAGAGGGCCATGATGGCCAAGGTTCCATATGCATCAACGATTGGGAGTCTTGTGTATGCTATGATAGCTACTAGACCAGACATTGCATTTGCAGTGGGAGTTGTTAACCGGTATATGGCCAATCCAAGAAAGAGGCATTGGGAGGCAGTTAAGTGCATCATGAGGTACATGAAGGGTACCAAGGAGGTGTGTATCTGATTTGGTAGAGAAGAGATGCATGTATTTGGGTACACAGAGTCAGACTATGCAAGGCATGTGGATAGCTGGAGATCCACTTCTAGTTATGTGTTCACCTTTGTAGGTGGTGCATGTTAGATATCAATGCTCCACTCTCGTGTAACTACATGGGAACTAGCTAACTCTACTTGTAAGCCCCCGATATGAGGAGAAGGCATTTGAGTAGCTCGGCTATCCGGTAGGTCCTGGTTTGGACACCAGATGGGGGCCATGTGTGGCCTGATGGCTGGACGGCTTCAGATAGAGTTGGCACACTGCCAACTAGGCTACATGCAAGTGCGGGAAGGCATCCCATGACAGACCGCACTGAGGGTAGATGGAGCATTTCTCGAGGCAACCCACACTCTCGGCTTGCGGGGCCCGTTTGGGGCTCCAGATGATCTCGGATGGCTCTGGGCCGACGAACAAAAATCGTAGGTCACTTGCTCTATTTTGCACCACGGTTCTAACGAGTGGTCGGTGGCCTATTTCGGGACTGACCTCTAGTCGGCCGTTTTGGGCCGACTAGGTCGATCTCCCAATTGGGTCTGACTACGACTGGTGGCTATATAAGAGCAAGCCCATGAAGCCCATTATCATCACTAGCTATAGCAACCCTGATTCCTTAGCATCCAGCCTCCGTCCTCTACTATTTTTAGCACGCCATTGAAGCTTCTCACACAAGAGCACATGGCTGGGAGGCAGCGCCATCTATTATATCAGTTTTACAGTAATCAATTTTTTTGATTCTCCATACTATCACCTTTTCTCTCTTGCATATGAGATTCTATTATCTGTTGAGCACAGATGTATTGTTTTCTTACATGGTATCAGAGCTTAGGCTCTAGCAAGAAGATTTGGTAGTATGTTTTTGTTTGCGAGCAGATTGTAAGAGATGGCCTAGCCCGCAAGATTACGAATCCCACCATTCGGCGAAAGTAGAAAGTTGGACGGCACTAACTATTCACTCTGGAAGTTCAAGATGAAGACCATCCTAAGCACATACGAGCGTTGGGATACTGCTACTGGGGTGGATGTGAAGCTGATTACGAGGCCGAATCTAGCCAATGTAGGACAACCGATAGTACCAACTGCAGATCAGATTTTCACGTGGACAAGAAGAAATGTAGATGCGCTGTGTTCTATTGTCTACAGTGTAAGTGATTCTGTCATGGTGTTAATCCAACATGTCACCACAATGGAGGAGGCATGGATGGTCTTGAAAAATCAATACAAGACCACGAATCAGACGCGGATTCAGAATTTGGAGACTCAACTCGCGAACGAGAAACTGCTTGAGTTTGAAACGACAGAGAAGTTCATCACCAGGGTGAAGAATCTGCGTGATCAGATGACTGTGATGCTGAATATGCAAAACAAAAATCCACCCCTCAACTTTGAGGATTTTAGCGCGATGCTTCTGGAGGAGGAGATGCATCAAAAGACGAGGACTAGAGAAGATTCGGCTTTCTCGGTTGGATCAAAGAAAGGTAAGGGTAAGGACTCTGGTAACCCATCTTCTTCTGATGATAAAAAGAGAAAGAAGAAGATCAAGTGCTTCTATTGCAACAAGGCAGGGCACAAACAGAATGAGTGCCGGAAGAAGATTACAGATGAGAAGAACAGAGTAAAGAAAGAGTCCAGCAATAGCACGCAGGCAGTACTAGTAGAGTTGTTCGTAGCAATCGAGGAGATTTGCAGTTCATGTACTTGCGGATGAACCTTGGATTATTGACAGTGGTGCATCATGCCACATGATCAGTCATAAGGATTGGTATACCTCTCTACATCCGGTAGGGATTGACATCTTGGTAGTAGTCGGCAATGATGCAAAATGTCCAGCAAAAGGAAAAGGTACAATTGCTCTCAAATCAAATGGTGTTGTAAAATAGTTGTCCAATGTTCTTCATGTGCCAGACATCAAGAGGAACTTGTTGTCTATTTTTACGATCATAGATCGGGACCTCAAAGTTCAATTCGATAGGAATGGCGCACAGATTTTGGATCTTCAAGGGAAGGTCATGGGTAAAGGTACATGGTGCAACATCTACGAACTCACAGCCTTTAGTGTCGAGCCGACGATGTGAGCAACACTAAGCTGTGGCATGAGAGGTTTGGTCATCTAAACCTTAGTTCTTTAAAGGAGATGCATAAAAGTGGAATGATTGCAGACCTAACAGAAATTACAGATCTGCCCAATGTATGTGAAGCTTGCATGATGGGCAAGCAGCATCGGCAGCCCTTTCCTAAAGAGGCCAGCAGGGCAAAGGCTCCTCTAGAGCTCGTTCACATGGACCTCTGCGGAAAGATGGAGACAGAAGCTTTGGGTGGTTCCTACTACTTCATGACATTGATCGACGACTACAGTAGAAGGATATGGATATACTTCTTGAAGACTAAGATGAGGCTTTTAGTAAGTTCAAAGAATGGCATGTAACAGTCGAGAAAGAAATAGGGAGGACGGTGAAGAAGTTGAGATCAAACAGAGGTGGTGAGTTCACATCAAGTGAATTTGAAAGTTACTGCATTTCCTAGATTTAGGATCTAGCTTCTTCCGAAGCTCTTTTGGCACATGTGCATATGCCTCACATCCAAATATACGCAAATGAGAGTAAGAGGGCTTCTTGCCACTCCATGCCTCTTTAGGAATACCACCATCCAAACTCCTGCTAGGTGATCTATTGATCACATGCACTGCAATCTTCATTGCCTCAGCCCAAAAACCACCATAAAGACTTGCATTGGAAAGCATACATTGCAATCTTTCCTGAATGGTGCGGTTCATCTGTTCTGCAATTGGATTTTGCTCTGGAGTACGAGGGGACATGAGCTCCCTCTTAATCCCACGTGTATCATAGAAATGCTGAAAATCATGAGAGATATACTCTCCACCATTATCAGTCCGTAGGCATTTAAGCATTCTACCTGACTAATTTTCAGCCAAAGCCAACCATTTTTGAAATACTTGGAACACATTGCTCTTCCAAGCTATAGCATAAGCCTACACTTTCCTAGTTGCGTCATCAATGAATGCCACATAGTATTCAGCCCTGCCTAATGACCGTGTAGACATGGGATCACATACGTCTGAATGCACCAAATCAAGCCTTTCAAGATCTTTCTTTCCCCTTCTTTTACGGGCTGATTTAGTCTGCTTCCCATAGAGACAATGCTCACAAAATTCAAAATTAGAAAAACTCAAATGCAGTACATAACCCAAAGGGCATAAGAGTTTCATTCCTTTCTGGCTCATGTGCCCCAACTTGCACTGCCACAAAGAAGTACTTGGCTGCTCTGTTATTGCAACAACATGATCAGACACCCCTAATACATGTAAGGGATACAAAGTCCCACACTTGGCACCCCTGGCCAAAACCATAGAGCCCTTCTGAATCTTCCAACTTTGAAAGCCATGAAAACTAGCATCATCTAGCTGACCTGCTGAAATAAGACTCTTGGTCAACTTAGGCACATGTCTCACATTTTTCAAAACAAATGCAGACCCATTTGCAAAAGAAAACTTTATGTCACTTGCTCCCACTATGTCACATGCATAGTTATTTCCAAGACGCACACAACCTGTCTTTCCACTGTTATAAGTGGAGAACCATTCCCTATGGGGAGTAACATGGAATGAAGCACTAGAATCCAAAATCCAATCCTAGGAATATGCATCATCTGAAGTGGTGAGCAAGTCTGCAGGTAGACTAGACATGAAGAGAATGTCATTGCCACTATCATCAGTGACTGCATTAATCTCCTTGATCTTCATTTTTCCTTTGTCCTCCCTTGGACTCTCTTCCTTCTTATTTGCACCCCAATTTGCATTCTTTTTCTTATCCTTTTGCTCTCTTTTCACCTTGTAGCAATCCTTTTTCATATGGCCCTTCTTGCCACAGTGGTAACACTCAATGTTCCATGCCGTGGATTTGCTATGAGACTTCCCTCTTTGTTGGGACTTCCCCATGAACTGTGATCTGCACCTTTGCACATTTAAGGATGCATCCTGCTTGTTGCCATCCATAGACTTTCGTCTGATCTCCTCGGCCAACAAGCTACCCACAACATCATCAAACTTCAGTACTCCACAAGGTGCAGAGTTACTGACAGCTGTACGGAAGGTATCCCATGAGGATGGCAATGAACATAAGAGAAATATTGCCTTAGCCTCCGCATCAAAATTCATCTTCTGAGCCTGAAGCTGGCTGAAAATAATATTGAATTCATTCAAGTGAGAAGCAATGGAGACCCCTTCCTTCATCTATAGCCTTCATGAGGTAAACTTTATTAGAGGCAGTTTCCTTCTCATAAGTGGCACACAATTTCTTCCACAAATCTTCCGTAGTCTACTCATTTACTACTGTAAAATAAACTAACTTTGCAAGATGAAGTCTAATAGTAGACTTTGCTAATGCATCCAAATCATTCCAATCATCCTCAGACATATTTGCAGGCTTAGCTTCAATCCCTGCCAAGGGTTTAATTTGCTTCTTTTGAATAAGCACATCACTTATCTGTTCTTTCCACAAAGAGAAGTTTGTCCCATCAAACTTTTTAATGCTGAAAAACTCATTTTCAGACATGGAAGAGGATGCCATGATGCAAATGAAACAAAATCCCAAATGCTAGTACCTGCAAAAGAGAAATCACACCAAATACCAGGTGCACCCAATATGTCTACTTTAATGAATGATAGTGTCACCAAAACTCAAGGCTCAAAGCATCAAAATGCATCTGACTCATGTGCATATACTATGCATCCATATGAGCAAATCTAGCCCAAATGAAAATGTCAACCCATATACAATGGCAAATATAATGCCAATAAGAGCCAAATGCCTCAAGCATAAACACCGTCCATGGGCATAAGCATCAATAATGTCTCATCCAAAAGATCATAGCACAACCACTACAATATGTCAAAGCTGTCCCTTAGCATAAAATAGCATTTGTGTGCTAAACGTCCATCAATAAAGCATCCCACAAGGCAATCTGGGCCTATCAGCGCATCCAACAGGGATTGCAATGCATCCAAATGGCTTGTAAAGCATCCACTACAACCCAATGCAAACCACAAATGAACGTACACAGCTCAGACTGTGCAACCAGAGTGATCTACATAAGGTATATCCAAGAAATCATGGCCTTACAGCAATGACCGCTAGTGAAAGTAGAACCTAGGATGTCTCAAAACATGGGCGTCATTGCATAATCGAACTCAGCAAGACAATCTGCAAATATCTCTCTTCTGCCACAACTCCAAATCTCATCCAAGGATGGAGTAAGAGCCAGTCAACCCTTGCATTTACTTGCAAAAATGAATCTTAGGAAACTTAACCTTAGCCAAAATGCCACATGGCAATCAATGACAAGGTCTTGGAAACTTTGAGAAATTTTCTTCAAAGAGACAACGGAAAAACACAGAGAATCACAACTCCCTCGATTCTTCATGGAATGGCAAGCAGCTTTGTAAACACATGTTTCAGGCAGTCCTAGATCCAATGGGATAGACAACTCTACAAATGGAGGCCCGGATGTTGAGATCCCACTCACACAAGAAATGGCAAAATGAAGACGTCGGAGTAGACAGAGATTCACCACAGCTTCAAAAGTTTACAGAACCGAAAGCAGCTTCTTAAGTAGAAGTTTTGAACCACTTTGGATCCATTGGGAGTGTCAGAACTGCAAATGGCCACCTGGATATGGAGATCCAACACATGAAATCCTCGCAGGAAATGAATTTCGTCACTTTTTGCAGGAGCTATAACTTTTCACTGAAAACTCGGCGGATGACAGAGATGTTAAAAGTGAAAATGTAGCTCTCAATCTGATCTATAACTTCCTTGAAGACTTTAAGTCGAAATTCTATTTTTAACTCTGGATATTTGTGCCACTACATATGTGTGTTTGAGAAGATTTGCTTATATCTCGCGCCTTCAACTTTGCAACCCAGTAAAACAAATGCCCAAGAGGATTTTGCCCCTTTCTCTCCAACTGCTATAGCAGCTCTAAAATTTGTAGCTCCTCCTACTGAACAAGGATCTTTGGGATGCACCACTCTCTCTCTAGGCTAGAGGTTGCACCGGGGTTGCTCACGCTACCGCCAGGCTCTACTACCAAGCTCTGATACCAGTTGTGAGGACACAATGGAAGCTGAGAGGGAGAGAGGGAGCTTGAGAGACACAAGTTTTTGGTAGGTACAGAACACCCTAATCTTCTATTTTATCCATATATATATGTGTTTGACTATTGTACATAATCGGGGTTAAGGTACAATGGCCTTTAACCCCCACATTAGTATCATCTACTATGGTGGCTACCACCATGCTGAATCCTGAACCCACTAGTACACACTCCGACTCATGTGGGGAGGTGGAGGAGGTTGGGAGAATAAGGCCCTCCTATGAGTGGGAGCTTGAAAAAAAACCACAAATTTATGTGACTTCGATGTATGTTTGGAAGGCAAAGAGTCTTCCTCTGTGCAAAGTGTGCCAAAGGATGAAAGGTTTAATGCCTACCTTTAGCACCCATTGAAGCATGATTAAGAATTCTATGTCAAGCTATCTAGCACATACTATAATGTCCAGTGTGTAACTTCATTGAGCTGTGAATTTTTGGCCCCAATGGAGAACAATTACTGCAAGGCCTAGTCCTCATCTTTTGGTTGAGAAAGCCAACTAGAAAATAGGCATACTCTTGTGGGAACCCAACTCCCCTATGGCCTTAGTGACTACTCCATCGTGTGAAACATTTAGTCTCTCATCATGAGATAAAAAAGCAAGGTGTCCACTTCTCCTCTCCCATGGAGGAAAAGTTTGAAACCCAAAAAGGATGTGGGAAGGAGCCAACTACCCCAACGAACATAATCAACACCATCACCTCTAAGGCATGGGGTAATCATATGGTACATTGAGGTAGTGACAAGGTCCAAGATTTCAAACTCTCACTGAAAGGCTATCTTAGATAAGGTCTCAAATTGGAAGCTAAGAAAAGGGTCCAATCTACCTCATAGTACTCTATAGGCTGCTGTGCTCATGGTGGGCATGGATGAAGTGCTTGCTCTTGTGCCCCCCCAATGTAGAGGATGGACTCATGGATCTTGCCTCTACATATATTTTTAATCCTCACTAATAGAGTTGCTCATTGAGGTGATTCTGCTTCATCCTCTACTGCACTTGTTGTTGCACTTCTTCCTCACTCTCTTATTCAACTTTCAATTCCTCTTCACTCCGCGGTCTTTGAATGAGTATTTTCTTATGACCTTGGGGGATGTCTCTCTCTGGGTTGGGGGAGGATCACACACTCCAAGATTTTGGGGATTTTTGTTTGGTCCTGGCCATGGTAGATGGAAAGGGAGAGGGAGATGGTGTAAGAGCAAGAGTGGGGACCTGATGTGGAATCAAGGGTAGGTACAGGGGTGTGGGAGTGAAGAGCTCTTAAAATGAAATGAAAATGAGACCCAATTCCTTTATATAGGGTCCAAAATCCTAGTTTTTTAGAACACTTGTTTTCAACCCTGAACTCCAAAAATATAAAATTGACTCAACCTTGAACTAAAAATTATAATTAACATGCATGAACTCAAATTTCTCCTTTTCTATTACAATTCATAGACTTTATACATTAACTTTACTACAAATCACATAATTAAAATCACAAATAAATTGGAAGATTCCACACCATCAACTTCATCTGACTCCACCCCTATAGCCTTCTTTGTGATGATTTTATCTTGCATTTGATGAATTACATATTCTTCTTCTATATTCAGCATTAACATCTCGCACTGTGTGGGACACTAATGACTCTTTGAATTCTAGTATCGCAGTTTCTCTTATTTCAATAGGCATGTGTCACCATTGAGCAAATTGAACCATTGGGATCGACTTAGTTCTACTTCCCCCATGTTGTGTCGCTCTATTATATGCATTATGTGCTTGCCAATGCAATCTTTCCATGCCCTGAGTGGATCACACTCTAGTCTTCCATAATGTCATGCCATGTATGGTGCATGAGCATATAAAATTTGTGCCAAAAAAGGAAACAAATTAGCATGGGACCATTCAATATGTACATCTCAATATACCAAATTATAGATTACCATGTACTATTTGAAATGATTCTTTTCCCCAAGAGATTACCATATTCTAGCTAAAGTCATTCATAGCATTGATGAAATGCTATGCATTATCATATTTGAACCTTTTCTTTTGTAGTTGATCTACCAAGGTATCACCAAACTCGAGCCTTTTCCAATCTTTTTCCCCCCCTTCCCCTTGTGCATAGCAGGCATTGTATAACTTTGGTGATACATCAAACTCAAACTCATCAATAGGTTTGAGCCTATTGTTCTTTATATTTATTTAAAGCAAATTTAAAGCCTTGACACCACCAAAGCTTGGCTTACTTAGAACATTGACTATTTTTTCTCATCTTTTCTCATCTTTTGTAATGTTTACTTGCCTAGAGTGTAGTCCCACATAAAGAAGAACCTTTTTAATTCTTGCTATCACCCTCTCACTCTCTTGTTGGGGCTTCAAGTTATGTGTATCAAGGATGTATGGGTGCACCAGCTTTTCAATTATTTTGATAGTAGCATGAAGGGTGTTCTTTTTACTTGATTATAGGGCATTCTCTTTTGGAGAAGGATATGGCTTGTATTTGCTCCATGTGCTGCATTAAACAATAATTAATAGTATTGAGATTAGCAGCTAGATGCCATTCTACGTGGTAGGTGCATAGCCCTCAGCTTCAAGTACCTCACCATTGTTATGACCTTTTATCACACTTGGGATACTGCTTGATCAAAGAACCACTTAAAATAAACGTGACTCCTTCAGCATCTGCAAAATCAATGCACATTATATTTTTAAATATTCCAAGTATTTTCCCATTACCAAATCAAAAATTCAATTTCCTTGTTACCTCAAATGTAGCCAACCACCAAAGCTCTTGTTCTGATTGCACACTGAATTGCCTTGCATCATCAAGCTCAAATTAAAGGTCCAATATTCTATTCATCAATGTCCAATTGACTCTTTCTAATCTTTGAATTTCAACCACCTCACTTTCATCAAGCTTTAGTATGATCTTTAGTTGACCATTGCAACTTCACATGGCCTACAGAGTTCTTCAATTGTTGATAGATCTTTAGACTCCTCCAAATTCCCTTTAAAAGTTAGTGTACTAGATACATGTTGAGGTTTATTGACTAAATCAAGTGTACCCAAATTGAGAGCATGGCTTTCCTTATTCGACATCAGTTGGTTTTGGAAGCGGGGCTTTACACTTTTTTCCCCACAAAAAGGCATGCTTTTTTAAGCTCTTAAATATGAGCTGATATGCCCTTGTACTTATCCCTATAGCATTTGAGTGGACTAATTTGGGTGGACAAACCACTCTCTTGAATCCCACTGAACCTCACAAAGGGGCCATCCCTCCCAAAGCAAAAGGCACCACTAATGTACATCTTGGTCCAAAATGCAAGAAGGGTCGATGTACCACTCCTTTACCAAATGCCCACTACGTTGATCATTTGCCACTAAAGTAAATCTAGGATCCTCTTGGTCTATACATGGATTGAATGAAGGCAGACCAAAGGAGACTGCTTGGCCCTACTTTAAACAAATGAGCTTGCTCTTTGTTCCTTAAACATAATCGTCAAAAGGAACAACTCATTGACTAGCTACTGTGCTACTCGCTATGACTCAAGAATACTTACTATGCAATTCCCCTCGCGTCCATGGGCTAGGCCCTCAAGGATAAGAAATGGCACCCAATGGTGCCTTTGCATTTCTAAGGATCCTCCTTTAAGTCTTGAAAGAGTTAGCTAGGCCACTGTCCATTGCACCCTACCAATGTGAGTTCACCACAAGAGCATAAGACCATCCTTATCCCAAATTTCCAAATGCCAAATAAGAGGCTGATTCTTGAACTCCTCCCTACACCAGGGGTGAGCCTAAATGAGTCCTCTTGGAAGACACTACTAGTGGATAAGGACTCTGCATCAATGGGAAGACATTTTCCATAAGAGGGGCCCTAGAGAATATCCCTTAATGAGACTATTACCACTGACCATTGGTGTGTAGGGTATTCTTGAGAAGCCATTGTGAAGTACTCAAGCTTCTAGGGATCTACACGCAAGTGAGACCTCTCACAACTTTCCTAGGAGGGTTTTGCTTTGCATCTCTAGGTCAATGATGCCCAAACACTATCTACCAACAAGCAGACCTAGCTTTGTATTTCTCATGCCATCTAATCCTATCCATAAGAAGCTCCATACCAAGTGTTTGAGATTTCCCATGCATCCCCTATGAAAGCACCAACAAGAGGCTATGTACCAAGCCATGTCAAGGAGGACCTAGGGCTGGCCATCAAGGACTCGCCTACTAAGGAGAGTTTGGTTGGGTTCTAATAGAGAATTTTATGCAATACACTCTCTAAAACTAAGGTATTTTGTTGCTATGTTGAGATGTCCATACCTTTTGGCAACCAAAGTATCTCACTATTCACCCTCTAGGTTCTAGCAAAAGCCAAAATCAACCCCCAAATCTCACATCCCCTCAACCTCATCTTGACCTCATCTATCACTATAAGGAAGATGGTGGATTTGGTCTAGTTGATCCTAGCCCTTGAGGCCTCACAATATATATCCAAGGCACCATTGACTTTCTCAAAGCTTGTTGCTGCAGGATATGGGTATGGGCCCCTTCTTTGTCTCTAGTGTTAAGCTTTTGCTTACTAATGCTATGACTAGAGTCAATGTCAATGGTATCATGAGTGACCCTTTCTTTCTCAAGAGATCAATAAGACAAGGTTGCCATCTAGCTCCTCTTTTATTTGCAATTGCTGCAGATTCTCCAGGATGGCTTCTTAGAAGTTAGATATAAGAGGGATCTATGAAAGGAATAGAACTCAGTAATGGTAAACAATTATTATGCCAACAATTTGCTGATGATACCATGCTGACTCCTAAAAACATTGATCAACATGTTAGGTGTGTAATGGACTGCTTTGAAGTTTTCTGTCAAGCCTTAGGTACATGTATTAATCACTCCAAAACATGATATGCTACTCTCAGTGGGAAAGATCAGGGGGACCTCCAATAGTTAGGATGTATGAAGATACAAGAAGGTACAGTTTTCAGACTCTTGGGGATACCAATGGGGTTTGATGTCATAATGAAGCAGAGGTGGGACTGGGTATTAGACAAATTTCCAAAAAAGCTGGACAAATGGAGAATCTTCCAAGCTAATCTGCCTGGTAGGAAACTAGTTCTTAATCATTGTTTCTATCCTATTGTTCTTTCTATCTACCTTGTTGGTCTCCATCCAAAACTGGCCTGGACTAATTTATCAGACTGTGTAGATCTTTTTTACGGGGGGGTTCTAACAAAATCTCTAAGGTTAGATGGGGATATTTTATCAACCCCAAAGAGGAAGGGGGGTTAGGGATGATTAACATCTCCTCTGCTGCCAAAAAACTGTCTACCACCTAGATCATCAAAGCTGCTCTCCATCTAGAGGAGGATTGGGCATAACTGTTTTGAGAAACATGAATCATATTAGACCATGTAGGGCACCTAGCTGGAGAAAATATCCCTTTATTTCTACTGTTTTTAACCATGAACCTTGTAAATCCAAGGGGAGTCCCCTATGGAAGTCTATTTGGGGAGCTTTTGAAGAGATAAAAGCCTATATCCTCTTCTCTGGTAAAGGTAACTTCATGTTAATTGATTCTATTTGGGTGTCTTCTATATTTAGATCTGCCACTTTGTTAGATGATTAGTTCATACTTGCAGCTAAGCTGTTCAAGAAAGGGCTTCAAACTTGGGGGCAGCTTTGGAATAAAGAACATATCAGATGGAAATCCTAGCTTGAAATTAGAAGAGAGTTCTCTTTAACCAATCAACATCAAAGACCGATTATGGAAAGATTGGAATTATGGCGAGGAGATGTGACTTGGAAGGGAGGGTCAGTACTATGCATGCACAAGGAGTTTAGATGGGTGGGGTGCTCCTCTTTATTACCCATCCCAACTCCTACTACTGATATGGAGGATCTATTTAGAACTCTTAACAAAAGGTGGAAATTGAATGATGATAGAGCCAAATGGTACTACAGATTCCACAGAATTTGGACTAGGAATGTGGCTAAAAAAATGTCCTATCTTGCTTGGCTAATACTTCATAAATTTGTTTGGTCTAATTCAAGAGGACTCAACATTGGCAAAGGGGATCGCAAGTGTATGAGATGTTTAAACTCTGTTGAGGATGTCTTCCACCTTTTGTTGCTTGCCCTCATGCCATAAAAGTATGGAAATTTATTCAGATGGAATGTGTGAGCCTGTTAATTGGAAAGCTATTCTTCTAGGAGATTCTTGCAAAATAAGGAATGAGCCTTGGTTTTATCATCAGGGCCCATGCACTTTGGTTCATTTGGATATCTAGAAATAACTTCCAATTTAATCATAATGATCTTTCTACTGATGCTATGTTTGCTACATGGTGGAGTGAGAAAAAAGGAGAATTGGTGTCATTATTAGTGCATACAACCTTGAACATCAGAGGTTAAGTGTAACAGACAGTTTTGGTCCTATATTTTTGATGTATGACATGATATAAAGCAACAAATACACACTACTGGCCCAAAAAGAAAAAGAAAAAAGCTTGATGTTGCTAAACCCTCCACCTAGGTTCATGTCATCAACATCAAACTTTGAATTCAGTAGCTCCTCCTCCTCTCAAATTGGAAGAATTATCTAGGTGAGGCTTGCAAAAAGTAACGTAGAACTACAACTACAAAGAAGAAGAAGAAGGAGGCATGGGGAACATTGTGATGAACAGAGCTAGAGAGAGAAAGGGACTCTCCCATGTAGCCACCAATAAGAATGTGGTTAGAACTCACTTGCATATAGGGCTAAGACTCTCCAACTATTTGAAAAACCTAGTCCCTACATAGCCCCTCCAAAACGTTCCACTCCACCCTGTCTTAAGCCTTCTCAAGATCTAAGAGAAGGCTTATGACTCCTCCTTGGCACATATAAGTGCCTCCCAAAATGTGGAGATGTTGTCTAGCATGCTTCACTCTTAAACAAAGCCTATTAGCATGTTGTGAATAATATCCACACTAGGTGGGGTTGCAACCATAGATACTAGACCTTAGCTACAACCCAATTTCCACTAGCATAGATCAAATTTGTCCCCCCATTTTGGGATAAAAAATATCCCACCATGACTCAAAGGATGCAAAAAAGAGCCTTAGTCAAAAATCTCCTAAAGGGCCAGTCAAAGGGTGGATATGCTCCTAGAAGCACTCAAAGAAGGACATCGTTAGTCCATCATGTTAGGGAACATCTATGGAGGGAGAGCGTTGAGGGCCTCCCATAACTTGTCGTCAATGAAAGGCTCCTCTATCTGCTTGCTCATGCTTAGAGAGAACACTGTTGAGATATGTGTCCAAACTGCCTCCCAAGCTACATGCATATACTAGGAAGACTCCTTCTCGGCCTAAAACAAACTCCAAAAAATGTTGATGATCATCTCTAGAATCTTTTGGGGAACAAAATGCATCCACTTGCATCTCTTAGTCTTTGCACTTGAGTTCCTATTGAGCGATTCCAATGGTTTGGAAAAATTGTCTTGTGATCATGTCATCCTATTGGGCCCTGAATGAGTGGTAAGAAACTTTTCTCACTAAATCTTTGTGTCCCAAAGCTTGATAAGTATACACTCACACCATTCTGCAAGCCCTTGAGAGCTTGAATCGTCCTAGTCCTTAAGGCACTCAATTGAAGCAAGGTTCCATCTCAATTCTCTCTCCTACTTTTACAAAAGGTGCCAATGCTGAAGAGCTCGGGATTGAAGCTCCTTGTTGCTCCTTTGAAGCACTTCTACTAGCCACAGGGGCCACCTCCAATGGGGTCACAGCCTGCTATCGAATCTCTGTGACCTCCTAAAATACCTCCTTCTTTTGGAGCAAGGCATTTGGAATGTAGACCTCTTTCTAGGGGGAGCTCTTGATAGGTATAATCAAGGTGAAGAATGATTGGAGAGACCTACTAAAATGCTGCTTCCCCCCTCTTGTAACACCCAATCACCGACATACAACTCGTCTAGCCTCTCTAGAAGTCCATCATGCTAACATTGCCTAAAGGAGGCTACCACAAAGTTTGGATAATGCCTCTTGCTAGGGGTCCTCCCTACACATACCGTCATGAAGATAAATTGATCCCATGTGCTCCTCTCTTAGACATTAGCATCTTTGAGAAAGAGGCTCTGCCTACTTGTCGTTCCCAAACTCTAGGTTTTTGAAGTCACCTCCAACAATCAAAGAGTCCACACCTGGGAGACTCTCAATTAGCAACCTCCAATAAGTGAGGTGCTTACTATTGACAAGCAGGGGCCTATATATTCAAAATATAGATCCTAGAGTCACCCAATCATAGACTTATCCAAACTTCCCACCTTGTGGTTAGCTCCCCTTGGTTAGACACATCTGCAACCACTATGTGTGAGATCAAAATTTAGACTCCTCAACTCCTTCCTAATTCAAGAAACCACACCTTTGGGTCCCTTCCTAGGATGAGATGGCATTGATGCCTAACATTCATGTTGCTAAAAACATATGCTCTTGGATCAAAAGAAAATCCACTGTCCATCCTACTATAGCCTAGATGCAACTCTTGGCAAAGTATCAAATGCTCTAGTTACGACTGCTAATAGGTCATGAAGACCATGCACATTCCAACTTACTATGGTCCAATTGATGGGGGGAGAGAGAGAACAGTGCCCACCTATGAGTGGGAGCTTGCACCATAACCTTGGACTTTGAGGGGCGCTTGCCTGGCACTTGGAGGAAGAGTAGTTGTGCCTATGCAGTGGTGCACCAAAGCTATGATCGGCGGCTCTATGCCGTACCTTCGAGGCTAATTGTATCAAGAAGGATAATCTACCCCAATCATGGCAATGTTCTATTGAAGTGTCTAGTACATAGCCTTCATGAGTTTCTCCTCTAACCCTAGATAGAGAGGGATCACTCCCACTACCATCCCTACACTTGACCTACTGCAAAAAAGCCAAGTTAAAAGGTAGTAGAATCACCATGGCTGAGCCAAAAATCTATCCCTTGGGGGGCCCATCCACTACCTCTGTCATGCTATACATTTGCTCTCCCATAATGCAATAAAAAAAGAAGGGTTCCACTTCTCCTCTCCCATATAGAGGCAAAGTGGAAGCCCCAAAAGGCTGAATGCAAGAACCAACCACACCAATGTATCTCCCTTTTTGGGGCTACAAGATCAACACCATTATCTGTAGAGAAAGAGAGAATACGTCTAGAATGCCTAGGTAGTTGCATGGTATAAGTCTATAAAACTCCCTCAAAAAAGGTTCCCCAAGGTGGGGCTTAAGACCTGGGAGTTGAGAGCACAAGCCACTTGAACTTGGTTGCTTCAAAGAGGCACTATCCTTCAAATCGGGGGGGGGGGGGTAAATGGAAAACCATGGCTTAAGAAGTGGAGGAAGTCTCAACCTCACCCTTGCCATAGGGGGAGGAAAAAGAAGAAGCCATAACTATAGAGGGGGGTGGGAGGAGGGAAGTGGAGAGGTGGCTGAGGAGGGCACGTAGTGAGAGTAGTTTCAAAACAAGGGGTGGTTGGGATTGCTACACAGAGGGGCAAGGAGAGGAGGGAAGTAGAGAGGTGGTGGGAGTAGGACATGTAGTCAGAGTAACTACAGTAGGGGGATGGTCTAGGGGGAAAAAGAAGACAAGGGGGAGGATGGATCAAGGAAAGATCTCAAGGAGGGGCAGGGCATGTAGACAAAGGGAGGAGGGGAGAACAAGATAAGGGGGGAGGACGGAGTGAGGAAAGATCTAGAGGAGGGGGAGGGAATGTTGAAGGGGAAACAGCTATCAAGGCAGAGGTAACTCTAGAGTTCTACTACTACATAGGTCCCTACATCCTCTAGAATCTTGTCACTAAGTGGTCCGTTGACACATCAAAGAAAGTCATGGCCTAGGGATGGCCTACTCTGGCGCCTCTCAATTACTCCTATTGGGGCTAGGTAGTTGCTTCCCTTTTTGCCCTCCCAAGCTCTCGAAGTCTACTTCAAATTCTTCCTACTAGGCTTCCCACTTTGTCCAACTCCCTTCAGGTGGCTCGACCCAAGGTGTCTAGGAATTCTTTTGCTTCTCTACCTTGTGCTGAGAATTCTTTGGATGTGCTACCCTCTTCTCTTGGTGGGACTAAGATGGAGCCCACCCATCCCACCCATCCCACAATATCATGCCAAGTGTGTCCCATATGCCTGTATAATATGCACTGCTCTGGTAGCCTCAAGATCTTAATGCACTGATTGAGATCACTTTTGTCAAGAGTCTCTAGAATGATCTCATCCAATAGGGTCTCTCGGAACTTAGCTATCATCTTGAGGTGAGGAACACCATCATTTTCTATCACTGACACTATTGTTTGAGGTGGAGACTCAAGGATAGTACTAAAAGCCCTCCTAATGGAACTGTAACCAAACTAAGAAACCTAGTTTCATAACCAAACTTGTACCATTTGACCTAAAACCAACTCCTCCCATCCAACTACCACACTCCTTTCATTCTCTCTCATTCCTCTTCCTTCCCCCTCATTTTTGAGCACCATTTTGAATTTTTCTTTGCTCCAGCCCTCTTTTCAAATTTCTTGCTGGCTCCTAAGTGGGAAGCTTCTTTCTCTATTCTCCCTCTCATGGGATGGACTCTCACACCAAAATCTCATCACTTCTCTTCTCTACCTGTGTTTCCCTCCCATTTTACTCTCGTTCTTTCAAAACTTAAGATTTTTGAATGAGATGTTGAGATATCGAGCTCCACTCATGATATGCCAGGGTGACCGTTGTGCATTTATGTCACCGACTTGTTAGCAGCAGATGCGGTTGGTACACCGCCCATGAATAATCACTAGATGATAGCTATGTTTATGTACTCTAGTTAGTGGCTCAGTTAGTATGCCACCTTAGTTAGCTGAGCTTGGTTTGAGACCCACATATAGGGTTCATCTATCCTTTTGTACAAGAGTTCTTTTGGCTTTCACAACTAAGAAGAGGAAAACTGTTTTCAGCCTCCACCTTTGTGTGTATTCTCCCATTGTGTATGTGAGAAAGCTGCAAGTGAGACTCCTTCCTTCTCTCCCACTCTCCTTCCTTCCTTCCTTCCTTTTTGTTACCTGAATGGTCTGGGGAAGGATTATGCATAGTTCTAGACATCCATTGCTGTCCGTGAGAATTTTTCTGATTTTGAGGAGTTGATTGCTCTTCTAATTTTTGAAGAGTAGAGAAATGGTGGTGCATCTTCTTCAGGAGGAACTTCAAAAGAAACTATCTTCTACTCAAATGCTGGAAGAGGTAGAGGCAGAGGTAGAGGAGGCCGATCTAGAGGCCGTGGTAGAAATTAGAATATGCAGCAAATTCAAGAAAACTAGTCCTATGGAGGAGGACGTGGTAACTTTAGAGGCAGGGGGAGCCAAAGAGGTCGTGGTGGATGGCAGAGAGGCCAAAATGCAAACAACAATGTTGAATGCTACTACTATGGTAAAATGGGTCATATGGCTAAAGACTACTATAAAAAGCAGAATGACATCATGTCGCAACTTCAGGATTTGACTCTCTATACTCCAAAAAGATAGGGAAAGATCCAAAAATGAGAGAACACCCATTTTTCTCACTCCTTCCAAGCAGATTTAGGTTGCAACTTTGGTTTCTAAGAGAGAGTGAAATAAGTAGAGAAATGAATGGAAGAGAAGAGGGATGAACAAAGCTTGGGCAGAAGTTTCTCTAAGAGATTTTTGAATGTGGAAGAAAAACGTGAGCAAAGACGAGAGAGAATGACTAATCAAGAGTGGAATGAATATATTTTGAAACCAAGTGCTAGAAAGTGGCGGGAATGAATGTTTGAAATGTTTTGGAAGAGAGAGAATAGGGAGAGACTTGGTTAGGAAGTCAAAGTTTAGGCCAAATGGTTAAACCAAATGGGAAATGTGAGCATAGTTCTAGCAAGGGGATAGTTTGCCATGGGAGGGAAACAAGGAGGCCTGACATGGTCAGGGTAGGCCTGCCAAATATAATTTTTTATTGTGAAGCACCAATGACGTTTTTTGGGGTATTTTGAAAAGAACTAAAATTTCCCCAAGATTTGGGGAGCCTCTATTACAGAGAAGTCCAAATGGCATAGTCTCCTTCATGGATACCATATTCCCTTATCCAAGCCTCTAAGATTTCAGTAATTCTCCAAAGGGCCCCTTTTTGAGTCTAAATTTTTTGTAATGCAAGGGAGCTCAACTAGAGGAGGAAGACATCTCTCCCCTAGATGGTAACCTCCTGGATGCAGTTTCCCTCTAATGCTAGGCTTTCTTGAATCCAATCATGCATTTGACTCCTCATGGGGGTGAGCCCCACAATTATGTTTGGGTACTACTGATTTGCCCTAGAGTGACTAAATTGCTTGCTTCACCTATTGCTTGTCAGTTGGAGAAAAAACAACCTTAAGGGATTGGGGAGTCGGGGGTGCTACCATGAGAGCCCCTCTAGCTAGACCAAATGTCACAACCAAGTGAGCCATAAAGTCTCTTTTCCTCTGAGTCAAAGAAAAAAACTCACTGCTACTACGAGGAAAAAAGGGTATGGAAAAAGAAAAAGAAAGGCCAGCCACACCACTATTTCAAGCAAAGATGCTGCTCCATACACTAGTGAAAAGAAGCTAAAAGGAGTGCCAAAGAAAGTTGAGAGCTTGATGGCTTCTAAGGGGCTACAACTACTTCACCAAGAGCATGAGAAGGGGTGACCAATATCATCAAAGGAGGTGGCCTAATAATGAGTCATTGATTACCCAAAGGGCAATGAACAAAGGTCCTGAGGGCTCCCAAAATTTTGGGTAGCTTCTAGGTCTAAGAAATGTGTCCCAAAGAATTCTCTAAGAAGTAAAGGGATCCTTGAAGAAGCTCTACAGTCCATGTTGCAAACAAGGCCTAGTTGGCCTTAGAAAAATTCCACTAGTAACTGCTACAAGACCTAGTCAACCTCAAAAAAAATCCATAAGTAGTTGCAAGTGATGCGATATGCAACAAAGGTAGATGGCCTGCTACTCAAGGCATGACTAGCACCTAAGTAGCAAGAGCCATCTAAACAAAAACTTGGGGAGCCTCAACTACTCAAACAGTAGCTAAATGGCTTTGCGAGCCAAAGTGCTGGTAGATGGTGCACCTGCAACCTAGAAGAGAGCTCCTTGGGAAACTCCAAAGCTCCCACTAGCAACACTAATAGCTTGTACACAACCCTAGTTGGGAGAAGACCGGCAATGTACCAAATGGTGAGGCAAAAGAGGGGGAAAAAGGTGAGTTGAAGGATGGGGAAAGAAAGGAAAACAAAGCCAAAAATAGAAAGGGGGAAGTAAATTAAGAAAGAGGCGAGGAATGGGGGAAGGAAGGCAGTGGGAGCAAGTAGCAAGCTTAGCTCAAATGTTGTTTGGGAACAGTATGCCTCTTTTCTATCCACTAAATAGTACCTAAAAAATACAGATAGCACTGGTACTCATCAACTACACAAGATGATGTGCCTCTATAAAATAAAGCAGATGTTCCTTTGTAAGCTCCAAGTAATGGGTGGGATGTTCTATATACTATTTTGGGCAACTCCTTCACTTGCAAATGTCCCTCTTGTCTGGGACGCGCTAGTGTTGTCTCTCCAAAAGTCAATGACACATTGACAACCATTAAAGAGTTAGAACATCTTGCCTAGGACTTTGACCTCCATTAGACAATTTAAAATGTATTTCTTTTATGTCAACACAATGCATCTTAAAATTTGGTGGTTGAATACCTTGGGGGTTTGTCACATTGATTTGTTGGCAATCATGTGGAGAGCCACTCTTTGGCAAGTAACTTATCAAGACTTGCATTCCTTTAACAATACCAAGTGCTATCTTAAAGTTATCCACAATTGCCATTGATATTGAATTCATAGGAAATTTTGTTTCATTCAAGAGTTATTTTATCTTTCAAGGTCATATAATCTTGGTTGAATTGATACTGAATGCTTAGGAAATTTTGTTTCATTCATGAGCTATTTCATCTTTAGAGGTCATATAATCTTGGTCAAATTTTTTGCCTTGGCACTCAAGTCAAGTTTTCTTGTCACCTTGAAAATTTGTACAGTTCTTAATGTCAAGTATTGCATGTTTTGTTTGAAGTATTTTGCTTAGTATAAGAACGATTCGTCTTCCGAAAGCAGAGCTGTGTTAGATGTCTAGGGCTAAAGGGATGATAATATTAGAAATGACTTTAGATTCCATTGCATTGAACAAATGATGCGTCCTACACACAACCTTTCAATGGCTAATCTTCAATGATCTATCCTACACACAAATGAGATACTCAGATGCTAATCTCGAGTTGATGAATGGAAGACAAAAAATCAACATCAATATAGGCATTCTTGGTAAATTAGTATTGTGTATGGAGAAAGAGAATATTGAGTTTGTAAAAAATTCTAGTGTTGTATTTCGATCACATGAGACAACAAAACAGGTGTCCGATGTAAGTGGGTGTGTTCATATGAGAGGAGGAGGAGGAGGAGAAGGAGGAGGAGGAGCTGAAGAAGAAGGAGAAGGAGAAGAAGAAGGAGGAGGAGGAGAAGAAGAAGCAAGAGAAGAAGGAGAAAAAAAAGCAGAAGAAGGAGAGCAAGAGGAAGAATGAGAAGGAGAAGAAGGAGAAGGAGAAGGAGAAGGAGAAGGAGAAGAAGGAGGAGGAGGAGAAGAAGGAGAAGACGGAGGAAAAGAAGGAGAAGAAGGAGGAAAAGGAGGAAAAGAAGGAGAAGGAGAAGGAGAAGGAGAAGGAGAAGAAGGAGAAGGAGAAGAAGAAGGAGAAGGAGAAGGAGAAGGAGAAGGAAAAGGAGAAGAAGAAGAAGGAAAAGAAGGAGAAGGAAAAGAAGGAGAAGGAGAAGGAGAAAGAGAAGAGGGAGAAGGAGGAGAAGAAGAGGAAGAAGGAGAAGGAGAAGGAGGAGGAGGAGGAGGAGAAGGAGAAGAAGAAGAAGAAGAAGGAGGAGAAGAGGGTGGTAGCAAGCTAAGGGTGTCCACTTCCGGACCACTTTCGGGTGAGTGTGACACCCGCTCGAGTGAAAATACAAAGGTTTTGCTTCGGTCTCCAATACCTCGATCGAGGTATTAGTTCCAATGAAAATCACACAGGAGGACAACCGAGCCAAGCCAATACCTCGATCGAGGTGCTGGGCTTTTTTCACCGGACCGAGCCTATACCTCGATCGAGGTTTGCTGGCATGCCACCTATACATGCCACATCTACCTCGTTCGAGGTGTCCTGGCAATCCAGCTCAACCTCGATCGAGGTAAGGTGGCATGTCCAGAATACCTCGAACGAGGTATGTGCCATCCGACAGGGCACATGACATACCTCGATCGAGGTATGTTGGACCGATGACTTGGCCGCATGTCGAATATGTCAATCGAGACATGTGGCATCCGACTGCTGCCGACATACCTTGATCGAGGTATCATGGCATGTCAATACCTCGATCGAGGTAGATGTACCGAGATATATGGGCATGTCACAATACCTCGATCGAGGTATCGTGGCATGTCAATACCTCGATCGAGGTAGATGTATGGAGGATGTATGGCATGACGCAATGCCTCGATCGAGGTATCGTGGCATGACACAATACCTCGATCCGATATGTATGTTGCATGCGGAATACCTCGATCGAGGTAGGGAAACCCTAAATTTTCTTATAAAAGGAGAGCGACCCCCCTCATTCTGCATACCTCGATCGAGCTCCTCCTCATCGACCGATTTCGGATTTGCGGGATGTCGACGGAATTGCGCGAGCGACGGAAAGCGACCGACGGACATCGATGGAGATGGACGGAGCGGGAGAGTCTAGGTAGGGTTTTTTTTATGTAGCATTTTTTTTTTGCTAAAATTTCATTAAATTTTAGTTTATAAGAAAAATTATAAAAAATTTCTAAATTTCAAATGCATTTTATTGTTTTTTTGAAATTTATGAATTACGACATTTTTTATTTAAAATGTGAAAATGAATTTTTTAAAAAAAAAAATAGAGCTATATGTATTAAATTAAAAAACGTTCATAGGAATAATTATAAAATATTTATAAATTTCAAATGCATTTGTAAATTTTTTAAAATTTTTTGAATTACGACATTTTTAATTTAAAATGTGAAAATTTTAAATTTAAAAAACGTTTAAATTTTAGTTCACAGGAATAATTCTAAAATATTTTTAAATTTGAAATATTTTAAAGTTTTTTTAAAATGTTTGAATTACGACATTTTTTATTCAAAATGTGAAAATGTAAAAATTCTGTTTTTTAAAATCATCTTTGAAAAAAAAGAGATTAAAGTTATTTTTTAAATTAGAGCTATTTTTAATTAAATAAAAAAACCTTTAAATTTTAGTTCACAGGAATAATTATAAAATATTTTTAAATTTGAAATGCATTTTAAAGTTTTTTAAAATTTTTTGAATTAGGACATTTTTAATTCAAAATGTGAAAATGTAAAAATTCTGTTTTTTAAAATCATCTTTGAAAAAAAAGAGATTAAAGTTATTTTTTAAATTATTTTTAAAGTTTTTTTAAAGTTACGTATTTTTAAATTATTTTTAAAGTTTTTTAATTTGAAATGCATTTTAAAGTTTTTTTAAATTATTTTTGGAATTACGTAATTATTTATTTAAAATGTGAAAATGTAAATATTTTGTTTTTAAAATCATCTTTAAAAAAAGAGAGATTAAAGTTATTTTTTAAATTAGTGCTTTTTATATTTAAATAAAAAAACGTTTAAATTTTATTTTTAAAAATGATCTTTAAAAAAAAGAAAATAAGAGTTTAAGTTAGTGAAGTTTGTATTTAAATGTCAAAAAGTATATAATTTGTTTTTTAAAATAATCTATTAAAAAAATTTTATAAGTGAAGTTTACAAATTACTGAAGTTTTGAATTTAATATAACGTTTAAATTTTGTTTTTAGAAATCATGTATCAAGAACAAGAAAATAAGAATTTTGTTAAAATAAGAAAATCATGTATTAAAAACAAGAAAACAAGAAAACAAGAACAAGAAAAAGAGAGATTAAAGTAGGTTTTATGCTATTTTTGAAATTGGTGCTATTTTTATTTAAATAAAAAAACGTTTAAATTTTAGTCTTCAAAACCATCTTTTAAAAAATCATCTTTTATGTGGAATATTATAGATTATATAGTTGGTTAAGAGTTGTTTCATAATTTAGGTAGAGTAAGTAGGCTGTATAAAACACCACATGGGCATTATCCCTAAAACACCACACCACATGGGCAAAGACCCCAACACTAGAGTGGTTAGATGCATAAGCATATGGCTAATTGGATCTTGTAAATGCACCAGCGCATCGAAAACACATACGTAATTTATGATTGTCCAAAGGTCTCCTCTCTCCCCAAGCATGGGAACCAAGTGATGATCTATAGGAATGGCCACTAGTTGAGGTGGATTGCCCAACCAAAATAGATAATATTGAAAAGGCTTAATTATTTTCTCAAAGTTCTCGCTTTAAAAGGTCTGTAGTGTCAACCCGCTCTCTTTTTTAATGTGTAGTCCGAGAAATACTAGATGCGCCTTGCTTGTGTATCGTTCAAAGTAATGTATTAGGTATCCTTCTATCTCCTCCATATCTATTGCAAACCCAAGGCAGTAAAGCATTCAAAGAAGGTCTTATTAACCAAACCTCTCCACTATCTGTCCTTAGTATAGGGGCCATAAGTGGACAATGTGGTCCTTACACCACATGTGGAAAAGTTTCATATTGGATTAAAGGGAAACATATAAGGAAAAAATATTTGAGACATCTAAGTTTAAAAATGCAACAACTAGAGTTTGAAAAAATTTTAATCAAAATTAAGAATTTTTAATAATATTGACTTTGATAAACATAATATTGAGCCACACATTTGGCCCATCTACCGGTAGGTGCATAGGATGATCCCAACGACATCCTACCTCATCAAGGAGTACGTACAAATAGTTTTCATTACGTAAATAGATTATAAGTCATATTGAATAGAATATTATTTTCATTACCCAAATAGAATATTAATTTCCATGTGTTTTTTTTGTGCATGCGCCAGCCCAGCGCACAGGTTCTAGCACCACTATTCGTATGCAGATAGAGATGCTGAGAGCTGAGATGAGGGCACTGCAGGATGCTAGGGCACCCCCTCACTTGGTTGCGAGTCTAGATTCAGTTATTGAGGCGCTGGGTCGATTGGACACAGTTGAGGACGTTGTGGATAGCTTTCAGGCACAGGCTGAGGCGGAGATCACTGGTGGTGGCTTGGATTGGAGAGCCATTCGACAGTTGTTTGAGCATGAGTCACATCACAGGCAGGCCTTAGAGGATATGTTTTGGGATGGTCACACCGAGGCGATGCGACCACGATCAGGGCTCCCCTTGCATATTTTACGTTGTAGGCACCCCATCATAGCAGCACACATTTATCCGAGATATCTCGCTACGAATGGTGGTCGATTGCCTCACAACCGTCAGATAGCCAGGTCATTTGCCATGCAGCTATACGCTGAGTTTGTGCTTGGTCATCGGGTAGACTACCTTAGTACCTGTCCAGGATCAAAAGCAGGACATGGTAGGATGGGGCGTCAGGAGCGTCAGATTGCAGGTGTTCGCGGTGTCAACGTGAGGCACCAGAGTTGCACACCATCCCTGCACCGGCATTGCGAGCGGTGGGAGGACAGATTAGGGGGAATGTTCATTCAGTGGCATCATCCTTGCAGCACATGGTCTCTGCCCTATCGAGATCTATTGCGATTCCACCTCCCCCACCCCGATCATCGATGGAGCCTCCCACATCTACACCACCTCCCACATCTACACCGCCTCAGCACGAGTTGGAGGCTCGAGACGCATGGATTGCAGAGTTGGAGGCATTGTTGGTCGAGTCTAGGGACGACGACGAGGTTAGTTATTTTGATTATGTTAGTTTATTTTTTTGTAGCATGTTTTGAACTGAAGTTTTTTGGTTAATTCTCACCATGTACGCGACATGTTTGCATTGCAGGCACATCTATTGCATCAGGAGATGGAGTCTCGTGTACGACTGTTGCAGACAGATTTGGAGGAGCAGAGGATTCAGACACGCATAGCATACCATCGTGCGGAGCACTATATTTTGCAGTTGAGGCATATTAGTCGTGATCCATCTCGCCATAGGATCGACCCCAGCGTGGCCCTATACCCCACTCCTCCTATAGATGTGCCAACTAGGACACCCATAGATGCAGCAGTCATAGCCAGGCTTCCTACTGCCACTTGCGTCCTTTGCCACGAGGAGTTTGACACCGTAGGGTGGTTTGGACTAGGGTGCGGCCACATCGCACATCTCCATTGCATGACCCGCCACATGGTGGCATGATCAGTGTACCCTATATGCTTTGCTGACATTGATGTGGCCACATACAGAGGACTAGGCATGGATGATCTATATCCTAGTCATCGTCAGGCCATTGATCCATTCGCCCGCGTAGTCTTGACAGAGCACTACAGGGAGGAGGCACAGAGAGCGTTGCTGATGCAGGAGGGTGCTGATACATCGGTGGCTACAGCGTGCATTCCATGATGCTTTTTGTATGGTGATTTCATGCCAGGTGACGAGGCACGAGCAGAGGAGGCACGCCGGATTGAGCGAGAGGCAGAGCTGCAGACATCATTGCAACAGTGGGTGGAGCAGTAGCTAGGGCGGGGCCAAGACCAGCGTCTTCTACATGTAGAGACGATTACTCGTGCTGGATTTGAGGCACGAGTATTCGCAGATGCACGGCTATGGGAGCTGAGAGGCGCATACATAGAGGAGGCGAGGGAGGCAGAGATGGTAGTGGTGGCGCGTGCAGCATGCCCTCCTCTTCATCAGGATGAGGCTGGCCCATCTCATGCAGGTGATGAGGCTGGCCCATCTGAGCTGGCTTTGCCTGAGGGTACACAGCGGACGGTTGGGCAGCGGGTCATACAGGAGCCACGTCAGTGTTCCACTAGAGGATCATATGTAGAGCTATCAGATTTCGATTCAGGATGATTGTTTAGGCTTCACACGTTTCTTGTATAGGGATGCACTTCTGTAGCATGATGATGATGATGTACAGATTCATTTTGGTACTTTCATGATATTGTTCCCACTTTTATGATGTATGAGCATTTTCGTACTTTCATGATGTTCTTCATACTTTGTTTATCTCAGTTTATAGTTTGTTTAAATGTAACATAAACATTTAAATGTAACATCTCAATTCACACATCTAATACATAAGGTATTTAAAAAAGAATGCCATGTGAAGTAATTGTAAACATTAAGCATTGAAAAAGTGTTCAAGTTCCAACTTTATCATTTTGAATATCATATTGAATTTCGTATATATCAATGCTTGCAATTATTACACTAAACCTAAGAGTCATGCGAAGTTTCATCCCCATGTGCGTATTTAAAATTAAGAGTATGATTTTGAATTTCAAATATCTCAATTCACACATCTAATACATAATGTATTTTAAAAATAATGCCGTGTGTTGTAATTGTAAACATTAAGCATTGAAAAGGTGCTTGCAAAAATGTATGCATTATACCTTCCACGTGGCGCAAACCAGATTAGTTGGAGACCAAATCTTGCGTGGATGTACGTCTAGGGTAGCCTAAGAGCCGTGTGAAGTTTCGTCCCCAACAGGGTTTAGGATTTAGGGTTCAGGGTTTAGGGTTTAGGGTTAAGTCGTGCTAGTAGGGATTGTAAAATGTACGCATTATACCTTCCACGTGGTGCATACCAAACCAGTTGGAGACCAAATCTTGCGTAGATGTACGTCTAGGGTAGCCTAAGAGGCGTGTGAAGTTTCGTCCCCAACAGGGTTTAGGATTTAGGGTTCAGGGTTTAGGGTTTAGGGTTTAGTCGTGCTAGTAGGGATTGTAAAAATGTATGCATTATACCTTCCACGTGGCGCATACCAAATAAGTTGGAGACCAAATCTTGTGTGGATGTACGTCTAGGGTAGCCTAAGAGCCATGTGAAGTTTCATCCCCAACAGGGTTTAGGATTTAGGGTTCAGGGTTTAGGGTTTAGGGTTTAGTCGTGCTAGTAGGGATTGTAAAAATGTACGCATTATACCTTCCACGTGGCGCATACCAAATCAGTTGGAGACCAAATCTTGCATGGATGTACGTCTAGGGTAGCCTAAGAGCCGTGTGAAGTTTCATCCCCAACAGGGTTTAGGATTTAGGGTTCAGGGTTTAGGGTTTAGGGTTTAGTCGTGCTAGTAGGGATTGTAAAAATGTACGCATTATACCTTCCACGTGGCGCATACCAAATAAGTTGGAGACCAAATCTTGCGTGGATGTATGTCTAGGGTGGCCTAAGAGTCGTGCGAAGTTTCATTCCCAACAGATAAGTCCACACACGTATTTCGTTAGTACATGCGCCATAGCTCTGCCGCAGTCGTGCTAGTAGGGATTGTAAAAATGTACGCATTGTACCTTCCACGTGGCGCATACCGAATCAGTTCAGACCAAATCTCGCGTGGATGTATGTCTAGGGTGGCCTAAGAGTCGTGCGAAGTTTCATCCCCAACAAGTAAGTCCACACGCATATTTCGTTAGTACGTGCGCGAATTTTCTTAGTCACGTTTTTAAAATGTCCTAAAGCACAAAACAAATTACAACATTACTACTAATAAACAATTTTTTGTTTTACAAACACAACAAATCCCATTGAGAAGACATCGGACATCATGTAAAAAATAGAATCTAATACAATGATGTGTATGAACGTGTATACAGCCATCATAGTGAAATACAAAATATGAGTCCATGAAAATTACAATGGTACGGTCACACAGTGAGCCTATACATATCGAATACAAAAAAGTATAATCAACTAGTGATACCCAATAAAAATCAATCTGATCAACTGATGATCCCGAAAAATATGATATGTAATGTGCTACTCCTCAAGATCAGCTCTCATGCCAATAGTTGCAAGTATGCTCTCGTGATCCACCACTGCAAGGCGCCATCGTGGAGTGGACGTCGCCTTGCGAGTGCGAACACGACTCAAAGTAATCTTGATCCCAACAACAAGATGAGAATACATGTATGCCTCCTGATCCGCCATGTACTCCTGGAACTCAATATAGCGACCACGCCTCTGTATCTGCTGAAAATAGTGGCCACCTACGATCATGCTATGAGCATTGAAGTGCATCCGATGCCCATCCACTGTATCCTCATTCAGCACACTCTTCAGCATAGAGCATCACAACAAGTAATAATCCACACCCTCCTCATTGCCCTCCGAAGCAATAACCGCGAAGATATCACCAATACGCAAAATATCTGTAAGGTGGTCAATCTCTAGAGGAATTGAATCCCGCATCCTGATCATCATGTACCTCCTCCCAAGGCTGGAAGGGAGAAAGCACTCGCCGTACCCATGGATCGGTCCATGGTATCATGGAGCACCCTCCCCAATCATCATCAATGCATGCAGAGCAAAAACATGCAAACCGTCGAGAAAAGATCGCGGGGTGAGACTCAACTACGCTCCTGATGGAATGGAAATCAAGAGTGCCAGGCACAGAACGATAATCAAAAGGCCTAGACCGATCAAGACTCCCAATGTCCACGCACCAAAAATACCGGCTCACCACCCTATCGTCACGCGACTGAAACGAGGAGGTAGCACTAGTGGATAAGTGCTGGCTGCACCACCGCACCACATCATGTGCATCCTTGAAGCGATCGACACTGTGATGCAACTGGTATCGACGCAAAGCACGCTTCACGCAAGCACCTGCACCATCGTGCTCTCCCTTACCGTGCCCTGTCTCGAAGTAGCTCCATGTAATCGGAATGCCTGTCTCACGGTGCCATCTGCAGAACCAATAAAACTGTCTAGCGGATTTGAACTGACCACCGCAACCGTCTGACCAGATCCAACGCCGCTGCCATGTGACACCATGATCCCTCAAGAAACTATCATGCAAAGTGAAGCAATGCTGCACAAAATGGGCATCATGCGATCGATCATCACTAATGTAGAAGTGATACTCTCGCACAATGACGCATGAGTCCATGGTGCTATCAATGCCATCCACATGAGCCTGTGCATGACGATAGCTAATGTGCACAAATATAGCAACCTGCAATATGGCATTGAAAAAAAATATGACTATTGAAATAATTCAATATAATGAGGCGGGGAAAAAATCAATACTCAATCACACGTCACCTGTTCAGAGAAATAATACTCCGATTGGATCTCATACTGTGGTGCAAAGGTGTAATTCTCCGCAAAGTCCACCACTGAGACAACCACCCCTGTAGGAAATGTCCTCAAACATGCACGGAACTGACGATCCTCCCATTTCGCAGTGTGCGAGTGGCGTATGTAGCGGTACAGCTTCCCTCGAAAACTGTCAATGAATACAACACGTGGTGTCTCCTTCCCCACAAGCTGCAACCTCCTCAACTGTGCACCACCATCTAATGTCAAGGTACAGTACTCATACTGCTGCCAACGAACCATCTGCACATCACAAGTATCTAGTGCAACTCGTGGCACTCTAGCAAAGTCACCACACAAAGTACACGTGCCTTCCACACAATCAAGGGAGTGGAA